>NC_083282.1:85803624-86544874 GCF_963506605.1 Zootoca vivipara | reverse complement strand
GCATGTTCAAGAGAGACTGTGGCTGCTGTCTTGTGAAAACTGACAACAGATCTCCATTGCTCCCCTTGGGCATGAATTTCAACTCCACGACATTTAAGTCATCGTCTGAAGGTTTGGTACAAGAGCTGTTAAAAGGGAAATGTAAGCAAAGAAGACTGCACCAAACTTTCAGGCTGCGTTATGAAAGACAGGAAGCTTTAAAACAGGGTGTGGGAGCCCCATTCTATTTTGGCCAACTCTCTGGAAGCTGCATGCCAGCAGTGGGTGTGGTCACCCCATACACTCTCACACAAACTGCTCCTCGGAAGATCCATGCACATTAGCCAAGGAAGGCAATGTCCTTTCGACTCATCAAATGGTCCATCTGACAATGGTATAGGGGATGATCTGCTTCCCCATTAGGGCACTGGGCTCCACCCTTCCCAGTGCTGGGTTAATTTTTATTTTGTTACCCACTGCTGCAAAAGTCAGTGGCATCGTGGGGGCCTAGAAATATTTGCTTGAGAGGTTGGACCCCACATAAAAGTCCATACAGGGTAAATTGTCAAGGAGGCAATGCTCAGAAAAAAAAATCCAGCAGAAGCTGATCACGATGTTAGTATTTCACGTCTCTGATGCTGCAGATGAGATTGGTGTAAATCACATGCCTGTCTGGGAAGAGTGTGGGAACGGAAGACAGTCTTATCTCTTCCGCTGTGTGTACTATTGTACTGTACTTTTGCTTTTGTTTTTCTCCTGTCTGTTTCTCTCGGAGCTGGAGAGAGAGGACGCGATGAATCCTTTGTCTGTACATAGTGTGTAAATAAATATGTAGATTAGCTCTAAGACAGGCAACCCCAAACTGCGGCCCTCCAGATGTTTTGGCCTACAACTCCCATGATCCCTAGCTAACAGGACCACTGGTCAGGGATGATGGGAATTGTAGTCCAAAACATCTGGAGGGCCGAAGTTTGGGGATTCCTGCTCTAAGATGTTTTGCGCTTCTTGCTCTGTTATGCTAGAAGATTAGTGTGCATATATCATTTGATATATGTCACTGAAGCGCACTGGAGAAGAAGGGAAATGCCTTTTTCAGAGCTGTGCATACCGGAGGACGCTTGGACTTCGGGGGCTGCACCCCGGGGGTTTTCCAACACACATACATGGACCTCCAAATTAGCAACAAATCTCTCAAACACAGGAACATCTCTACCAAACACAAAGGAGATAGTAGTGCACACCCATTCAAATCAATATCACTTGCTCCCCAAGTGACCAGCAGAAAACTGGACTTCAGTATGATTGTGCCACTCAATGGAGCTGGAAGTATTTTATATTAATTGATTAATCGATACATACTGTAAAATAGGAGGACTCCATTCCACTTTCTAGTTTTCAAATGACAGGTAGTGGCAAAAATTGAGTTCCATGAAGGTAAAGAGTTGGGAATATAAATGCAATAAAATAAAATAAAATAAAATAAAGGGTACCTGTGATTTATAATTTCTACTGTTCCATACTGTTCTATCCAGAGTTTGCCAATAATTACATTATGTACACAGCAAGTAGGATTAGTCCATGTGTAAGCTTCATTATGTCTGTGGGGGAGAGAAGAAAGGCCAATCAGATGCCAGGGACGCTAAAAGTAGAGAATCTGAAAAGAGAATCCACGCGCTCCAGATCATTTTCCAATGGACAGCTCCTGTTTTTGTAGCAGCCTCTGCAATGTTCACCCTCAGTCATTGTAATTGTGCAGTGTTCTGAACTGATGGAAGGTGAATAAGCCATTGAATGAAAGAAAAGAGGCTTGTTTGAAGTTACTTAATAATCTGAATATGTGGGTAGTATCTCCTGAGAGTTCATGCTAAAAGAAGCTTGAGTTAAGTCAGCAGACAGGAATGATTATTTCTGCTAAGGTGTTTATCGCCGGAGTCTAGCACTTCTATCAAATCTTTCCTTTTTCTAGTACTAAAGGCTCTTGAAGCATGTTAAATGTAATCAGCATGCAATTTCACCTCTAAAAATGCAGTAATTGAATTCAAGATCTCATAATTTTACACCAAGTTACGTATTACGCACATAACAGCAGTTTAGATACCCATTTAGATGACAAACATCACTACTTGTGAGGACAATCAAGAGCAGGCAGGTGGCAAGAAGAAAGAATAGTTCATTCTTTCCTCCCATACATTTCCCATTTTCAATATCTCTACCTGCAAGATTTACCCTACTGGGTTCCGAAATGCACATTAATTTAAAACCGTGTGATGCATTGAGGTGACAGTATGGAATGCAGAAAGGGTTAACCACCCCCTCATCACTTCCTAGTCCCTTCACTGGAAGCACCTTTTCATAATCTAAAATGGACTCATGGGCTACTACCATATTGCATGCATTTGTGGTTGGAGGATGGATGGCAGCTAACAGATTGAGGTTGAATCCTGACAAGACAGAAGTACTGTTTGTGGAGGACAGGAGACGGGCAGGTGTGGAGGACTCCTTGGTCCTGAATGGGGTAACTGTGCCCATAAAGGACGAGGTGCGTAGCCTGGGAGTAATTTTGGACTCACAGCTGTCCATGGAGGCGCAGGTCAATTCTGTGTCCAGGGCAGCTGTTTATCAGCTCCATCTGGTATGCAGGCTGAGACCCTACCTGCCCGTGGACTGTCTCACCAGAGTGGTGCATGCTCTAGTTATCTCTTGCTTGGACTACTGCAATGCACTCTAAGTGGGGCTACCTTTGAAGGTGACCCGGAAACTACAACTAATCTGGAATGTGGCAGCTAGACTGGTGACTGGGAGCGGCTGCTGAGACCACATAACACCAGTCTTGAAAGACCTACATTGGCTCCCAGTACGTTTCCAAGCACAATTCAAAGTGTTGGTCCTGACCTTTAAAGCCCTAAATGGCCTCGGTCCAGTATACCTGAAGGAGCGTCTCCACCCCCATAGTTCTGGCCGGACACTGAGGTCCAGTGCCAAGGGCCTTCTGGCGGTTCCCTCGCTTTGAGAAGCCAAGTTACAGGGAACCAGGCAGAGGGCCTTCTCGGTAGTGGCACCCACCCTGTGGAACACCCTCCCACCAGAGAAAAACAACTACCAGACTTTTAGAAACAGGTAGGTAGCCGTGTTGGTCTGAGTCAAAGCAAAAAAATAATAATCCTTCAGTAGCACCTTAAAGACCAACTTAAAAAAAACAAACAAACTTAGTTAGACTTTTATAAGACATCTGAAGGCAGCCCTGTTTAGGGAAGCTTTTAATGTTTAATAGATTATTGTATTTTAATATCCTTCTGGAAGCCATCCAGAATGGGCAGGGTATAAATAATACATTATTATTATTATTATTATTATTATTATTATTATTATTATTATTATATTATTATTATTATTATTATTATTATTTGCTGTGTGGACCTTTGATACTGAGGAATATGCCTCTAAAATGGTGTAACAACTTCTTTCTGAGAAACTGGCAAATTGCCTGCCCTGGACAAGGGTGCTTTTTGTTGTAGCTTTGTCACTGGAGGCCCATGTAGCCTCAGTGACTAGAAGCAACTTTTACCAGCTATGCCTGGTGCAACAGCTTCAATAATTCCTGGCTAGGAGAGCCTGAACACGCACACATACACACATCAATAAATATGGCTGGAATATTGATTTCAGCAACAACATACAGGTTGCATGTGAAGGTTTAAATCTGCGTATTGAATGCTTAAACTGTATAATGTGCTCTTGAGACAAATAAATTTCTGTACAGAAATACTTGCTGTTTGGCTCTTAAGGTCTTCTATATTTTCTATTTTGACTTTAGCTATTACATCATTTCTAATTTCTGTTTTCCATGCATGTCAAGCATCTCAGTAGTTTATTATCTTTTGTATCCCAGCAGTGCTTAGACTTATCTGTTTGTCCTTTGTATTTTCTTATTGGCAAATCACCAAACCGTTAAATCAATTGATGCCTATTTTGAACCAGTTGTTATCCAAGTCCAGGACAGCAATAACTTTGTGTCATCCATAATACAGCAGAGCTCTTGATCACATATCTTACAACAGTTTAAAAAGCAGAAGAATTCACTTTTTTTGTTTCAGTAAATGCCAACTGCCTAAGGGGTGGGGGTGGGGAATGAGGCCCAAATGTTGAAGACATGTGATTGTGTCATCATGTGCAGAAGTCTCAACCAATTCACACACTGTAATTTATGTATATGGGTTTCATCTCTTAGTACACTGCAAAAAAAACTCAAATTACCTAAGCTCAACTACTCACAGGCCTATGCAAACCAGAGAAAGATCACAATACACTATGTATTTACATGAGATAGTTTTGAGGTCATACATAGGTAACAAGAGAAAATATATATACATACTTTAGGAGTTCCAATGTTATTGTTCCCCGTGGCTCTGCTTCTACACTCTTCCCCCAGAACTTCAGTTTAGGGTAAATTGATCCATGAAAAATGAAGTCTTGGTTTAAGCCTTCTGAATAAAAAGCACTGATAGGTGGGTGGTGACTGACCTGTTCAGAAATAAACCTAAATCCTAAATCCTCCCTACAAAGAAGAAAAGGTAATGATCAGTATAAATGAGACAGAATACCAGTTCTGAAATTCTGCTGTACATTCCAACTGCTCTCCTCTTGCAACACCTGGAAATAACTGTGCCCCACTACCCATGTTACTTATTAGTAAACCTTTTTAAGCACTGTGACTGTGAGGTAGACACTTGAGTATTACCGTAAGTACCAATATCATCACCATCAAACTACATAATACCATTGATATAATAAGAAAATGTCTAAATGGAAATTAATGGCATTCTTGGTTTGGCACTTGGATATAAAATCTCTTCCCGTTAGGGGGAGGAGATGTTGTGGGCTCTCGAGGACTTCCCGTGAAGGGAGAATGGCTAGCATTCCCCCTAGCCCATTGGTTGCCTCCCCGCCGCGACGCGCCTTGGCGCATCCAATCACGATTCCTCTGGGGGCGTGGCCTGTGCATTTAAGCAGGCCCACGGCGGGGAATCAGCCTCTTTCTCCTCGACCCGGCTCCTGCTTTGGATATCGCTGCAGCCTTCCGGCTCGAACGCGGAACTCACTGCAAAACCAGCTGAAATCACTCAAACGGCGTTTTTAAACGCCACTTTTCCTTTTCAGGTTTTAGGTTCCTTAAGAAAGCGGCGGGGGCTGGTCCCTTCTCGGACGCCTCAGCGTGCGCTTCCCGCTCGCCTCCCTACTGCTCCGGCTCCCTGTCTTCGGATCGTCGGTGGAATCTTTGTCGCTACTCAGGCTCGTGGGGCTGTTCCTGCGCCCCGAGGCGACCGGTGCCTTCGCGCCGGGGGATTTCCCTCGCCACCGTCTTGCTCTTAGGGACCGCGACTTCGGGAGGACCGCGAGTTCGGGAGCCGCCGCTTCGACGCGCCGGAGACCCCTGATCGCTCATCCCCCAGTCCTCTTCGCCCTCCCGGGTAGCACCACCGTTCTCACGCCGGGCTGGTTTGCCCCTTGTTCGGCGACACAACGAGTGCCCGAAGCGCCTCGGGACGCGGTATAGCGTCGGGTTCCCCCCCATTCCGGTGGGGCTTGTGAGTAGCGGAACGTTTTTTGTTTCAAGTTTAAAAGGCTCGGGTTTGGCGGGAGGTTGCTGTACTTACGTTAGCTCCTGGCATCTTGCAGCACAACCCTTTGGCCCGGTAGGGCCCGATCGCCATTTTAGGGGTAGTGCTTTGTCGGTGAACACGGGCAGAGGTTAACCCGGCTGGGCCCGCCATTTTGAGCGTGGCCACGCGCCCGTCTCAGCCGCCATTTTAAGTGGGTCACCTTTGTTTATTGTTTATCGGGCCGCCATTTTGAGAGTGGCTACGTGCCCGTCTCAGCCGCCATTTTAAGTGGGTCACCTTTGTTTATTGTTTATCGGGCCGCCATCTTGAGCGTGGCCACGTGCCCGTCTCAGCCGCCATTTTAAGTGGGTCACCTTTGTTTATTGTTTATTGGGCCGCCATTTTGAGAGTGGCTACGTGCCCGACTCGGCCGCCATTTTGGGTGGGTCGTTATTACTTATTGGATCGCTGCCTATTTATCTCTAGCGCACCCCTCCCCCGCGATTAGCCGTTCTAGGGGCTCTGTATTCCTCATCGGGCAGTCAACCACACACTCTTCCCACGCCGCTGGGGGGGCTGAATTGTGGCCCATAGCGTGGGGGTCAGTCTCCTGTGCATATCCTCCATAGGCCCCTCTATCGGCTGCAACTGGGCCGCGGCATCGCCCGATTCCCTAGGTTCTTTTGTTAAGTATTTTCTGGTAGTTTTTCGGGGGTTTGCTCAACATTAATATTTGCCTTATTTAGGTATGCAATCTGGGTCTCGAATTGGAATTTATTTTAATTCATTTGGTGCAAATTAATTGAATTACTTTGTTTGGGCGCTAAAATAGCGGTTTATTTAATCACATCAGCGGTATATTTGATCACATTAGTGTAGTTTCATTGGTTACGTTACAGAGTCTAGCTTCTTATTGAGGCTGCATTGCTATACCGGAGGAACATTTGTTCCGCTTAGGTGGACTGCTCAGGTTGTTTTATCTTTAATTGGCGCAATTCATGGGCCTAATTCATTCAGTTGAATAATTAGTGGCACTCATTAATTGGGTTACGATTTGTTTTCTTTAATTCATTGAAACATTGTTAGGTGCGGTGCTGGCTTCCTAATTGTTAACGCCTTCAGGCACATTTTGTTTCCATCATTGGTGGAACATATAATTGAAGCCAATCTTAAGTATCGGCCAGCATCATTTTCATACAATGCCTTCTAAGCGGAAGCAGAGCGCCTCCTCAGCCGCTCCTCCAAGGAAGAAGCCTGTAACCAGCGACAATCCCAGTACCCCAATGGTCTCCCCTATTGCCGTCCCTCCCGAGGCGGTGGCCAACCTTTTCTCCGGCTTCCAAACTTTCTTTCAGCAGATTTCAAGACCAGGAGTCACAATTCAGGGGATATCTTCCGAAGGGTCCCAAGCTGTTATTGCAGAAACACCCGCGTCTCAGGGGGTGCGCCCCGGGACCTCGTCTTCCTTCATAACAGGGCAGGCCGAGCGCATGGCGACCAGGTCTCAATCAAGCCCCGCAGCGTCCACCTCTGCTGGCTCGGCCGATCGGGGAGCATCTTCTTCTGAGGGTAATGCTCCTGTTTCCCAGTTGTCCCTAGGTACCCCTAATTGCTTGAGGAGCCAGCCATCCGATACCAGGTCCAGTCGACTGTCTGTTACATCTGATAGCGATAACCAGGACCAGGTGGGGGCAACGCCATCTCGGCAGGGCTCTAACCTTCAGGGCAAACAGAAGACGAAGAAGACGGGCCAAAAGAAGACAAAGAAGACCAAGCACGTTGATCCAGATTACGAGTCAGGTACTTCATCTTCTAGCTCCGATGAGGAGTCAACTTTGGATGGGTACTGGGGAGAGGGGGAGGAGCTTGTTGGTTTACCTGTCTGGGCACATGAGAGGCGGGCAAATTCGCACCGCAAAACCTTTAATGGGACATTAGAGTGGAAAAATGGCGCTCTGGTGGAGGATGTAAAAACTTCCACATTTGAGTCCTCAGACTTCATACTTGGAAATCACTTGTCTAGTAAAAAAAGGACAAAAATTCTTAACGGTGACTATGTGGATATTTTTACCCTCCTGCCACCCTCAAAGTTAACCGGTAAAGGCGAGAAAAAGCGTACTTATGGAAAGCGCAGGTACAAGGAGCCCAGGGCGGAGCGCACTTTCGAGAACTGGCTGGATGGGTTCCAGGTATACATGGGGACTATAGTGGCGTGCTACCCTAAGAGGGCTATGCACCTTCTCGCTTACATGGCTCACGTACGGAAGGCCTATGCTTTAGCAGGGGAAGGCCCGGCCCTTCTATATGATGAGGATTTTCGTAGGAATGCATCCCTACTATCTTCCACACGGTGGGATTTGCGTGACCAAAATTTCTGGGGCGAGCATGTCAACCCTTACATTGAGAAGAAGAATATGGAAGGTTCACGCTCAGGAAAATTTGAATATAAAAAGCCAAACCACCGCCTAGTTTGCTGGGAATTTAATAAAGGCACTTGTGCGAGACCCTACTGCAAATATAGCCACGAGTGCGAGAAGTGCCAGGGCGCCCACCCCGCGACTGCATGCTTTAAAGGTAGGCAGCCCTTTCGCGGTGGCAGGGGCAACTTCCAACAGGGGCCCCGCAATGGAACAGCAGGCAGACAGGGCCCCTCGGCCAACCGGTATTAATTTGTCTTTGTCTTTGGCTTCTTCTGCCATCAAACTTCAACCTTTAAAATCATTACTACGGTTCTATCCCAATAGGCAGGCAGCAAAATATCTATGGGAGGGCTTCTTCAAAGGCTTTAGAATTCCTGTAAGCATACCCCCAATTTCAGGTGAACCGCCTAATCAAAAGTCCGTGAGGGAAATGCCTGAGGTAGCTAGGAAGAAAATCAATAAAGAAATATGCCTTAATAGAATTGCGGGCCCCTTTTCAGAGCCCCCAATGCAGAATCTTCATGTTTCACCATTAGGAATAGTGCCCAAAAAGAGCCCCGGTGAATTTAGGTTAATTCACAACTTATCGCATCCTAGGGGCTCCTCGGTAAATGATGGCATTCCCCAAGAGCTTTGTACTGTCAGGTATGCCTCCTTCGACCAAGCAATCAAGCTAATTAGAAAATTTGGTAAAGGCGCCTTACTAGCTAAGTGCGATATTGAATCAGCCTTCCGCCTCTTGCCAGTTCACTCACACGATTACAGGTGGTTGGGTTTCAAATTTGAGGGAGCTTACTTTGTGGACAAGGCCATGCCCATGGGTTGCTCCGTTGCGTGCTCCGCATTCGAATCCTTCAGCACTTTTTTGGACTGGGCCTTGCGTTTTAGGACAGGCCTTGAGGGCGTGACCCATTATCTAGATGATTTCCTTTTCTGTGGGAGTGCCCTTAATTCAGATTGTGCCCACCTTTTGGAAGCTTTTGGCGCCCTGGCCGCCGAGCTGGGGGTACCTTTAGCAGCGGACAAGACGGAGGGCCCAGTATCTATCATTACATTCCTGGGAATTGAATTGGACACCGTTGCTCAGACATCTCGGTTGCCCCAGGACAAGTTGTCGGCCCTAAAACAAACTATATGCGAACTTCTTCCTTTGAAGAAGGTGACTTTGAAACAAATTCAATCCCTGTTAGGTCATCTTAACTTCGCTTGCAGAGTGATATCCCCCGGGCGTCCCTTTTGTGCAAGATTAGCTAGGCTATCGGCAGGTTTGCGTGCTCCCCACCATCGTGTGCGCCTCAACAAAGGGGTCAAGTCGGATCTGAAAGTCTGGTTGGAATTCCTGGACAAATTTAACGGTGTCTCCCTGTGGCAGGATAACTTGAAGCTTAGGGTGGATTTTCAGGTGCAATCAGACGCAGCAGGTTCCCTTGGCTTTGGAGTTTATTTTAAAGGTAGATGGTGTGCCCAGCAGTGGCCCTCCCGGTGGCGAAAGAAGCCCCTCATTCGCGATCTAACATTTCTGGAATTCTTTCCCATAGTTGTAGCAGTGCACTTATGGGCGGACGAATTCAAGGACCGGCGGGTTTGCTTCTGGACCGATAACCAGGCCGTGGTCAGCGTTCTTTCCAGGCAATCATCACGATCTCCCAGAGTGTCTGCCTTGCTGCGCGTCTTTGTGCTGCTGTGCTTGCGGTTAAACATTTACTTCTCGGCAAAATTTGTACCCGGTATTAATAACGATATTGCGGACGCATTATCTCGTTTCCAGATGGACCGCTTCCGCTCTCTTGCACCAGAGGCTCAGCAATTGCCGGAGGCGTTCCCGGAACACCTGTGGAGTCTTGGGAACGAGACGTCTTAGAGGGAGTATTGGCGTCGGTTGCCCCCTCCACTCTTAAAACCTACAAAAGGGCGTGGACTGACTTTACGATCTTTCGGGCAAAAAACTCGGGTTCGGGAGTAAAATCCCCACCCAGTACGCAAGAGGTTTTGATGTACCTAGCTAGCCTAAGGAGGTTGGGCAGGGCACCCAGAACTTTACATATTCAAACATCCGCTATTTCCTTTTTCTGTAAAGCCACCCATGCAACTGATCCCTGTTCAGATTTCCTTGTGCGTAAAGCGCTCGAAGGCTGGCGCAGGTTGGAGCCCCCTCGTAAGGATAAGCGGAAACCCATAACTTTTGACATATTGTATCAGATTCATAGGCAACTCAGAAAGCTTTGTTGGTCAAAATATGAGGCTAGATTGTTCTCGGCGGCATACTCTATAGCCTTTTTCGCCGCCCTCAGGGTGGGCGAAGTGGTTTGTGAGTCTCTCCCTGCGCAGGCTACCAGGGGCTTGATGCTCTCCGACTTATCCTTGTCGGACGAGGAGCTGGTTTTACACATTCGGCAATCGAAAACTGATCAGCAAGGGAAAGGCGCTTTTATACGTCTGCCTGCCACTTGCCAGCACGGCCCATGTCCTGTGAAGGACACTAGGCGTTTTTTGCAATTGAGACCTCCCTCACCGGGCCCACTCCTTATTCACCGTGACGGGTCTTGCTTAGCCCGACATCAATTCACACGCGTCATGCGTAAAGCGCTTGACGCGTGCGGCTTCCCTCCGTCAGAATTCGCAGCCCATTCCTTTCGCATTGGGGCCGCTACAACCGCAGCACACCTGGGTTTGTCTGTAGAGAGAATAAAAAACTTGGGACGCTGGAAGTCCAAAGCGTACAGGGGATACCTCCGCTCCTCGAAATAGCGCCCCCCCATTTGGTCACTGTCATCTTATGTTTCCCTCTGCTTTGCTTTCAGGAAAACTTGTTAACATTTGGTTGGTTGGACACAGCATCGTGCACTGGGCCAGGGCGCGCGCCTATGACCAGGAGTTGGGTCCCCACTTGGGATTGCCAAGCTGGGTCAGAGTGTCGTGGATTACGAGGAGGGGAATGCGTTGGAGCGAATTTTTGACAGCGGTGCAGGCTAGGGCGGCCTTGCAAGGCCCTCCTGATGCGTTGGTGGTGCAACTTGGCGAGAATGATTTGGCTTATCGAAGCGGCCAGGATTTGAAATGGACTATATACAAGGACTTGGATGAACTATTGGCTGCTTTCCCCAGAATGACCATCTTTTGGTCCTCGCTACTGGAAAGGCGTGTGTGGCGCGACTGCTTCTCGCCTGCTGCGGTGAACAAAGCAAGGAAGTTTCTGGATATTGCAGTGGTCAAGAAGGTTCTGGCCTTGAATGGACATGTTATACCGCACCCTGCTATTAAGTTTACTGAGGCAACCTTATACCGTGATGATGGCGTGCATCTTTCGAATGCTGGAAATGACGTGTGGCTTGCTGACATCCTAGGCGCTATTAGGTATTGGTTACGGCTGTGAGGGTATTGGCGGCGAGCCCCCCCTTGGGGCTCGATTGGCGGTAGGCATTGGATTCTCTGGAAGGTACAGGTGCGGGGGGGGGGGAGGTTGCTGCCATCACCTCCCCCAAATGCGGAAGGGTACTCCCTTAAGGAGTCCGGGCGTTGCCAAGTCCGAAGCCGTGGAAGGTGAGGGCCAGTGGGCACGCCCTTAATGGTGGCCCCAGGATGGGTCCTAGTTGATGTGCATCGCAGGACTCATCCAATGGTGGTTAACCCTTCACAGACTGCCAGCAGAACGGGCTGGAGTCAGATATAGTCGGTTAGATCCAATGCCTATTGCCAATACCTCTCTTCATCCGTAATCAATAAAGTTGTGGCCTTTTATGCCCATTAACCCTATACCAAGTGTCTTGTGTCTTTATTCTCTCGGGGAGGACTCGGGTATTGCCACACAAAACAACACACACAAAGTACTATCACATACACATGCAAATATTTTGGGTGGTATTGCACCCTGCCAATCAGAGTTCACTGAGTGGGCCTGGTGTGACGTCCTGACATCGTGAAGAGCCAAATGCCCTCTGAATATTGAGGGGGCCAGTCCCCTCTCAAAAAAACATAGGGGGCTCCAAAACTGTCTTGGCCCCTAGGAGCTGGCACATGCAGGGATTTCTGCTTGCGCAATGGGACTTTCTCCCTAACCCCCCCCCCATGCGTAGAGCACAACATTGGATAGAACCCCTTTCACCTGGTTTTCTACACCCTTCATCCATGTTTATCCACACCATCAGCTAAACAATGTAGTGCTAGAGAAGCCTGTGTGTAGACAACATGGGGACTGGGATTTCAAAAATCTCCCACTCCAGAGCCCATACAGAAATGTCATAAAAGGACAGTAAAGATTCCAGTAGGATATTATGGTGTAGTTCATAAGCAGCCCCAATAGTCTGGGGCTCTCCTGAGCACCCTCTTTATGCCTCAAGAAAATCTTCTTAACATCCAACCATATTTTGCACAATTTCTAAACAATTAGCTGGTCGAACAGCATATCTGCTACAGATCAGAGTGTTTTGGCGAACATTTGGAATAGTTTACATTAACAAATACCAAACAGACTTTACAACCCATTTTGCTCAAGCCAGTTGGAATGCGAATATCTTAAAGGAAAAAGAAAACTCTGACAAAGTTGGAATTCTCACCTGATTAATTCATATGTTTCTCCAAGAAGAGGGTTAAAGGGTTTGCCAGTTCTCTCCCACTGAGAGGCTACAGCAGAAACTGCAAAAGCAGCAACAGCCTGCAAAATGCAAAGTGGTAAGCAATCTTAATGTAAAACAAAAGGCAATTCCAAACTGGCAATTATGATTTTTATATGCTGTAATAACTTTTCCTTTACTATTCTCAAACGGTATTTAAAGGTTCCCTAAACAAAAATAACCAATTGCTTCTGGAGATGCAATCTTCTCTCTAAGCCACAGGTGAGGAACCTCTTCCAGCTGGACCTTTGCTTCCCCAAGTGTGAAGAGGCTATTTGACAAGTGGATGGGGCCACCAACTGGTCCATCACTTAATGTCACCTTGAATTAGGTGAGTTTAACCTCCCTGAAATCTGTATTTGTAAGAACTTTTAGTGCTGTGAGGATAAAGGTAAAGGTACCCCTGACCGTTAGGTCCAGTCACGGACGACTCTGGGGTTGCGTGCTCATCTCACTCTATAGGCCGAGGGAGCCGGCGTTTGTCTGCAGACAGCTTCCAGGTCATGTGGCCAGCATGACTAAGCTGCTTCTGGTGAACCAGAGCAGCGCACAGAAATGCCGTTTACCTTTCTGCCAGAGCGGTACCTATTTATCTACTTGCACTTTGACGTACTTTCGAACTGCTAGGTGGGCAGGAGCTGGGACTGAACAACGAGAGCTCACCCCGTCACGGGGATTCGAACTGCCGACCTTCCGATTGGCAAGCCCTAGGCTCTGTGATTTAGACCACAGCACCACCCGCGCCCCTGCTGTGAGGATAGTCATGTCTAAATTATGAGTACTAAAATTGTTGGGGTTTAATAAAGCAACAAGATCCTTCAGGGATTTTAATTTCTATACAGTACGGTTACCTCTGGGATCTGGTATTCTGCCATTTAGCTCAGTTCATGACAGATTTACAATAATTTTGAAAAGGTGCTGCTTCTGCAATGGCTACATTCTTTGCTGAGTGACCTGAACATAAAACCTTTTCATGATACTTACTACAGATTACTAAACACTCAAATAAGCAAGTTATTAGGACATTCATATAAGCTTCCTTCCTATAAGCCCCCTCAACTCTCTATGTAGGCTGGCAGCTATCTTAAACGCACTATACACATAATTTGAATGACAGAGCTGCATGATAGCTAACATTACCTGCATTCTTTCTACCGAGTTTGAATGACTGCATGCTTTATTAATGAGGTATGTGTGTTCCATATATTCTGTTATCCGCTGGAGGAAGCTCAGGGGTTCATTGAAGGCAATGGGCATGGTTATCTTAGACAGCTCCTAAACAATACAAGAGAAAATGCATACAATATGAGTAAGAAACAAGGGCATGAGCAACTATGATAAAACGCAGAAGCATGGTGTATAATGGAGCATGAGACATCAGCTAAAAATCACTGCCAGAGAATCCTATGAAAGCAGCAGATATACAGAGAATGTAGTTAAAACAAAATTTAGAAAGCTTGCACTATCACAATAAACATCCATGTCCCAGGTGTCTTGTCATGTGTGCTAATGGCAAGAAAACATGAAAAGGTAAAAGAAAAATTATTGCTAAATATCACCTGCTAGCTTGCCTCTCACTGCTGGGTAACTGTAACAAACCAGTATCTTCAAGATATGGAATTATAATCACAGATACATAAATAATGCAATGTGAAAACATAGTCTGAGGAAATATTTCAACTGTGTGCTCAACACAGAGCAATACATTAAGGATTTAATTTGTATCAGGAATACCTACCAAATCGTCACAAAAATCAGTTTAGAAAAAGACTGAAACTTCAAAAAAAAAACACTTTAAAAGGTGGGGAATAAGAGAGAAAAGAGGAAAAAATAGCAATTAGGACCAGAAGAGCCAAAGTGCTGCTATTTAATTTACAAAACTATCACTGCCTTCATTACCAGAACAAAGAGCAGTAATAATACTGTATTATGTATTTTTTGTACTTCAGTATAGATAACAGAACAAGCCAATTTCACTCTTTGCTTTCTGCATTGTACCACAACAGTTCTGGTATTTCTATTTTGCATCTGCAAACTTGACCTTTGCCCTCACTAAGCAATGCAAATTTTATCAAAAGCACCAGGTAAACTACATCAGTATGTGACAGTAACTTACCAGTCCAATGCATTTTTTTAAGATACTCCAGATACTGAAATCACTCCTAGTAAACATTGGTGCAGGTAATGATGTTCTGCAGAGGGAGTGGGGGTGAGAGAGAGAATGGCAGGTTAAAACCACTACTGAACTCTTTTTGGTAAAAGCATCCATCTGCAACTGTCATTTCTAAGTCCCAACAATGTATGCCCTTACTCATGCAGATGAGTATATGCCTCTTTATCAAGACAGATCCCAAAGTGAGACCCACCAATTGCAGAACTCCAATCAATCAAATCCAGGATTCCAGCACTTTGTCAAAACCACACAACTTTATGATGTTGCAAGAACAATCTTCTCACTGCTTACATGCATTTTTAAATACACCCAGAGGGAAATCCAAAGAAATTGATTCTAAGATTGTGATCTTAGGTATATCTACTTGAAATGAAAGATCCATTCAAGAATGAGACTGACGTGCAAGTAAAATAAATGCAGGTTCTAGAACTAGTATTAACCATGCAGAAGAAAGCAAGAAAAAGTCTTGACAGTGAAATTAGGGTGACAAGGGCACCTGACTGCATTAGACTAGAATATGAGTACTCTTCTATTTGAACTAAAACTAACAGGCAGCAATCTAACCAAGGCCACTCCAGGCCAGTTCACATGACGTGGCAGCCTTGAACACTCACTTGCTTACATATGGTAAGTAACAAGTGTCTGTACACAACCAAGTGAGGCACCCCCATTTTATTTAATCAAGGAGATTAAACAAACATACAAAACTTCATTTTGCTGCTTTCCAAAATATGTGACTCCCACATCTTCAATTTATCCATAGTGTTCTCAAGTGATGATGTGGGAGACAGCCTTTAAAACCAACAGCTGCTGCTAGTTTTGTTGCTGCTGCTGTTATAAGCTGCTTTGTTTTATTCTTTTCAAAAATAATTAGTCAAAGTTTTAGAGAGAGAATAATTTTTGTTAAAAGCAACCAAACAGGAATTTTCTGGCTGCAGTACCGCCCACAAGCAAGCTAGCTTCTGGCTCCATTCCCTATCATAAGCCAGATCCCGAGGAATTAGCAAGCAGAGCTGCCTGTTCTGCGCATGCACGCATGGTGAAACCCGAAAAAATACTTCCGGGTTTGCGGCGTTCACATCCTGAAGGATATGCAACCAAAGGTGTGTGTATCCAGAGGTACCACTGTAGATGTATTTAAGCCTCTCTTCCCAGGAGTAGCAAGGTTGCTTAATGGATGTCCAAACAAAAGAACCTGCTATGATTTGCATGAACCAGATGGTAACTGCTGTTAAGCCTGCTTTGGAGAATACCTGTGTTTCTTGATTCCATTCTCTTGCACTGGTCCATCCCCATTGTGTCTTCCAGTTCTGTTACTTTGGTGGGCATCCACATCGACTTTATGAATTGCTTCTGAAAACTCCCCTGAAGAATTATCAGAATCAAAGCCTGTGTAAATAAAGTGCAAAAATTTGTCTGTAACTAAGAACTAGCTAAAGGCAGCATCAATTTGAATAATACAAAGCACATGTATTTCTTCAAAATGCTGGCACCTTATTTTACTAAGCTAGCACCCAACTGATTTGTGTTATAGTCACAATTGCAATTACCCAAGTGTAGGGTATGTGTGTACACACATGGCTGGAATAACTAAATATTATTTTACCCCAATATGATAGAGTGTGCATTAGAAATATTCCAAGCTACCTCTTGTGCATAGTTAATCTCCCTCCCTTGGTTACTACTTCTGCCAATCAACTACAATAGCCAGCTGGCTTACACACACAAAATATTGTGAACGGAGAGCAAGCTTGATATTCTTGTACTCAAATCCTTCTTGCAGGCTTCCAATAGGCATTTGGCTGGGCACTGTGAGAACAGGATGCTGAACTAGATGGGTGTTTAGCTTAATAAGGTAGGGCTTTTATTATGTTCTTATGTTAAGACAGACGGGATTACATGTTTAAAGGTTAGTATAATCCTCCTTAGCTTTCCTTTGAGCCAGGGGTCAGCAAACTTTTGCAGCAGGGGGCCGGTCCACTGTCCCTCAGACCTTGTGGGGGGGGGACTATTTTGGGGGGAGGGGGATGAACGAATTCCTATGCCCCACAAATAACCCAGAGATGCATTTTAAATAAAAGCACACATTCTACTCATGTAAAAACACCAGGCAGGCCCCACAAATAACCCAGAAATGCATTTTAAATAAAAGGACACATTCTACTCATGTAAAAACACATTGATTCACGGGCTGGATTTAGAAGGTGATTGGGCCAGATCTGGCCCCCGGGCCTTAGTTTGCCTACCCATGAGCTATACATTAGCACTGGGTATGGAAATAACCAAAGGTGGCATTAAAAGGAAACAATCAAAGTTTAATGCAGTATACTTCCAAGCATATTCCTCAAACTATTGTAAAAAACAACATAATTGCATCAAATCAAAAACTCAGAAATACACTTTCCTTTTCAAATGTCTTTCTCGGCATAGAACATGTAAACAAAACTGAATTGCTTAGAATTTGTTCTTTTCTTAACAAAAATATTCTCCCTACCCAAGAATATTATGTAAACTTATGCATAAGTGACAGCATTCTGAAATGAAGTTTCCGATTAATATATTCTACCAATTAACCCTATTCTCTCCCCTTCCCTACTTTGCACCCCCTTCCAAGTTTAGGGAAGACTGAGATACAGGATCTCATCCTTTTTCAACAATGGACATTTGGCCCTTCTAGCATTTTACCTGGAGAGAATCTGGCAACATATATGGGCATTCACTCCTAAACAGACAAATAATGTTCTCGTGCAATTCTTTCATTCACTCATCTGGCAGAGAGAGAAGCATCTGTCAAAGTTGTCACTGCAGTGATAGCCAACATAGGCAGTGATCTATTAAGAAGCCAGTCTAGACTGACTGATATATCTGCAAGCACAGCAGAAGCCTGGAATCCAGGCAGCACAAATGCAGTGTGCACTGCTAAAGTTCCAGTATGACTAGTGTCCTGTGTGCTACCAAAAAGTGAGAAGACATGCATGTGCTTTCCATTAGTATAGAGCTAAGGAATGACTTTCCTCACTAGTGGATGTCAGGAAAACAGGTTTTCAGTATGCAGCTTCTGGGCCAATCTAACACCCCCTATGATCCACACAGGAAATCCACAAGTGAGCAACCTATACAAGCTTTCAATGATGAATTTGGAAAACTGAACTATAGACATGTGCTGCTAGGCAAGAAGAGCAGCCACTGGAAAAGTGTGATAGAAGTGTATTATGCAGCACTCTTAAGTGACCAGAAGATACTTCGGTCATACCTTTACCTTGCTAGAATAAAAATGGCATGGCTCTTTTCAGCACACTAGTTGAGCGTAAAATGTTTTGAAGATTTGATATGCAGGGCATAGTAGATGCTGCAAGTTCCATAGTTAAGAACCACAGGAATAGGAAACATACCTCCTCACTGACTTTATACGTCAACTCATAACGTAGGGTGGGTTTGAAACAAAGCCTATAGAGGTTCTAAACACTACCCATGTCAACAGAATTACAAACCTATTCAGCATTGGTAAAGAGATCCAGCCACAGAAACCCACATATAAATTCAGCAAAACACTTCTTGTGAAATCTGAACAATAAGAAAGATTAAAATATACCCTGTAATAAACTTTTTCTAAAATGTCCTTTTCAATTTATTCCATCATTTTGATTAATGTATTGATCTTGCTATCAAATCCAGGCAGGTTGTAATTCAACTGAACATTAGCTGATCACGCAGAAAGTATCACACACTCACTCTGGGCTCCTTTCTTCTTGTTGTGTGGGATTGCTGCAGCTTCTAAGGGCCATTCCATTCCATGACAGAAAATTGAAGTTCACTCTTTTAAGGTGTACAGTCAACTAAAAAAACCACAGCCAACTGTAGATTCTTGATGTGTATGCCTGTACAACATACACGTCACAGAACACACAGAGCATATTCATGTCTTGCATTTTAGATGTACATTTTAAATGTAAGGCGTAAAGCTCCCCATTGACTTTATTTTAAAAACAACAACCTTGTATTGGTCTCAATATATGCCACACACTCCTCCCCCCCCCCAAAAAAACTGGCTTCTAAAAACCTTGGTGCTGCCTCTAACTGTGTAGAGAAGCTGTCATTTAAGATATCTCATTTTACAGTTTCAGCCTATGTTCAAGGGTGGCTTATATTCAGCCCAATGCATACTGTATTTGTTTGTTACAAAAAACAAGCAGCTGTATCTCAAGAGACAGCAGCTAAAAGCTTGGTAAAGCATGCACTGTTTCATCAATGCAACATCACAATCTTACATAAGTATTATGACACTGAAGGTTAACCCATGAATAAGAATGTTGAGATTTGCTGTGTACACTATCATTTAGGCGTTGGAAAAGGTAGCACTAGTCTTCAATAATGAACTCCTATAGTAACTGATGATTTGGGTTAGAAATCTACAGCAACATCGTAGGAAGAGTGAACAAACATATTGTAGAAGTTGCTACAAAAATCACATATTGATTTGCCCTCATATCCCTGTTGTTGTTTTTAAAAGACCACAAACAACCTTACAAGCCTTTCCAAAAAACAGATTTGGGATTCAGAACATACACAGTAATTTGCTCTAAATTATAGGCCAACTCCTATGAAAGCCAGTAGTGATTGGTGTCCTGCTGAAAGTCAACAGGAACTCCATTTACTCTGCAATGATTTGATAGACCAAGAATTTGCTCTTTCAAGATCCTACTTTTTTCCTGCTTACAAGAAGGGATAAGATATTTATCTGAGACAATGAGCACAGTAAGTGGAAGCTATGATACTTCAATGAAGAAATGATCCATGCCATTATCGTTGGTGTCAATACAACTACATCACTACCCAATATTAGGAGCAAACTAATAAAAAGATACATTCAGCATCTTTTACTGACCACAGGGCAAAATAATCTGTAAATGAAATCGTAAGGAGCCAAATTTTCTATATCGCTTAAGTAGAATCTGGTCGGAAGTAAGGACGTAACCTATTGGTAGTTAACACAGTACTGAGTAATTTGCCCTGGGTCAATAAATAATATTGCGTGATGTGTCACGTGTTTTAAAGAAACTGGGCAGGTGGTTGATATTACTAACTTATCCATATAGTTTGCATTAGCTAGAGCCACAAGAAAAACCAATACAATCAAATGTCGTATCTGACTAGATTTGGGCTGGTTTTCACTTTATGTGTTGTTACTTGGGTTTAGCCACCTAAAAGGGGCTCCATTCAGGAATAAATAAGAAAGAAAGGCAGCCACACACTAGAGATAACATGTTTCAGACCCCATCAGAAGCACAACCCGCTGATTCTACACAATGAATTACTAAGATTATAAAATGAGGCTTTCAAACTGTCCTCTTTCAAGGAAACCATTCACACAGAGTTGATTGGCAAGAACTCCTTGCATTACATTACAATGGATTCTGGGCAGGGTGGCCAGATGAAAAAGAGGACAGGCTGCACCTGTTGAAATTACACCTTCTCCACATCTATTCCCCCCCCCCCGGGTCTGGTCACCTTAGTTCTGAGGTATGTTTAAGCATGCAGAATCAGTTCACACTGAATGATGATCAGAGGCCTATTCAGCCTCATCACTTTCTGTGTGTAAACTCAAAGTGCATCACAAGCTATATAGCACTTTGCTGTGATTGGCCATTGTATGGGAAGATTGTGAGAAATGGGAAAGCTGTCTTTCAGGGATGATTGTCCACTTTTTCTGATGTTCTCAGTGAGGAACTTGAGTAAGCTTTTGAGAAATCTAGAGTTCCCTAGAACGCATTTCAAAAAACAAAGGGAAAGCATAAAGCAATATGTTCTACATGGGTAAAATAAAATTCAAAGATCTATCTTCCTTTTTTCCTTTGTGTCATATATGCTGGTGGTAGCTGGTTAAGATAATGGAACCAGGGCCCTACTCTTGTCAATATCAATACTAAAGATGGGTCTAACCAACAAAATAATATTGTCTGAATACTGATTTTATTTGTTTTTTAATTTGTCTTGTTACTTCAGAATCTAACTTTGACTGAAGCTATGGATCTTAAAAACCTATTTTAGAAAAAGCAAGTTTATGCTGTCATAAGCATATACAAACACTGTACAATCACATCATTGTACACCTGGCGATCTATAATCTCTGCACAGGACTAACTGCTGCCATGGCTGCTCAATAGAGAATTTGGGCAATGTGGAGAAAAGCAGTAACCCAAACAATATCTGGATTTAGCAAGAATGTGAGCAGCTCAAATGATCAGATTCACAGAATTTCTGCACACAAACAGTTTTGCTGTATGGTATGCTACTGCTTCATGTGTTTTAAAGCATCTGTAACACGCATAAGCAATGTGAGAAGGGATCTGCTTTTTCTGTTTCAGTATACTTAAATAGATGCAAAATTACAGTAAAAGCAAAGTACAGCACCAGCACACAATACATCTGGAACAAAACACTGCTAGAAAAGTATTAACATATCAGCTTTACCTTTCTTTTTAATATATAGTATTGCCCTGATCCCTCTTAATACAGCAGGATACAAAAGCAGAAAGCCAACATAAACTAGAAGATGGAGTGTGGGACTGAAGATGTGCAGATCTCAGTTCAAATCCTGACTAAAAGCCATGAACCTCACTTTGCATCAGTCACATAAAGGGTAAAGGGACCCCTGACCATTAGGTCCAGTTGCAGATGACTCTGGGATTGCGGCGCTCATCTCGCTTTACTGGCTGAGGGAGCCGGCGTACAGCTTCCAGGTCATGTGGCCAGCATGACAAAGCCGCTTCTGGCGAACCAGAGCAACGCACAGAAATGCCATTTACCTTCCCGCCGGAGCGGTACCTATTTATCTACTTGCACTTTGACATGCTTTCGAACTGCTAGGTTGGCAGGAGCAGGGACCGAGCAACGGGATCTCACCCCATCACGGGGATTCGAACAGCTGACCTTCTGATCAGCAAGCCCTAATCAACTAAATTACCTCATACAACTGTTGTGAAGACAGATAGCATAACTGTTGTTCTCAGTGTTACTGAGATGTCTAGTTTAGTTGGGACTCTGTACATGCCCTGTAGACCCCCCAAGTAATTTAAGCGCGCGTTAGCCTAGTGCAAAGTCCCTAGTGGTGTACAGTGGTACCTCTGGATAGGTACTAGATCCATTCCGGGGTGCCGTTCCCACCCCGAAAACTATGCATCCAGAGTGGAGCTTTTGAGCATGCGCAAAGCGCCAATAGAGCACTTCTGCGCATGCACAAAGCATGCAGAACGCTTCTGTGCATGCGCACATGGCGGAACCCGGAAGTAAACACTTCCGGGTCCGCCACGTTCTTAAGATGAAAATACGCTACCCGCAGCTAACGCAACCCAAGGTATGACTGTACAGTACAATGATCTCCAGATTAAGGCACCCAAATTTAGCCTCTGTGAATACACATCATTGGTGTGCAGAGTGCCCATTCAGTACACCAGTGGAGTGTGTCAGTAGAAGAGAAAAACACCAAACAGTTCTTTATGCTGGTCTGTGACCAAAATAAATTTGATACAGGCAGTTCTAGGTAGGGTCAGTGCCTTTACTGACAGTGTAATGCAGTTCGACAGCTTATAGTCTGCTCTTAGCAAGATGAGAAGTCTATTTTCATCCTACAAAGGTAATTTATTTATTTTCCTACATTTTTAGTCCATTCTTTCTCCAAGAAACTCAAGAGAGCATGTAGGGGTCCCCAGACTTACGGAGCGGCGGGCCGGTGCCCGCCGCGCCGACCGCGCGGTGGGCCGGACTGCAGGGGAGTGCGCGCGCAGCGGGCCGGAGGGCGGGGGAGTGCTCGCCCGTGCGCATGCGCACACGCACACGGGCGGGAAAAAAATCGGCGAAAATCGCTTGTGCGCATGCGTATGGGCCTCCCCCGACCCGGAAGTGCACCAGAAATGACCTCTTCCGGGTCGGGAGAGGCCCGTACGCATGCGCACAAAGGATTTTCGGCGATTTTTTGCCGATTTTTCAGATCGCCGCTGCGCCGCGCGCCGTGAGAGCGGGCGGCGGCAGCGGGCGGCGGGGGTCGTCGCGGGCCGGATTGGAAGGCCGATTGGGCTGCATCCGGCCCGGGGGCCGTAGTTTGGGGACCCCTGTCTTATTACATTCCCTGCTCCCCTTTATTCTCACAGCAATCCTGGGAAGTAGTGCAGACTGCACACAGTGACTTTTGTAACTCAACCAAGCAGAATTTGAACCTCAATTTCCCTGGTCCAAGTCCAATACTTTATCCACCCACCATGTTTTCCCCACCACAACCTCACCAATGCAACATTTAATATTTTTGTGACCACGCAAAGCTTACTTTTTCCTTTTCTTTCCCCTCTATTTAACTTGCAAGGGGGAAAATAACCATATACCGAAACAGGTAACAGGTGGTGTGATCCTGTTCTATTATTTCTTGGTGCAACTGCTAAAGGTGATGTCACTCATTAATCCACACTGCTGAATCAGAGCATTCCCATAAGTGTAATTACCTAATGATAATCAGATCCCAAGGTGTCACAACACCTAATTTGGGAACAATAATAGTACAGTAGTGTTCATGGGGAGCCTGGGTGATTAATCTGAAGAGCTACTTTTAGCACATGTGTCAAACACATGAGAGGCACTCTAAAATGTGCTGTACAAAACAATAGCAAGTCTTTAACTGCCAATTCAAACAAGATACAAAGTTAAGAAGAAATGTTAAAACCTGTGTATGCTTGTGAAGATAGGATCACACTGCTAAGAAAGAGCTGTAAGAATGATCTGTAAAGTTTTACTAGGACTTTAGATCCTGAGCATCATAAAAATTTGGTGCAATGTTGTCAAATAGCCTTTTAATAAAAACTTCCAGAAGGGTAGGCGCATTATTCTGTTGCAACAACAGAGAGTCTTCTGGCACCTAAAAATCTAACAAATTTAATATGGCAACATGGCATCCACAGGCACCAGTTTGCCCACCACTACCTCCTAATGTGCTTGAGAAAGGAGTTTAAAAATATTTCCACAAAAATACACATTGTCCCACCTACATTGAACATGACTTCTTAAACCATGTTGACATTTAACTGGACCTGAGTGTTGCATGCCCACCCTTCCACCTATTACTTCATTTTTATTTTACAAAATTTATACACCGCTTGATTACAGTAAAACTTCTAAGTGGTTTAGAAAAAATATAAAAATTATATTTTTAAAAAACCCTATTTGAAATATTTGAAAATAACTAAAATTAACAGTATAAAATATACAAAGGTGACTGTAAATGTTTCTGGATAGGTTTGCCTAAACAAAAAAGGTTCAAAAAAGTTTGCATAACGAAAAACCAGGCACTGAAAAGAGTATAGCGAAGGCACCTGTCTGAGGTCAATAGGCTCTCTATATGACTGCTCTATACATGTATACCTGTTTCTCTGAAAATAAGCCATACCCCGAAAATAAGCCATACCCCGAAAATAAGCCATAGTAATAGGCAGTTTAACCTTGTAGGTTAACCTTGTAGGTTAAACTGTACCATACTTAATAAAAAAATAAGACATCCCCTGAAAATAAGCCACCGTGTTTTTTTTTTTTGAGGAAAAATAAATATAAGACGGTGTCTTATTTTTGGAGAAACACGGTAGATATTAATTAGCACTGGAGATAAAATAGTGCTTTGCAGGACCCCATGACATAATTACCGGGGGGAGGGGAGCACTCTCCTAATGCTACTCTCTGGACCTGGACCAGATTCACTATAGCACAGTGCCCCCAATTCCCATTCTATGGAGCTGGTCCAGGAAGATGTATGGTCATATACCAGGCATCCCCAAACTTCGGCCCTCCAGATGTTTTGGACTACAATTCCCATCATCCCTGACCACTGGTCCTGTTAGCTAGGGATCATGGGAGTTGTAGGCCAAAACATCTGGAGGGCCGCAGTTTGGGGATGCCTGGTCATATACTTTTGTAAACTAGAGTATTATTATTATACATAATAACTAAATAAATATACAGACATTTAATACACTGGCCCCAAAGCCTGGCAACCACCATTGACAGTGCTACCGTAATAAACTTTTGTAAACTAGAGTCCACTTTATCAGATAATTATTTAGTTATTATTATGTATAATGCATACACATTCCGATTTAAAAGTTGGTAAACACATTTCATACCAAAACTCTAGTCCATGGGCATAGCCAGGGGAGGCAGTGGGGAAGCTGCCCCCCAAATCAAATAAATAAAAATACCTGAGCAATTGCATCACAGATAACTCAGTTCTGCCCCGCCCCCCAAATAAATCCTAGCTACACCCATGCTCTAGTCAGGTGAGCTCAAGATGCATTAGTAAATTGGCAGCAGCTACGTAAACTTAGCTAACTGAAAATACTCAGCCAAAATGCCAGTTACCAATAACTACCGACTTAGCCAAGAGGAGTTATTTTTACACCAAAGCAGCATATTGACTAAATTTCAAAAACAAACTTTGGATATTACAGTTTGTTTTTCAGGTTGTTGAAAGTTTTAATTCCAAAGCTGACTTATACTGAACTGTAAAAAAGAAAGCTATGTACACACCATATACTTAAGCACATTTTCCCCCTGAATAATTTTTGGAACCATGACTTACCTTTCACAAATATAAATCCTCAGCACCCTCAAAAAACTACAGGTTCCAGGATTTGAAGAGTATGTGTTTTAAATGTATGGCATGTACACAACAGTGAGAGAAGACTGTGAGCATGATGAAAAAGTCAGGCTATTTCATAGCTAGAAATTCTATAGTAGATTTTTTTTTAAAAAAAAAAAAAGGAACACACACAGACATCACGTTAAAAAAAAAATCTGAATCCATGTAATATGCAAACTGGAAAATGTTGATCACTTGCACTTCCCAAAGCACCAGCTGGACCTACTTAGGAAAGAGCATTGCTACTTATCTTAAGTTGGTACTATTGTTACACCCCTTCAGGAATATTTTGGGAGACTAGAGAGAGAAAACAGAGCAGAAACAGTTTTGTTTCTTGAGAGGCTTATCAGCCATGACTAGGAGGACATTATTTAAATCCTTAACTTCATAATAATGAACTTGTATTAACTTCATAATACAAAGATACAAGAAAAGTTTAATAGCTTTTAAGAATGGATGAACTTCACCATAAGAAAACGAGAGAAAAGGTGACTTACTAGCAAATTTGTTTTTAGATGTTTTCTTCCTCTTCCACATCCTGTAAAGTAAACCTAGCTCTTCCTGACTGATCTCTACCTCCTTGAAATCCCAGAAGCAAACTACAGCCTGAGTCAGAATACAAAAGGAATAAGGCCGCCCTTTTTACAAGTAATCATTTATATAAGTGTCAGGTAAGCCAGGCAGTAAGATGGAGGCTGAATCACAGAAAATCAAATCAGGAATCTTTAGAACAGGGCAACTAAGAAGGAAACCATATAAAATAATCACCAGTGAAAGGTGAATCCTTCATAGGCTGTTTGTCTCAAGTCACAACACACTGAAGACAAATATTTTTCAACAGATAAAATGTTAAAATCTTCCACACAAGATATGCCTCCTACTAATTATAATGCAATACATTTGGAATGCAAAATATGTAGAAGCCTACAAGTCATCAACAGAAGGCTCTATCCTTGAAAAATGTGGCATAACAGGAAACAAAAAAAGATATGGTGTCATTTGGCCATATAGGTTATATATGAAGAGAAGAAGAAGACAGCTATCCCTCACAATAACCAATACCAAGGTTCTATTGATTTTTAATGCTTTATTGAAATTAAAAGGAAACAACAAACAAAAGTTTTATCCATAAAAAAAGAAAATGGTAATATTTGTTACATCATATCACAGTAAGTTCTTCTTGCATTTCTAACGACTTCCCATCACCCCATCTTGCATCTACCACTTAATCTATTTAGCGCAGTTTGTTTTCATTTTCTTTTGTTAATTTTCATCAGTAATATATTCTCTTATTATAATTATCCATCATACAACAGAAGTCATTCGAGGCCTGCCACTGGCGTCATATTATTACAATAGTCCTTAAGATATTTTTTGTACATGTCCCATTTTCTAATAAATATTTGATCGATGTGACCTCTCAGTTTCTCTGTCATTTTTGCCAACTCGGTGTATTCTAGCAGTTTACTCTGCCACTCCAGTTTAGTCGGGATTTTCTCTCCTTTCCAATTCATAGTGATTAAGTTCATATTGATAGGACCCCCTAAGGCTTTCCAGTTCTGTAGGCCAAACACACTCAGTTTAATCAGCTTTTTCATGTTACATAGCTTTTTAGACATAGGACACTGCCTTATACCAAGTCAGAGCCTTTGCAAACCACTTCAGTCTTGACAGTCTTGCCTATGCAGCACACTCTCCAGGCTTTCAAATGGAAGTCATTTCCCAGCCCTACCTGGAGATGCCAAGGACTGAACCTAGGACCTTCAGAATTCAAAACAGATCCTCCACCACTGAGACAAATTATGACCCCAACCCTTAAGTAGTATTGTAACTCTGAAGTCTTTCCCAATTTGAAAGGTCCTTCTTGAAACACGGCACTCAAAAGCTAACTCAGACCTTCAAGCATTGCACAGAATTGTATCAACCCATAATAGCACATGCCAACTCATGTGGGGTTGTTATTAACTACAACCCCACATATGTCCGGTCAATTACTAGCTATTTAATCATCATGTTCCATCTTATATACATGGTTCCTCTACACACCATCTTATATACATGGTTCCTCTACATCCCTGTTCCATGCCATTATATTACTAAATAGTAAGCCAGAACTAAATGGTGCAACTCAGCAGTCTGATGTTAAGAGGAATCACTGTGGTCAATTACGGTGCCAGCCATAAGATGGCACTTGGGGAACAATGCCCTATAAAAAAAGTCAGAGTGGCATTTCACTTGAGTTAATAGATCTTAGTCTCATGGACCATCTTAAATATATATATGGTAACTGATCAGTTTATATCACAGTTCCCAAAGCACAACTTGGATTTAGCTAAGATTCTGCAGTTGGTACACAGAAAGACATGAACAGAATTGTGTATAAAAGCAAAGGAGAGGTGTCAAATAAATGAATTCAACGTAACAAATAAATAAAAGCTTACATATCTCTCATGGTTGCCTCATACAACAAACAAACCAGGAACTAGAGACTCTTGACCTGAAATGTTTAATGAATCAACAATCAAAGATTAACTCATCTCCTCAGTAATAGCTCCAACCTGTTAGAAACCAGGTAGAAACTAATCTCCACCTAGAAACTCAAGCACAAGTTATGTTCCATATGCAACTGGGTGCCTCCCTGCTTGCATTTATACACAATGTCATTCCCTTATAGGCAATATTAAGAAGAGCTGACACAACATAAAACTGAGCCTCAAGAAAAGTGAAATCGCGTATATTTGAAACACCATTGAAAAAGCCCGCAAACACCTCATTCTGCCCTCTTTTGAGACATTTTTGGGTCACTTCCGAGTTTGGCGCAATGTGTGTTAGTGCGGTTGTGCACATATTAGATGCACCTAAAATGGCTGCTACCTATAACAGAGAAGCAAAACTGTGGAAAGGTTGCATGAAGTGCTGTTTTCAGAGTCAAGGAGAAGGTCTGTTAGGGGAAAATGCAAAAAGCTAGTACAGCACTGTGAGAACTATAGTGTTCTCCTAAAAAGCATTATCATGGGAGTCTTTTAGGTTGTGACAGAGACAGTATCAGAAAAAGGTAGCCCACTCTTTAGCCAAAAAGACTTCCAGAACAGTATTTTTAAAAAAGACATGAAAAGTCCTTGCCAGTATAAAGAAGGGAAATGAATTGAGAAGTAAAGAAAGAAATAGGTACACAGGTATAAATTCTTAGTTACAAGTTCTGACAATGGCCAGATGGGGTGGAAAAATTCATGGAAAATATGCGACAAAGGCTGCTGGTCTCTTAGGTTCACCTATGGAGTAGCCCTGCATGCCCTCCTCTATGACGATATCCTGATGCTATGGCTGCTGCCAGGTGACAGCGAATGAAGAGAGGGATCTGGCTTCTGAGCAGACCTGGTGATGACCCTGCATGCCTTCTGTTCCTTTGTGATGGCTTTGTGCAGAAATGATCCTCCGAATTATTTGATTTGTGCAACCTGGCCCTACAAAATTTGACCCACCTCTCATATATACCCACATCTGCTCCTGTTCATCAAAATCAACCATAGAGACTGTTTATTATTTAATGTATAAATTAGATTTGATGTCTGTTATTATTTCATGTACTGTATTGCAAACTGCACAGAATGCTCTATTGTGGAGCACTATGCGATTTTAGAATTAATTACCGTATTTTTCGGATCATAACACACACTTTTCCCCCTCCTAAAATGGAAGGGGGAAGTCGCTGCGTGTTATGGAGCGAATGCGAGAGCCAGAGGCAGAGCCCCACAGCAGCGGGAAACCGGCTCTCGGGCTGCTTCCATGACAGCGAGTGAGGTGAGAGGAGAGATGGAAGGGAGCTGCTTCTGCCCCTCCTCCCAGCTTCCATCCTTCCTTCCTTCCATCCTTCCTCCCCCCCCCTCTCTCACCCCTGCCATCCGTCCTTCCATCCTTCTCCCTCTGTGAGGGACAGAAGCTACAGACAGCCTCCTCCCATCTTAAGCACAAGCTCTTCTCCCAGCGCCAGTGGGAGCGGGGAGGGGGATGTCTCCAGCGGGGAATTAGGAAGTAGAGGGCATGGCTCAGGCAGAGTAGCAGAGCCACTGCTCCACTTAGGAAAGGAAAGGGGAAGCAGGGGAAGCGCGGCAAGAAGACCGCTCCCGCCGGTTCCGGAATTGCGCAAAAAGCGACGGGGGCGGAGATTCAGTATTCCCAGACTACTTTGCTGGAAAAAGACGCGCGAATCTCCATTCGCAGGTTCTGACCTAGACTGACAACATGTACATAGTACTGACTCTACACTGTAAATAGTGTGCACTTAATAAAAGCATGAAAAGGCAACGCTGTGAGGAGTCGTTACTCTAGAGTAGCCGCTACCGCACCTGTGACACCCTCTTCCTTTCTCTTTCTCTTTCTCTCTCTCCCTTTCTTTCTTTCCTTCCTTCCTCCCTTCTCTCTCTCTCTTCCCTCCCTCCCCTTCCCTTTCTCCCCCCCTCTCCCTCTCTTTCTCTCTCTCTCACACCCCTTCCTTCCCTCATTCCTTTCCTCTCTCTCTCTCACCCCTCCCTCCCCTTCCCTTTCTCCCCCCTCTCACCCCTCCCTCCCTCTCTCTCACCCCTTCCTTCCCTCATTCCTTCCCTCTCTCTCTCTCTCTCTCTCCCCTCCCTCCCTCTCTCTCTTTCTCTCTCACCCCTTCCTTCATTCCTTCCCTCCTTCCTTCCCTCTCTCCTCCCCCCTCTCTCTTTCACCCCTTCCTTGTCTCTCTCTCTCTCTCACACACACACCTCTTCCTTCCCTCCCTGCCTCTTCCAACTTGAATAAAATATTGGGGGGGCAGGTAAGCCCCACCTCACATACCTTATCAGCCTCCCTCCGCCTCCGCCACATTCAGTGAGAAGCGGGGGGCAGCGGAGGGATGCTGCTCGTTCTTCCCCGCCAACCCCCGCTGCCTTCTTCGCTCCCCCTCCAGCACAACCCCTCCCAGCCTTTTAGAGGAGGAAAACCAGGGGGGAAATTTCGTGTTTTCCTCCTCAAAAAAACTAGGTGCGTGTTATGGTCTGAAAAATATGGCACTCCTTTCTCTCCAGACCTCATAACTGGCTTTAACTTCTCATGGTGGGACAGGGATTTATTTATTTAACTTTCAAGGAGATGAACTAATAAAGTATTTGATGCAGCTGGTGGCTAAATGCGGATGCTACCAATCAATCTCAACTTTACCAGAAACCTACTAAGTGACATTAGGTAAACTGGTCCCTCAGATCCCCACTTCCAATCTGTAATTTGATGATTTAATAATTTTTATTAAATATTTTCTTGGTTTACAAAAATACGTGCATTGTCTCTTTTGACATAATACTGACCTACCTTGTAACAGTTAGTGTTAAGTATTACAAGATAAAACCTAATAGAAACACTATATATCATTTTATAGAACTACAACCTATCCTTAAAACTTGAACTTTAATCTAGTGTTCTGTGAAAAGAATTATTGTTAGTGTTCGTAACAATTAAAATCCACTGCCTCTAGAAATCTAACACCTAATGCAACCTACCACACTCCCAAGAGTGTAAAATAAGGTTATATGTCATCCGTAGGTTCTTGAAACAGAGCAAAGTCGGTTGCTCACTTATTTTAGGAGATGAATGCAAAAAGAAGGGATACAATTAACAGAGCCACCTGCTGGCAATAGGTGCGGTGGAATTTGTTGATGTCTGGGCCAGAATTAAGTTGAAATGGAAGCAAATTTACTGAAAGTCAGAGACAATTCCTTGATGCTTCTTTTATGGCTGCAATCTACACTCTTTACTGGAGTAAGACTCATTAACCTCAACAGTACCTACTTCTGAGTAGATATCCCTAGGACTCTGGTGTAACAAACATGCCCAAAAGCCATTTATTAGCAATCTTTTGGCTTGTAGTAAGTTGACTTTGTATTCATCCAAAATAACCAAAACATTTGACATAAAATGGAGTGTAACCACATCAGGAGCAGGCAATCTCCCATCCACCAAAGTGGATCTTTCCAAACAATATGTGGACTGGTATGGTTATGTCCCCCTCTGAATTCCCTGAAGTATCATTACTTATGTAGACAAGTTCAGTAAGAGTTGCTTTTTTACATATATACTTTTATTTACAGAAATAGTCTCACAAAGAAATAGTCAATGAAATATGGGTCTTGGGGGGGGGAGGAGACCAGAGGGAAGAACAAGACCACGGGTCCCCAAACTAAGGCCCGGGGGCCGGATGTGGCCCAAATCACCTTCTAAATCTGGCCCACGGACGGTCCATGAATCAGCATGTTTTTACATGAGTAGAATGTGTTCTTTAATTTAAAATGCCTCTCTGGGTTATTTGTGGGGCATAGCAAATCATTCATTATTTTTTTAAAAATATAGTCCGGCCCCCTACAAGGTCTGAGGGACAGTAGACCAGCCCCCTGCTGAAAAAGTTTGCTGACCCCTGAACAAGACAGACCCTGACAGCCATTATGTTTGGCAGGTGACAACAACCAACCACTGCTTCATGGTTTAAAGTCTATATTCTATAGAGGACAAAAATATCTGCAACTAGGAGTTTCCCAAAAACACAAGCAATATATTTCCAATTTTTAAAAAAATCTATTTGCCTTTTTTCTAGTAGTAAACATGTATATTATGCAAGTTTGCTCATAGGTGTAGCCAGGATTTACTGGGGGGGGGCAGGCTTTATGGGGGGGGGCAGAACTGAGATATATGTGATGCAATTGGTCAGTTAAAACAGTTTTGGAAACCCCAGCTCCCTGTTTTTCCAGTTGTGTCTTCTCCTTCTAAAACAATACTCTTATCTAATACCTTCTTATCTTCCTTTTATGAGTCAACAGCCTCATCAGCTATGAGATTGCCATTACAACTCAGTTTTCCATTTTGGTAGAAAGGAAAAGTGAGGAAAAAAGCCAAATTGAAAATATTTTATTAGAATGGTTGAATACATTTCTGTTTATTTCTGTAAATGATAAATGGGGCCTGCAACTCCAACTCCCATCAGCCCTGACTACTGGAAATGCTGGATGGGGCTGGTGATGTCTGATAACAGCTTGAGAGACACAGTTTCCCAAACCTGTGGGAATGTCTACCCTCACCAGAATTCACATTTCAGGGTTCCAACCTACAATGTTCTTCCTCATGAACTGTAAGCTGTAAGAATCTCAACCAATACTCTTACCCCTTCATTTTTAACTTTTCCTCTCCGGCTGACTATTGATTCCATTGTGGAAACAACTTGGTTTTTTTCCTGGGGAGAATTCATTTTTGGAGTGAGGGTGGGGGAGGGGATTGAAATATTGTATAAGCAACACTTATTTTGTAAAACCTAAACTTATTTTACTGCTTTAACCATTAAAACATGCATTTTAACTTACAATAACTTAAGACACAATATTAGGCCATGTAGCATATTCATGAAATGCACAGAGCAATCCTCTGCACATTTACTAAGCTTGGGTATTTAACTAAGCGTGGGTATTTAAGATAAAGCCACAAAAGTACAGAGATCTATTATTCAAAACAGAAGGGATTCCTTCTCAAACTTTCCAAATGTTTAATATATTAAAGTATAATTTCCTTCAAAAAATCAGAAATGTACCATTCTCCACTCACCTGTGACGGCATCATAGAATTCTTCTTCACTATTCATTGTAATTTTTCTTCTGCACCAGCAGGTTACTTTCCTCTAATGCATGTTGCTCTTGATGAGAGATAACTTTTATATGAAAAATAAAATCCGTTGAGATAATCTGTTTGGAAAGGGGAGAAATATAGTGTTTCAATTTCAGTTTACATAGGATAATTCAGTGGACCAAGCCCACCATTCTCGACAAGTGAATATTAAGCACCCAAAGGCCTATGTTTGGATGCAACAGCATACAGCAAAAGGGGAAATATATATAAAAAATTAATAAACATGTCCAGTAGCACCTTAGAGACCAACTAAGTTTGTACTTGGTATAAACTTTCATGTGCATGCACACTTCTTCAGATACGAAAGAAGTGCATGCACACAAAAGCTTATACCAAGAACAAACATTCAAAAACGGACTGAAGGATGTGGAGCAAAAAGCTACGCTCCCTCCCTCGACGCCATCTTATTTATTCAAATGGACCAAGAACAAACTTAGTTGGTCTCTAAGGTGCTACTGGACTATATATATCGACTGCGTCAGACCAACACAGCTACCTACCTGAAGCAAAAGGGGAGGGGGAGAAAAACCTGCTTCCCTTTTTAAAAAACATGTGGTACACTGTAGTGATTCTTTTCATGTACAATGCCTTCAAGATATTATTTAAAATATTTATAATCCTCATTCCATATTCAAAGCAGCTTATAATAAAATAATCATAACATTCCCTCAAGACAATTATTTCTATCTACCATGAATGCTGAGGCTCTTTACACCAATATCCCCACATAGATGGGCTATTATAACTCATCAGGTAGACTTTCAGAGCTGCTCTAATGGTGCTACCCTTCCAGCTTGAGCTCTGAAAGCCATACCTCTTAAGCAAACATAAGAGCAGAAATTTATCAGAAGAGCATTTGAGATCCTCCCCCAAATAGCATACCTGATGATAATTTGCTTATTAAGTTCCCTAGAAAAGGTACATAAATAATTTGCAAATTAAGCTGAACATGTAGCTGCTAATTCAGGTCACAATGGGGTACATAACCCATGTCTTTGGTCTGATATGCTCATTTTCAGGGTGGTATGTCCCACTACAATAGATGCCAGTTTAGGAATGACAGTAGCACCATCTTGCATGTTTACTCTTTAAGTTAGGATTTATATAGCCATGTCCCCTCCACACATAAAGCCAACTTTTGCATTCATATAGACTGCACAGTCTATATAAAACACCTGAAAGGATCCAACATAAATTCATGACTCGGTCTACCAGGAAAGCACTCCTGACTTACAGTGGTACCTCGACTTACGAAGACGATCTGTTCCGCGGCACTCTTCATAAGTCGAGGTTTTTGGATGTCAAAGTGCCCGTTCTGCGCATGCATGAAGCATGATTTTGTGCTTCTGCGCATGTGCGGACTGTGCGTGCCGCCTCTGCGCAGGCGCAGAATGCGCGCGCGGCGAAAAGACTTCCAGGGTTATTGACTTTGTAAGTTGAAACCTTCGGAAGTCGAAGCATTTGTATGTCGAGGTACCACTGTATCTATTTTTGAAGGAAGCAATGGCTCAATAAACCTGGTAGCAAGCATTAATATCTGCAACTGCCTTTCAGTTTCTGATGAGATTAAATTTCTTTTCTGAACAAAACAAATGAAAAATGGGAAGAGATACAGCAAAACAAAACATTTAACCACCCAAAAGACATCCTGGTCAAAGATCTCAACAGAACTTGGGGGGGGGGGGAATCAGCCACCACCTCCACACATGAAGACACAATCAGTTTTCTTGTTTATAAACTGTTTTAGCAAAACTAGTAGAGCTTATGTAGTAGCCTTTTCTGTCCCACTTGACTAATCCCTGAAGTTTCATGTGTAATGAAACAGGTTGTCCAAGATGTTATAAATACCAAGATGCCCTGGAACACTGAGCAATGCCATTTGAAAATAAGACCTCTCAATCTGGCTTCTACAAGGCAATGAAATATTCAAATATAAATTTGTTGAGAGCTTGTGGATCAGAGACCTTACTTAATAAACAATAGCAGTGGCGTAGTAATAGGGGGGCGGGGCGCCCTGGGCAGCAGGCTGGGCAGGGCTGACCACCTCCAACGGCCGCCGCTGCGCAACGCGGCCGCCGCCATGGAGGAGAAGCCCCAACGCAAGCGAGACTGCCTCACTCCGCGGCTTGCTTGTGGAGTTTGCCGCGGGGCCGCGGCACATGCCTCCTGTTTGCCGCCCCGGGCAGCCAGGCGGCTAGCTACGCCACTGAACAATAGTACTTCACCAAATACTACCTGCTAAGACATCTTAGGGAATGTTAGCAAACACCATGGGAGACGCCAGGGCTCTGTGCCCTCCCAGCTGACCTGCTGGGTGTCTCACCCTCCGGTGCAGCTTCAGATAACGACCTAGACTTCAAAAGCCTAGGCACACTGTTGCAGAGTCTACACAGCCAGAAACGATGAGAGAGACGGTGGGGGCATTATTTACAAGCGTTTAATAAGCATAACTCAGGAGAGATCATGATCAGCGCAGAAGGCAAAAGCGAACGAAATACACAATGGAAGTGCACAGACATGTGACATACAACAGCTACATGCCTGTACGCTAAGGTGGAACTGAATTCCCAACAGGGAATACACATTATGGGATGTATCCAATGCTAGTCCTACACAGAGTAGACTCATTGAAATTAATCAACAGGACAAATTTAGGTCAATTTCAATGGGTCTACTTTGAATAGGACTTAGGAAACAACGTGATGCTCCATGTGGGAATAAGATGAAAAGGTCTGTGCAAAAAATGCCAAAGACAGTCCGAAGGGGTGTAAGACCATCCTGAAAGTTAGTACAAAGAAACAAAAAGATGGGCCTTAAAGTGAGAAGCCAAACACTAGCCATCTGAACACCAAGCACAGAGTAAAGACAATCCAAGTTTCCCTTCTGTGGGTTAATTGTCTTTAGTAACTGATGTCACACTGATTTAAGTGGGTCTACTTTAAACATGACCAAGTCTGGATCCTACCCGTATTGTCCAACAACCTTTCCTTTACCTAATGTCTCAGAGTGAAGTAAAAATCACTTCAGGGTGGCTAGTTCAACGTTGACATTCTATCTAGTAGATCTGAGTGACTGTGTGGGCTAGTAGACTATCTGTACTTGTGCCATGCTTGACATTTGTTCTTATGTGAATATATGTAAACACCTAGTACTTGAGTTAAGGGTTCATTCCCCAGTGTTCTGTATAAAATAATACTCTGTCATGAGTCTATGGAGGTGTCATGGAGGGGATGGTCAGAACCTGAGAAGGAATGTTAAGGGCTCAGGAAATTGGAGCTGGATGACCCCAGGGAGCAGTTTGGGATAGGGGAGTTGAGATCAGGATCTCAAGAAGCATCAGAGTCCAAGGTAGGGATCAGCAGTTTGGGAAAAGGAGAACTGGATTCTGGGGAGGACCAATCAGGTTGGTAGTGAAAGTTTCCACACTTACAATGTCAGACTCTCCTAGTGAGACTGTTGAGGAGCCACCTCCAGTGTTTCCTCCTGCCTATATGGAGCCTTTCTGTTCCAGAGAGGCAAATGAGAGTAAGTCATATTACTGACTGGACAAGATAATGAGAGCTCCAGCACTTGCAGGTTCAACTCACTGGAAGAAGTGCCTGCTTGCTTGCCCAGTCTCAAGGTCCTGGCTGCTTGCTACACAAACAGCTTTGCCAAAAGCTGTGCCTGACCCACCTTTCAAAAAGAAGAGACAGTGAGCATGTCATTTGTTAGATAGATGTCTTAACTTCTGCACAGCCATTTATCTGTATCTCTTGTGTACCTGCTGTACCTTGTAGCCTATGCCTTGCCAATGAACTGATCTGATTTTGGACATTAAAGACTTTGGCAGAAACCGAATTGGGAGTTAGAGTTAACTGTCTAGCAGTGAAGGTCAAGGCACACCTTATGATTTCTATCTTCCAAATTCTTGCTCTATAAGCTTACACATAAGCCTTGTAGTTATAACTTCTCTTCACACCTTTAAAGTAAATACCAGCCACATATTTATCCAAGTGCTTGCACTACCCAAAGAGTGGCATTTATGTTAGTGTGAAAAATGCATTACTGCCACACCATTCTTCTGCTGAACACTGAGCATGAAAACATGACCACAATGAGACAAAACATATTATCCAGCAGTCCACTAATTTTGGCTTAGAATCCAGCCAACATTTTTGTTCCTCAGTGACCCTGCTGCTCCTCCATGTTATTCAGTACACAGAAAACACACAAAAATGAAGCAGCAAACTTTCCACTTCATCCCCACCAAAACCCTCAAAATCAGAAGCAGTAGATGCCTGTTCCACTGTTTCTGATCTTCCTAACTACCTGGTATGAACTAACTGTCTCATCTCACACTCAACATTAGAAGGTAAAACAGTAGAAAAGACTTACACGGCTTCTAATTTTCTCCAAAGAACAGAAAACAAGAGATGAAACCCTGCCCTTTCACAGTTTTAGGTTTTATAAAAAAAGGTATCCCACAGAACAGCCCATTCAGCCTCTTGTGCACATTCCTGAGAAACTTGGGAAAGGGAGGGCTAGTTCCTCCCACCTCACTCAAAGTGAGACCAACACCCCCCTTTTCAGAGTCATCTTCACATGCACACAATTATCTAAATTGTCTGGTTTACTACAGTTTGTTTTAATAACATCTCTCACTTTAGTCTTTAAGGCACTAAATTTATGGCTGGTATTGACAACCATCTTTGTGGGCCTCTGATTTTAAGCATTATACAAAAAATACAAAATAGAAGTTGGACCTGTAAGAAATGTTGCAGTGTACCCTCACCCCCTAGCAGAAGTGCTGTTCAAAGTTCCAGCCAGTCAGCCATGCCCTCATCCAGGATACCATATTATCTATATATATAAATATGTAAAAATCTTGAAATTGTCGGCCGCAATCTTCTCCGTAACCGCTTGACCGATCGTCCTGAAATTTTGACACAACGATCCAGGCCACTCCCCAAGGGTTGTTGGTGACAAAAAAACCTCAAATCACACACCTGGGCAGGTGTAGACCTGGTTTTCCACCAAGTCAAACAGCGCCCTCAAGTGGAATTCCTCCCACAGTACACCCCCTCCCTTCCTGCGAAATCTAAGCCACACCCACAAATCAAATGACATCATCAACCAAGCAACTGAAACCACCAAGTCGGCCATTATCAGATCCCTAGGCCCTGCCAGGCTGCTAGGCCTCCACTAGGCCCGGGGGGGGGGTAGATAACCCACAGCAACACACTTGGGGGCACGGCAAGGGGTTTTTACTTTACAATTTAGCACCACTACCCCCCAAAAAAATCCACCACCAAATAACCACAAGACAAAAATAAATACCATCCTTCAAAACGTCATGAGTGATACGCCAGTCATGGAGGGGGGGGGGGAACAAACAGAATAGATCATGGATCGGGACACGTGGGGGCAGTCACAGGGATTAGCCACAACAACGAGCAACACCCACAAACCCCGCCTCCACCACGAGATCCTGTAAAACAGGAGGCCTTGGCTCCATTTTACAGACTAGGCCTCAGCTCTACAGCCCTGGGTGGGAGGTGGGGGGGAGGAGAAGTCCAAATAGGTCATGGGCTGACATAGGGTGGGGGGAGCAACTGTCCAACAGCCACCAAAACAGCCATTCCACCCCAAGCCCTAAGCCTCTCCCGGCGGCTGCATTAATAAACGCATGGCAGCATTAGGCAGGCGTTCATCATTTCTCCTAACACACACTTGGGGGCACAGCAAGGTGTTTTCGCTTTATAATTTAGTGGGCATTGTGTCACATGCGAGACTCCAACAGCCATTTTAAGTAAGGGCAGTCGTGCCCCTTTTAACCTAGGCTTTATCATGTTTCTCCGAAAATAAGACACTGTCTTATATTTATTTTTCTTTTTTTAAAAAACCACATTGGCTTATTTTCGGGGGATGTCTTATTTTTTATTACGCGTCCAGCCTTGTCTCTTCCTTGGGGCCCTCCAGAACTGGGCCTATCACTATGTCTTATTTTCGGGGTATGGCTTATACTGCGCAAATGCTTAGAAATCCTGCTATGGCTTATTTTATGGGTATGTCTTATTTTAGGAGAAACAACTGATTGTAAGCCTCTGTGTCTTTTAAAAAAAAAAACCATGCATTTTCTCTCCCCAGTTTAAGTCCTCAGATATTTGCAGTGGCCACCCCCCACCCCATTTACAATCCCCTACCTTCCCCTTGCCACTTCCTGGGTTTTTTATGGAACTGAACAACTCGGGTGCTTCAGAACGCGCCTTCTGTTGCCAGGCCCTTGCAGGGCCAGACAGAGGCCCGGGCCAGGTAGATAAGATAATGTGGCCCTGTTTTTAACCCTTTTGTTACTTTTTTCATTTTACTGATTGTGAATATGCAGACCGAGGCCCCCTTTAGATTCGGAGGCTCGCGCCAAGTGGCCCATATGACCCCCCTCCTTCTGTCTGGGCCTGTCTGTTGCTACGGGGCTATGGGGCTTCGCTATTTGACCCCCCCCTCGGAATTTTTTAAGTAGTTCTCTGCGTCCCAGGGCACATCATGACCCCCCCCTCCTTAATCTAAATATATAGAAATGTTCACGATGCGTGCGCAGGGGCCAATGTATGGAGATGCAGGGGGGAGGGGACAACAGAGGGCTCAGACAAAAGTAAATACTGGGAAATGGAACCCAGAAACTGACATTTCCTTCTCCAAGGGTGGGGGCCCAGAGGGCTCAGACAGAAGTGCATGCTGGGAAATAAAACCCAGAACCTAACAGTCCCTTCTCCAAGGGTGGGGGCCAAGGTATGGAGATACATGGGGGAGGAGCCAACACTCCCCAGGGACAACAGAGGAAAGGGTATCCTACCGAAACACAGGGATGAGCTGGGGTGGAGGGAGGAGGGGCAGGATACGTCATGGATTGGGACAGGGGGGGGGATCACAGGAAAGAACCACAGCAACGCGTGGCCGGGTCAGCTAATTATACTATACTATTAGAGACTCAATCAGGGCATTCCATTCCCTCAACCCCAGCTTTGTTTTCTTTTCCAACTGACAGTCAACATTCCATTGTTACTGAACTCAATCCTTACTGGGCTGTTTTGGGGAAAGAGATCAACTGTCCCCTTATGTCTCTCCAGAAAACATTTTTGTACTTCTGCATATCCTGAAGTTCCCCTCAGCATGCCAGTAACTCCCCATTTGTTTCTTAATGATCCCACTGGCATTCACTACTTGGGTTCCCTAGTAGGAATAATCTCTCTCACTATTGCATAATGTCTGCTTGCTCTCATTAGCACACTATATTCTGTTCAAATGGTAAAATTTGAAACTTGTACAGTGGTACCTTGACTTACGAAGGCGATCCGTTCCACGGCGCTCTTCGTAAGTCGAATTCTTCGGTTGTCAAAGCGCCCATTTTGCGCATGCGCGAAGCGCAATTTTGCACTTCTGCGCAGGCGCAGAATGCGCACGGGGCAAAAAGACTTCCAGGTTTGCCGACTTCGGAAGTTGACTCATTCAGATGTCGAGGTACCACTGTATAAAGATACTGGAACAGAGATAACACAACTACTGCAGCACCTCAAGAAGCAAACATTTATTGATCCTACTGAACATTTTCAAAGACAATAATGCCCAACCACATTCAGTGTTTGAAACTCCCATTGTTCTAGGCATATTTTGTGACAGGGAATTTCATTAGGGTGAGCAGTTTTTGAGCTCTGAGCATAGTTCTGTGCCTAAGATTTCAGATTATAACTGCAGAGTGGAAGGAAAGGAGGACCTTTTTCTGCCTCCCCACTTCCAGCTACTCTCTGAAGACTGGAGAAGAAACCCTCTTAAGAATATTAGGGAGGTGGGCAGGGGAAGGACTAGGCCAGGGGTCCCCAGACTTTCTGCGCGGCGGGCCGGTGCCCGCCGCGCCGACCGCGCGGTGGGCCGGAGGGCAGGGGAGTGCGCGCGCAGCGGGCCGGAGGGCGGGGGAGTGCGCGCCCGTGCGCATGCGCACACGCACACGGGCGGGAAAAAATCGCCAAAAATCGCTTGTGCGCATGCGTATGGGCCTCCCCCGACCCGGAAGTGCACCAGAAATGACCTCTTCCGGGTCGGGAGAGGCCCATACGCATGCGCACAAAGGATTTTCGGCGATTTTTTGCCGATTTTTCAGATCGTCGCTGCGCCGCGCGCCGTGAGAGCGGGCGGCGGCAGCGGGCGGCGGGAGTCATCGCGGGCCGGATTGGAAGGCCGATTGGGCCGCATCCGGCCCGGGGGCCGTAGTTTGGGGACCCCTGGACTAGGCCATGTGAAAAATGAACATAATATTTTAGCTGCAATTAATTATATGGCTGCAACAACTGAATGTCTAGGCGTGCTTTTTTGTAACAAGAAAGCTGAAAATGCATGTTTTCTGCTTTATATTCTTGTTATAAAAAAACATGCCTAGACATTCAGTTGTTGCAGCCATAAGCTAGTTTTAAGGTGCCATTTAGCTCCTAGCTTGCATATCTCAGTTTCTAACACTGCTCATATTATAAAGGGCTTATAACGCACCTACTCTCAGCAGCCAGAAGCGTCATAGCCAGACACCGGAGAGACCTGTCAGGAGTGAACATGGACCAAATTGTATGGGAAACAGCCTTACTAGAAAAGCTAACCAAAAGACTGAAACTGACACAGGGACAAATAGAAGAGGACACCTTCACCCCAGTATGGCTCCCCTTTATTACATACACAGTCCAACAAGACAACAAGAACCCACTGACAGCATATGAATCAATCTTTCTTTGGCGATCACTCATAGCCGAGTAAGATTGTCTTCCATGAACACAGTCTTAACAGTGAGTCCCGTGGGGGAAGGAGACTGTTGGGTTAAGTCAGCCATATTGTTTCATATTTCCATATGAATCAATATGGCTAACTTGACCCAACAATCTTCTCCCCACCCCGCCCCCCGCAAATGGATCTCACTGCAGTCAACTAAAAACAACCAATGATGTCCTGGGCCCCATTCAACCTCTCACTACTGAGGAAATATAATAAATGAATAGACGGAGAACCTATCAAAGTGAAGCTGACATAAAAACTCCACATATGCACCAAGTATTATCCCCCCTCTCCCCTCTCCTTCTGCCCCAACTTCATGGTTTACACAACATTAACGTCTCACTTTAAATGTAAAAAAAATTCTACAACCTGAAAAAAGAAACAAGGCATGTACTATTAAAGAAAATCTTTAACAAAAATATTTTTTTTAAAAGAAAAGAAACAAGCATTTCTCTAGTACACTTACTTAGAGATAAGCCTCAGTAAACTCAAAAGACACAGACTTCTAAGAAAAAAAATATTTAAGAACTGAGTGAAAATGATCAATCCTACATTTGGCCACAGACCTTCCTCAGTGTTAAGGTAGCATAGAAGTGGTCAATGTGAAGTTTCTCCCTTGCATAGGAAGCATTCAGGGTCTCTTTAGAAATCTAGACACAGTCCAACATTTTCCAGAGACAAGATACAATACACTTATGTCATTCTTGCGCTATCATACAGCAATCTACAAAACCTGGGCAAACTACAGACTGGTACATCCTGATAAATCTATCTATATTGCAATCAAACATTATTACTTCTGCCAAGTATTCATCCCTCTTTCCTATTACACCTTATACAAACATGGTTTATGCCTTCATTTTTCATATCAAACAGGGTCATCAATGCTATGGAAATTATCTAGGAGGAAAGCACTGTGACTTAATTAACAAGTTAATCCCATGAGCCTATCTGCATCTCCCAACTTTGCATTTCTATCTCTTTCACCACACTCCATTGCTAAACTCCTGGAAGAAGACTAACACTGAATCCTATACATATCTAGTCTGAAGCAAGTCCTATTGAGTTCAGTGGGATTTGCTCCCAGGTAAGCAAATACAGTGGTACCTCTAGTTATGAACTTAATTCGTTCCAGAGGTCCGTTCTTAACCTGAAACTGTTCTTAATTAGAGGCGTGCTTTCGCTAATGGGGCCTCTTGCTGCTGCTGCGCCGCCAGCACATGATTTCCGTTCTCATCCTGGGGCAAAGTTCTTTTTTTTTTTTAAATTATATTTATTGAGGTTTTTAACAATAAAAAAATAAAGCACAAAAATACAAAAGCTTGAAAAATAAAAGAAGAAAAAATTAAGAAAAAAAGGGGAAAAAAAGGAAAAAAGAAAGAAAAATAGTATCTCTAACAATATCTTGTCCCCGACTTCCCCGTCCCTCCCCTCCCGGGTCAATTCCATATCCAACTTCACAACTTCTTTTTTATACCCCACACAATAAATTCTATTAGGTTTTGAACTATATTACTCTTAACTATTTCTAATAATTTCCTTTAGCCTATAATTTCCCCCTCAAAAGATATACCTTTGCCTAATTCAGATTCTATCCAATCTTTTAACTAAACCTCCAAACCCACCCCCTCCCTCCCCAGGTAGCAGTTTCCCTTTTTCCCCGGCCAGCGTCTTTATATCATCCAATTTCAAACCTTTTAATCCATCCATTCCTCTACCTTATATTCCTTCTTTACCCCACTCCCACTCTTAACCAATCTAAACCATCCCATTCCTCCTTCTTCCCCTTCCATTGTTTTAATTCTTCCACCAGCCTCCCACCCTCATATTTATTTCCACTGTCCCCTATTTCCAATCTTCTGTCTGGCCTGCGTCCCCTCACTCTCACTGGGGGGGCAAAGGCCAGACTCTTTCCTCCCTCCTCAACTTGTTTGTTTCCTTCTGGGATCTGGTCGCCCTCTCTCACTGAGCAGACCAGATCCCAGGGTCCATCTTGGTCCTTAGCGTCCAAAGTCACATAGGTGATCAATGCTTCCTCTCTCACAGGTTGCATTGATTTCTCAGTCCGTTGCTCCTTATTTTCTGCCTGTTGTTCAATGATTTCTTCTTGTTGCAATTCTAAAGTCTCCATTGGATATATCTGTTGCTGGTCTTCTTTTAAAGTCTGAATATTTCCTTTCCCATGACGTATTTCCTCTGTCATTTCTTTAATAAAGTCTAGAATATACTGCAGTTCGACCTCCTCCATTTGTAAGAGGGTTGTTTTGGCTGGCAGCCTTCTTTGTCCTTCTGTGTTCCCGTGGGAATTATGACTTGATCCGCCAGAGATGGTGCTATAATGTCCAGACTAGTTCCTTTGTTTATTTCCAACCATATTTATCCTTTATAATTTAAATTCTTAGTCCAACTTTTCCAGTTCTCCTCTTTATTACCTCGGTCAACTTAGATATAATCCAAAAAATATCACAGAGTCACAGCAGTTACTCTTTGTAAATCCTTATATTTATCAGCTGGTCGCGGCTTTAGGTTCCTGCCCCCGGTTTCCGGGGGGGGGTTCTTTATCACAATAATATGATTATCGATGCAGTCTAAAACATATATTTCCCCCCCTTAGTTCTGCCTTCTAGGGGGGTACACAAGTTCAATTTTTCAGGGGGATCCTCACCCCTTCTCTTCAATCGGCTGCAGGCAAGTTAGTTGTGTCGCAGCCTTCCGGGTAGGGGGGGGAACGACCTCCGTTTTTTATTCCCCTCCCAGGTCCAAATTCTTGTTTTTAAATCCAATAAAATTGTCTTACTCACAGTCCGAATCTTAATTTGAAGGTATCTGCCGCTCCTCTGTCTCCGGCTCGGAGCTTTCCGCTACCGAGGTAGCAATGGACCCAAGGCTCCGCCATGTACAGCCTGCTCTCGGAGGCTCCGACAGGGGCTCTCCGGGCGGTTTCCATGGCTTTCTGGAGCCCGCTGGGTATCCCAGCCCTCAGAACGCACAATCTGAGGCTTCTCCGGGGGGTCGCGGAGCCCACGCGACTCCCCCCCTCCTCGGTAGCGGTGGGTGTCTCGGGAGCCGAGACGAACCCCGCCGGCGGCTGATGGCGGCAGACCGGAAGTTCCCTGGGGCAAAGTTCTCAACTCGAGGTAACTTTTCCAGGTTTGGGCCCAACATGTTAAAATGTGTGGGCCCAACATGTTAAAATGCCCTGCAAGTTAGTAATCAAATTCAGAGACATTTATTCAGGTTTAAAACCTTTTCCTGTTTTTTTCTTTACATGCTAATGTAACAAAGATCCACCAGAATGACAGTGTAGCCCAGGGCAGAGTTTGATCAGCCTTTTATAATTACAGGTAAACTTGCATAAAGATAAAAATGTCAATGGACTTGCATGCTCTCTCTCTGCTGCTGCTCCCAGTTCGCCACCACAAGCAGAACTGAATGAATGGAACTACATTTCTTGGACACTATTATCTCCCCAATCCTGTAAAACAGGGGTAGCACCTCTGGTGGAGTTCATGATGTGCTGCTTCTGGGGTATTTGTCCACCTTTGGTCCCCACCCTGCACTCAGCTCTCACTCGTGGCTCCTAGAAGCTGTCAGCATGCAACAGTGGTCACATGCCAAGATCGGTTTCAACTGGCTGGGTAAACCAGGTGAGGGTAGCCAATGGGTCTCAAACCCTCAGTGAGTTACGGACTTCCCCTGCATGTGTAGACGGGCTCAAGTGGATTGAGCCGATGAGGCAAATAGTGGGTCCAACAATCAAGATGGTGGTTTCTGCACATGCTGAAGAGGGAAGTGAGGGGCAGATCGGGGTCAACAACATAGGAAGGTAGCTCTGATCCTAAATCTCCTCTGCCTTGTGGGATATCTTCAGGAGAAGAAAAGGCTAAGGAGTACACCCAACACAAATCTGGACTGCCGTCCCTAAGACGGTTGGATGGTGCCTTGCATGCCTCTTTCCAGCAACTCCTGCAGCAAAGCTGGTACCAAACATATGGCTCTGCTTTTCTTTGAACCACATCAGCAAGGCTGAGAGGAGTCTTGTCATCTGGGCAGCCCAGGACCTCCATACACACTGCCCAGGCATATGCTCTGGGGAGGTCACTTCAGTGCAGCTAAAATAGCAGTTCAACTTCACACAAAGAGATGCATTCTATTGCCTTTTGAGACAAATGGATGCCAACAATGACAACCTACACTTACTCTGCCTGTAGCAAGAAGGAAGTGTTGAGCCTCAAGCCCATTCCCAAAATGTCCTCAGGGCAAACCTCCTGAACAAGCAATGTTCCACATCAATATTTTTGGAAAGCTTGTTTCCTAGGACAGTTTGCAGATCAATACATATATTCATAAGTTTTCTCCTTACAGCTCTCATAAAAAATATATCAAAATGTAGCTTTTCAACTCCAAATGACAGCTTCTCTTCCTATAAGAATTGATTTATGGAATTAGGTTACCAACTGCATTCATGTAACACAGCCTTCCCCAACCTGGTGCCCTCTGGAACTCTGGCCAGCACAGCCATACAACAGCATTGGAACATGCTGAAGGTACAATTTTAAATCAAATGCTCAATTCTTTCTATTCAATATACAGTGGTACCTCTGGTTAAGAACGTAATTTGTTCCGGAGGTCCATTCTTAACCTGAAACTGTTTTTAACATGAGGTACCACTTTAGCTAATGGGGCCTCCCGCTGCCACCGCGCGGCTGGAGCATGATTTCTGTTCTCATCCTGAGGTAAAGTTCTCAACCCAAGGTACTATTTCTGGGTTAGTGGAGTCTATAACCTGAAGCATTTGTAACCCGAGGTGCCACTGTATAGGCTGTGACAATACCAAAAGCAGCATGGTTAACCCAAAAGATACAGTTCTAGTTGATAAGTAAACCTTTTTCCTTCTCTGAACTGTTGCCCGTATAACAATAATATAGTCTGCATCCAAAATGTGCCTTGAGAAACTACACTAAATGAGCAAAAGCCTGTAAACAAGCAATATACCTTGCTGTCTATATAAGCAACAGAAAAAAGGATGAAAATCTAAGATGCCAATTGGAAAAAGAGACAAAGGATACAGCTACATTTCTTGTGAAACATTCTATCATTAACATTTGAAAACATTCTAAACCTTTCATCAAGTATAGTTCTATGATTTCCAGTTTCATGTTTGTTTGTTTTTAAAAAACAGACAAACACAAAAACCTGAAAGTGTATGTTCTGGACTACTGATGTAAACTATTATGTTTTACCACCACTGCTGTACACCGGTACAACTATCTGATATGAAGCAGCAAACAGGAATAACGCAATCCATAAACCTAGTTACAGGTAGGTAGCCGTGTTGGTCTGAGTCGAAGCAAAATAAAAAAATTCCTTCAGTAGCACCTTAAAGGCCAACTAAGTTTTTATTTTGGTATGAGCTTTCGTGTGCATGCACACTTCGTCAGATGCAATCCATAAAATTAATCATTCCTCCACATTTCAAGTACTGGGAGACACTGTAATGCTTCGTGTAAATTTGTGGGGGCTGGGGAAAGCACCCATTCTCCAAATATGTAATAAGATTTGAATATAGCACTAGTATTAAAATCAATTTCAAATATAATACAGACCCAGACTGGAATAAAAATATCCACTTAAAAAGCTTATTGAAAAGGAAAGTCTTCAATAGGCACCAAGTCAACAGCTGTCTGATATGCCGTGGGAGGAAGCTCTAAAAGGCTACCTGCTGTCACAGTAAGCAAGATTCCTACTTCATACAGAATGGACCTCCTGATGAGATGGTATCTACAGGGTGCCTTCTCCTGCAGAGCACAATGATCAGCTGGGTATCTAAAAGGTGGGACAATCTATTAGGTATTCTGGTCCCAAGCTACAAAGGACTTTGTACACTAGTACCAGAACCTTAAACTTAGCCTACTAGCTAACTGGCAGCAAGTGCAGCATTTTCAGCAGTAGAATAACATTATGGAAATGACTGCTCATTGGGCAGCCTAAATTGCTGCATTCTACACAAGCTGTAGCTTCTGAGCCAACCTTAGGGGCAACCCCACATAGAGTGCATTGTAGTAATCCAACATGAAGCTTACCACAGACAATCGAGCTATCCTGGTCCAGAAACAGTTGCAGCTATCTTACCTGCCAAAGCTGGAAAAAGGCACTCCTAGCTACTGAAGTCACCTGAACTTCTAGTCAGAGAGATAGATCCTAGAGCAATCCAACTATGAGCACGCTCCTTCAGGGGAAGTACGACCCCATACAAAACAGGCAATTTCTCATTGTCCCTGTAGCCCCCTGAAAAGCTGCTCTACAAGTTGAGGGATCCTCCAGAACAACATGTGAAGTGGTCCTAGGGTATGCAGGAGTGAGAAGGGGAAACTGGCAAAAAATCATTTCCCCTTCCTCTGGTGAGAGGCACCAATTGATCAGAGACCATTCTGTTCACAGAAGGGCATGTTTGGATCCAATTCATTATGAATTGATTTTGGGGGGGGGGGGTTAATCACATGTTTCCATATGACCAATAATACTGAAGGGGTGGGGAAACTATTTTGGTTGAAATGTTACCCACACATGCCACAACTCATAAGAGGGTTTTTTTCCCTGAATGAGAAAGAAAGGAAAATGTCTCTTCTAAGGCAATTTCTGCCACCCATGGTTTTAATGTACCTGCATTAAGAACAAACAATGGCTGTGTACTGTTTCAACTGATAAAGTGTGGTCTTTTTTTAATCAACTAACTACCTGTGTTTCCCATTTTTTAAGACACCGTCTTATAACTTTTTTTCATCAAAATACACAGGGTGGCTTATTTTCGGTGGGTGTCTTATTTTTTTATTACTTTTTTATTACCTTACGGTCTCCTCGGCCGGACCACACCGCTGACTCGGGGCGCTGCTGGGCAGCACTACTGGGCTCTGTGAGCACTCGGCGCTGCCTGCCTTGCCTGTCTCCCTGGCTGCCCTCCAAAGCTTCCAAAGGATTTCTGTTTAGGGCTGGAGGAGGGTGCCAGGTTTCTTCCACCAGCCCCATCTCTTCCAGATGTTGCGGCAGATGTGCCCGCAGCCGGGCTCTGTGGGCAAGCCAGTTTTGTGTGTGTGTGTATTTTAATGTGAAATGCAAACACAGTATGTCAGTAATTGCAGAGTCCTTTTATTGAAGGGGGTGCAGGACTGCTGCTGCTGTTCCCCAAAAGCTGGGGGTGGGTGGGTGGAGACTCGGATTATAGCCTTGGGTTATGGGAGTGTTTTGCCCGGCCCGGCAGGGCGCTCCAAGCGCTTGGCGCTGCGGAGCGTTCGGCGCGCTCCACGCTGCAGCTGCCAGTTCCGGGCGGCGGGGAGGCAGGCCTCCTTGGCCGGGCGGAGGCCGCTGGCTCAGGCACTCCGCCCAGCTCGGCAGGGCGCTCCAAGCGCTCAACGCTGCAGAGCACTCTGCGCGCTCCACACTGCAGCCACCAGTTCCGGGCGGCGGGGAGGCAGGCCTCCTCGGCCAGGCCAGGTGGAGGCCGCTGGCTCAGCTGTTCCGCCCAGCCCGGCAAGGAGCTCAAAGCGCTTGGCACTGCGGAGCGCTTGGCACGCTCCACGCTGCAGCTGCCGGTTCTGGGCGGTGGGCGGCAGGCCACCTCGGCCGGGCCAGGCGGAGGTAAGACCGCTGGCTCAGGCGCTCTGCGCGCTTGCCGCTGCAGCAGCAGCCGGCTCCAGGCACCAAGCTGGCAGGCCTCCTGCCACTGGCTGGCTGGGGCGCTCGGTGGTCTCGCTCCACACGGCATGGAGGTACGTCTTATTTTCGGGGTGTGTCTTATATTCGCAAATCTTTTAAAATCCTGCCATGGCTTACTTTATGACTACGTCTTAAAAAAGGGGAAACACGGTAAATATTGAACCCTAATTATTCTGCTTCATTAACTTTTTTACACAATGTGTACAAATTCTGACATCAGCTTGCAGTTAACCAGTGTACTCAAAATTCAAAACAACTGCCCTGAGACATTTTATAATCATTTGCCTTTGAACATTTCTAGCAAACCCCCGGGGGGGGGGGGAGTGAAGGGAGCATCACACCCTTTAAAAAAGCCTCTTCTTCATACCTTTCACTATGCAAACGCAACTAAATCATCTACTAGTTCATTTAAAGAACCCTGGGTAGGCTAATTGACTTAGCAGTACAGTATTCACAAAAATGAAGAGGAAGGATTTCAGAAGGTCTGCCGGAATTTCTAGTACTGGGAAATAGGTATGTTACCCAGAAATATTACACCAGTTGGATACAATATTGGATACAATATATGCACTTGCCCACAAATTACATTCTGGGCAATCCAACATGACCACCAATCTGTCTTTATGGATTTTTCTACTTTAGGGAAACTTGCTATGAACCCAGTTTACCTTTGTATTCTTTGTTTAGGTTTATTCCACTGTACCTACATAAGGGATTTGCTTTGTTTTAGTTACAGTGCAATAAATTTCTCAAGAGATATATAGGTCAAAGTTTCAGAAGTCTAATGTTTGACATCCTCACATTATGATCAATTCATTATTAACAATTAACTCTTAATCATTATAGTTCAGATACTTGTCAAGCACTGATGTTTAAAAAGAGGAATATTTCAGCAAAAGCCCCAAAACATTACCTAATTCATTTGTCAGATCAATTCAAGCTTTGGGTCAGTAGTCTTATCAACTAACTTAAAATGTTAAAGACACTAATAATCGTGTAATGAGTCTTCTATCAAGTAGGCAATCATCTACCTACATCAGTTGCTGAAATAATAAATTCAATGTAATAATAAATTATACTCAAATACAGTATATTACAAGTATTTCCTCATCTCACCATGATCCCCAATCAACAATCAAATCCCCTTGGCTTCCCAATTGTGTGATCACTAGTACAGTTACTTCCACCTATTTGCAATAATATAAAGTTGATGGGGTAAAATGGCCTTTTGGGTCCCAAAACAGAAGCGCATTGGTCAAGTTTACATCATCATTCCAGGCTACATAAGTGTCTCTCTCCTTACTCCTGCTCTCTTCCCTTCCCTCCAGGCCTTTGTCCTGGCTTATTTTCCTGCTTTGGTAACTTGACGTTAAGCCAGAATTCCCTATTTCAAACAAATGGAGGGCTCTGGCTTGATACAAGCCAAAATCTTCTCACCAAAGCCAGAGCACAATGGAAGGAGGCAAAGGCAGAGAGGCCTAATTCTCATTCTCAACTTTATAAACTAGTAACAGCTGGGTAAGAATACAAGTTCTTGCCCACTACATAACATTGCTCAAAAACAGTTAGTTAATACAAAGGACATGTATAATAGGAATCTTACCTGTCAAATTAAATTTCACTGTAACATTGATTATATGATGGACTTGTAGACAGTCATTTATACTGAAATACTTCACACCTTTTGCTCAAGCTGTGAGTACCTAAAAATAAAGAGATTGGTATAATTTTAAAATGGTATTAGAGATGGCATTTCCCCCCACTAAAAAGCCAAAGTTATATGAGGCTGTTTACCTGCTCTTAAGGTGGTAATGGCAATTTCCTAGCCACAGAAGTGGGCCACGTAGGAGACAGTTTCAGTATTTGCCCCTTCCAATAAGTTCTTATTTACAAATAATGTATGTTGCATACATGAACAGACTAACAGTGCTGAAGGGTAATAAAGAATTACCACTCCCTCACTAGTACTTTGCCTAACTGTATGCCCACTGGGTACCTGCATTCCCCAATTCTTCCGTCCTAATTTAATCTTCCAAGTTCTGGAATTACTACAGCAGAACAGTACCTATGGAAACTTCCTCACTGTGGTTTCTTGACACAGGAAAGCTTAACAGTACAAGCTTTTAGAATCTGTGTTTCACTCTGCCCAGTGCTTTACATAACAAAGAAAAGCTAAAAATTAAGGAAGTGATTGCATGCAGCTATATCAACCAATATTTTAAACCATACCCATAAGCCCAATATGCTATATTCAGTGTCTTAATATGATAAATTATTATTTGTCATTAATAATGGAGCCAGAGAATAAAGCCAGCCCTCTTGTGACATCTCTTCTGCTTCTATGATGATAAATTTTGCAGTTAACTGAAACCAGGCTATCGTCCAAATATAGTTAGACTGAAGTGATAATGTGAGAGAAGCAGAGTAAATTGAATGGCTGTTAAGGATTAGAAATTAAAATTTATGCTGAATGCAGAATTTATATTTTGGTTGCTTACAAAACAGACACAATTGGGCTAATCCCAAATATTTCACTAAACTACCAGCAAGCATATATGCACTAACTTTTCTCCCACTGCTTCAATTCACATAAGATGTTTTATTTTAAAAGAAACTTTATTAATTTTTTAAAGCAAAAACATAATACAAACAACATCAAACATACTGATACATAAGAGAGAGAAAAGGAAAACTATAATGGTTAAGGGGGGAAGAAAAGGGGGAAGAATACATTCATAAGAAACTTGTGGTAACCCATTTGCAAAACCATGCAAAACCATTTGCAGTCGTTTGCGGTCATCAACAGCTATCAGTCAGTCAATCACCCATTTCCACCACCCTTCTGAGTGATCCCCCCTCCCCATCCCCACCCCTCCCCCACCCCTTCTCTACATAAGTGCCTGGAAACTTCCATTTCACTGTATCTGAAGAAGTGTGCATGCACACGAAAGCTCATACCAAAATAAAAACTTAGTTGGTCTTTAAGGTGCTACTGAAGGAATTTTTTTTATTGTGGTAACCCAGACATCTAATATAGGAAAGTCAATTTTTTTACATTTTTAAAAAATGAGATTCACATATATTAAAAACCTACTTTGCAGACAATGCTAAAGACTCAACTTCCTAACTTCAGTTTTAGGATACTTGGATGGCCACCATATCAAATTTCTTTCTAGGTTTGGGATGCTCTCTGATGGCCCTTTTGCATTTATTTAAAGATTTTTTTAAAAAAAAGACTGCTGATGTGGGAAAGGGTCTAGCAACAAGGGGCTTTTTTATGTAAGTGGAATGGCTCAAGGGCAGAGTGCCATAAATTACAGCCTGATTTGCCAACAACAGGAGGCCCTGAAAAGATGCTAATCTGCCTGCACCAAGCAAAGCTTGAGCCTAATTGGCTGCCTTCTAGAGTTGACCCCCATTCATACAACCACCAAGTAAGTACTAGAGAGGGAAATGTTCCCGGTCAGAGATGGAGAAATCTGCAGTGTTTTGCACACAGTGGAAAAGGCCAATGCTATATCAGACGACAACACTAGTTTACATATCTGGCTGATTTTATACCAATTGTGAAAGAGCCAGGATTATTAAACTGTCCATTGATGTAATCACCACTACATACCGTTATAAGTATTTGTATCAAAGTATTTCCTTCAAACAAAGTATAGGTTCAGTATGTTGGGTTGCATTTAACTACTAAGTTCTACACAGAGTAGACCAGGTAAAATTAAAGAACCTACCGGTAAGTTAGATATGTTCATTAACTTCCATGGGTCTACTCTTGAGTAGGACTAGCACAGAATACAACCCAATACAGTATCTGTTATTTATCGTATCAGTACCGTGCCCTTTACCAAAGGAACTCAGGGCAGTGTTGTCAGGGAATCATGTTTCTCTGTCATTTTAAACATGTCTCTAGCAGCTTGATGCAAAAGGAACTCCATTTTATCTATGAATTTTTGCTAGGCTGACTTTTAGAGATACCCAGGGTAAAAAAGCAGTACACACACCTTGGTTATCCCCCCCAGTAATATAGATTATGAAGGCATAAAACATAAGAGCTCTGGAATATGCAGGTGCCTTCCTCCCTGCCTAGGTCTTGATGCAATCAAATCATATGGGCACATCCATTTATCAACAATTGATCTAGAGTCCAAACTTAGGAAAATCTCCATGCATAGGTAAAGGTAAAGGTACCACTGACCATTAGGTCCAGTCAGAAACGACTCTGGGGTTGCGGCGCTCATCTTGCTCTATAGGCCAAGGGAGCTGACATTTGTCTGCAGACAGCTTGTGGATCATGTGGCCAGCATGACTAAACCGCTTCTGGTGAACCAGAACAGTGCACGGAAATGCCGTTTACCTTCCCGCCGGAGCGGTACCTATTTATCTACTTGCACTTTTGGGTGTGCTTTCGAACTGCTAGGTGGGCAGGAGCTGGGACCGAACAACAGGAGCTCACCCTGTCGCGGGGACTCAAACCGCTGACCTTCTGATCGGCAAGCCCTAGGCTCTGTGGTTTAGACCAAACACCCATTAAACTTAGGAACAACCAGTGTTAGAAACTCAGGTAGGCTAGGGTGACTGTGGTTGATTATCAGTTAAACATCTGATTAGTTCCGATTACAACCTTGAGCTACCCCATGTGCCCCAGGAACAACACATCAGGTATTTTTCTAAGTCTGGTTTTTGGTCAGGATCACATCCCATTCCAAAATGCGAACTAAGCATCGACTAACTTAGGTCGACTAACTTCAGCGTGCCTACTCTGAGTAAAAATAAGTTGAGTATGACTGCATATCCCAACCCAACATTAATCCTAACTAACTGGCATCAGCATGGAATGTCACAAAACAAGCCCTTGAAAACAACCTTACAGTGCAGATGTGCTGATGCCCTTGCAAAGATAAGAAAGATAAATTACAATTGCATACAAGCAGCAACCTTGAAACAAGTATCAAGACGTTTTAGTGTAAGCAGGACCAATGAAAAAAGTGCAAATGAGCCAATGCATGACAATATCAGCAGAGGACACTGAACAGCAATATTAAGGTATATTCATTACAATATTCCATGGCAAAATCTTGCCTCTCAGCATTATAGCAAGAGCTATGCCTCCTCAGAGTATAAAACATATATAGAAGTTGAAGATATACACCAGTTCCACCACTGTGATCAACAAACCTTCTGTTGCATTGAAATACCCCTTTCCCCCCTAACCTACATACTTTTTTTCTTGTCTCTCCTTTTTTCCGTTGTAAATGATCTTCTATGTCTATGTTTATGTCTGTTTTTAAAATTAATAAAGATTAATAGATTGTGAAAAACCTAAAAAAAGAGAATTGTGTGCTCTCTGTTATTGGTGTTTAATAGACATTGGATGGCCAGCTATGAGAGATTTTTCAAAGGGGTTGGAAAAGACTCTACAATTGCATGAATCTATTATTTCCCTAAGAAATTAGTCTAATTTTCATTTTTCAATTCAAAATTTTCAAGAAAACACCACTAAAGCCATCTTCTTTTAAAAATGAATACAACCCACTTCTGTGCAAATATGCAGTTCAATGCCAGAAAAATCATACACATGAATGAAACACAATGAGTACACTTCTACAATAGCTCTTCTGCTTAATATATATACATATGGTTGCACATCCTTAAACTCAGGCTCTGCTAAGTATACAGATTGCCCAAGAGAAGCAGCCAAGTAAAACTTGCCCTATTGATAAGAAATAAGCAGAATGATGGGGATACCAGAAAAAGCCTCTCTGAAGTGAGGTTTATACAGATATAAACCTTGATGAGCTTTTCAAGCAATTTGCCCCCCCCCCAAGTGCAGAAATCCTTCCATAAAAAATTAACTGCTCGAGTGTCCTTAATTTTCATTCCTCCTGATTTTAGTTATGCATACCAATTATCTCCTCTTTTTTATTACATGCTATTCTTTGTACATAGGTGGCGCTGTGGTTAAACCACTGAGCCTAGGGCTTGCTGATCAGAAGGTCGGCGGTTCGAATCCCTGTGACGGGGTGAGCTCCCGTTGCTCGGTCCCTGCTCCTGCCAACCTAGCAGTTCGAAAGCACGTCAAAATGCAAGTAGATAAATAGGAACCGCTACAGCAGGAAGGTAAACGGCGTTTCCATGTGCTGCTCTGGTTTACCAGAAGCGGCTTTGTCATGCTGGCCACATGACCTGGAAGCTATACGCCGGCTCCCTTGGCCAATAATGCGAGATGAGAGCGCAACCCCAGAGTCGGTCACGACTGGACCTAATGGTCAGGGGTCCCTATTCTTTGTACATATGGTCCCTGGTTATATGTAATATTTTATAGCTTTATTAATTTGGGGTTGGGGAGGAAGAGTACAGAAATTTACAAATAAATAATATTGCATAGATTTGTTAAATTACACAGTGACCTTCCCAAAAGATATACAGTGGTACCTTGGTTTAAGTACACAATTGGTTCCGGAAGTCTGTACTTAACCTGAAGCGAACTTTCCCATTGAAAGTAATGGAAAGTGGGTTCCGGTTTCCGCCAGCAGGAATGGCGGACCTGTTTTCCATCCCTCTGACCTTCGTGAGGAATTTGGCGGTTGCTAGGGGAGTAAATGGCAACCCCCTACCCTCTCCGGGGGTTACGGAGAGGGGCCGCTGGCCCGCGATGCCCCCAGACCCACTCCGACTGTTTATGGAGTGGGGGGAGCTTGGGCTGAAAAGCACTTACGAGGGCCAGGACTCCCGGACGCTAATCTGCATGGCGGGGATTTCCATGGTTAAAGAAGATAATTAGGCTTAAATCTATGGACATACTTCAGAAGGAGGGGAAGAAGCGCTGTTTACTGCTGAGAAATCTATGCTGCTGAGGGAAAGGAGTTAAAGGCTGTATATCATCTGGAAGAAGGATTGATGGGGACGGAGCGATAAGGGAATGGAGTTTTATTTTTCTTCATATGAGTTACTTCGTACCTTCCCAGACGCGATGTCCTGGCTTGTTTGGAGTGAAAGAGAAGCAAAAGACTGTGTGAGTTGAACTTTATAAACTGTTGTTACTGAGCATACTTTTTAAAGATGTGGAGTTGCCGATGAGAAAAGCCCCCCCCCCTAGTCGGACGGAAGGAGTCCTGGACGCGTTCGGAGGATTTATGAGCTGTGACGCACTTTGAATTGGAGCAGCGACCTGAAGCTAAGTTCAGCTATAGGGCAAGGAGATCCATTAATTTACCAAGAGTTTATGGTTTGATGTTTGGGTCTTCTGCCTGGAAAAGCTGTAAATTTTATAAAGATCGTTAATCTTCATGGCTATGAGAGAAAACGAAAGTGATTTGAGCTTTTTAAGATGGCGCTGCTTCGACGCAACAGGGAGCTCCAGACTAAGAAGATTTATGGGGAGGCTGGACTGATTAACCCACACAGGAGAAAGAACATTTGTGAAACCTCGTTTGACATTTATCTCAGCAGCTGGGAAACAATCGGTTGAAAGTGGAAAACATCTATGTGACTGTAAGGGGAAGATCTGGATTATTATGAACTTGGAGGACGATTTGAACTTTAGAAAAAAGACGGCAGTGGACGGTTGCGAGGAATCCCCAATTTCTTGAAGCATGGGAACCCAAATAAAAAATTTTTTAGATGATTTGGCATAACATTCGGTTTTATTGATATATATATGTGTATAATTTGAAATAATGAATGTGATATAATTGGTTTTAATTGGAAAATTAATAAAATATATTTTTTTTAAAAAAAAGAAAGTAATGGAAAGTGGATTAATCCGTTCCAGACGGGTCTGCGGAGTACTTAAACTGAAAGTACTCAAATCGAAGCGTACTTAAACCGAGGTATGACTGTACCAGGTTCTTCGGTTTCGCCCCTACACCTCTGAGGCGGGAAGGGTTCACACTGCAGAAGATGAGATGTTCTCAGTTGCAACAATATTCCATACATCAGGGGTCAGCAAAGTTTTTGTGGCAGACGCCACAGTGGGCCGGAGTGTGTGTGTGTGCACATGCACGCACATGCGCAAACACTATTTCCGATGCTCCTTCTGACGTGGAGGAGGCGTATGCAGCAAGCTCCTGCAGCAGCCAAAGGGAAGCCGACCAGCATAGCGGAAGGCGGTCCACGCTCTGCTCCGCTATGGTTTAGCGCGGTGCATGGGAGCTGACTAAGTGGGCGGCGGGGGTCCCCGAGTGGGTGGTGGGGGTCCATGGGCCAGTTAAACAACCCCCATGGGCCGCTTGTGTCCCATGGGCCTTAGGTTGCTGACCCCTGCCATACATCAGTATCAAACACTTTGGCAAGACTGGGATTTGGCAGCAATAACTAAATCTAACACATTATTTGCACAATTGCTTCTTCCCATCATATGCCAAGCTTCAGATGATACATCAAAGCAAGCTACACTATACATACATTCTGCAATGCCCAGGAAGCCCACCATAAGAGTATTCATATTAGCTCCACATACATCCTATATACTTTACCCATATTAACTTTCAACAGAATTCAGAATGCCTAACTGCTGTCTAAAACAATTGAGTTTTGCAATTGACGCTGCACTGCAAAATCCAATGTGTTGCTTGTCAACATAAATTATCTCACATCATCTCCACATCTAACCCTTTCAACTGTACAGAATGGTTTTAACTGTAAACCTCATTCATAGCTACAAACACACTGACTGCATTATTCTTGAAAGGAAAGGAATAATAATAATAATAATTATTATTATTATATTATTATTATTATTATTATTATTTATACCCTGCCCATCTGGCTGGGTTTCCCCAGCCACTCTAGGTGGCATCCAACAAAAATATTAAAATACAATAATTTATTAAACATTAAAAGCTTCCCTAAACAGGGCTGCCTTCAGATGTCTTTTTGACATCTGGTGGGAGGGTGTTCCACAGGGCGGGTGCCACTACCGAGAAGGCCCTCTGCCTGGTTCCCTGTAACGTGGCTTCTAGCAGCGAGGGAACCACCAGAAGGCCCTCAGCACTGTACCTCAATGTCCGGGCAGAACGATGGAGGTGGAGACGCTTCTTCAGGTATGCTTGACCGAGGCCGTTTAGGGCTTTAAAGGTCAGCACCAACACTTTGAATTGTGCTCGGAAACGTACTGGGAGCCAATGCAGGTCTTTCAAGACCGGTGTTATGTGGTCTTGGCGGCTGCTCCCAGTCACCAGTCTAGCTGCCGCATTCTGGATTAATTGTAGTTTCCGGGTCACCTTCAAAGGTAGCCTAAATAATAATAATAGGCTATGGTTTAAATTTTAGTGCTATGCAAATGAGTCTTGGGGTCCCTTGTTCTCCACTTCCCACTTCTCCTGCAGCATAACCAGTGTCAGAAACTCAGATATGTAAGCTAGGTTCCAAATGAATCCTTAAACCAAGGTTACAGGCACCAAAATGGAATGTCTAGTTCCCATTTTGGGGCAAGACAGCTCTAAAGTCTTATTTTTCAAATGATGGACTGACTGTGATTATCAGTTAAGCATCTGGCTACTTCAGATGACAACCTTGAGCTAGTTACGAATTTTGAGAACTTAAAAGAAGAAAAGTCAGTTTATCCAGGGACCATCCACATATACACTGGCCTATTCCTACCTCTTTTTCTTAATGGTGACATGGACCATTCATAGCACAGGAATATTCTTCACAACTGAGGCCAGGGTTTATGTGGTTTATGAAGCTGGCTTGTTTCAATAAATCAAAGTTAGGATTAAGCACATTTAAGTTTGGATGTTATACTACACTGTGGTTAACTGAAAACAGAACCACAAGTTTCCAGCCTCATCCTCATAGCTGCACTAGAGGAGACCAGAACAAGGAGCTGATGAGCCCATGGCTCATTCAGCAGGCCACTGTAAATTAAAAGATGTCTAAGCCATTTCTGACGAAACCAGAGCAGCGTACGGAAACACCATTTACCTTCCCACCGGAGCGGTACCTATTTATCTACATGCACTTTGACGTGCTTTCAGACTGCTAGGTTGGCAGGAGCTGGGACCACCACGGGGATTTGTTCCAGTAAGAGGTGTTAAATATTCAGCCCGCTGGATTTTAGTAGGGTCAACAAATCACAGCAGTTGGTTTTTCTCCCACTTCTAAATTCCAGAGTAGATTACCCCATTTGTAGGACCCACCATAAAACCCTTCCTTTACATACTCTTTTCTCCATTTAGGAAGATGAGTATCTTCCAAGACAAGGAGCATGTGATATATTAGAGTTTCTACTTTCATACCACATGAAAGCAGCCTCCTGTCTTATCTGAATGCGGATCACTCCTTCATATCTTCAGTGAATAGAAGATTCAGTTAATAAAGCTTAATTCTAATCTCTAAACTAGGGATGAAGCAATTGTTCTATACTTTAAGTTGGAACAAAACCAATCTGAAATATCAAGTGCATTCAGGATAATAGCCCTCTCTTTGATTTTCACCACCTTACCTATCCCTAAACTGGTGACTTCAAAACCAAGTCTCACCATTTGATATTTTCAAATCTTCACATTTTCAAATATTTAGTTACAATTCAGATTGGAGGTGGAAGCAGAAGGCATAATTTTCCTATTTCACCATCTCTACAAGTAAACATATCCGTCGCTGCCAATGGGTGTGTAATGGTTTAAAATCCTTAATTATGCCAGAGATATACGGTAGATGGCAACTACATCCACATGTTCAAAATAGTCTCACAAACTGTCACAAGAATTGTCAGCTATGCAATAAGGAACAAGATCTCCAAATAGGAGGTCATTTCTGCTCCTATGCAAGATAGTCTCACTAGAGCCAGAGGCAGTCTCCAAGTTAGAATGGACAAGGGACTTGCCACACCCCAAGGTACAAGGAAGTTAATTATCTTAGTGTATCTCCAGTCTAAAGTGAATTAGTCGAAGGGACAGGGCAGCAGATGTTATAAACAAATCTAGAGGTCTATTATACCCTACAGAGCTATAGGGCTATTCCCCAGGCAAAAGTCTCTCTACCCAGTTCTCTTCAGAGGAAGGAAATGGTTTCTGTTGTCACTGATACATCAAGTTACACCCTGGAGTAGGCCAAGGCAAGTTGTCAGCAACAAACAGAAGGGCAAGAAACCTAACCCCAGGAATGACTCCTGCCTCCAAGCAAGACAGTCTGACTATTAAACCCTTAATGATTTGGGGCCAGGGTTGTTTTTTTTAAAGCAGTCTTCACTCATTCAAACCTGCTCACCAATAAGATCAGCTTGGTTGGTGGGTGCAAAAGATAGGGTTTTCTTGGTGGTGGACTGGCAATTGTGGAACTCACTTCCTATTGCACTACTACACATTTAGTCAAACCTTAAAGCACGCCCGGAAAACTCACATTCCAGACAGCCTTTAACAGTGTTTATGCTATTGATTCTTGATGCTCCATGCTTCTTCACAATTTTGCCTTCTTATGTTTTTGATACTTTTAATGTATCCTAATATATCTCATATGGAGACCCAGGTGGTGCTGTGGGTTAAACCACTGAGCCTAGGGCTTGCTGATCCCTAGCAGCACGAGTGGTCAGGGATGATGGGAGTTGTAGTCCAACAACAGCTGAAGATCCAAGTTTGAGAAACATTGTCCTAAGGTAAATGGAGCAATGCAAACCAAGAACATTGAGGAGGTTTTTAGTCACAGCTGGGGAACACGAGGCTCAGAGCCTGATTGTTATCATGCAGGCCTCTCTATCCAGTTGTCAAAACTCTTAACAGACCACACCACTCCACCAGTCCTACCCTGTTTCCCCGAAAATAAGACATACCCATAAAATAAGCCGTAGCAGGATTTCTAAGCATTTGCGCAATATAAGCCATACCCCGAAAATAAGACATAGTGATAGGCGCAGTTCTGGAGGGTGCCAAGGAAGAGGCAAGGCTAGACGCATAATTAAAAATAAGACACCCCCTGAAAATAAGCCAAAGTGTGTCTTCTTGAGGAAAAATAAATATAAGACAGTGTCTTATTTTCAGGAAAACACGTTACTTCATAACTCCTTCGTTGTTTTTGTCTGGTTAGAATGTGTCCTAGAACTCTGATCATGTTTGTTGATTGTCTGGATAGAGGACAGAGAAGTGTGTGTGCATGTGTATAGAAACTGACTGTAGAAAGGTAAAATGTAAATTCATTGCTTCACCAAGTTTTGCCTCTGGCATTGACAGGACATATGAACACACCCCACCCCAGACTGCCCAGATAAGAATGCAGCCCTCCATCTAAAAAAGGTTGCTTACCACTGCCACAAGGCCAAATCATGCACTCAGCACCAGAATTATCAGCTGAGCTGAAAAAATAATTCAAAAACACAACCAGCCTCTTATGACGGCCCCAGGGAGTTGGCACCCATGGCCCAGAGCAGTCTTGCGACCAGAACTAGCTGATCTGAAGAAATCAGCAGGTGAAGTTTTTTCAATATGCAGAGATCAGCATCTACAGAGGTACTTATAAATGTCTGCAAATCAAGGTGCTGTTCCGAGCACAGGAGCAGGAACCCCAGCAACGCGCACACAAATAAGGAAATTGGCAACCCAACTCAAAAGCAGAGAAGTGGAAATCAGATGTAGAAATGCTTGCTTGGACTTGTGGGAATGCAGGGGGGGGCGGCAGTGCTGAAATGTCGATGGATATGTGTGTCCGCAAAGGGGGAGCTTGAACCCTTCAACAATACAGTGGCCTTATGAAGGGGCAAAAAAACCCTCCTCCCTCCAACTAACATATCAACTTAGGAGTGAGTAGGAGAGGCAAACAGGAACATAAGAAACTGCTTTACAACGAGACAGAACACTGGCCCATCTCAGCCCAGCCCAGGAATGCCAGCTAGGCCCCGCGACCATTTTAAAAGTATTTTTGTTGATTCTTGCTGATAGGGGGCCCCTAAAATTTTTTTTGGGGGGGCAGCCCCTTCATGGGGAATTTTGCGTGTGCTCGGGCACCCAGGAAGTTGGCACCTATGTCCCAGTTCACACGGACTGGCAGCAGCAGCAGCTACCTTACCTGCAGGCGCTGGGCCCCGAACCTGGGTCCTCCTGCATGCAAAGCAGATGCTCTGCCGCTGAGCTGCAGCCCGACAGGGAAGCTGCCTTGCACCAAGTCAGGCTAGCGCTGGCCCTCGGTAAATCCACGAGGAGGCCGGATCGTCCCCCCACCCCCACCCCGACCAAGGACTGAGACGCTAGGGACCGAGCCCGGGGCACACCACTGGGTGCGTGTGGCACCTGCCCGGCCACGGAGCCACGGCCCTCCCTCTCCAAAACGAGCCTGAAGGGTCCGAAAAGGAAATGGCCTCTTACTCCCTCAGGGTGGCCCTGTGATGGAAGGGGGCGGTGGGCAAAGCCTCGACGCTCTCCTCCTCCTCACAAGTAGCTCCCCTGGCTCCCTCTCCTCAGGCGAGCCGGGAGGTGGGTTGTTGTTTTTTGCCCACCCACCACCCTCGCCCCGCTGTGGGGCTCCAGCTGTTTCCCTCAGTGCCAGGCGCCCAACCGGGTCGGGAGGTGAGGGACCAGAAGGACAGCGACGACGGTTAAGCGCCCTCGGCGGTTGATTACCTGGCACCGACCTCTCTCGCGGCGCGCGCGCTCGCTCTCGCTTCCTCACGAGACCCTGACGAGACCCGCTTGACACCAAGGCGGAAGTGGGACCCTCTTCTTCTTCGTCGTCGTCGTCGTTTTCACCCCCTTCTCTTCTCTCCTTCCCCCTCCCTCTCTATCTCCCTCGCCCTCAACCCCGCCCTCAACCCTCTTTGACAGGCAACCGGGGAGCTTCCAATGGAGCCCCGCCAAAGGGCCGTGACGACGTTAAGCCCGCCCCGCGGTCCTCTCCTCCCAAAAGCCCACCAATAGGCCGCAGGGGGAGGGCGCGGCCTATGCTAATGAGAGGGGGAAGAGAGCGGCGCCGCAAACACATAGGCATCGTCTCTCCCACGCGCGCGCGCGCGCGCACACACACACATACCCCCACCCGCCTCCGAGCCGCTCGACTGCGCGCGCTCGCTCGCTCGCTGGGGCGAAGGGGGCTTCGGCCAATGGCGTGCTCAGTACGGGGCGTGGCCATGCAAAAGCAAAAAAATAAAGGCGAGAGAGGGATGCCTTGCGAAGCATCTTAACTGCTGCGGAGGGGGCTGGCCAGGCATGCGGTATTGCACATCCCATTCCCTAGTACTGTATGTTGCACGGGGGTCTTTGCACGGCGAGGGGTGGCGTGCTTGGTTTGCATAGCCAGGGAGGTTCAGAGAAGGTCTGTCGAAAGCGACTCCCCTACGAAGGAAATCGGCATGATGCAGAAGTTTTCGAAATCATGCATGACATAGAGAAAGTGGACAAAGGAAAGTTACCCTGCACCCTCCTCTCTCTCTCATTTTATTTTTTATTTCGACCATTTATATAGCGCTCGTAGTTAAGCAAAACTCTTAAGCGGTTTACAACACAGGATAAAACATCTTAAATAAACAGCAAATACCAAAACAAAAAGGAGAGAATTTCTACGTTCTGTAAAACTTAACTAAACAGAACACCCTCATCAGTATCAAAATAAACACTGCGCTACATAAAAATCAGCTGAAAAATAATAATAATGCCAAGAGCTCATATAACAGAAGAGCTGGTGGACAGACAGCCAAGTACTGTAAGCTGAATGTTGTAAGATTCAGGACGTACGAAAGAAAGTGCAGAGTTAAACTGGAACTCCTTCCCCCAGGAGGCAATGATAGCCACCAACTTGGATGGCTTTAAAAGGGAGACAAATCCACGGAACAGAGGGCTGTCAATGGCTAGTAGCGATGCATGGCTATGCTCTGCCTCCAGCAATGTTTCTGAATGCCAGTTACTGGAAACCCCTGGAAGGGAGAGGGGTCTTGCACTCATGTTCTGCTCATTGGTTTCCCACAGGCCCCTGTGAGAACAGGATGCTGGACTACATCAGCCACTGGCCTGATCCAGCAGCCTATTCTTACGTTCTTAGGTTATGTTCACTCCTTTTCCTCCTTCTTCTTTTTGCATTTCATTAAAGCCTATTCATCTCTTCTGTTTTAAGGTGGTGCAGCACCTATGCATGTGTGCTTGGAAGCAAAGACCTCTCTTTTTATTCTGATTAACTTCCCCCAAGTTTGCAAAGGGGTGCAGCCTTAACAGTGCACGGCTGTAATCCTAACTCTGGCTACTCAGCAGTAAGCCCTGTTGATTTCAATGGAACTTACACCCAGGTAAATTAACCTAGGAAACTCAAAATGAGCTGGACCATTGGTCCATCTACCTCAGTATTGTCTACACTGACTGGCAGAGTCTTTCCCATCCCTACCTGGAGATGCTAGGGATGGGACCTTTTCCTTGGGCATGCAAATCAGATTCTATTGCCCTTCCCCAAGCAGAGCTAGGGTCACAACCTAAGCCTGTGTATGTATGTTCAAAAGTAAACACCATTGCATAGCTGTCAAATTCTCCCTTTTTTTGAAAAGGGAAATTCCCTTATGCTGAATAGACCTCCTCGTGAGAAAAGGGAAAAGTTACAGCTATGCCACTGAGGAGGGCTCACTCCTAGACAAGACTGTAGTGCTAACCCTACTTACTTGGGAGTATGCTCCAGTGAATTTAATAGGCTTACTTTTGAGGAGACACGATTTGGAATTGCATTGTGCATTCATGCAATTGCAGTCTTAACAGTACAATTGTGTGCATGTCTACTCGGAAGTGGGTCCTTACTCTCAGGTTAAGTGTGCATAGGATTGCAGCCAAGTCTAATATTGCAACCCTGAAAACAAAACTAGTAGCAGTAGGGCTTATTTCTGAGTACACGTAATCAGGAGGGTGGGTCTCTCTGTAAATGCAGAAAGTACCTCTTCATACAACAGGTAGACTTGCAATGTTTGAGTTCATTACTTGCAAAGTTCACAGTCCGAGTTTGGCCTCGCTGGATGAATAGCGATAATCGTAGTCTAGCCCTATGCATGTATGCTCAGAGGTGAGCCATACAATTTTCAAAGGCTCCTCCTTGCTATTACTTGCTGGTAGGTAGGTATGCATAGGTTAGCAGTCCCAGGCAATGAGTAACACACACACACACCCCATCCCCGTCCCATTGAACACTGTGGAATTTGATTCTGAGTAAATATTTACAGCACTGGGCTGCAAACGGTTCTAGATACATGCAAATGTCTAATCTATTACTATATATTTAAGTTTCATATTCTACCAAAGTTCTTGATGATAGTTATCAAAGCAAATACTAAACAATTCACTCTTTTTTAAAAATAAAAATAAATAAATCCAAAACTATACAGATCCTGGAATGCTGACTCACAGCCTGTAGCTGCCATGTGTTCATTATTATTATTATTATTATTATTATTATTATTATTATTTATTTATTTATTTATTTATTTATTGAATTTATATACTTCCCTATACCCGGAGGTCTCAGGGCAGTTCGCAGAACAAAATCAAAATATAGAACCACAAAATATATAATCAAAATAAAAAAACAACCCCCAAAAACCCACATTTTAAAAGGGCATGTGATTTACTTATGAAGAAAGTGTGTGTATTTGTGTGTGTGTGTGTATATATATATATAAATAACAACAGCACTTTGTCATAGTCATTGTATGACTCACGCTCTCTGTTGGCATAGCTCTTTACATCTCGAGGATTCTGTTGATTCATTACAAGACTCCTCACGCCTTCATTATGCAATGTTAACTCCACAAGCATGTGCTGACAGCGCTTGACTGTCCATTCTATGCCAGGCAATTAACTGTAACGAGCTGCACGAGCTTTTACAACTTAAGAGGAAGATGCATCAACAGAAATCTTTAAATCAGAGGGAAGCTTCCGAGAGCCACATTCCAGCGGTGGGTGGGGCCAGAGGCAAAAGTGGGTGGAGCCACAGATGCAGCTCTTACCAGTGCCAGTGTGGTGTAGTGGTTAAGAGCGGTGGACTCGTGATCTGGTGAACCGGGTTCGCTTCCCTGCTCCTCCACATGCAGCTGCTGGGTGACCTTGGGCTAGTCACACTTCTCTGAAGTCTCTCAGCCTCATTCACCTCACAGTGTCTGTTGTGGGGGAGGAAGGGAAAGGAGATTGTTAGCCGCTTTGAGACTCCTTAGCGTAGTGATAAAGCGGGACATCAAATCCAAACTCTTCTTCTTCCTCCCCTTTGTACAGTAGGCAAATTTCTGCATGCACCCTTCTCTAACCTGCATCCAGGAAACCGAGAGTCATCATCACAATTTTAGGGTGCATTCCAGCCAGGCAAAAACATTCAGGGTGCAAAGCAAACCCAATGATGGGTGCGGTTTGGGAAGAGTTTCGAGGACAAGATTATGAGGGCTGCATTTTGCCCACCCAAATCTCTAAATTAAAAAATGAATCCTCTAGAACAGCCTTTTGCATTCCTAGATGTTGGACTACACCTCCCATCACGGTGTGGTACGCTGGCTTGACATCAACGGATAGGAAGTGCCTACAGAGGGTGGTGAATACAGCACAAGATATTATTGGCTGTCCCGTGAATCCGCTGGATGACATTGTGGAAGCTCATTGCCTCAGGAGAGTGAGGAAAATTCTTAGGGATGATTCACACCCTGGCCAGCACTTTCTTGATCTCCTGCCCTCGGGCAGAAGATATAGAAGCATGATTAGTCGCACCAACAGGGTAAAGAACAGCTTCTATCCGTGGACTGTTCGGCTGCTGAATGAAAAGATAACAACAGGGCAACTGACTTTCGGGTTTGGTGGGTGTGCATCAGTAAACGAGGGGAATTAAGACTAAGAGAGCCGAGTGGGGGTGCTCATGTAATCTCACTGTATACAAGTTGTAAAAGTGACAATAAAGTATTTCAATCCATTTCAATTTCAATCATCCTGACCAGTGGCCAGGGATGATGGGAGTTGTAGTCCAACAACCTATGGAGACCCAAGGTTGAGAGAGGCTGCTCTAGAATAAGTAGTGGAGGGTTAAGACTGAAAGGATGACTGCACAGATGTGGTGGTTCCCTCCTTTCTGCAGCAAACCATAGATGTAAAAGCCACCTTTCTCCACAGAGCCTAGGTCCGAAGGTAGCAAATAAGTTGCATTGCAGGCTGAAACTATTACAGCTACCCATTCTAGCAGGAAAAATCCCATGCAATGGAAGCTGAAATCCACTGAAAACATGCTCAGGACAGCCACTGGCATTGATAACAGGATCCTGTCAATGCCAATACATTATTATTATTATTTTTAAAGGGGGGGATGGAAGTTCCAGATTTCTGATGAGGTTTGAACTTAATTCAGTTTTTAAGCCATTTTGTGCCTTTGGTATTTCTAAAGTAGAGAACATCCCATATTCCATGTGCTCGAATCAATTAAAAAAGAAAATAGATAATTGTCAGGAGGAAAGGCTGCCTTAAGTGGTTGCTTTTCCATACTGTTTCACACAGGTTCTTATACCCTAAATGCAACAGTTTTGCCTTGTTTCTCACAAGACAGGAGTGTGTGTTTTCCTCTATGGTGTTAATTTGCATGGCATTTGCCATGTGTAATATCTTCCACTACATGCACACATAAGAAGAGCCTTCTGGATTAGGCCAGTGGACCCAAGCGCAAGAGCCCTCTCTCCGCCTGCCGTTTCAACTGCAACTGGTATTCAGAAGCTCTGAACATTGTGGCCCCTACTGTAATCAATGGCTTACTTTCAGGGAATCTTATACACCGGGTTACTCTTTCCTAGATTCCCCTTGTTTTTAACAAGAAATATTTCTCAATGATAGGGCTGCATCTAGACACATCAAATAAGCGTTTCAGTTTAAAGTGCCGTCAATTTAAACAGGGAAAACAGGTAGAGAAAAACAGGACCCCACGTCGCCATCTGGTGGCGCAATGTTATATCACACACATAACTCATATACTGTACAGTAAATCACTTTTTCTTTATCAGGGTAGCTGAGTTCATGGTGTAATACACTTGCAGAATTACTGAATAGTGTGACATTTCCCTTTTTCTAGCTTTTCTTTTGATTCTACACTGCTCCGGCAAGCAGCAGAAGAGTGGGGGACGGGTAACGGGGACGACACCATTTTTAATTAATTCACTGTACGCACAATAACACAAGTCCGTGCCTAGATGAACTTACAATCTAATCTTAGGGAAGGGAAAAACAGCAGAGGAATAAAAGGGATAGAGAGACAAAGGTCACAAAATATGTTTGTAAATTCATTTTATACTTACCGTACTTTCGTATCATTATCAGTGGGGAAGAGGGAAATCATCTCTCTCTGCCTCCTCATAAGATCTGCTTCCTTTCATCCAGCTTTAACATTAACATTCAGGATCCGACCTGATCCGTAACTGAACCAGAGCCTGCATAATTTAAGCTGCTCAAGTGCAAGCCCACATGGTGTAAAGTTGGGTGGATGTGTCAAATTCAGATCCTCTCTTGTTAAATACCCTAAGTAAAGTTTGCAGAAGAAAGCAGTGACTCGTTTGATTTAGCAATTAATAAAAACATTTGACAAAGTCAAATATAAATACACAATTTGCTTCTAAATTCAGAAAATAAACTAAGGGAATTCAGTTACCGGGCGGTAGTATAGTATACTGTTTCAAATAATGCAAGGTTCAGTGAACTTCACTGAAACCCTAAGAGAGTTTAATCTAGTTACTAAATCCAATCTGGAATCAATGCAGATCAAATTTCCTCACTGCCAGACGATCTCGTAAACAAATTGGGAAGTTGTTGTGAGCAAGAAACCCACAACTTAATCCATTATCTCAGTTTGAATCCTGAAAGAATAAATTAGCATGTCCCAAGCCAACAGTATCATTCCAGATTGGGTTGCTATCTTCTAGATTTGGTGTATAAAACTTGGGCTTGCACCCACCCACCCACCCATCCCCTCCCCCGATCGTGGGATTCATCTACAAAAGTTCTGCAAAATGCAGCAGTATCAAGTCTCTCTTCCTGAATGAACCAACAGCGCAGGATCAGTTATGTTAAATGTTCACCTGAAGGGATAACCAACCGTCATGCCAAAGACATTTTCTGGGAAGGATCTATACCTATCTGCAGGCTGGCAATTACACCAGGAGATGGTACGCCTGTGGCACTTAATCTTTTAGAACGCTTGGTATAATTGCAATTTTCACACCCACACTGTGCTTTTTAAGACCTGGGGCAAGAGGCTCAGAGCTCCACATGTCTGTGATCTCATAAAAAAGCGAAGACCAGGTTCCTTGTCTTTAATAGCTGCTTAGGGGGGAGAAACTTGAGAGATGTCTCAAATGTTGCAGATGTGAGAAAAGCAGTTAGCTGGCTAAATTCTTTCCTTTACCCAACAGATGTTAAATGTTCAGGAGCCATGGCCTGCTTTGCTTCTCCCTGGAAAAGACCCTGATGTTGGGAAAGATTGGAGAAGGGGACGACAGAGGACGAGATGGTTGGACAGTGTTCTCGAAGCTACGAACATGAGTTTGACCAAACTGCAGGAGGCAGTGCAAGACAGGAGTGCCTGGCGTGCTATGGTCCATGGGGTCACGAAGAGTCGGACACGACTAAACGACTAAACAACAACAACAACAACAACAACAACAACAACACCCAAAGAGTGACACAGTTAGAGCTGCCAACTGTATTCAGAATACCACTGTATTCTACTCTGGTCAGACCTCACCTGGAGTACTGTGTCCAGTTCTGGGCACCACAGTTCAAGAAGGATACTGACAAGCTGGAATGTGTCCAGAGGAGGGCAACCAAAATGGTCAAAGGCCTGGAAACAATGCCTTATGAGGAACGGCTTAGGGAGGTGGGTATGTTTAGCCTGGAGAAGAGAAGGTTAAGGGGTGATATGATAGCCATGTTCAAATATATAAAAGGATGTCATATAGAGGAGGGTGAAAGGTTGTTTTCTGCTGCTCCAGAGAAGCGGACACGGAGCAATGGATTCAAACTACAAGAAAGAAGATTCCACCTAAACATTAGGAAGAACTTCCTGACAGTAAGAGCTGTTTGACAGTGGAATTTGCTGCCAAGGAGTGTGGTGGAGTCTCCTTCTTTGGAGGTCTTTAAGCAGAGGCTTGACAGCCATATGTCAAGAATGCTTTGATGGTGTTTCCTGCTCGGCAGGGGGTTGGACTGGATGGCCCTTGTGGTCTCTTCCAACTCTATGATTCTATGAACTTTTGGGCTAGATCTTTCTCCTGTGCATTTGAGAGGAGCTCAGTCTGCAGGCGCAAGTGCTTCCCTCCCAGCTTTTAAAACCCGTCCCACAGATCAAACTGCTCTTAAAGACAAAGGCGCAGACAGACCAGACCAGGGTTTTTCTTTTCTGTTTATCTGGCAACCCTGGGGCCTGCAAATTTCTTCGAGTGAACGTCAAACCATTTCTCAAAACTCCTAGAATGGAGATCCATGGTAAATGTGCCCTTGTGACGTTTTCTCGGTTCATACACAAACTTTTTGTTTAAAAGATGTTCCATCCCACTTCCCTTCTACTGTGGTAAAAACAAAAAAAAGGCTTGCACAGGGTTCTTTCCGAAGTGGGTCGATGCGCATTAAAATGACAAATGTGGTTCAATGTCAAGGTCTGTCAAGTGATGCACATGGGGGGGGGGTAATATTACCAATTTCACAAACATGCTAATGGGATTTGAAAGCTGGTGGTGACTGCCAAGGATCTTGGGGTCATGGTAGATAGTTTGATGAAGATGTCAATCCAGTGTATAGCAGGTATAAATAAATTAAAAAAGCAGATTCAATGCTAAGGACTATTAGTATCGGTGTCATAATGCTGCTGTAGAAATCTGTGGCGCAGCCATACTTGGAATATCAGGGGCTAGAGCAAGCCCTAAATGAAGCATTGTTCCAATGTTGGAGGCTTTATAGAAAAAAAGTGAATAAGGGGTGGGCAGGATAGAGGGGAGAAAGTAGATAGGAAGGGATTTTTCTTCCTCTCTCTCATAACCCTAGAGCCTGCCCTGGAGTCATCCAGTGATGCTGATTGTTGGAAGATTCATGACAGACAAAAGAAAGGACTTCTTCACACAGCACATACAGTTAAACAATGGAATTTGCTCCCACCAGAAGTAGAAATGGCTAGCTCTGCCACTAAGCACTATATAAGAGGGCATTCCAGAGCTTGTGGCCAAAGTTTGTGCTTACCCACCAGAAATCAGTTTTTGGAGGCACTCCAAAAGAGCTCAGATGCTGGATGTTTTGTATGGGGGAAAGGCAGTCCTTAAGCTAGCCAGTCACAAGTAATTTCAGCTTTAAAGGACAAGAAGAAGCACCTTGAACTGAGCCAAATAATGAACTAGTCATCGATGCAGATGAAACAGGACTGCAGTTATGTGTTCTGCCCATTTCAGTTAATAGTCTAGAAGCAGCATTCTGGCCCAACTGAAGTTTCTGGAAACTTTTCAAGGGCTTTTTGCCCAGGCATCATGTTCTATGCTTAAAATAGGCGTCGTCCTCTGCATGCTGAGAGAAATAATTATCAGGCTTCCCCATGGAGCACTGAGGAATTATCAGCATTCACAGAACAGATTAATGATGTGCATTTAAGATATTTTGAATATTATTTTCGTTTGTGTCTGAAGTGGAACTCTTAGGCAAAGCCCAGGTATTGTTCTCCCTTCAAAGCCATTATGTATCCATTGAATTCCTGAGACAAGCATATTCTTATTATCTATTATAGTGATAGAAATTCTTGAACCATCTATATGAATGCTAATGATACAGAAGTTTGAATTAAAGGGTTCCGGTGCTCGTGGGATAGCTTCTCCCTAGGCTATCTCTGTGAAGTTCAAATTGTGTCTTCCTCGGTTTCCTGAAAAGTGAAGAACTGATTTTCCCCGTCACTGAGAAGCAAGCCAGAAAATTGCTTTCTGGTTTCCCAAGTCACTAACATGGGGCAGTATTCAATGACCATATCCGATCACTTCATGGATTCCTCTTTGCTCCTCCCCCCCAAAAAAAACTCTTCCCCATGTGTATGCCCTTTGCCCTCCCTAAATCTGCTCCAGAGGGTTCAGGGAACCCCTAGAAAAAAATGAGGGGTGCATGGGAGATGGGGGAGAGGGCAGAACGTTCCGATGCTCAATGAGAGATCCTTGCAAGAGGCTTGGGTTCATTGGATTCAATCCACACAGAGTCTCTTCAGTTTTCAAAATGCTACTGAGCACTGTGTGCATCATCATCATCATCATCATCATCATCATTTATTTGTACCCCGGCCAGCCCCTCTAGACTGCTTTCTCATCACAGCACTCCACAAGTTATCTGTTCAGGACCAGCCATACTTTGTTTTTCACTTGCCAAACCTGGCAGCCAGGATTTCTGTTTTGCAGCCCATTCAACCATCTGGACTTCATCTTGAGAAAACTGATCGTTTTAGTTAATTAGCACCATGGTAGGCATTTGATTCATTTGGCATTTAAAGGCGAACCTGCCAAATTTGTGCATTTCAAAACAATATGCAAACCGAAGCATAGCCATCCTTCAAAGTTTGCACTTATCTGGATTTCGCAGTTCTCCAAGTAATGTACACAAATATGCATATACTAGAGTGAAGAAGTGTGCACGAAAATGGGTATATTAGTGAAAATAACTTACGGAAATTCATTATGCTGGAGGGGACTGCTTGCAAAAATGTGTGTGATAGTCAAAACTACATGCCAAAAATGTATTATTAGGAGAAAGTTGCACTAAAAGGAAGATGAATCTTCATGAGGATGTTTTTAAAAGAAAATGCAAATTGTTGCAGAAAGATGGAGAACTGAATTTCAGATGGGAAAATGAGAGACTTTAGACAACTGAAATGAATGCTATTGCTAGTTAGTGTATTGCTAGTTAGAAACAACTGGCATATGTCTTCTGTGCAGTTTAGGATCGGCCACCCATCCAGATCTTTACAGGTAACACATTTGACTTGTACTCATTCAGCTTTCCACACTTGGCAAAATAAATAGTGAAAGTGGGCAGAAAGGGAAGTGTCTGGGGGGGGGAGACTTTGACAACCCCACCCACCATTGAACGCAATGTATTTTGGCTATACACGATTTTGGGTTTATGTTACATCCCCGGAATGCAACTCCTGTGTGAGTTGAGTGTTGCTTGTACATGTTTCAGTAGTTTCTGAAAACAGCAATCCATAGAGCTACTTGGTGTGCTCACAAGCTTACGCTTATCCTTTAAAAAAAAAAAAATTATTAATTTCAGTATAAACAAAGACAAAAGACACACATATAAAACAAACAAATAATTTTTTCAAATCTTATTTCTTAACATTGTATTTATGACTTCCTCAAATCTCTTCTTCCTGGTATTCTTAATATCTTAATATAAATTGTGGCGGATTTTCTAATCCTAAATCAAAATCTTTTCCTTCAAATATTCACTTTATCCTCCTCCTTCTTCATGCCGCCTCTCCACGAGTCCCCTCCTGCCACGAGAGGAACCCGAGAGAAGCAGCCTTCCAAAGGAGGTCCATTTTTGTGTCTTACGCTTATCCTGTGGAACTTTTCACTTGTAGCACTAGATCAGGGGTCAGCAAACTTTTTTCACAAGGGGCCGGTCCACTGTCCCTCAGACCTTGTGGGGGGCCGGACTATATTTTGGAAAAAAATATGAAAGTCACCTATGCCCCACAAATAACCCAGAGATGCATTTTAAATAAAAGGACACATTCCACTCATGTAAAAACACCAGGCAGGTCCCACAAATAACCCAGAGATGCATTTTAAATAAAAGGACACAGAAATCCTCTAGTGCAGTGGTTCCCAACAGGTGGTCCGGGGACCCCCAGGGGTCCGCGAGCTATGCCAGAGGGGTCCGCAAGATGCTATTAGAATATATTTCGTATGATAACAGATTTTTTGTTTTGGCCGCTTCCTGCATGAGCAGAGTCTAGCGCAAAACTAGAATTAGATAGAGGCAGTAGTTCTGCTGTATGCCGTTAGGTGGCGCTTTACAAACACTACTGTTTTGCAAAGAGGCAGCGCGCGCATTCTACTAACGCTCACCTCCCCAAGATGCTTTGCGCGCGTTGGCTTCATTTGTACGCTACTGCGCAGGTACCCTGTCTTCTCCATTCCCCTCCCTCCTCCCTGGCGCATGCTGCCTCTTTGCAAAACAGTAGTGTTTGTAAACAAAGCGTTGTTTTTCGCGGAAGCTACAGTTCGCGTAGTTAAAAATGGACTGTTGGTTAAAAAGTGGTTCGTTAAAACGACAAAGGTCTACAGATGAAGAGGAAGATAATGCATTTGATGTTCAAGCAAGTAAGTCAGTGACTCTCGAACCGATCTTGTCAGTGTCCATTGAACCTAAATCGTCGGCGTCCCTTGAACCTAACCCTTCCAAGATCAGTGTTAAGCTTACTGGAAAAGTTAGATTAGGAATTAGATTTAGGATTAGGAATTAATGGGGGTCCTTGTCACAATAGCGGCTCGATGAGGGGTCCTCAAGAAAATTTTGTTGGGAACCCCTGCTCTAGTGAGCCTGCAGTGATGTCCCTGGGCTTATCTAGCTAGCAGGTGGACACATGTGTAGAGGTGACACTGTTCTGATGAAAACAGGGCAGTTCCCCCCTGATTCAGACTGTAAATGTGCTACAACTCCTTTGAGAAATGCATAGAAGGGTGATTTCATGAGTTGCAGCTTCCGGTGTCACAGCCTGTGACTTCCAACCCCAAGGGATCAAAGCAGGCAGGGATGTCGGATCCTGACCCAGCCCTGACAGGCACTGTGCTGCAGGATTCTAGAAGGTCTGATTGTTTACCCAGTGAGCTACCATAGGGGCTTTGCATCATGCTTGTCATAAAGATCTATAGAGAGTTTACCTAATGCCTACATGAGAAGCGAGTAAGTGTCCAACACTCCCAAGTCCTTCACAATCTTGTAAAATGCTTTGTATTTAAACTGAGTATTAAGCAGCCCTGTTTAATCCTAGCTCCTAACTGCCACCGCCCCACCCCCTGCAATATCCTTCACTGCTTGTGAGGAGCTGCTGTCAAGCATCCAAGAATCCCAGGAGAACACACCACACAAGAGAAATATTGCCCTGTCATCCGCGGATTTAGCACTTATGCAACACTCCAGTGAAATAAAAAGATAGTTGTTATTGTTCTGCTCTTCGCCGGAGTGTAAAAAGCCACATTTTGGAGAATCAAAGCACTGATACAATGAATTCGCTGCAGACAAGCACAAGTTTGTAATTAACCTATTTGGATCATAGAATCAAAGGATTGTGGAGTGGGATGGGGTTCCCGAGAGTCATCTAGTCCAACTCCTGCCATTAGGCTTTGCTCTTTGTGTAATTGCCCTTCCCAGAGTCGGCAGAATGAGATGAGTGCCTCAGGCAGCAAGTGCTGGGGGCAGTGCAGCAGGAATAGCGACACCCTTCTGTCAGAGATCAGCGTTGTGTGTGCCATGTCCAGCACCCCTACCAGTGGAGAGCTACCTCACGCAGCTGATCCCTGCCAAAGCTTCAGGTGTTTCAAAACAACGTGCAGGGCTCTGTGCAAGCCCAAGTGATGTGTAAGATTTTTCAGAGACACTGTTGATGGAATCTTTTGAGGAGTTGGAGATGGCGTTTATAGGTGGCCCATGTTTCACAAGCATACAGTAAGGTTGGTAGTACAATAGCTTTGTAAACAAGCATTTGAGAGAAAGCTGCACTCGCAGAACTCAGGCGATGATGCTGGATTTCAGCATCAATGTCAGCCCTTGTGGAAAGGTAACTGCCCAAGTAGGAGAACTGATCGACGTTTTCCAATGTTACACCATTGAGTTGGATTTGTGGTGCAACAGAGGGGTTGTTTAGTGCAGCACTTTGGCTTTCTGGATGTTGAGCGGTAGGCCAAGCTTTTCGTAAGCTTCTGTGAAGATATTTAAGATAGTTTGGAGGTCATCCTCTAAGTGTGCACACACTATGTTGTCATCGGCATACTGAAGTTCTATGATGGAAGTTACAGTAACCTTACTCTAGGGAGTAGGGAGTAGGGAGTTGAAGACAAACCTGTTATGCAGCATGGGATATCTCTCTGCTTACAGAGGCTGCATGCATGGTGCACTGAATCGAGCACATTAAATAGGCACACTTTGGATTTTATAAATTTTAATATTTCTTCGTTGATTTGTTTTCTCATAAACTTGCTTGCCTAAAAACCTCCTCCTCCTCCTCCTCCTCCTCCTCCTCCTCCTCCTCCTCCTCCTCTTCTTCCTCCTCCAGCTCCTTTAAAGGCCCCCGTCTTATTTTGCAAGTTCTTGTTGACTTTGTCTAGCACCTCAGCTTGCCTTTTTAATATTTCAAGCTGAGTGCTTTCAGTCCCAAGATGATGGATTATCATGCCTTTCCTACAGCGTCCATCCTTGATTCCATGTCTCCTGTGAAAGCTTTTCCAAAAGATAACACAATACACTCCCACCCCCACCCCCACACTGCCTTTGGCTTTCCTTCACAATCATATTTTTGCACGTTCCTCCCAAGGTGTGATTTTTTCCTGCTGCTCAGTGGCAGAAAGCAGGTACTTTGCATGCAGAAGGGGCCATTGCTCAGCTGAAAGAAGCTCTGGTTGCAGCTGGGGTGGTGGTGGAGGGAACATTTTGCTGCTTGAACGGGATGAATCTATCACTTTTAGTTTCCCTCCATTTCTCCATTTTGCAGTCTGGCCTCCATATTTGCACATCAGTCTGTGATTTTCTTTTCCAAGTCCACATGAAAATTGATCTGCATTTTGGTGCAAATTTCTCCCAATACAGGGGTGTCCAAACTTTTTCAAAGAGCGCCAGATTTAATTAAGTGAACATGTGTGAGGGCCGACCATTTTGCCTGACGTTCTTTGAACCATTAAAATTAAATGCAAATTAAATGCAAATTAACTATTTTATGCAAAGTTTATTGCAAACGGCATACTTTTCATTTTGTCACATGGATGACAAATCTAAACAGTTGTTAAATCACTCTGCCTTTCATATCTGAAGGCCAGGTTGGGGGGGGGGAATCCAGGAAGCTGAAATACTGTATATGTCAGGAACACTGTAAAGTACATTATATATTATTGGTAATAAAGGTTGTCTGTCAACTTTTAAGTTCAAAAAATATGAACAGGAACAAAACACCAGGTATACACGTTGTGTCCAAATATATTTCTAGCTGACTAGCTGGCCCAGCCACGCGTTGCTGTGGCTCAGTCTGTTAAATGGACCCTCAGAGTCCCCCTTCAGACTCCCCTCGCCTTCAGAGTCCCCCTTCATTTTGTTTGAGATATTTTGCCCCCTCCTCCGCCCATCCCCCGGTTCATCCCAGTGAGTGTCCCCATCCTGTCCCGACCCATGAGCTAGCTCGTCCCCTCCTCTCCCCATTCCCCGGCACATCTTTGTGAGTGGCCCCACCCCCTCCCTGCACTCCCCCTCCTCCCCCCACCCCTCGGCTCATCCCTGTGACTTCCCCCACAGTCAAGCGGTCAAGCGGCTTCGAAGAAAAGTGGAGACACACTCACATGGCCAGTTTACATATATATATATATATATATATATATATATATATATATATATACACTAACTGACATTAACTGAGATTTTCCAATGTATTCATCTCATTTGGGAACAAAATTGTAAGGAAAAAATCCTCCAACCCAATCAAAAACCCCTCCCAAAGCCTCTTACTTTTGTTTTCTCATACTACAGAAATCAATGCACTATAATTAAACTTGTAATCGCTAACAAACCATGAAATTTTCCCATGCTACCTGTCCAGTACAAAGCGACTGTGAAGCAGAGGGAGCACACGCCTAAGGAACATGGGGGCGGGTTTTGATGGGGCATGGGAGGAGGGAGGAGGGGCGGAGCAGGTGCCATCAACAGAGCAAAGGGTTTGCAGGGACTGCAAGCCAGAGAGCACAAAGGGCGCAGCTGAGACGAGAGCCTTGGAGTCATTGCGGAGAGCCATGGGGGACCAACAGAGGGGGTGTCCCTAAGGGGAGGCCACACCACACACCCTTTCCAGATCACCAGGGAGGGTTTTTCAAGAGGGACACAACTAAGTGAGGGAGAGCCCCAGGGCCCCTGATGGGTCCTGCCTGGGTCAAGAAGGCACCCACAGGAGGCCAAAGCAGTGCTGACTGAAGCCCTTCCGTTCTCTGCTAGGAAAGCTACAGGGTCCGAGGACGCCACCGGGGGGACAATAACAAAGCAGGCCTGGCGCTGGGGAGGGGGAGAAGCCCAAGGAAACTCGGGGTGGACAGAGGGAGGCTCCCGTGAGCAAAGGCAGTTTCCTGCGAGATCTTCCCCGTTGGCGCTGGGAGCGGGAGGAGATGCTGGTTCCTGGCCGCCCTCGCAGCCCGATCCCTCACGGCCCTCCTGCATCACCAGATCCCAGAGGAGGAGGAAGAGAAACGGCCCCAGCAGCGGCCAACACCCACCCTCCCCTCGGTGGAAGCACACACGCACCTTGGCCTCTCTCTCTCTCTCTCTCTCTCTCTCTCTCTCTCTCTCTCTCTCTCTCTCTCTGCCACAGCCCCGGCCAGGGCCGTTCCTCCTCCTCCTCCAGGCCTTCCCTCCCTGCCAGGCCCTGTGATGCCTGACGCTCCCAGTCGGACTCCAGCCTCATAGGGGCCATTTTGAACCGGGCCTTAGGCTGCAACTGGACTTTGGATGTGCCTGTCCTAATATATAGTTTAATATGCTATTTTGCACAATATACACATGACTGAAAGCGTTTCCCCTCCAATACAATTAATTTTTCTATGTTGTTTCAACCCACACACATATATATTTGTACGTGAGCCTGTGTGTGTATTTATAGGTATATATGCATTTTAATCCACATTTTACCCCATTAAATGCAATTTTGTAGATGTTACTGGACTGGAGAACCGCCTTGCAAAATTCAGAGAAATGCGAATTTTGAAGGGAAGCTGCAGTTCAGTTCAGGAAGTACAAATTATGTAAGCTTGCCTTGAAATGCAAACTGAAGTGATCTGTATCCCCCATCCCTACCTGAGTTGCTGTCACTCGGAGCAAATCAGCCTTCCCCAACCTTGCACCCTCCAGATGCGTTGGACTACAACTCCCATCAGCCACAGCCAGCATGCTGATGAGAATTGTAGTTCCAAAGAAGCAAACGGCACCAGGTTGTGGAAGGCTGGAGCAAACAATGCTGGACTAAATGGACAAATACTTTAACCAGGTTTTTCCTGCTTTCACTCTTGCACAGCACAGCCTCTGGATCCATCAGTGCCCTCGCCACCTGCAGCACCATCAGACATGCTGTCTGTCTTGTTTGTTTTCTTTTCAAGTGCCTTGCATGCTTTTCTGCTGAAACATTTGCTCAGTGCTCTTCCTTCTTGCCTGGTTTACCGATGCTCCAGGGAGAGGGAGAGGCTGCTCGCTTAACAACCAATGCTCTGCACAGACCGGTCCTGGGGACAGAGGAGGGCGTGGCTTCGCGAGCGACACAAGAGGCAGCCAATTGGTGCTGCTCGAGCACAGCTTCTGCTGGGAATCAAAAGAGCAGGATCCTCCCTAGCACAGTCTGGGGGAAGAAGAAGATGGTTCAGGAAGATGGTACCCAGAATGTTGGAAGGACCCTTCCAGACTTGAATCACCACTCACTTGATGCATGTTTGTCCCAGCTCACATCAAGCATGGTTTGGCAACTGCTGTGCACCCCACCCCACTGCCAGGAGCTCCTCCTCTTTACTCTTGCAACCTGCCCGCTCACCCAAATCTCACTCTGGCCCAGGCCATGGTAGTGGGAGAAGGTGGTCCAGTAGGTACGACTGCCTGCTTGCTGATTGGCTCTCTGCCTGGCAAGCAAATGGGTAGCAGCTGCCGGTGACAACTGCAGAGGTAAATCACCAAGATGCAGAGGTAAATCACCAAGAGTGAGGGCACAATGGAGGGTGCTTTGCCCCAAAGCCTGCAGAACCTGGAACCAGCACCACCTAGTCTGATACTCTAACCACTGCACCACACTGCTTCTTACATGCTGCGCCTGGCCAATATTGTCAAAAGAACTCCATTATGCTAGTCACTGCCACCACCAATTTTATAAGTCAGCAATTTGCCATTTTCAATAAGCTGTCAAGAGAGTTTCATTGGCAAGCAAAACAGAACAGACACCCTAGAAACAAATAATAATAAAAACTCACAGGCAATCTTTTATCTGTAATCATCCTGAAATACATAGGTGGAAATGGAAGATGAGAGTGAATAAAGCCCAAACATTCTGTGGTGTTCTGGGGAAATATTGATAAAAAAATAAGATAAGCGAAGAGAACAAATGAAAAATGCTGTGGGAATGACAGCTTACTTTCCAACGATAGAAATACCCACATTTAAGGAGGGGAGCCTAGATGTCATTTTTATTGTGCACTTGTGATGGCTTGCTCTCATGATGGTACTGGAGCAGCTATTCTTGTACTGTATTGCAGGAGGGAGTTAAATTAGACCACCCTTGGGGTCCCTTCCAACTCTACAATTCTATGATCCGGGACCCCACTTTCAATAGGTTTCTGGGCAGACATCCTGCTTTGCTGCTTTGTTCATCGCTTCCTCCTGTTGAAATCCTGCAACTTCTCACGCCATAAATGCCCTGGGGTGTGTTTGTGTGTTGCCCTGTTTCTATTGTGCAAGAGTGCCCCTCCAGGTGGCAATAATGTGGCAATGCTGGGGAAGCTTTGCAGAACAGCTAATAATGTGGAATGATGTGCAGACAGTCCATTATAGATTCACCACGAATGCACTATTAGTGCGTCAGTGACATGTTGCGGGATGCACCTGCAGAAACAACACCAGTCAGGAGACACACTCCAAAAAAAACCACAATATACGAACAATGCTCCAAAAGGTGATGGCTGCCTATGCATTTTTAGAAATGAATGGCTTCCCCCCCTGCAATAAATAGGGAAGTGGTTAGAAAGAGATTCGTACCCCCCCCCAACCCAATATAAAAAGTTTCTGCTTATCATAGAAAAACTCTAGGTTATAAACTAGCCATCCTGACCACAAATCGCATGTAAGGACTTCATCAAAAAGAGAAGTTGATCTGAGGCAACAGAGATATAATAATAATAATAATAATAATAATAATAATAATAATAATAATAAATTTTTATTTATACCCCGCCCTCCCCAGTCAAAAACCGGGCTCAGGGCGGCTGACACCAACAGAATTACAATAAAACATAAAAACAATTAATTAAAATACAGATTAAAATACAGTATTAAAATTTAAAGTGCAGCCTCTTTTCAAGTATTCCATAAATCCAAGCCATGAGGGAGGAAAAATACAGAGGTCAAGCTGAGTCTAATCCAAAGGCCAGGCGGAACAGCTCTGTCTTGCAGGCCCTGCAGAAAGATGACAAATCCCGCAGGGCCCTGGTCTCCTGGGAAAGAGCGTTCCACCAAGTTGGGGCCAGTACTGAAAAGGCCCTGGCTCTAGTAGAGGCCAATCTAGCCATCTTATGGCTCGGGATCTCCAGAATATTGTTGTTTGTGGACCTTAAGGTCCTCCGCGGGGCATAACAGGAGAGGCGGTCCCGTAGGTACGAGGGTCCCAAGCCGCATAGGGCTTTAAAGGTCAAAACCAGCACCTTAAACCTGATCCTGTACTCCACCGGGAGCCAGTGCAGCTGGTAATGACATATAGAGAAATGACACACCACATGGGTTTCCTTCATTGCTCCAAGCCATTCAATTGTACAACTGTGCAGCTAAATAAATGTCCACCCACATTAGTGCAATCCTATATGCATGTTTACTCTCAAGTACTGTGTTCAATATGGCATTCTCCTATTTTTAATAACAATATTTTATTCTTTTTTCCCATATAGAAAGTTACATTTGTTACTCAACCATTATATTCCAATTCAGCAAAACTGGTGACTTCCCGCTCACCCAACATCGATGTTTACAACAGTCAATGCCTCCCAAGTCTCAGCAGTAGGCATTGTCATGCAGATAACACCCCGCTTTCCTATATTGTCACCAGATGTCATTCTGCAGGTCATAGTGTCATCAGCAAGGCGACTTCTGGGGAGTTTAGGGAACTACTAGGTGCTTTATACAGGGAGGCAATCCTTTAGGCAACCTGTGTGGCTCGGGGCTTTATATATTAACAACAGCTTGGAGATGGCTCAGCAGCTAATGGGCCACCAGTACAGTTCTAATGTGGATGCAGCCAGGAAGTCCATTTAGTGCCTAGGCCAGCAAATTATGCACTTCCTACATCTTCCAAATCAACCTAAAGGGCAGCCCCAATAGAGCACATGATGGTAATCCAGTTGCGCAGCTACCAATGCATGAAATGACAGGGGCTAAGCTAGCACTATCCAGTAACACGGATGCACCAACTGTAGTTAGGAAGAGCTCCCTCTCCTTGTTGCTTGTTGGATATGAGCACTAAAGGGGAAGGTTCCACACAGCATCTTATAGAAGATCAAACCTATCCATTCTTAAGGAAATCAGGCCTGAGTGCTCGCTGGAAGGACAGATCCTGAAGCTGAGGCTCCAATACTTTGGCCACCTCATGAGAAGAGAAGACTCCCTGGAAATAATAATAATATAATAATAATAATTTATTATTTATACCCCGCCCATCTGGCTGGGCTTCCCCTGCCACTCTGGGCGGCTTCCAACAAACATTAAACTACATCAAATATCACAGATTAAAAACTTCCCTAAACAGGGCTGCCTTTAGGTATTTTCTAAATGTCAGGTAGTTGCTTATCTCTCTGACCTCTGATGGGAGGGTGTTCCACAGGGTGGGTGCCACTACTGAGAAGGCCCTCTGCCTGGTTCCCTGTAGCTTTGCTTCTCGCAGTGAGGGAACCGCCAGAAGGCCCTCAGCGCTGGACCTCAGTGTCTGGGCAGAACGATGGGGGTGGAGATGCTCCTTCAGGTATACTGGACCGAGGCCATTTAGGGCTTTAAAGGTCAGCACCAACACTTTGAATTGTGCTCGGAAACGAACTGGGAGCCAATGTAGGTCTTTCAAGACCGGTGTTATGTGGTCTCGACGGCCGCTCCCAGTCACCAGTCTAGCTGCTGCATTCTGGATTAGTTGTAGTTTCCGGGTCACCTTCAAAGGTAGCCCCACATAGAGCACATTGCACTAATCGAAGTGACCCAGTCACCAGTCTAGCTGCTGCATTCTGGATTAGTTGTAGTTTCCGGGTCACCTTCAAAGGTAGCCCCACATAGAGCACATTGCAGTAATCAAAGTGGGAGATAACCAGAGCATGCACCACTCTCGCGAGGCAGTCCGCAGGCAGGTAGGGTAGGGTCTCAGCCTGCATACCAGATGGAGCTGATAGACAGCTGGCCTGGACACAGAATTAACCTGCACCTCCATGGACAGCTGTGAGTCCAAAATCACTCCCAAAAGACCCTGAGGGCACAAGGAGAAGGGGACGACAGAGGACGAGATGGTTGGACAGTGTTCTCGAAGCCACCAACATGAGACTGACCAAACTGTGGGAGGCAGTGGAAGACAGGCGTGCTCTGTTCCATGGGGTCACAAAGAGTTGGACACGACTAAACAACAACAACAATGACAATAGTTGTTGTTGCTAATTTGATTCAGCACAGCATTCCCCATTCCCCAAATTATTGGTCTCTAGGAACCCAAGACAGTGCTTTGTTTTTGTTCTAATAATTCATTCCCTAAGCACGTTTAGGGTTTGATCATGGATTGATTGGTCCTCCAGTTGTGTTCCTGTTTGGTTGCCTCTGTCCCTCTTTCACTTGCTATCCCTTGCAGTCTTGCAAACATGCAAAATATCTCCTAACTTGCTTGAGTCTCTGTGAGCTGTTCCTGTATTGAGCTTCCTCTAGTTTTTGTGGGGGACGGAAGAAGAGAATTGGGAGAAGGGAGAAGCTTGTGTGACGTCTGTGTGTGTGTGTTCTCATTGCTATTCACAGCCCTGTCTCTCAAGTTCAGCCTTATTTTTGTCTGTGTGGGTTACTTTTAGAAATGTGAGGGGAAGCAAGTGATTAGACAGCAGAATGGTTGTCAGGAGCAAAGAAAGGAGTCTAAGAAAGAGCAGGACATCCGAGGCATTAATTAAGCTGTTAGGAGCCAGCTAGGTTAGCTGCTATGAGTGCAGCTAATGGCTTAACTCAATAAATGTACAGGACTAGGAGATTCTGGATTTCCTTCAGCAAGGGCTCCACTGGAACGACACAAACTCCTGCACCCCCAGCTAGGAGCGGGATTGCGTGCAATTGCAGCCTCCACAACACACACAATTACCTTTGCTCACAGTCAAGGGCTGACTGTTTCTGGTCTGACATTCATTAAACCACAGCACACTTTTCTCCAGAATGTGATAACACATTTGCAAACAGCTACTTGCCTTGTCACCCGTGCTGAGTCATAATTGCCTCCAGGTTGCTTCAAGGACAAGAAACTGATGACCTTCCAGATGTGGACGGAGTCCAGCTCCCAGCAGCACCAGCCAGTACTGCCAGAGGCCAGGGATGGTGGAAATTGTAATCCAACAACATCAGAAAGGCTGAGGGATTCTCATCTCTGTTCTAAACCCACAAAAAGGAGAAACAGGTATAGGCGAATAGTCTGGTGTTAGGTTCAGCCCATGACGGGACCAGGAAACTGATAGGTTTTTAAAAAATTTTTAAAAATGGTTGGCTTATAGTTTATATATACAAAAGATTGGAAGCAGGAGTTCCTTGGAGCTGTCTCATTCACACATCACTAGTGCTGCTTAAAAGGAAAAATAAAACACAGATTTAGAAAGGGGGGGGGGTTATAACGGTTACTTAATATTCACAAGGATGGCCTTGGATCCTAAGCTACATGACTAGAGCTGGTTTCATGGCATCCCTGTGCAAGAGAGAGGGAATCGGGAGAAAGCAAGGAAGAGGAAGGGTGGAGCTTGGGAATTCAGAAAGGAAAAACCACAAAGTGTACTTTCCTTTGACTATCTTTCAGTTTCTACGTAGCAGAGTTTTCCTGCACAGCCCAGAAGCTTGTTGAGGTGGAAATGGCTAGTCGGCTAGACGCAGAATAACTATTTACAGGATTTATTAAAATAAAAACAACCAGCTAATCTTTCATTTGTCAACTCCATAAAATTAAAATAAAAAAAACAATCTACGGCTTTTGCTCCTTTTTTCTGCTGATGCTCACATCCCTGCGATCCCAAAACCACAATATTCACAGGGATGACACAACACCCAGACTCTGGACTCATGCATACTTTTGTTTGTCCTGTGTTTTCTTCGTTTGTCCCGATTGACAGCAGGGAACCTGACTGACATTTGTTCTGATTCAGCAGGTTTTCCCAAGGAAAGCAGCAGGACAAAAGAAAACCTCTAGGAGCCTGTGCCTAGAAATCACAACCCAAACTGAAGTGTAAATGAGGCCTTTCTCAGAGAGAGTTGGGAGGAAGAGCAGCAAGTAACCCCAGGCAAGGGCAGAGGAAGTGGGGGTACAGTGGGGACAGGCCCCCCTGGGTGTCACCACTGAGGGGGGTGACAAAATGCCGGGCGGCACTCATTGCGGGGCCTGCAGCGTGCCCAAGCCACACATCTCTCCTGGGAGGGATGGTGGTGGCTTGGGCACCTACAGGCTCCCCACTGCCCCAAACAGTCCGCCCGCCCACCGCCCACTGAGTGGAAGGAGACAGGCAGACTCCTCAGAGGCCCCGCAGAGCGCCCTGCCCCGGGTTACCCCGCCCCTGCGGGCGACTGACCCTGCCCCAGGTGCCCAATCCGCTTGCTCCGCCACTGACCCCAGGACCCATTTGTCCCTTAACATATGTGCACAGTTAAAGAAACAAAAAAAATCCACCCAGCATACAAATAAGATGCTTCTTGAGCTTTTAAACAATGGAATGCTTGTCTCCCCTGTTAGACAACTGCAGGTTACATTTTTGTAAAGTTCTACCCACACACACAAACACACACACACACACACACCTTCCTACAGTTGTGCATTCTGCATTAGCAAGAACAGGTTTTATGTACGTCCCAAGCAGGAACTCTGATCTGCCCAGGTCTTCTGATTGCAAGGAAGAACCCAATGCCCTTACAACGGTACGTTAAGGCCTTATCTCACAAACGCGGAACAGTTTTAAAATACAGCAGAGCTACTGAGAAGTGGTTTGAACACCTCTGGAGACAAATGGATCCTTGCAAACGCCCATCTGGATTCCGTATCTAGAATTCTTAAAATTCCTATGGGGAAAAGTGCCAAACTGATGAAAAATCTACGTCTCTGGACAAGACTGAGTTTAGAAGGCTGGGAAGAATAGAATACAGTACACGCAGCAAATACGTAAATAAGTGTGGGGACACAGTATGCAAAACAACCTGGCAGTGTGGAAAATATATCTTTTTGTTTTACTCTTATTTGCATAAAAACAAAAACAAAACAAGACTGCAATTTAGTGTAAAGTTGTGGTTTCAGTTACTTTTCAAGCTTTTGTTTCAAGGGTAAACGAATTTAAATATATTTCCATTTACTGCTCCAGCCTCTTTTCTTTTGGACACACTCCTAATTATATTCTTGACAGCAGCCAACTCCAAAAAGGAGAAAAGAAAGCTGGATTTCATTTCCTTGAAAACAAAAACTTAAATCATAGTAATTTGAGCTTATTTCAACCCTCTTTCATGTAAATTAAACTCAGCCTATGACACCCATTTGCAATTAGTGCATCTGAAATAAATCTTCTGAGAGCAATAAGAAAGATTTGGTATTATTTTAGCGTGGTGGGTCTGATTTGGAAGCCCACATTCAGCAATGCACCTTTCCTCTAGAAACGCTCTGGAAAAACTGGTTTTGCAAGCTAACAGTACAAACTGCATTTGGAATGTACTAATAATAAGCTACGATCCGCGATATCACCTATATGCTCCCACCCCGCTACCCAGAGCAGTTTTTGCACTATTTTTTTTAAAAAATGTTTGTAATTAATATGAAAAAAATGAGATGAAGGCTGAAAATGAAAATAATCTCGCCTAAGCTAACTTCAGAAAGAATGAGTATCCATTGTGAAGCCTGGACAGGCTAACAGCTGATTTAGCAATTGACTTCCTGGTATGTATGTGTGCATAGCAAGTGGCAGGATCCCGCAGCAAGTGAAGAACCTGCTGAGACAACTGTATAAATATTACATCTGTCTTTGCCCTCAATATTCCTAGGCATGCTACACTGGAAATGGACATCTAAAGAATTCTGAAGCCTCCGGGTTCGCAGCAGTTGGTGATTTTAATGTAGTCAGTGGAGGAAGAAGGGCAGATTCTGGTTCCTAAAATGCCACAACAGCTACAGAGAAGCAACAATTAAAAGTATCAATCAGTTATAAAACCACCACGAATAGCAGTTATATTGTCATATGACAAGATACGAACCAATGTAAGCCACTGTTACACAGTGCGGCACGGTGCCTGAGTTCCACCTTGTCATGATTTTAAGTTTCAGGGAGAAAGGGAGCTTTCCCTCCCCACAGGCAGAAAGCGAGGCTTGAAAGAAAATCCCTATGTTACCTGGAAACTGACAGGTGCCCCTATTTTCTGACAATCAACATTAAATTGAATTGAGCAGTTCGGTTCTCCAATAAAGGGGAATGGTATTCCCAGCCTATGCCACCTGAGGCAGATTACACTGCTCCGCCTACTAGGGATGGAGATCAGACCAAAGGCATAATAAGCCAACCAGATGCCCCCTGAGAAGCCCACAAGCAGAAGATAAACACAGCAGTGCTCTCTCCTCCTGTGATTCTTGCCTCTGACAGTGGAGCCAAAACATTTAGAACCAAATCCTTCTCAGTTCATGTATATCCTACTTTGCAGAGGGCATTCCTCTATCTGCAGGGCTGTCAGAAGAGGGTCTTCTGTTTGAAGGGTTGCCTGGTCCAAACCTGTTTTAAAGATAAACATCAGGCAAAAGACCAGGTGCCTTGAACTGGTTGAGAATCTCAGGTGAGATACCCATGCAGTGGAAGTTGATCCCAGGACCAGTCACCACACGGAAGCAGAAAAAGGTTCCAATATTTCACTACTGCAGAAGATAAGGCTCAGTAAAACAGTTCTGGACATACATATGCACAACTTGTAGGCTTTTGTGGATACAGATATATACAAAAAAATTCAGCAATTCAAGATGTAACACTGGACAAGTAACACTGACTAACAGACAGACTAACTGCAGACTAACAGACTGACGCACTGAGCTGACATGCATTAATCACAGATATAGTCAGGACACTGGGCCGTTACTATCGCAACTGGCTTGGCTGACCTTGCGCCTGCGACCAGTGGCAAACGGAGCTGCTTGGCTGCCCAGGGCGGCAAACGCGGAGGCGCCCCCTGGGGGCAGGGCGTTGTGATGTCACGACGCACACATCAGGACGAACGGCACATGGAGTGCGCATCCGCGGGATGCTGAACATGTGCAGTCAGTACGCGCTGCTGCTGGTGCACTGCTCACACGAGAGCAGCAGCCCATAATGGGGTGCCGCTCACGGGGCAGCCGGCACAGACCGTGTATGTCCGTACGGTGCACGTGGGCGGAGGGGAGGGGAGGGGCACCCCCGAGTGGAGCCCCCCCCCTGAGTGGAGCCCGGGGCAGCCCGCCCCTATCGCCCCCCCTTGTTACGCTCCTGCCTGCAACTAGTTCATCCAAGGGGTGATTTATGCTCACGAAGGAAATTAACCCCTTCTTGTGTCCAAATACTTCAACAGAAGTTGCACATATGTTGTTAACTCCTGGACAGCAGGTGAGCAGGCCCGTAGGTTACCTGGTCATGCACTTGTCTATGGCATATATTTATTTGAATTGCAGTACACTAGTTGGCTGTTATTCAATACTAGGCGTACTCAAAGTAGACCCACTGAAGCTGTAGACATGACCAGTTTAGGTTAATCAATGTCAATGGGTCTAGTCTTAATAAGATTTAGTTGAAAACAACTCAAAGTTCCTGAAGCTGGAGTATGCCCTGCACGTTTGCGTGTCCCAGATGCTTTAAACATAAACAATATGGAGAAACTCAGAAATGTTGATTATCCAAAAAGGAAGAAAGGAACTAAAGGGAATATACACCTGTTGCATTCAGGATGTTGTTGTTCTTTTATACCTCCTCAAGTAAAACCTCTCTGAACATCTTCCAAGCCTGAATAAAAGAGCTTTGGGAACATGTTCAGAAAAGTTCATTCACGAGAATGCACAGTGCATATCCTACTACTCAACTTATTGCTAGGAGGTCTGCTTTAAGGTACAAAGCAGAGGTACACCCTTTTTTCTTCTTGCAGGGAGATGAGAGAGCCACCAAAAGGGCACAATGTGTGAGAGAAGGAAGAAGACCAAAGCAGCAATAACAACAACTGATGGAGAAATGCCGAAAGGAAGGAAGAAATGGCTCACAGAAACGTTTACATAATTCTAGAAGGAGCAGAATCACTCCAGCCCATTCCGACACAGAACTCTTCCTCAAGAGTCACACAGGAGTTCTTTGAAAATATTTAATTCAGTCTCATAAGTTATTTGGGGGACTTTTTAACTGGGAAAGAAGTGAATCTCAAAATGCACCAGGCATATGCCTTTTTGGATAATGCAGGTTTTGAGTTGATGTTGTTGTTGTTTCAAAATTCTGTTTCATATTACTTACCTAAGATGAGCCCTTCTGGATCAGACCAAAGGCTTACTGTGCTCCACATCCTGTTTTCCACAATGCCCAACCAGATGCCTACAGAAGCCCCAAACACGGCCTGAGGGCAGTTGTCTCCGCTACCACTGCTGTTCCTCAGCAACTGGGAGGGGCCAGAAGCAGATGCATCGCTTGTTGACCAAGGATTCAAAGCTCAGCCTAGCCAGAAGGGAAAGGGAGCGTGTGCTTAAGCTGTGTGCTAATGCAAGAGACCAGTTGCACAGACTGAGGAGTAAGTTCCATGGGCAAGGCTTGATAGGCAGGGATTGGCTCTTTTTGGAGTGTTAGCTAACAGAGTATTCAAAGCATAAACTTCAGTCTGCTAAATCTGCCTTGGAAACAGAGTTGTGGTGATGCAGAATGTAACTTGACATACATAAAAGCGCTTTGAGAGTCAGAAGAAGGTGAGGGAATGGAGTCTTCGTGGGATAAATAAGTCTCATATAACCAACATTGTTAACCCTAATTAATGCCTGAAGGGGTTAATACCATAGAGCAAGCAGTCATGGGCGTAGGCAGGGGGGCAGGAGGGGGCAGCTGCCCCCCCCCAGAAGCAAAAAATTATTGTATTTTACAGACCATAACCAGCACTTTTCCCCTCCAAAAACTGGAGTGGAAAGGGCTTTGCTTTAGCGAGAGCAGCTCTCCACTTGCTGGGGGGGGGGGAACACAGCTGTAACAAAAACACATCAAATAAATAAAGCAAAGTGGCTACCGGTACTTAAGCAGTTAAGACAATGGAGCAGAAAATCCCTTCAGGCAAGGTTTGATAGCTGACCAATTCACCCTATTGTTCTTCAGTGGTAGTTGTTAATGAGCATTCAGGGATCGCATTAAAAGTTCTATTGGCGATTTAATGAGGGTGCATTGACTAAGGTGGCTCTGCAAGGCTAAAAGGAAATGATTAAGAAAGGGGGGGCTGTAGCTTTTGATAGACACAGTGATGTTTATAAAAAGCAGAGGTGTTCCAGTCTGCCCCTCCTCCTGCATCTGTATACTGTAAATCAGGGGTGGCCACCTCCCAAGAGACTCTGATCTACTCACAGAGTTAAAAACTGGGAGTGATCTACCCCCTTTTGGGGGGTTCAGGTCAAAGCTGTTGAGTTTTTTTAAGGAAGGGAAGCCCTGTTTTTTTGAGTTTAGGTCAAACTTGTTGAGCTTCTTTTAGGAGGAAGGGAGGCCCATTTTTGTTTAGGGCTTCAGGTCATAGTTCAGCTTTTTTTAGGGAGGAGGAAAATTTTGGGTGAGCTTTTTTTAGGGGTGCCAGTGATCTAGCAGTGATCTACCACAGACATCCAGTGATCTACTGGTAGATCACAGTCTACCTGTTGGACGTGCCTGCTGTAAATCAAGCAGAGAGAAAGCTGCTTACAAGGCTCCTGTACAGGTGTACCAGTATCTTCCTCTTGCTGCAGAGTTCTAGCATCACAGCGTCACCCAGCGTCACCCACAAATGTGAGTTATCTCTCTCTCTATTTCTTCCTTCCTTCCCTCCCTCTTCCGTCCTTAATAAAATACGGGGGGGGGGGCAGATAAGCCCCACATAGAAAGCCCATCAACATGGGGGGGGGGTGTGACTCTTTAAAATACAGTATTTACCAGTAATTGGGGGGGGGGCGGCACCTAGGCCTCTAGGAGTTGGCTGCTATGCCTAGGACAATTCAAGAAAGCAGATTGATGCATATGCTATGGTAATATATCAATAGAATCATGGAATTGTAGTCAGAAGGGACCACAAGGGTCATCTAGTCCAACCCCCTGCAATGCAGGATCTTTTCCCCAAGGTGGGGCTTGAACCCACGACATGGTTGAAATATTATGCTGATATGCAGCAACACCTCGGAGCTGTCGTGACTGCGGCCGTGCCTTCCCTCGCCCTCGTCCGCCCTGCCACCCCCTCGCCTGCCCGACCCTCCCGTCCTCGTACTGCAGAGTTCCAGCATCACAGCATCACCCAGAGGCACCCACAAATATGAGTTATCCCTCTCTCTATTTCTTCCTTCCTTCCCTCTTCCATCCTTAATAAAATAGGGGGGGGCAGAAAAGCCCCACATAGAAAGCCCATCAACATGGGGGGGTGACTCTTTAAAATACAGTACAGTCGTACCTCGGGTTGCGAACACCTCGGGTTACGAACAACCCGGGTTACGAACTTCGCAAACCCGGAAGTATTTTCGCCGTGCGCGTGTGCGCAGAAGCGCCGCACGCCTTTGCGCATGCGCAAAGCGCAAAAATAGCGGAAATAGCGCTTTGCGCATGCGCAAAGCGGCGGTTCGGGCCCTTTTCGGGTTACGAACTTTTCGGGTTACGAACTGCGACCCGGAACGGATCGCGTTCGTAACCCGAGGTGCCACTGTATTTACCAGTAATTGGGGGGGGGGAGAGATGCACCTAGGCCTCTAGGAGTTGGCTGCTATGCCTAGGAGTAGGACAATTCAAGAAAGCAGAATGATGCATATGCTATGACTATATATCAATAGAATCATAGAATTGTAGTCGGAAGGGACCACAACGGTCATCTAGTCCAACCCCCTGCAATGCAGGATTTTTTTCCTAAGGTGGGGCTTGAACCCACAACACGGTTGAAATATGCTGATATGCAGCAACGCCTTGGAGCCGTCGTGTCTGCGGCCGTGCCTTGCCTCGCCCTCGCCCGCCCTGTCACCCCCTCTCGCCTGCCCGATCCTCCCGTCCTCTCCAGCCAAGCAGGGTAGCCGCCGATGCTGCCAGCCCCAGAAGCACAAGGTGGCCACTGCCGCTGCCGCCGCCATGATATCATCAGGCCAGCTGGCCCTGTAGCCCCGCCCACGTTCCCACTTCGGGGCCCCGCCCCTGAATGACCATGGCTTGTCCCCCCCTAGTTTTGATCCTGGCTACGCCCCTGCAAGCAGTCCTGCCAGGCTTAGCTAGGTCACACTCCCTCATCTTGGAAGGAAGGGCTACCAAACTCTGTTCTCCCACTCTCCACATATTTCCACCATGTGAACTCTTCCAGTAAGAATGTCTGAGCTAGATTCTCCAAGCCCAGACCGTGTGGCTTAAGCAAGCCATCTTTGTGTTTCTATACAAATAATTTAGAAACTCTTACCATTTTTGAAGGTATGTTGCACTGCCTGTGTTTTCTTGCTGCTGCGTATGTAAGCACACATGAACCTGACCTTTGAAGAGTTTGTAAGTAAATCATTTTTAACTTTCCAAACATATGGTCCCTTTCTATGCTAAAGGGAAAGTGGACAATTTTGGAAGGAACTTGGAAGGGGGTATTTTAAAGGTCTAACAGTTTATATTTCCATGTTTTACTTTGCTGCATGTTTTGTGATTTTAAATCTCTGCTGGGGCTCTCTCACGAATGAATACTTGCCCAGGGAATTCTTCTTTTCTTTTCCCATATTCTTTAACCAAATTACCAAAAAATCCAACAATGTCATCATGCCCTGGCTTGAGGAAATACCTTCAGAGGAGGGTCTGGCATACATATGCATTCTGAGGAGCACAGCATGGAGGAACAGGTGGAGTCAGTGAAACAGAACCCAGACCATTTGGCATTACAATCCCACAGCTATAAAAGGTCTGGACTTAGAAACTGAGGACTCATTCGCAGTTCCACTTGCCCTGTGCTTCCAAACGATTTGCCCTAAGCCACTTCCCAGCTTCATGATTTAAACACCACACACTTCTTCTTAGTACTGTAAGGGCATGCCCTCCAACATGTTGAGTCCCCAAACCAAGATGTGTGTCTTCCTGTCTGAAATATACTCGGAGTCGAGAGTGAATTTCATGCTCTTTATTCAGCTCATAGTCATCCAGGAGAAGAAGAGAAGAATGACTCTTTTCCCAAAACCATCTGCTTATATACATTATTTACACAATGGGCCTTGCGTGATTGGCTACTTCAGGGCTACACCTGTGGGCCAATCAGGTTGTGGATTGACTTCTGCCTGCAGCCTGATTGGCTGCTCCTACGGACCAATCAGGTTGCAGATTCACTTCTACCAGCCGTCTGATTGGCTGCTCCTGCAGGCCAATCAGGTTGCGGATTCACTTCCACCTGGAGTTGGATTGGGTAGCTCCTGCGGACCAATCAGACTGCTGATTCTGAATCCTATTGTTCTAGGATTCAGCTCAGTACATAACACTGTCTATGCTCCTGCATGGGTCATGTGGCTCACATGAGATCACGGAGCCCCAAAGATGCAAAAAATTTTTAGCAGCCGTGCTTCTACGGTGTGCAACAACGTGTGTTTTGGGGTGCCGCATGAGATCGCTGCCCCGAAATAAGTGCTTCTTCAGGGCGAGATCTCAGTACGAAATCAAGTGAGATCACAGCAACCCAAATGGACACTCATGGGAAAACACGGGATGTCCAGGTTTTCCCCGGACACTTGTGGGGTATGTAAGGTCAGCCAAGAGTGAGTTTTGACTCCCTCATTTACACGCACAGCCATTATTTCATGTGCTTGCCACAAAACCTGGCCAACTCCCAGCAGGGTAATTATATACCAATTCAGTGCTAGGTAAATTATTAAAAGTGATACTCAGCACGACTGTTACTGCAAATGCTGGACTAGTTTGTTCCCATTAAGGAGGGTGTATTTTTAGGCCTCTAAATTACAGCCTTTGAATGCAGAAAGCTCTTCGCTTTCTGCTCCAGCACTTTGACTTTAAGAGTCAGTAAGTAAACTGCACTCAGGGTGCAAATCAGTGGAGAGGGGGCTTCACCCTCCACCTTCTCGGGAAGGGCCTCTTGCATATACCTCAAGCAACAACATATTTATTATATAAGCCTGGAGTTTAATTTCACTTGGAGACTGGCTAGGTGAGCTATTAGTGAGAGAGGAACTAACTGTACAAGCAAAGAGTTAATGTTCCCTCTCCTGAATTGAACTCCCATGGAACCTGTCAGAGGGTCGTCATGGCTACTCTAGAGTAACTCCGCCTGAGTCCAGTTCGTCTTCAAAGAAGTTTATTGTGCTATCTATTTGCAGTGTAGAGACAGCTTAAAACATGACCTCTCATCCCAAATCAGAATCCGGCAATGGGGTACGTCTGTTCCTATGCCAGCAAAGTAGTCTGGGCACCCCAAAACGCCGCCCCTTGACCTGCGTTGCAGTGCTCTCCTCATTTCTGGCACCGGAAGGAGCGATGCCCTTTCAGTTTCCTCCCTCAGCAGTCGGTTCCCTGGCTCTGCAGTATCCCCAAGCGTCTGCCTGCATCCCTCCACCTCCGAGCTTTCCCATTGTTCCTCACTCTGATTTCTCTCCCCTTCCGAGTCTCTTCCTCCCCCTCTGGCTGCTTCAGAACCACTGGTGCTCTCTGTACTTGATGAGATGGACGTTAGGATGATGGGGGCTGGCTCCCTGTAGGGAGTCCCCCTTACAGAACCTCGTCATCCTGAATGGTCGAGGATCTCCGTTTTGGGAATCTCTTCCCCCTAGCAGTACGTCCCAAGGCATGAGCTCAAAATATCAAATCACCCTTCAGTTATGAAGTCTACGATGGGAAGGGGAGCTGTGGCCGCCAAACGTTGTTGGACTCTCAAAAGTTCCGGCCAGCATGGCCAATGGTCAGGGATGATGGGAGTTTCTTCTCCTAGTCCCCTTCTCCTAGTGCCCTCAATCTTTCCCAACATCAGGGTCTTTTCCAGGGAGTCTTCTCTTCTCATGAGGTGGGGGAAGGTATTACTGTTTAAAGTGACATCATAGAATCATAGTGTAGCCCAAGTCAGACCAAATTTGGAGGGCTACAGTTTGTCCACCCCAGATCAGAGGTGGTTTGTACATGTATCACATGCAGGAATCTATATATCTATTTATCTATTTATCTATATATCTATATATCTATTAGTTTGCACTCTTACAAGTTTTCCACATTCACCAAAACACAGACAATACATTTAACATTGACTTCCCTTTCCCCGCTTCCATGGTTCGTTTTAGTTACCCTTTGCTGCTGCTTATTCTAATTATTCCATATTCTTTCTTTTCAGTATTTTTTTTACTGCCTTACCCCTGTTCCTTTTAACAACAGCATGAGATCCAGAAATTAAGGAAAATACAGAAATTATTGGACAGTGTGACAAGGAGAGACTCTAAAGAGATCCTCTCTTCCTTGCTCAACCTGCAACACAACAGTCTTGCAGTCTTGCCAGTGGGGTCTTACTCTCCAGTAGTTGCTGCCAACACCTTCACGCTTTCTCTTGCAGCCCAGATGGGAGGGGGCCTGGGATGCCCCAAAGCAATTATTTTAAAAAAGTTTCTGAGTCAGTGCACCCAGCACTCCGTGGTCCAGCCTTCACACAGATTGCTGGGGAAGCTTCCAGTTCTTTTATCCTAGTCCAAGATCAAAGCAGCCTGCTCATTGCCCTGGCAACCCTCCCTAAACTTTCAGTAGCATGAATGCCAAGTGTCAAGGCACATGGCAGGGGATTCTAAAACCCTGACATTGGCAATCACTCACACCTCACCGGTCAAGTTATGGAACTTTATTCAAAACAAGTGGAGGAAAAGGAGGCAGGAGGTCAAAACGGGACACAAAATAAACCAGAGCAACGTGACTCTAAAACTGGACCAATCCTAGCTTAGGTTTATCCATTTCTGGTTTATTCATAAGTAAGCAGTAAAGATCACTTCATGGGAACTGGTCTGGATTCTCAGAATCATAGAACTCCAGAGTACCCCCGGGTCATCTAGCCGGACCCTGACAAGTACTCAGTGAAAAAACTTGAAGAAGGGACCAAAAGCTTGCACAGGCGTAGAAAGCCAATCTTAATATTTTTGAGCTATATACAGCCCAAACATTAACTAGTGTAAAAATAAGTGCCCCCTGTGCCTAATTAACAGCTTTTCCGTGCTTTACGTTCAAGTGAATGATTTGATCAACGCATTCTCATCTGCTGTTTGGGCCAAGGCTGCGACTTCTTCCACTGACATCACATGTAGCTAGGGATTGATTGCTGCAGCGATACCCTCTGCTCCTCTAAGGCCGGTACCAGATTTGTCTGGCATTTCTGCCCTGCTACGCATTCGCAACGGGTACCCAAGGAAAGAGCTACTACCGCAGATGTGGCAAGGGAAGGAACCTGTCTTCTCTTGTTGCTGTTGGTATATATGAAGGGAGAGTATCAATGCAGGGAAAACGGGGGAGGAAGTGATTTATTAGGCCCAATGCATTTCATCAAAGGTCTTCTCCAGGGGCACTGCCAAAGAAAATTGTAGACACGGCAACAGCAACACCACAATGCTTTCTGCAATCACTTATTTTCAAGCAGAAGCCATAGTTGGAAACAGAGTTGTCGCTGTGCCCCCGAAGACCTTTATCAAAATGTGTTGGGCGTAATAAATGACATCTTTGTGCACCTGAGGATTCATTTCTTCTCCCCCATTTCCTCCCTTTCATGCACATATACTCAGAACTAACAGCAAATGATGCTTCTTGCTACCTCTAAGTCAAGGTTGTGAAGCCTCTGCATTCTGGGCCAGATGTAGTCTGTGGGGCCTAGACACCTGCCCCATGGCCTTGCCTCCTCGCCTGCCCTCAACCCACCCACCCCTACCCTGTGTATCAATTAGGCTTGAAAACAGCTTCCTATTACACTGCAGCTACAAAAAAAAAACCCTCTCTTCTGACCCTGGGGTTGGGCTCGCCTTCTTCAGGGGGTGAGGCCAGGGCTTCCAAGTTGGAGAGGCCATCTGTCATGGATGCCTTAGCTGAGATTCCTGCATTGCAGAGGGTTGGACTAGATGTCCCTTGAGGTCCCTTCCAGCTCTGCAATTCTATGATTCTATGAGAAGACCATTGTGCCAGCGCCACTCTAGAGTGAAGATTTTGCTTTCCCCTCTGAGGACTCTGGTTCAGAAGTCTTGGAGGGACCACAGTCTCGTCTGTTCCAATGGAATCCATGACTGCTAAAGTAGACCAGGCCCCTTTAAATGAAGACTCTCTGCTCACTGAAGGCAGATCCAGCAAATGAGATAGAATCCTAGAATTGTAGAGTTGGGAGCTACCCCCAAGGGTCATCTACTCCAACCCCCTGCAATGCAGGAATCTCAACAGCAACAGCTCCCATTTAAAGGCTCGGTTTGAGGATGGCTGCTGCTGAGACAACACCTGAGCTCTGCTTCTGTGGCAAGGCCAGCCTGGGTCCTGTATGGAGCTGTCCAGGGAAGCTACCATAAGCCAAGTCAAATTTCTGTACTGCTGAGGTCATTGCTCAAAACAGAACAAAGCTGCAAGCTACAAATATTTTTGGGGAAAGCTTTCTTTCTTTTTTTTAAATCTATTTTTTATTGATTAAAATGAAAATTTACAAAAAAAGAACAAACATAAATACAGAAATACAAACACAAAGCACACAAACACACTAATACAAATACAAACACATACAATTCATTTCAGTTTCTACTATTTACACTATTTTCACTTTCTGTTGACCTCCAATTATACTTGCTGCATCGTTTTCAGTTAAATGAGTAATTCCGCACAGGTTTTTTTTTTAATCTAAGTTACCTTTTCCCTTTTTCTATTCATATTCTCTGTCATATTTGTAGTATCAGTTAATAATTTACCAAGCTCAGTCTAGTTTTGCCAGTGGAGTTCTTATTACATTGTTATTTTTTAGATATTCTTCAAATACTTCCCAATCCCTGTAGACATTTTGTTTCGTCTGCCCTCTCATTTTGCCTGTCATTTTTGCTAGCTGCATGTATTCTACCATTAGTACTCTCCATTCTGTTATTGTGGGTACACTTTTGTTTTTCCAGTTCCTTGCAATTATAATTCTTCCCGCCACCGTTCCATACATAAGCAGTGTTCTCTTAGTTTTCCCTATTTCCTTTGGTAATAGACTCAACAGAAATAACTCAGGGTTTTTTTTTAAAAAAGTTACACTTCAACATTTTCTTTAATTCCTCATATATGCTGTTCCACAGTTCACTGACCTCTTTGCAGGTCCACCACATATGCATGTACGAACCGTTCTCCTTTTCGCATCTCCAGCATGTGGGGGACCTATTCTTGTACATTTTAGATAGCTTTTCAGGGGTTATATGCCATCTATACATCATTTTTAGAACGTTCTCCTTTAGTTGTAGCAGGCCGTGAACTTGATGTCTACCTGCCAGAGCTTCTCCCATTGGTCTATCATGATGTTATACTAGTTTGGGGAAAAGTTTTCTGTCATTCAGAAACCAGTTATCAGATTACACCCACTAGCCTTTTCTATAGCTACTGCTTCAGATGGTGTCAGAAAGCATGCTATGGCCGCAGTATCTCCATTCAAACCCTGCACAGCAGCCTGTCTGTATCTTCCCACCATGCTTCCCAAGGGGCAGTTCTACTATGTCTGTCTGTCTGTCTGTCTGTCTGTCTGTCTGTCTGTCTGTCTGTCAATGTTTATTACGGCAAACAGCCAGCATATTAAACCAGAAATTCTGCATAATTCTCTACATAAACAATAAAAACGACTGATATGGGGTTTTAACAGTCAATATACTAATTGAATATACAATACTTAAAATACAGGTCCAGCGGAATAAAACACCATAAAAGAATAAGAGATTTAACTAAGAACTGTAGCAGCAATATCATCACTGGAGGGCAGGGCAAATTGTTGTAATATGTTATTCAATAAAAGAGATTTACGTTTTTTAATAGCTAAGGTGCAAAATTTGGCCACAGTGTAGGATACTGAGCTCAAAGAATCTTCCAGAAGGAATTTGTGTAACGTTTCGGGGGGGGGGGATTCCAGATAATATTGCAAGGGTGTGAATTTTGATAATAGGGGTAAAATGAGTCGCAATCGTTCTTCACTATAGAATTCACCGAATAAAAGAATGTGAATAACAGATTCCACCTTGTTCTACTATGAAACTAATGAAGCTTCAGCTTCAGGGACCCTAATCCTGGAGGGGCCCCAGAAGCAACTTTAGTCCACACTGCTTTAAAAAAAATGGGTCTAGTAGACCCAATTTGAGTTTGCATGACTCAAAATGATCAATTTTTGGCTGTATATATTTCAACAATCCCAACAGTCTGAGAGTCAGTAGCACAGATGTTGTAAAGGTTGTTGTAAATTACCCCATTGAAGAAGATAACAGTGGCTACCCAGACCTTGTTGCAAAGGGGCCCCCATGACAGTTCAAGCCTCAGGGCCCCCAAAATGTAGCCCCCCCACTATGCCTCCCTGTTGCTATTTGCCTAGCAGAGGAGGACAGTCGGACCTCCCGCTCTGCATTTCAATGTTACTCAGGCTTTCTATCCAGATCCACCCATATTCAGTGCTTGAATTAAAGGTGAGCAAGGCAGAGGGTGAGCCTCCATCAGTTTTTGTGATGGCCTTCTTAGGTACAGTTTTTTAGAAGGATCATAGGGTGGTTTGGGTAAAATGGGGAGGAGTCAGTGGTGGTACTAGTGTATTTCATCGGTGAACCGTCTATCTTTCCTCTCATGATTCAAGCAGCGTACTGGATTGAATTTCCCAGCTACTCTAATAGCCTCTTCTGTATCTCTTGATGTCCCTAGGCTTCAGTTGTACAAAGGGCAGGTTGGAGGGAGGAAGAAAGATGAATGAGAACGTAAATGCAGTTAAAACCAAGGTCCTAATTTCCACCCAGCAGCAATATCAAACATAGCTTGAAGAAGATGAAAGGCAGGGCAGTGGAAGGTTGACTTATGAGAGCAATGCAAAAAAAAAAAACCCACAAAAAAAGCATCAGAACAGAAAAGGCCCAAATGAGAAAGGCTGAGTAATTCCACAATGAATAAATGACCTTTGTTTCAATATTACTCCCCCCCCCCATATTAGCCCAACTGAAACGAATGATGCAAGGTTACCCCAGCTTACTATCTAGCTAGAGGTAGTTCTAGGGTCTTTGCAAAGAGCCTTTCATGGCCAATAATTGATCTTGCATCTAAAGCCCTTGTTGGAGGGTGGGGGAACCCAGCGGAATATGTTACTAAAGCTTAAATCTCCTGTTTAGGAACCTGGTCTTCTCCCTATCGTGTGGTCCAGCTTCAAGTTCAGAGGCTGGACAAATGTACAGAAAGTTCTGCCATCCTAGCTTGCTTCATAATAATTCTGGACACAATTTTTGTATAGTCTGATTTGCAAAGCCCATACAATGGTAAGGCTTGTCCTAATCATCAGTGCCATTGTCTGTTATCTGATCAGGGCTGCATAGACACATGAGCCACCAAGATCTGGCCGCTTGTGCATAGGCGCCAAAGGAGTTCCATCTTCATTCTCTTTTTGTTGGTTTCTTTCACCGTCTCGCTTTCATCCAGATGTCACAGTTGCAAATTGCACATGCAAAAGGAGGGAAATGCTTTGTCTGTTCCGTAGGAGTGGAGGATATACAATCCATGGGGATTTTCTGGTATCAAGATTTCTCTGGTTTCAGAATGATTGCAACTGCTTGCATATCGTCCTGGGAATTCAAGGTCAGTTTGTGCCCATGAATAACTTGGTCTTAGGACAATCCATTTCCCTCAAGGGAATCAATCAGGTCTGTTGATGATCTTTTACATCTTTTGTGGTTGCTGGAGATGAGGTGTTCTGTATCAACACATCCTAGGGGAGTGCAGGGAGGCAGAAGAACAAGCTGTGCATTATTTTCCACACAATGCAGTGTAATAAAAGGTGAATTCACATAGTCAATATGATCAATATGGAACTGATCCAGGCTTATCTTAGTTCGCCATTCATTCCCCCCAAAACAATGATCTTGTTAGGTGGCAAACCAATTTATTTGGGTATTTTAAACCTGCCTTTTAGTCCATGGACACTGATACAGCATCGTTAGGTGGATCAAGAAAATCCAATTGCAAAACAGAAAGAATAGCACAACCAACCACAATTGAAATGCATTACTTGAAAGGTAACACAGCCATGGGAAAATATAATAGAAAGAAGAATTGTTAACCAGTGGGACCTAATGGGAAAAGTCAGTCCTAAGTTGATTTCAATGGGACCTAAGTTCAGCAAATTTAGTCTATCAGCAGAATTTAGTGCCATAGGCTGCTTCTAGATGACCTGTTTATTGAGAAGTCATGATTATTTGTTTGCACACCGTTTCTGGGGAGCCTCCTGCAGCCAATCGGAAGCCGTGCCTTGGTTTTTGAACCATTTCGGGAGTCGAACAGACTCCCGGAACGGATTAAATGTGAGAACCAAGGTATGACTGTACACAGTCTACCCCTCTCCTCAGACGCACAATAAATCCATTTTAGCTCTCAAGTGAAACGATTGTAGAGCTGTAGAATGCCTATGGCCCTGTTGTTCTAGCGGCCCTAATGATAAGAGACAGCCCATTTTTTCCCTTTTAAGCACCAGTCAGATACATCACCTTCACTCAGCTGAAAGTTCAATAAGAAGCTAGACCTTTTTTGTTAACCCAGCATCTGTGCATTCAACAAATCTCGTCGCATACCTAGAACAGTTACACAATTAGACGTTAGCAGCACAGATACCTGGTTTAGTCCGGCACATTTCTCCTGTGAGAACGGCTGTGAGCATTGCCATGCATTTCAAAAGCTGGTTCCCCAGGAAAGGGGCACTGCCACTTCTGTTTCAAGGACTCTGGCCCATTGCCAGCCTTTAATTATCTCCGCTGATCTTTCAATTGCAGGCAGCAGGCTTCCAGAAATGCTGTCAGGGAACACAAATGTGTTCGGTATAACAGCGAGGAGGCAGGTGGCACCACAGGCCAGTGAGAAGTTTGATGTTTGAGATAACGTGCCAAATCCAGAAAGCCAATATTGCTTTTTCCTGCTGATCCAGACTGTGAAATGTTAACTGGAGCAGCGGGTGATGAACAGGCACCCAGTAAAGATCCTTGCTGGGGCATTTAAGATGTAATGCTTGGAGGACCTGAAGTTTCAGTCCTCTTTTCACACACATCATTACAGGAGGGCTAGAAACCAAGTGCGCCAACGTATCTGGGACGTGGAGCTGCAATGTCATATGGGCAAAATGGACAAGCATGCTGCAATAAGAGACTATGGGAGAGGGTTCTCTCCTGCAAATTATCTGACAAAATTACAAATCCCCAAGTACAGACATTCCTTCACCGTGGCCGGATTTAATGTGCTCCCCTCTGCCCTGTTGCAAGGCAGGTATGAGGGTAAACCGTATGAGACACGTGTTTGCCCATGTGGCTCATCGGAAGTAAAAACAAATTTACATATATTGTTATACTGTAGTTTCTACGAGGATTTACGTTTGACCTTTATTACCCCAGCTGTACAAAAGCTTAAGAACGAACCAGAACCCCAACGTCTGAGAGCCTTGGTAGAAGATAAGGACCCCGAAATTACAACCAATGTTGCTAAATTTTGTGTATCTGCTATTAGACGTAGGAAACAAGAGCTTCTCAATGGCAATTCGCAGGGGCATGCTAACACTTAATTTCAGTTATGTTTTTTAACTTTAAAGCGTTGTTGTTGTTTTATTTGCATTGAAATTGTCCCCTGTATCTTTCTATGTTATGCTCTGCTGACTCGTTGCATGAGTCGAATTGGTCTGTGACCAGGTATCTGAAGAAGTGTGCATGCACACGAAAGCTCATACCAAAATAAAAACTTAGTTGGTCTTTAAGGTGCTACTGAAGGAATTTTTTTATTTTACTTCGATCCAGACCAACACGGCTACCTACCTGTAACCTGGTCTGTGACCGTTTAATAAGATTTGATTTGATTTGATTTGATTACAGGAGGGTATCCAAAGCACTTGGTCTGCTAGTGGAAGGATTTACACTTGTGCAATGAAACTTCCTCCCCTCCACATGCACTCTGCGCCCTCCCCAAATCTGTTCTGGAAGGTTGGGGGAACCCCCTCAAACAGATTCAGGGGGTATTGGGAGGGGAGTTCCTATTTTGCAAACATGAATCCTTGCATTCACGGAATGCAGTGCTTAGTGTGACACTGGATACAACCCACAGAGGCCGACTGAGGTTAAACTAGACAAGAGGCCAGGCCATCATCTATTTGATGGGCTGCCCATTTTCAAGATAATGAACCCTAAGTATGGAAAACAACGGGGCTTAACTCTGCTCCAATTGATGTACATCCTCCTGGTGTCTCAGGAATGAGTGTTAGGATATTCAGTTCCACCTTAAGGAAGAGGCATGCAACTGTTGTGTATCACATGCTCTGTGCACTTCCATTTCTGTTATTGCTTTTGCTTTCGCTGATGAAGAAAGACACTTCTGGTCTATCTTCCGAGGTGCTTTGAATAAACGTTTGTAAATATGCTAAACGGACTCTCTCATGCTGTCTACGTGGATGCTGTGTGTTTGAAGCTCTGCTGAAAGCGTGTCTAGGCTCACATTCCAGACCGATGCCAGAGGGAGAAGACACCCGGCAGAGGCTGGCAGGGAGGGGCCCAGCTGGCTCAGGTCTTCAGCATGTTTGCCAACAATGAGTTCATAGAGATTCTCTCCCTTACACTTTCCCATTTTGCTTCCTAACCTGAGGGCTATTGTAGACTCCAAAAAAGGTGAATTTTGAGAGATTCAAGATTCAGGTACGGTAGGTAGCCATGTTGGTCTGACGCAGTCGAAATAAATAAATAAATGTCCAGTAGCACCTTAGAGACCAACTAAGGTATCTGAAGCAGTGTGCATGCACACGAAAGCTTATACCCAGAACAAACTTAGTTGGTCTCTAAGGTGCTGTTGTTGTTTAGTCGTGTCCGACTCTTCGTGACCCCATGGACCAGAGCACGCCAGGCACTCCTGTCTTGCACTGCCTCTCGCAGTTTGGTCAAACTCATGTTCGTAGCTTCGAGAACACTGTCCAACCATCTCGTCCTCTGTCGTCCCCTTCTCCTAGTGCCCTCAATCTTTCCCAACATCAGGGTCTTTTCCACGGATTCTTCTATTCTCTAAGGTGCTACTGGACAATTTTTAATTTTTATTTATTTATTTTGAGAGATTCAGCACAGGCAAAACGAAGAACTTCTTTTTCACGGAGGACATAAGTTAATCAATCGGAATTGCTCCCACAGGTTGTAGTATTGGCCACCAATGTGAATGGCTTTAAAAATGGGATTAGGAAAATTCATGGAGGACAAACCTACCAATGGCTACCAGTCGCTTCCATGGCTTCATTGCTTCCAATAGCAGAGGCACTATGCCTATCAATGCCAACTGCTAGCAGGTCACAAGCAGGAGAGCGCTACTGCCCTCAGATCTGCTTGTGGGCTTCCCATGAATAGCCATGCAGGAACAGAATGCTGAACTAGATGGTCCTTGGGTCTACGGGGCTCTTGTATTCTTAAATTGCCAGATTATTACACCACAGCAGCACTTCCCCTGCCCTTTCAATGGATGTCCTATTATACAAAACGCTTAACGCAATGATTCAGACCTGGTTATCGAAATCCTGTTTGTGATTACATATTTTTCACCTTATAATGTTAAGTGCAATAAAGGTTCAGTGTTTGCTCGATATCCTAAACTACATGTAAGATACAGGGATTAATTTCAGTTGGCTGTGTTCCCTTTTTTTCTTTGCCTGCCTGCCTGTGATGACCGATACCCCCCAGTTTCAGACACTGTTATTCTGGAAGCCTCCTTGCATAATTCATTATCAGCAGGTGGCATTATAGGTCGAAACAAACACGGTATAGTAGATGGCAGTATGGTTTGAAGAGTGACAGCTTCACAATTTCAATTTGGCGAGGCAGCTTCCACTGGAACAAATCAGCAATGCATTGGATTTGATGCTACAAATATTCTCTTCTTTGCCTCGGTGATCTATAGTGGTGTAATACACAGTGGAAACTGTTATCTAGTGCAGTTATGCTTGGGCAATTGGGGGGGGGATAGAGAAGGCTTATTGTTATATTCACCGACAAGATCTGAAAAGTTTGCCGCTATCCCAGGTGTTCGGGATAATAATACGAGATCCTTCTGCCGGAGATAAGCAAGCCTAAGAAAAAGCTGCTATGAATGGGAGACAGGAGCTTATGAGATGAAGACACAGGAAGGAGAGCAATGGCCTGCTCACTCTCTGAAGGTGGCTGAATGCCCAGCTTCGCAGGGGAAGGGCGGCAGCTCTGTAGAACAGCATCTGCTTTGCATGCAGAAGGTGCAAGGCTCAATTTCTCGCAGATCCAGGTAGGGATGGGAATAACCTCGGTCTGAAATACTGGAGAGCTGCTGCCAGTCAGTGTGTAGACAATGCAGAGGGAAGCTTGAGGGGGAGGATAGAGATGAGCCTGGAAAACTTGCATCCATTGTTCTGCTTACCTTTGCCTCTGGCCACACCTATCCCTGGCCTGTGGCCCCTGGGACATTGCCCAGAAGGGAATGTGGCCCTTGGGCAGAAAGATATTGCTTACCCCTGAAAAGCAATGGCAACAGAAAATCTCTGCCACACAGACACATGCAGAAAATGAATATTCTGCTCCAAACTCAGGGGAGTTTAAGGGTGCAGCTAGACAGTCCCTATTCCATAGGCAGCATGGAGTAGTGGTTAGAATGGTGGGCAGTATCCCATAGCTGTGGGAAGCACTGGTTGTGGCCATTTTCATTATAATTCCATACCCTCCAGCATTTCTCTGATGAAAATAGGGACGTCCTATTCTATTATTATTATTATTATTATTATTATTATTATTATACCCCACTCATTTGACTGGGATGCCCCAGCCATTCTGGGCGGCTTCCACCACATATAAAAACACAAGAAAACATTTTTAGAATTCTGTACACAGGGTTGTCTTCAGATGGCTCGGGGGTCGGATAACTCCATACCCTCCAGCATTTCTCTCCAACATTTAAAGGTAAAGGTAAAGGGACCCCGGCCCCTGACCGTTAGGTCCAATCGCGAAGGACTCTGGGGTTGCGGCGCTCATCTCACATTATTGGCCGAGGGAGCCGGCGTACAGCTTCCAGGTCATGTGGCCAGCATGACTAAGCCGTTTCTGGCGAACCAGAGCAGCACATGGAAACGCCGTTTACCTTCCCGCTGTAGCAGTACCTATTTATCTACTTGCACTTTGATGGGTTTTTGAACTGCTAGGTTGGCAGGAACTGGGACCAAACAACAGGAGCTCACCCCGTTGTGGGGATTCTGATCGGCAAGCCCTAGGCTCTGTGGTTTAACCCACAGCGCCACCTGCGTTTTGTCCAAAGTTGCTGAGGTTGTTTTGCAAAATCTCAAAAAGGAGAAGTTTTTGACCTTAATACCCTCAATCATACTAAGGGAAAGTGGGACATTCCAGGAGCAAATCAGAAACCAGAACAGCTTCTGTAAATCCGGTACTGTCCCTGGAAAATAGGGACATTTGGAGGGTCTGTAATTATTTGGAGCAGCACCCCATTTGGGGCAAAAGGTTTAGCGCGGGAAGGAAAACTCAACACACACGCCAATCCTGAATGTCAACAGAAGCTTCTCTAGATCCCAGCTATAAAGTTTTATTATCAGATTACCCTACCATGAGATAAAGGTTGAAGCGCAGGATAAGGAGAGAAGCAATTTAATGGCAGGTGAAGAAGCACCTGCAGACACAAAGGCTGTTGTAAACTTCCAGCCTTTGGCAAAAGAAATAATAATAATAATAGCAGCCTAGGAAATGAATCTGCCATGCAAGTTGATAAAACATTAATCAGCTCTCCTGCCCATGCATGTTGATGTTACTCAATTGCAGCACATTAGCAAAAGGGTGTAAAGCAGACGTTTTCGACCTTTTCAGGTCCACTGCTCCCTTGACCAACGGCATTCTTTCTGCGGCACCCCTGTGGGACTCAGGAGCCCAGTTGTGTCAACCTTTGCCTGCCTGAGTGTTCCCCCGGCCTCCTCTCTTTCCCCCTCTCCTTGGGAGTCCTCTGGGCAGCCCCAGCTGCCGCCCCTGGACTCTGAGCTCCCCACCCCACCCCAAAGAGAGGTGCCTCCTCCCACTGCCCCACAGGGGCCTGGGGGAAAAACCCTGGCCAGCCCCAGAGGTAACATTCGCCTGCAGAGCTTGTAGCCAGGGCTGTTGCAACAAACAGCTGTGCAAGCAAGAAGGGACATAGGCCAGGGTTGCCTGCGGCACCCCAACCATCATTCAAGGCACCCCAGGGTACCATGGCACACTGGTTGAAAACCACTGGTGCAAAGAATAAAACACTGTGAGCAGTGCAGAAAGAAATGGAAAACAGCCCCAAACTCAACCTTCCCGACCAGTAGAGTTGGAAGGACAAAAGCAGGGATCATTCGCCTAGGAACTCCAGGGTTAATTCTGTTAGTAACCAGCCATCCAAGGGGTGGTGGCGGCGGAGGTGTTGCGTAGCAACCAGGCAGCATTGCATGATCCTTGCTGAGATAACTCTAGCTCTGAGTGGCTCCATCAGGAGTTATGAGGAAGGTAGGAACACGGCCTGTAAATGAGACAAAACCCCTCTGTATTATTTTTCCTCATATGAAGTGCTGTTTTTATTCAGTGTCCCGCAGTAAAGTATTATTAGTTTATTTTCTCTCTGGAGTCTGTGTTATTCAAGTGCCTCTTCTAACAAGTAGCAGAGGCTTTGGGGCAGAAATAACAAAGGAAAGCTCTTTGCCATTCCCTCCTCGTGAACTTGCTGGGGGATTCTGCTTTGCCGTTTTTGGTCAAGTGTTTGTATTCCTGGGAGTTGTGGGGGCAAAGAGGACTCAGCCTCCATACTTTTTGTTACAACCTCCTTAGCTACTATTTTCTTAAAAGTACAGTGGCATAATTTGGTTAAAACTAGGAGCTTGTGGATTTCATGAAGGACTCCCATTCCCAGTTCAAGCCCTGCTTTAGTCTGAGCCATAAAATAAAGCTCCTTTATTGCTCTTTAATAATGAGTACTTTTCCACTTTGCACATTCCCTGGATGGTCTCTCAGGCAGTGGCGGAGCTTGGAGTCTCAAGTTTCAGCGGAGCCCCGAGTAACGCCCAGTGCTATGTTTCTAAAAAAAGAGGTGATGCCGAATTTTGGTGACGCCAAAATTCAGTGCTCTCCGCCTCTCATCTTCCATTCTACATAATAGTTGCAGCTCCCCTGTGACACCCGCCTAAAACCGCCTCTTCGAGGTAATCCTTACTCAGCAGTCATCAAAACAGGTAGCTGTTGACAAGCCTGAACAACAATAGTTCCATCTTCTCTAGAAGATGGACCTTTGTCTCAGGGTTTCTCTCAGAGCCATCAGTCACCACCATTTGAGCATCGTTCCATTTTGCTGCTCCTTCTCTCCCTGGTGGGAGTGAAAGGACTATCCCTCATTTTAACTTGCTTGCTGCCAGTCATTGAGAATTTTCCTTCATAAGAGCATAAGAAGAGCCATCCGGCCAAAGGCTCATATGTTCCAGCATCATGTTTTCACAGATGCTCCAATAGGAAGTCCGCAAGCAGGAAATGGCTGTGGCAGTGCTCTCCCTACTTGTGATTCCGAGCAATGGGTATTTTAAGACAGGCATAGGAAAACTCGGCCCTCCAGATGTTTGGGGACTACAACTCCCATCATCCCTAGCAAACAGGACCAGTGGTCAGGGATGATGGGAATTGTAGTCTCAAAACACCTGGAGGGCTGAGTTTGCTTGTGCCTGTTCTAAGGCACGCTGCCTCCAACAGTAGAGATTGAACATAGTCAGTAGCCACTGATAGCTTTCTCCTCCATTGATTTGTTTAACCCCCCCCCCAAAAAAAACCCATCCAAGTGGGTGGCTGTCTTAAGACTTGTGGGATCAAATCCCATCATTGTACTGTGTGAAGAAGTGTCTCCTTTTTTTCTGTCCTGAATCTTCCAATGTTCAGCTTCATCGAACAGCTCTGAGTTCAAGTGTTATGAGAGGGAATTCCCTTGAACCTTCAAGTGTGTGTGTGTGTGTGTGTGCACATGCATGCGTGCAGATAGACACACACACACACACACACACACACACACACACCACCTAACAATCCCTGTTCACCTTGTTTCACCACAGGTAGCATAAGGGAAACTCAGGGGTGGGAGAAGAGAAATCCTTTCCCCCACCAAGATTCCACAGTAACAACAACAGAAACTTCATTGCCCAAGCAGATGTTCGATGTTTGCCATGGGAATATGTTGCACCCATTTAAAATTAGGCAAAGAGATGAAAATGGAGCCAAGAAATTTGCTTTCAAATCCTAGTCCAAGTAGGGATGGTCAAATTGGTCAATTTCAGCTTCTTTCAATTTCTCATTTTTCCAATCTTAAGGCCAGTTCTTCCCATTTCAACATCAGTTTGCACATTTATTTATTCTTAAAGTCTTCATGAAAATCCATCAGCATTTAATGCAAATTTCTCCAAATATATGCATTTTTGTATGCAGTTTCGCCAAACTAATACGTATATGTTGTTGTTGTTGTTGTTGTTGTTGTTGTTGTTGTTGTTGTTGTTGTTGTTGTTGCTGCTGCTGCTGCTGCTGCTGCTGCTGCTGTTAATGATTAAACTTGCTAGCTGATAGTAATCCCAATGTCTCCAAGTGTCTTACAATGCAACATCATTACATGCTATTTTCTCTGGTGTATTCACTGAAGGATTCTGAGAACTGTGAATTTCGAAGGATGGCTGTGATTTAGTTCCCTTATTGTTTCAATAGCTATGAATCATTTTGCTCCATTTCTTCCAACAGCCCATCAAACCAAGGAACCTTTCCTTTTCACTTGCCTAGCGCTGCCCTTGCGCATTGTACACTTGAGCTGACGTTGTCCTTCAGCTATTAATTCCAAGCATGCCCCGTCTCGTGTGTCCTATGCGAGAAAGGAAAGGAGAACGAAAGAGACAAGGAGGGTTGAAATTATATCCGCCATCGCTACTCCCGCCTAATAGGCAATGTTCTGCAGCACTGATTGAAGTGAGACATAAAGGAAATGACAAAATAAGTGCGGCTTGTTTTTGGAGGTCCTGGTCGGAGGTTATTGCTGGTTGTGTCTGTAGCTAAGTGGTTGCACTTCCCCATTGCCTGGGACTGGAACAGGTAATAATCACAAACGTATTCTTTTCATGTAGACTGATTCAAAGAAATTTGTTACCGTGCTGTGCTGTTGGAGGAGGCACACGCCACTGCATGTTCATGCAGGAAGGAGCCATGGCATCAGAAGTGGAGCACCCACTTTTCACACAAAAGGTCCCAGGGCCAATCCCCAACATCCCCAGCTGTAAGATGCGCAGGCAGCTGGTGATAGGAAATACGTCTGCCTGAGGTCTAAAGAGTCCCTGACTATCTGACTAGTAGAAAATACTGCACTAGATCAAGTGTGGAAAACAGCCACAACCCCACATCACATGCAAACCGGTAATTGTCACAGGAGAGGAGGGGAAGGGGCTTGTCACAGCAGGAGGGGGAGACGCCTGCAACTCTCCACCAACCGGACTCATCTCTGCCTCTTGGCCTTTCCCCTCCTACCCTCCTGCTTCAGTTTCTGCCTCTGATTCTGGACTGCTCTCTGCCACAGACTCTTCCAGCTCACTAAACCCTGTTACCTCTTCAGTGCCCAGCACCTCCTCCTTCTCCCAGTCATCTCCCTCTGATCACTCATTGTTGTCCTATTGCTACTCCCCAGCCTCTGAGCCCTCTTCCCTTGGGGGTTCCCCATCTGGTTCCTCCCACCATTCCTGTGTGTCCAACCAGCCCATGCCATCAGCAACAAAAAACCGCACACATGCAGATACTGCCATGCAACACAATGTGCAAGGTACTCTGTGGCATATACCAGATTGCTGTAACGGATGCAGAGTGGACACCCAGCCTCCTCTTTGACATGCGTGTCACTGAGTCAACAGGGTAATCTTCTCTGAATTTAAAGAGAAGCACACTGGAAGAAACAATGGCGGGCTGTGGCGTCCATTGGGATTGGGATGGTGGAAGGAAGCGAGACCGACAATAGTTGGAGCCAGCGGTAATGTCAGGGACTGGGCAGAGGAGCAATGATGGAGACCGCCTCCCCAGCCTGACCCTGCCAGATAAGAAGGGGACAGTTCAGAATTACAACAGGGGTTTGAGGGAGGTCACAGCTCAGAGGCAGATGAGTGGGAAAGTTGGGAAATAATGGGAGAGGAGGAGGAAGCACCAGGGGAGAGACAGCTGACGGACTCAGTGTCCTTAGAAAGTATTCCAGACCCCCACCCCCCAGAACCCGGCGGGCATTGAAAATAGGAGAGCAGATAGCCCAGAGGCAGAAGGCACAGATCAGTTGATGTAGGGTGGATGTTTAATAGGGGAGACGGAGAGGGTGGGGTTTCACTCAGAGCAATGCCATTACTCCAAGTGGATGCAGCCTCTCTCTGTGTGAATATTGAATAAAAGCAGATGGTAAGGACTTCCTCCTTTCTTGTCCATTCCTGGCAACCTGCCGTGGGGGGTTGGTTCCTCTGCTGCCTGACAGGTACTGACAGACAGAGCTACCCCCTGGACTGGATGTAAGGCAGGCAGGTGAGGGCTAGCCAGGAAGGCTGAGGTTGGTAGAGCAGTGCGTGTCCCATTTGCCCTATTGGAGCAGCCTCCACTGGGTGGAAAATCAGTGGCAACAGAAAATCTCTCTCACACACACTTGCAGAAAATGAATACTCTAAACTCAGTCTCTATTCCACAACCAGCATGGGCTAATGGTTAGAGTGGTGGACCAGGACCTGGGAGACCAGGTTTCAAATCCTCACTCTGCTACGAAGCCCACTGAGTGATTTCAGGCCAGCCACTCTCTCCCAGCCTAACCTACCTCACAGGGCCATTGTGAGGATAAAACTGATAGAGTGGAGGATGTGAGTTCTTTTGGGGAATTGTGGGGTATAAATGTAATAATAATGCTGCTTTGCGGGAGGGATTAAAGTTTGTGCAATGAAAGTCCTCTGTAGCGCTAGCGCAGGCCTCCCCAAACTCGGCCCTCCAGCTGTTTTGGGACTACAACTCCCATCATCCCTAGCTAACAGGACCAGTGGTCAGGGATGATGGGAACCGTAGTCCTAAAACAGCTGGAGGGGCGAGTTTGGGGGTGCCTGCGCTAGCCCAATGGAAGCACATTAAAAGCAAACCGTCTCTCTGAGGTTAGGAAGGTAGCAGGGAAGCACGCTGAAAAGTGATTAGCAGGAAGACGTTTAAACGCCCCTTGAGCTAATCAAGATGAATGCTCGTTGCTATATAGAGGCTACCTAAGCAAATCATGGTAGATAGAGTCTGGACAGCCTAACCTCCACCTAAGCTTTGTGAAAGCAAATCGGGGTGAATAAACTGAATAAACAGGTTATGTGTGGGACCCCGAAATACAGCTTAGGAGCGGGGAGAGCTGCTGGTAAGGAAATGCTGAAAATAATGATGTTATTCATGTGCACAAGGCTGCTTTTGTTTTTCCTCTGCCTGCTAGTAAGGGGTGAACTTGTAAAGAGTAGTCAGGATCCTACATTTGCAACAGAATATTATAAAATAGGAACCTGGTTTGGGGTGTCAGGGGAGGGGGTTGTACCCTCTGGTGGGGTACATGTCTTGCTCCTTCTGGGACATTTGGTCCCCACCTTACACTCAGCTCTCACCTGTGGCATGAAACAGTGGTCACGTGCCAGGATTGGCTTCGACTGGCTGGGTAATAATAATAATAATTATTATTATTATTATTGTATCCTGCCCTCCCTGGCTGAGGCCGGGCTCAGAGTAGCTAACATCATAATAACAACATGATATGCATGAAAACAGACATCAATTAATTAAAATACATCTTAAAATTAATTCAGACAAGTTAAAATCTGGGCAGGTAGCAATTATCAGGTTGGAGTTGAGAGTGGTCAATACTTGCCAGGACCAACTGTTGCCACTGATCCAACCTGTGATCAAGTTGGGGGCCTCCTTCGGGCTTGTTTTGTACAAAGGAAAGTAAGTCAGACTCCTGCATCCTGCATCCTGCCCAAAGGTAAACCAAGAGAGGGTAGCCAATGGTTCTCAAACCCTCGGTGAGTTGGGAACTTCGGCTCTGGCAGATGGGGCGAACGAGACCAAAAGCGGGTCCGACAGTCAAGAAGGCAGTTTCTGCTGATGGGGCTCGACAACATGGAAAGTAGCCAACTTGGAGAAGGAAAACTCTTGATCCTAAACTCTTGATCCTAAACCTCTGCTGCCTTGTGGGACATCTTCGGGAGAAGAAAAGACTATGGAGTAAACCCTGACGACTGTCCCTAAGATAGTCGGACGGTGTCTTGTATGCCTCCTTCCGGCAACTCCTGCAGCCCAGCTGGTGCCAGACATATTGCTCTGCTTTCCTTTGGACCACATCAGCGAGGCCGGGAGGGGGGATGTCTTGTCATCTGGGCAGTGGCGGAGGAACCCTCCGGCACCCGGGGCGGGGCAGCCCGTACGGTCTGCACATGTGCAACATCCCACGTGTCCGCACTCCGTAAGAAATGCCACAAATGCGCACTCCGTATGGGCTGCCATGTGCGCAGGGCGGCTATACTGGCTGCCACATGCATGGCATCCATACGGGCTGCCGCTTGCCATACCTGCCAAGTTGCTGTTGGAGAAATAAGGGACCGGGCTGGAAGCAGCAGACCGGAAGTAGCGCTGTCGCCATTTTGGAACTGGGCGGAGCATGCTCAGAAGTGACTTTTGATGCTGCTTTGCCCAGTTCCAAAATGGCCGCCGTGCCAGAAGTCGCACTGCAGCCATTTTGGAACTGGGCAGAGCAGCATCAAAAGTCACTTCTGAGCATGCTCCGCCCAGTTCCAAAATGGCCGCCGCGCCAGAATAAACCGGGGGAAAACAAAAAATCAGTTTTTTCAGCTAGGAACAGCTGGAAAAACGGGGATTTCCCGGGGAATACGGGAGACTTGGCAGCTATGGACTGCACATGTGTGGCATCCTGTACGGAGTGTGCATGGGTGGCAGCTCGTACAGTCACCGTGTGAAAGGCAGCCCGTATGGACGCTAGTACGGACGGCACACAAGCGACACCCATATGGTCTGCGTGAGCCCTCAGCCACTCTACAGTTGGGGGGAGGCAGGGGACACCTTGTCACACACACCCCAGAGTGGCACCCGGGGAGGCCCGCCCCTTCCTACGCCCCTGCATCTGGGCAGCCCAGGACCTCCATACACACTTCCCAGGTGTGTGCCCTGGGGGGAATCACTGTTAATGCAGTGGTTTGATTCAGGGGTGTAGCAAGCCACTGGGGCACCCAGGACGAGTTGCCCATGCAGGCAGGATGAGCTGGGGCAGGGCGTGCTGCTGGAACTGTGCCCCTCTTAATGCCCTCCACCTGGAGGGCGGCTGAGGGGGAGACACCAGGCGGATGCCAGCCCAGCACTGCTTTTGTACACTGCAGGCCCTCGGAGGCTCGCGGGGCCAACGTGTGCCAGTTGCGACCTTCTCTGCCGCCCTCTGGTGGCTGCGGGGGGCACCACAGCACCTCAGTGCACTGCAAGCCCAGCCCTGGGCTGTGCTGCTTTGGGGAGTGGTGTGCTGAGCTCTGGGGTGCCTGGAGTTGTGCATCAGCTTGAGCTCCTGGCGCGCCACCCCCAAGGTAAGTGCTGCCCAGGGCGCCCCACCCCCTGCCCCCCTACCTATGCTCTCGAGACAAATGGATGTCAACAGCAAAGATTGCTCATCACAAGAGCACCCCCTACTGACAGGAAGAGAGATAAAAGCTCTGGTTTGGTTTGTCAAAAAAGAAAAGGGGAATTGAGTTGGGGAAGGGTTGAGAACCATTACATTGCTGTTTGTTTGTTTGTTTGTTTGTTTGTTTGTTTGCTTGCTTGCTTGCTTGCTTGTTTGCTTGCTTGCTTGCTTGCTTGCTTGCTTGCTTGCTTGCTTGTAGGCATTTGTTAAAATGGGAAAGGATGGTCAGCTCACTTCTGAATAAATCTGCTGTGACTTCTGCTTGAAGTCCTCTTCCCTTTGCAAAGTGCCTGCTTATGCCCTGACGTCTGCTTCCCTTTCATTCCTCTCAATTTTTTTGCTTTCTGCTTCCAGGATGCACATTACTCTCCTTTGCTCTCAGTCTCAGCCCAGCAGGCCCCAGACAAAACATCAAAGGGGGAATCTAAATGGATGAGGAATCAAAGATCGCAACCCAAAGCAATAGGTAATAGGGGAAACAAAAACAAAAACCTGCATTAGCAAAGGGGGCGGGAGAACCCATAGAGGCTCAATGCAATATAATTATCCATTCCACACACACTCAATTTGTTAGATAGATTGGATCTAAAGCTGAGCTCCATGCTGCCATTAGCCGGGGGTGAAGTGGCTTTGAAAGGGACTTCATTAATGAACAAGAAAATCCCCCCCCACCCAGAGTTAAAGAGATGCAGATGCACAAACAGCATGGCTGACTCTGCACTGACAGAGAACCATCTCGCATGCACATGCATCGCAATACGGCCGGGCTTTCTGAGATGCATTTCCCCTCTTATCCAACCTCTGTTGCAGCACAGACTGGGACCTGAAGCCACAGAACGAGACTCCTTACAAACAGATGTCATATCAGTCTGTTGCAAATTTATTGTAAGCTGAATAAGCCTTCACAATATATCATAGTGCAAACCAAAAAGATGTACATTATGTTAAAGAATCACAGATTAGGCCTAGAAACTAAAGAGAGGTGGGAAAAGGAGGGGAAAGAAAAAATGTAAGCCTCTTGGGGCAGGGACCTTGTTCCCTTGTACTTTGCATTGTGTACACTGATGGTACTAAGCATGGATGAGTTAATGATGCTAATATTTATTAATTTAAGATTCTTATATCCCAGCTTTCCTCCGATCTGGAGCTCAGGGCAACAATCAGACAATGTTACAAAATAAAGCATCGTCTAAAGCACAGTCATAACAGCAACAATTCAGCCACAAATAATGCCAATAAAACCTCAAAATAGTTCATTGCTTTATGCCAAACGCCTGGTCAGCATAAAGATGCCTGCAGCCTTCCTGTAAAAATGGCCTCCTTTGCTTCCTCCACTCCATCCCCTACTGCATTGATACATTTATAATTATACTGTAATTATAATTCTGCAGGTTGGATAACCTGGTCACCAACCGCCTGCTGTATCTCTGCCCACAATGTCCTTTATAAATTCAGCCAGCAAACTAAGTTTAGCCACTAACCCCGAGAGTGGTGACCCTTTGTGAGATCTTCTCTAATGACATATCAAAGGCCTGCAGTCCCAGAGAGTTGAAAGGAGAAGATGGACTCTAAACCAGACTCTCAAGTGATTTAACACTAACAGCTTGTATTTCACCCTTCTGCAGCTCTCAAGTTTCCTGTCTCCAAGTTCCCTGTAAGGACAGAGTTTGCATCTGAGTCAAACTGATAACAATGCCTCAGCATTGCAACACACAGCCCTGTAAAAATAATAGTGGAGAGAGTGGGGGAAAGCCGTGGAGCAGATTTAAGGGGTGTGCAGAGAGAGGAAGGGAGAAGGACATCACATTCTGCAGCTCAGGATAAATCTCCTTGTGATGTTTAGGGAGATCTACACCATACATTTCAAGCAAATTCAATGCAGATTTAAAGCATTCTCTCCACCAAAGAATCCTGGAAACTGTAGTTTTCTTCACACAAAGCTACAGTTCCTAGACAAACTACGATTCCCTTGATTCTTTGGGGGAAGCCATGTGCTGTATATACTGTATGCCTTGAATGTGCTTGAAATGTAGGGAGTGGATCTCAATGTACACAACAAAAGGCCAGAGAGATGTTGCCATATCTAATATGCATACTAAAGATAAAAGGTAAAGGTAAAGGACCCATGGATGGTTAAGTCCAATCAAAGGTGACTATGGGGTGCAGTGCTCATCTCGCTTCAGGCCGTGGGAGCTGGTGTTTGTTTGCAGACAGCCTTCTGGGTTGTGTGGCCAGCATGACTAAATCGCTTCTGGTGCAGTGGGACACCATGACAAGAACCGCAGCACCCGGAAACGCCGTTTACATTGTTGTTGTTGTTGTTAGAATTTATATACCGCCCTATACCCGGAGGTCTCAGGGCAGTTTACCTTCCCACAGCAGTGGTACCTATTTATCTACTTGTGCTGTAATGCTTTTGAACTGCTAGGTTGGCAAGAGCTGGGACAGAGCGATGGAAGCTCACCTCATCACACGGACTTGATCAGCAAGCCCAAGAGGAGCTGCAAGCCCTTGCTCCTGAGGCTTGCAAGGCAATAATCTTAAATTCCGTGATGGTATTTATTTTCCTTCCCCATCCTGAGTTTGCCCTGGCCTCATCTCTGTACAGCATCACCTCTGTACAGCATGTCTGCAGTGCGCAGATGGGTGGTTAATCTTCAAGACTGATGACCAGCACAATCCCTAATTTAGTGTTTCTTCCACAGTCAAAGGAAAGGGTTTAGAAAGACACCGATTGTCCTTCTTTTCATTTGTGTAGGTTATGAAGTCAGGCAATACAGCACAGACATCTATATTAGCTGGTGCTACTACTCCCTTTACTGAGCAGATCTTCAGTGTCAATTTTTCATCAATTGCTACTTGCCATAATTCCAGATGATATCAGTGAGCCAGCGTTAAGCAGCCAGCCACCTGCCAATTTTTCATTATGAGCTGTCAAGCAGCCAGTATCACAAAGCATTGCCATACCACCCACCCGCATCCGGCCCATGACCCTTTAATATAGAATCATAGTTGGAAGGGACTCTGATCGGATAATCTAGTTCAATCACTGCAAGGCAGGAATATGCCATTGTCCCATAAGGGGATCGAACCTGCAACCTTGGCATTACCAGCAACACACTCTAACCAACTGAGCTGTCCAGACTGACCTGCCCTGGGGCATCTTTTGCAGCTGAGCAGTTCTCTTGTCAGTGTATCCCACTGGGGCATCAGAGTGTTCTCCTGGAGTATCTTTCATGCCAGTGGCACATATCAAGGTTTGCTGGCATCGTGGGGTTTTCACCTTAAATCCCCTCCACCAGCAGGTCTCAAGTATAGACTTAGATCCTTAATTATATTCACTGCAATTTACACAAAGGCAAAGTGTCAATCCTCAAATTAGGTTATTTTCTCATTTACTCTGGCAAAAATAAATCCTTCCTCCGATACACATCAAATTAAATTTCTTCAGGGCTGTATGGCAAGAGTAACAGCTCTGAGGATTTGGCCCACGGTTTTGAGTGGCGGCAGGAAATTACCCACAATTAAATTTTGATACACGGAAGGGAGAGATGAGATACTATAGAAAATCATTTGCTTAATTGGTTCAGGAAGTCTCTTAAATATTTTATAAAGACACTGATTAGGTTCAAGTTGCCTGGGATTCCTAGGGTAATGGATCCCAGGAGAAGGCAACTGACCTTTACATTATGTTTCCTATATGTTCTTTCCTCTCATTATCAGCTACCAAGTAGATAAAATGGGTGAAGTTTCAACTCTCAGAGTTCTAGTTTTACAAGTTGCTCCAAGTTTTGGATTAACTGTGAAGACATAAGTGCCATTCTTGCGAAGGAAGACTAACCATGTTCTAAAAGGGCCTGTTCAGATGTGTGTGTTTTTCCTCCTTGCAGTAATGTGAGACTCAAACATACCTATGATCATTTGAGGGAAAGTACTAGGGACCCAGGTGGCGCTGTGGGCTAAACCACTGAGCCTAGGGCTTGCTGATCAGAAGGTCGACGGTTCAAATCCCTGTGACGGGGTGAGCTCCCGTTGCTTGGTCCCAGCTCCTGCCAACCTAGCAGTTCGAAAGCACATCAAAATGCAAGTATATAGCGGGAAGGTAAACAGCGTTTCCATGTTCTGCTCTGGTTTGCCAGAAGCGACTTTGTCATGCTGGCCACATGACCTGGAAGCTATACGCCGGCTCCCTCGGCCAATAATGCGAGATGAGCGTGCAACCCTAGAGTCGGTCACGACTGGACCTAATGGTCAGCGGTCCCTTTACCTTTACTAGGTAAAAAGCAGAGACATCACCTTGCCGACAAAGGTCAGTATATTTAAAGCTATGGTTTTCCCAGTACAGTAGTGATGTATGGAAGTGAGAGCTGGACCATAAAGAAGGCTGATCGCCGAAGAATTGATGCTTTTGAATTATGGTACTGGAGGAGACTCTTGAGAGTCCCATGGACTGCAAGAAGATCAAACCTATCCATCCTGAAGGAAATCAGCCCTGAGTGCTCACTGGAAGGACAGATCCTGAAGCTGAGGCTCCAATACTTTGGCCACCTCATGAGAAGAGAAGACTCCCTGGAAAAGACCCTGATGTTGGGAAAGATGGAGGGCACAAGGAGAAAAGGACGACAGAGGACGAGATGGTTGGACATTGTTCTCGAAGCTATTAACATGAGTTTGACCAAACTGCAGGAAGCAGTGCAAGACAGGAGTGCCTGGCGTGCTATGGTCCATGGCAGTGGTCAGCAAACTTTTTCAGCAGGGGGCCGGTCCACTGTCCCTCAGACCTTGTGGGGGGCCGGACTATATTTTGAAAAAAATATGAACAAATTCCTATGCCCCACAAATAACCCAGAGATGCATTTTAAATAAAAGAACACATTCTACTCATGTAAAAACATGCTGATTCCCAGACCTTCCGTGGGCCGGATTGAGAAGCCGATTGGGCCACATCTGGCCCCCGGGCCTTAGTTTGCGGACCCCTGGTCCATGGGGTCATGAAGAGTTGGACACGACTAAACAACAACTAGGTAAACTAGGAATATCCCTGAGCTCTTCCAGGTGACCTGTTTATTGAGTATTCACCTGGATTTGCTTTCACAAAGTTAGGAGGTAATAGGGTGTTCTTTGTGCACTGAGCATTCAGGGTGATTTTGCTTCATGGATGTAATACAACATAGCATCGAGCGGTTGCAATTTCATCCATTCTGTACATTTCCCCATCACTCTCCTTGCCACAAAAAATACTCTCTCTTTTTGGAAGTAGTCTTGTTGAGCAAGAAGACAAGGGGCTGTGTTCAATGTAGTGCTAAGTTAAAGTCACTTCACCGTATACTTATTATGCTGGTGAAATCTGTGCACAAGCAGAATGCTATTGCACAAGAGAGTGAGTGCACGAACAGTTTGTGGGCAACATTGTTGCACAATAGATTGTGAACTCAGTTGCATAATAAGTTTCTGCTAATGCAATCGTTGCATTTGACTTCTCTGTTGCACAACATTAAAACTCTCCCATCCACTAGTGTCCTTGCGCTAGCAACAGAAAATGTTGGATATAGCCCAGGAGGACCACTTCCACTTTAATTGTGCCACCTCAATTTGCCAGTATGTTATTGAATTCCCACGTGAAAAATAGCAACAATCTGCAAGTGGACCACGTTCACTGTTGCATATGATTGCAGCAATTCCATGACTGCGGAATAATTGTTTGGAGTTACCATAATTGTGGGTTGTTGTGTTGCAATCCTATGTTCTAGTCTACAGAAGTACTTCCCCTTTCGTACCATATTTCATCCATATGAATATGGGTGTGCCCCAGCCCTGTACCATCCCAAGGAGGGTGGTGCACAACTGAAATGACACCAATATATTGTGTGTTCTTGCCAGTCAAACCCATGTTTGAATATAGATAGACCTGTGATGTGGAAGCAATATTGCCTGCCCTTAGTCCTCGGTGGATGCAGAACCGGGCTCCTAGGATAATTTCATCCGCTCTTGAGCCTGACAAATTACAAGCCACTTGAGTCCTTTTTACTGGAACACTGGAGTTTGAATTTCAAATCAAAAGGGTTTAAAATAATGCCACTAAGATTTGTTTTATGTTATTGCCATATGGGGTTTTTTTTTAAGGGCAGGTGCACAGTTCAGTAAACCATAAGGACAAATTAGAGCTGGCTTCCTACCTCAGTGATACCAGTCAAACCAGTTCATGGCAACTTTACAAATAGCACACTGTTCCAGAAGATAAGGACTGTTTGGCTGGGTCATATCGAGGAGGATCCATTGAGTCTAATACTCCCATTTCCAATAACTGCCAGCCAGCTGCCCCTAGCAAGCTTGCATGCTGTCCTTTACAGCCTCGAAGAGAGAGTTCTACAGGCCTTGAAGGGGGCTCAGCTGGAGCTATCCAGTGCCATTTGGGAATGGATATCAGATTTTTTTTAAAAAAAACCAACCCCACAATGTCAGGAACTTAGTAGGACCTGTGTGTGGCTGCCCCATGTGTTGAACCACTGAACTGCCGGTAGCAGACTTCTCAGTGAAGAACCCTCTTGATTGACTACACTCCAGGATTTTTCTGGCAGAAAGGTGTATAAAGGACTTTCTGTTTCAGCTAAGCCTTAGTGTCCCTGCATTCTTGCTCCTGTTTCATCCTTCTGACCTGCTTATTGGTGCTGATCACTGACTTTTCTCATGGCTCATCTCAGACTGATGTCAGGGTTCTGGTTAAAGTGTGGTGCTGATAACACCAAGGTTGCCTGGTTCGATCCCCATTTGGACAGCTGCATAGTCCTGCATTGCAGGGAGTTGGACTGGATGGTCTTCAGGGTGCCTTCCAATTCTACAATTATATGATCCTTATGTAGGTTGCAGCATTCAGCAAAGTACTCTCAAGCCTAGGCTCACTCTACCCACTCAGATTGGCAATTGAACTTTCTTGAGGAGGGCAGGAAAGTATAAAGAGAGCTTCCTGTTCCAGTTGAGCAACAATGTTGTCCTGGGTTCTGGCACACTGCTGTTGTTGTTCTTTGGTCTTGCCTTTGGCTTGTGCTGTGACTTCTGGCTCTGATTTCCTGGTGTGCAATTCCTGGCTCTTGATTCCTTGCTCATCTCAAGCATGTGCTTCAGTCCTTTCCGTAGGAATTCAAAGACACATATATCTGAACCAAAGCCTAGCATCCCAGTGTCATGTCCTGTTTTTATGCCAGGTCCCATGGGGCAAGGTAGGTTAGGGGTTTCAGGACCACAGATAGCTCCAAGTGAGCAACTTGCTCCAAAGAAGTCTGAAAGCAAACTGAGCCTTTTGAAGCTTTTGCCCCCAGACCTCTCCCAGGCTCTGCCCCCACATGGAGAACTTTGATCCTTAAATAGCAAACCTTCTGACCTGGAGATGGGCACTTCTCCGACATCCCAGGGCCTCGTGTCTGGTTTGCTCCCTGTGCTGCTGGATCAGCGAGGTGTTGCAGGAGGTCTTGGCTTCCTCCAGCTCAGAGGAAGTCACCCAACAGGCTCCTGGCTCTGCCTTCACAGGCCGTGGTTCTGTGGGAGATTGTTCTGTGAGTTCTTGCCTGTCAGCGTCGAGTTCAGTGGTCTTCTGATTTCTAGCAGTAACCTGAAAGGCCTGCAGCTGCTCCAGCTCCTTAGTTGGTATCCATGCAGCTTCAGGTTCTGACTTGGACTGCTCTCTTCCTCCCCGTCCCCTTCCTTCCTTTCTCCAATTACCCTAACAGTACTTGCCGTTATGCCCAGTGTAAGCCACAGAACAATCTAAGTCAACATTTCCTTTTTCTTTCACCATGTCTCTCTTCAAAAAGGAATAACACTACTCATCTCCTCAGGCCAATCTGGTGCAGAGCTCTCATACTAAAATCCTCCACGTTTCCTCACCAGTGCTTAAGAGCCACCCACACCACTTTCATAGAAAGCTGACAGCCTGCCAGCGCTTCAGAATCTCTTTGTATGAATGAAGAGTGACTCAGTCAAAAGGCACTTTCGCAGCCTTTGGGCAATTCTTCCGGGGTCCCTGTGGACCAAAGCCAAAAAGTGCTTGTCCAGCGTACCAGCAGGTGATGACTGCACTGCCTGTTCCTTCTTGGCACCCTTGGCACCCCTTTCCACCAAAGCCAGGGTGGGTTAGAAGCATTGCCTTCACTTTGACGGCTTCCCGATGATTTCACCAAGCCAGTGCAAAGTGAGGGCTTGGAGTATTACTTATTTATTGATTAACTTTGTATACCACCCTTCGGAGAAGTTCACAGCATGAAAATACAAGATAAAAACACAAAATGCATAAGAAAAACATGAAGAAAAACAAAACAAAAACCCTCGCTTGCCACAACTTCCCTTCCCACAAACACATTTAAAAGGATATAGGGTGTTATCCCCAACTCAGGTTTAGCTTCATGATGATGGCACACATAGTCAAGTCAGAGTGAAGTGAATGCTCGAATGTCATGCTGTGGAGAAGTCTGAAATTAGTTCCAAGAAAGAAATAATGCTATAGAGCAATGAATCATTGCGGTTGTCATCACTGCACTAGGATCACAAATGGGTGTTTGTATAGGGGGTGATGGGATATAAGCAGAGACTGCGAAACCTATACACACACACACACACCAAACTATAGAATATTTTATTGCAGAATATTTGGCTCAGCCCTGCTGTTTCATTTGTTGGGTATCTCACTAGTTATCCCCCGAAGCACAAGCCCACTTTCCCCAAAGCATTAATAATCACAAGAGTCAAGAACCGGCATTAACCTTTCTTTGAGGGGGTGTGGGTGGGTGGGTGTTTGAAAAGAGGCGGAACAAATTCTGCTCACACTTTTCATTTCCCCACTCATCCGCTTGCCCTGGGCAGATTTCTTCAAGGCTGCCTCCGAAATGACGAGCCAAACATCCACAGGCATATTGCTCGGCCTGGAAAAGACTTTGCTCCAAACAACTTCCATCTAAGCCAGGTCGTGAAGTATGGGAATGTTAGGGATGTGGATTAGGATATATTATTAGATAGATCCTATCCAAGCTTGTGTTAGCAAGCTTCCAATATCAGCAGAGTGACATTCCCCTTTTGTGCGCAGCAAAGCATGTGCGTTAGATTCGCTAGAATCTCTATAACAATATTACACTTTATAGTTCAATATTACACTTCCTGGCAAAGGTCCCCTTTGTCCCTCTTAAAAGAAATACACAACACAGTGTTTATAAAATAAGATAGAGTTTACTTACAGTTTCATCCTGAGTTACAGCATAATCTCAGAAAGGCAGGCTTGCTTAGAAAAGTTACAAGTATATATACATCTAGAGACTACTGAGTAAAGTAAGACTCCATTTGGTCTCACTCTTGGCTGCAGGCCTAGAGTGAGAACCATGCTAACTAGAGATTCTCTGGAGATGTGTCCTCATCGAGGGAGGAAGTAGCTAAGAGAGAGAGTGATTGCAGGCTAGGGGCTTATCTAATCCAACTCATTTGCATGTCTGAGGGAACAGGAACTGACCTGTAGTCAGGTGTCCCTCCAGGTGAGTTCCTGTTAGTGGACACTCTAGGAACTGTTGTGACTTGTCTGCCCCAGTGTTCCATCCCACAAACCCCTTCTCAGGCAATTCACAACATTCATTACATACAAAACAAAACATAAGCAACTTTATTCAACCACCCAAGAGTCCCAGCTTGACACGCAGGTTCTGGAAACTCTGTCTTGGCAGGGGTTTTGTTAGGATGTCTGCTGTCATCTCCGATGTGCAGCAGTACGACAGTTCGACAAGTCCATCTTGTATCATCTGGCGAACGTAGTGGTACCTGACCCCAATGTGTTTTGAGCGTGCTAGGAACTTCTCATTCTGCGCCAGCTTTAGACAGCTTTGGTTGTCCTCCAGCAGGCTTATAGGTTCCTTTCTCTCCACGCCAAAGTCTGTTAGGAGTTGGTCCAGCCAGGAAATCTCTCTGCACGCTTCTGTAGCCGCAACATATTCCGATTCTGTAGACGATAAAGCTATACATTTCTGTTTATAACTGCCCCATGTGATAGCTCCGCCCCCATACATAAAAACATGCCCGCTTGTGGATTTATAATCAGAATTATCACCCGCCCAGTCAGCATCAGTGTACCCAATGAGCTTAGGGTCACTGACAGCTGGTAACTTTAATTTACAATCCATTGTACCCTTAAGATATCGAACCACCCTCTTCACACCAACCCAATCATGCTCAGTGGGACTACTCACTTTCCTGCTGAGAATCCCTACTGCATTGGCTAAATCAGGTCTGCATGTGGTAACTAAATACAAAAGTTTACCAATTGCTGAACGATACTCGGTGTTGTTTGGCAGCAGCTTCGAATCCTCTTGGTTCTTTAAGAAGTCTGTAGCCATCGGGGTGTCGACGGGTTTTGCATCCTGCAATTGCATACTCTCCAACAGTTCAATTATCTTTTGCTTCTGATTAAGTAGAAATGAACCATCCTGTTCTCTTTCCACTTGAATCCCGAGGTAATACTCAACTGGTCCTAATTCCTTCACTTGCACTTCCTTGTTGAGGTGCTGGACTACATTTTTATAATCCCTGTCATTTGACGTTGCGATTAAAAGGTCGTCAACGAAGGCAAGAATATAAGAAAATTGTCCATTACTCTGCTTAGTGTACAAACACTTGTCAGCTTCACCTTGCTTGTACCCAAGTTTCACCAGCATTCCATGCAATTTCAAGTTCCAGGCTCTGGCTGCTTGTTTTAAACCATACAGTCCCTTTTGAAGCTTGCAAACCAAATGTGCCTCATTTGGCTTTATAAAACCTTTAGGCTGCTTCATGTAAATTTCCTCAGAAATTTCCCCATGCAAAAACGCAGTAGCTATATCGATGTGTTTCACCTCCATCCCTTTAGATGCTGCGATGCTTAAAAGTAATCTTACGCTACTGTATCTTACTGTCGGTGCAAAGACTTGGTCATAGTCGTGGCCATATTGCTGTGAAAAACCTTGTGCCACTAGTCTTGCTTTGTAACGTTGCACCTCCCCTTCTGAACCCCTTTTAACCTTGAACACCCATTTGCTCCCAATTGCTTTCTTACCAGCAGGTAATTCTGTGAGTGTCCAGGTCTTGTTCTTGTGCAGTGCGTCAATCTCCTCCTGCGCGGCTTTCCTCCAGAGACTGGCTTCGGTGGCTGGCATCTGCTCTACCTCTTCCCAAGTGGAAGGTTCTGGTGGAGACGCCGACCCTGCAAAGTAGGACAGTCGTAGTGGCGGAACGCCCTTGTTGGTTCTGGATGAGCATCTGACCTCTGGTTGTGCAACCGCATCAGCATCCTCATCCTCCTCCAACGCTGGCATGTCCACGTACAGCTCCTCCTCTTCGTCTCTGGTGCCGCCAGGGGTCTGGACCTCTGCGTCTTCTGGGGTGTCGCCTGTAGGGGGTGTTGTGACACCAGAAGGTATATTAGTTCCTTGTGCTAAATGAAAACTTATAAACTCTTCATCTGGTGACTCTCTAGAACAGTCAATAACAGTGTTCTTTGTATCAAACTTTCCTAGTTCATCAAAATGAACCACATGGTATGGGTCTACTCTGCCACTCTTTGGATCTAGAACTCTATATCCCTTTCCTCCAGGAGCATATCCAACCAGGATACCTGCTTTTGCTCTGGAGTCAAGCTTGTGTCTGCGCTCTTTGGGCACGTGGTAATAACAGACACTTCCAAACACACGTATGTGCTGCAGACTTGGGACTCTCCCGTGCCAAAGTTCAAATGGTGTGCGTTCTGCACCCTTTGTAGGCAATCTGTTTTGCAAATAAATCGCCGTATTCGCCGCTTCACCCCATAGCTTCTGTGACAAGTTGGCCTCTTTTAACATGCACCTTGTCATCTCCATAATAGACCTAAACTTTCTCTCAGCAATGGAGTTCTGTTGAGGCGTGTAAGCAACTGTAGTTACATGTGCTATGCCTTCTTGTGCCATGATGGCCTTCATCTGCCGTGAGCAAAACTCTCCACCATTATCCGAAATTAAGGTGGAAGGAGCTCTCTGGAATTTGTTCTTCACCATGTTTAAGTACAGTTTGAACAATTCCGGTGTCTGACTCTTTTCTTCTAGAAAATATCCAACACAATATCTTGAGAAGTCATCTATAAATATCAGAATGTACTTATTGTTTCCTAGGGAAGGTACATTCAGCGGACCACATAGGTCAGTATGAACAGTGTCCATGACTTTTGTGCTTCTCTTCTCTGTACAACGTGGGAAGGAAGGCTTGACTGCCTTTTCAGTTATGCAAGATGTACAGTTTGGCATTGGTGTACTGCAATTCTTTACCTGTAGACCTTTTACCAGATTTTCCTTCTGCATTTTCAGGATAAGGTTGGTATCCCTGTGTCCAAGCCTTTTGTGCCAGAGTTCCAGATCTGGTTGATCCTTTCTGCTGGGTTGTGCAACCCTTGCAGACTCATTCTCTGAAATATCAATCTCATACACATCATTGATTAGTTTGGCTTGAATAAACACTTCACCATCTTTTATCACATTGCATTGTCCATTTTTAAATATAATTTCAAAACCTTTCTTGTCCAAGCTAGACACACTTATTAGATTACAGTTCAGCTTTGGTGCATACTTAACATTACTCACTGTAGTATCAAAAGACTCATTGTTCACTTTGAAATTCAAGTTCAAAGATCCTGCACCTATTGACTTTATAACATTTCCATCAGCAATTTCAATCTCAGACTGTTTATTATTGTCTATTTCATTGAAATATTCCCTTTTATAACAGAAATGGCTGCTTGCTGCACTGTCCAGAAGCCACTTATTGCGCTTTCCTTCACAGCTCTGGAAAGCTACATTTCTTTCTTGCAATATCATTGCACGCCCACGACCCCCCTTCTTTTCGCCTTTTGGTGGAAAGGGGCGGGATTTATTCCTAGGTGCCCGGCATTCCTTCGCCATGTGCCCTTTTAAATTGCAGTTAAAGCAAATTATTTCTTTTGGCGTTTGTCTGGACCTTTGAAAATGCTTGGAAGCATAATTAGTGTCCTTTCTCCCTGTATTCCTTTCTAAAGAATCAAGGTAATCTCTGCATTCCTCTCTCAAATGATCAATCAGTTCTTCAAAAGTCAGGTCCTTTTTGTGATCCATGCAACTCTTGAATGAACTGAAGCTTGGTCCTAGAGATGCTATCAAAAATGAAACCTTTGTTTCTTCATCAAGGGCTTTAGTAGTAAGATCAATCCTCTGAACAATTTCACTAAATTTGCTGATATGGTCAGTGAATTCTTCTCTTGAATTCATCCTCAGCGCAGTTAATTTGCTCATCAAATTCCTGTAGGAGTTCTTAGTAGATGCTCCATACTTGCGCTCAATATCTTTTAAGATTTTAGCTGCATCATCTTTGCTATTAACTGATGTTAGATGCCTGTTGCGAAGTCCACTCAAAATTATGTATCTGGCCTCGCTGTTCATGCGTTTCCAATTTGCTATCTTGGCTAAATCCTCTGCTGTTGTGCCAGTAGGCATAGGTTTTTCAATGGCATCCAAAACATTCCTTGCATCTAAAAATGCTATCAGGCGTTGTTTCCAAAATACATAATTGTCATCATCTAGAGCCATGAATCCTGGCTTAACTCCACTATCAAAATCTGCAAAAGCCATCTTGGAATCTCAAAATTCTAAAAATTTCTCAAAATTCCAAAATTTGCCAAAAATTCCAAAATCAAAATCTCTAAAAATATCTCAAAATGCAAAATAATCTTCACTGCCTCTGAGTTCTCAGTGCTGTAAACTCTGAGGGAGGGGAGGGGTAGCTAATCCCCTAGGCACACTGGAGAACAATAGACCATGTGCTCACCAGGAAGTTCTAACTGAAAAAATCCTACTCAGTTCAAAATCACAATCCAAAGCAATCCTTCAAAAATACACAAAAATACGCAGTCCTGGGCCGTAATAACCCTTTATGGGAATGTTAGGGATGTGGATTAGGATATATTATTAGATAGATCCTATCCAAGCTTGTGTTAGCAAGCTTCCAATATCAGCAGAGTGACATTCCCCTTTTGTGCGCAGCAAAGCATGTGCGTTAGATTCGCTAGAATCTCTATAACAATATTACACTTTATAGTTCAATATTACACTTCCTGGCAAAGGTCCCCTTTGTCCCTCTTAAAAGAAATACACAACACAGTGTTTATAAAATAAGATAGAGTTTACTTACAGTTTCATCCTGAGTTACAGCATAATCTCAGAAAGGCAGGCTTGCTTAGAAAAGTTACAAGTATATATACATCTAGAGACTACTTAGTAAAGTAAGACTCCATTTGATCTCACTCTTGGCTGCAGGCCTAGAGTGAGAACCATGCTAACTAGAGATTCTCTGGAGATGTGTCCTCATCGAGGGAGGAAGTAGCTAAGAGAGAGAGTGATTGCAGGCTAGGGGCTTATCTAATCCAACTCATTTGCATGTCTGAGGGAACAGGAACTGACCTGTAGTCAGGTGTCCCTCCAGGTGAGTTCCTGTTAGTGGACACTCTAGGAACTGTTGTGACTTGTCTGCCCCAGTGTTCCATCCCACATGAAGGAATCGTGGGGAGAAGCACTTGGGGGGGGTGGAGTGACAAGGGGATAACAGCAATCAGGGATCTTGAAATACATGGGGGAGCATATTTCTCTCATCCCTTTCTGACTTGAGAGTCATACTTTTCATAAGAAGAAAATTCTGTCTGTCCATCCACCTATCCATCCATCTATTTATATGTTTCTAGAGGACAATGGGCATGTTGATACCTTGAAGAAAAGGATACCTGTATCAGAAGAGGGATTGTAATCAGTTGGAGGAACCTCATGAGATCTACTCCAGGTGTGGGGAAGGTTTTTTTAGCCTGAGGGGCACATTCCTTTGTTTGTTTGTTATTTATATCCCACCTTTCCTCCAATGAGCTCAAAGTGGCATATATGGTCCTCTTCCTTCCCATTTTATCATCACAACAACCCTGCGAAGTAGGTTAGGCTGAGGTGCTGAGACTGGCTTAAGGTCACCCATTGTTGCACAACTGAGCAGGAATTTGAACCCTGGCATCCCAGCTTCTAGGCCACACTCTCATATTTATACCAGCCTGGTATAAATACGTTCTGATCAGATAAGGTGGGAGAGAGACTGCTAAAGGGCAGTTTTTCTTACCCCTGTGTGCAATCACATTTACCTAGTAAAATTCCTTTTCTGCACAACTTTCTGAGCTAAAAGAGGTTTTTTTTCCTCCTTTGCATTTCAGTTCTTCTAAACCAGAAAAAGAGAGGATATTTTATTCTAGAAGAGGAAGAGAAAATGGAAGGAATGATGAGCTACACCCGTCTGGCCCAGGGGTTAGCCTGAGGGGGGCAAATATAAGCCTCTGGCCAAACTTTGTTCAGCGGGCAGAAATCATATTAAAGCTGTAAGACTCATCTCTGAGCTTGCAGGAAGGAACAAATAAATCTGTGTGTGAGTCACAGGAGGGACCACTAAATCAAGTCATGCTTCGAAGGGGATTATCTGTACAAATGAAACCCCCGTGGGAACGAGGAACTGGAAGGAAAGCAGTGGGAACTCGGTACCTTATCAGGTGAAAGAATAGTCACCCCCAACCTAGTGCCCTCCAGCCATTTTAGACTGCAGTTTCTATCAGCCCCAGCCAGCACGGCTGATGGGAATTGTAGTCTAAAAATCTTTGGAGTGCTCAAGGATGGAGAAGACTCACTAAAGTGAAACATGGGACTCAACCACACTTCTGCTTCTTCTGTGCCTTGAAAGCACAGACCCAAGAGACTTTCCACTTGGGTGGGGTATAAATATTGTTGTTGTTGTTGTTGTTGTTGTTGTTGTTGTTGTTGTTGTTGTTGTTGTTGTTATTCCCATTTTCTCCAGAAAAAACTACAGCTTTCCCCTGAATCAGAACAAACATCAATCAGCAGAAAAACTGACTGATGTTTGTTCCGATTTGGAGATAAACAAGTAGGTTTCTCCAGGGGAACATGGTGGGACAAGCAGAAGAGTAGACGAATGCTTGATGTGGGCTTGAAGGCTTTCATTTGCATTTGCGGAAGTGCATGGTTGCTTGCACCAAATATGGGAGGGAAGGAGAAATAGATGAGTGGGGGGAAACAAAACTGAAAACAGTGTAATACTGATGAATATTTTCTTAAAGCAAGTGAGGCTAGCAGGAGCTCTCTAGAATCTGAGACAGAGATCTGTTCCAGGTTTTGTTGTTGTTTAGTCATTTAGTTGTGGCCGAATCTTCGTGACCCCATGGACCAGAGCACGACAGGCACTCCTGTCTTCCACTGCCTCCCGCAGTTTGGTTAAACTCATGTTCATAGCCTCGAGAACACTGTCCAACCATCTCGTCCTCTGTCGTCCCCTTCTCCTTGTGCCTTCAATCTTTCCCAACATCAGGGTCTTTTCCAGGGAATCCTCTCTTCTCATGAGGTGGCCAAAGTATTGGAGCCTCAGCTTCAGGATCTGTCCTTCCAGTGAGCACTCAGGGCTGATTTCCTTCAGAATGGATAGGTTTGATCTTCTTGCAGTCCATGGGACTCTCAAGAGTCTCCACCAGCACCAGGTTAGTAGCGTCTTTTAACAGGAAACATTAAGGACTGAAGCAGCAACACAAAGTTTTCCCCCAAACCTTTCTCAGCTCTGGCCAGGGATGTTAACTTCTGGCTTCGCTCAGGTCTCAAGCCTAACAAAGCCACTTTTAAAATCCTACAGGTTCCACTGCCTGATTCCAGCTCTTCCAGGTTCCTCAGCTGCCCAACAGCCTCTCCCAGTAGTTGTCTAGTCTGTAAGTCCTTGTCTTCAAGCTTTAGTGGTGTAGCAAAGCCAAGCATGTAGGGCACTTGATGGGCTTTTAGGAAATAGACCCACACTTCCTTTCAATGCTGTACCTTAAGCATGACCCAATTCTCCTTTAATAGATGGAAATTTCTTGCAAATTTATTTACATTCAACATCAAAATGACACAGGGTGGCTGGGGGAACCCGGCCAGATGGGCGGGGTATAAATAATAAATTATTATTATTATTATTAAGGTGCACCGTCTCAGTAGAAAGAAATGTGGCCTTTAAAGTGGTAAATACATTGCCTGTAATTCAGCCATTGTTCATGTGAAATTTAATGTTGTATGGTACAGTGGTACCTTGGTTCTCAAACTGAATCCATCCCGCAAGTCCGTTCCAAAACCAAAGCGTTCCAAAACCAAGGTGTGCTTTCCCATAGAAAGTAATGCAAAACGGATTTATCTGTTCCAGGCTTTTAAAAACAACCCCTAAAACAGCAATCTAACATGAATTTTACTGTCTAACGAGACCATTGTTCCATAAAATGAAAGCAATAATCAATGTACTGTACTATAAAATAAATAAGACAGTATTGTAGATGATTAAAAAAAATTTTAAAAAATTCTTACCTGCACTGATGATACTCATTGTTTGGGTGGGGGGCTTTTATCCATTTCCGTAGTCACACAATCAATCAATCAATCAATCAGTAGCTGAACTGGGTTCCACACACTCACAAAAACAAATTATCCGAAAAAGCCTCCAAAACAAAAACGCAAAATAAATAGCAAAAACAAAAGCACCAAACTTAATCAGTTCCAGAAGTCCATTTGACTTTCAAAATGTTCGAAAACCAAGGTGCAGCTTCTGATTGGTGCAGGTGCCCTGGAAACAATAGCTGACAACCACATTGGACGTTCGGCTTCCGAAAAATGTTTGTTACTTCCGGGTTTTCAGCATTGGGGAACCAAGGCGTTTGAAAACCAAGGTACCACTGTATTGATTTTTATGGGGAAGTGTGGAGAAGTTTAAGTGTGGGCAGCGCCTACTGGACTCACATCGCTCCCCATTTAAGTGTGCTTACTTTCCAGCTGCTCAACCTGCAAAACTTCTGAATTGTAAATAAAATGTGCATTATGAAAGGCCCTTGAAGACAGCTCTCTGAGTGATGGGAAACTGACCCTGAAAAGCTGATTTCCCATTACTTGGAGAAGCAGAGAGGGGGAAACAGCACATTTGCTCAGTTTGCTGAACCCAGTGTTTTTTGTTGCTGAAGAACTGACAGGGAGTGATATAGTGGCACTAAGAACTGCACAAGTAAGGGAAAGGTAGTACTTTTTCCACAGCAGGGACGCAGAAGAGGGTGGGCGATTATGAGCAGAGAGCTTGTGTGGCGGGACAGGTAGCCATGTCGTGCCGATAACTTCTCCCTAGGAATACAAGAAACTGCATGTTTAAATACATCTCTGCAATCTAGAAATCTGTCGTGCTTACTTTTGTTTCACATCCTCCCTCCAGGAAGGCCAGACTAGCATTCAATTCAACAAATGTCTCCTTAAACCAGGCATGTCTAAAGACCGTTTGGGGGGCCTAATCCGGCCCGCTGGTTGGTTTAATCTTGGGGTAAATTCCTTAAAAAACCTCAGCAACTTCAACCCTAAAAAAAGCTCAACAACTACAATCCTAACTTCTAAATCCAGCCCGTGGACGGTCCGGGAATCAGCATGCATCTCTGGGTTATTTGGGGGGGCCTGCCTGGTGTTTCTACATGAGTAGAATGTGTGCTTTTATTTAAGATGCATCTCTGGGTTATTTGTGGGGCATAGGAATTAGTTCTTTCCCCCCCTCCAAAATATAGTCCAGCCCCCCCCCCAAGGTCTGAGGGACAGTGGACCGGCCCCTTCCTGAAAAAAGTTTGCTGACCCCTGCCTTAAACCAATACATGCCTAATTCTACGCCCATACAACACCACACTTGACCAAGTGGCACATAGATTTTAGAACTGGAAATGCACCTGCTAAACAGATTGCCAGCTGCGTTACTGGGGGGAAAAGAAGATCCTTAAATCCAAAGCATAATTTAAATAAAATTCCTTTCCTAGTTTATCATCACTTGTGGGAACCTTTGACTTATAAACATGCAACTTTATTCACCAGCAGCAATGGACTTCTTAGAAGGTTTGTTGTCTCCTGTACATTTACATAAATCTACTCTTCCCCGGGCATTTTAAATGCCTTGTCTCCCTGAACTGCTATGGTGGAAAGGACACAGTGACACCCACCGTCCAAACAGTAACATGACTGCAGATTTTTTTTTAGCTTTCCCACTGCTGAGTTATTGCTTCTTCAGATATTTATTTGGGCCGATGGGCTGCCTTATGCTATGAGCTCAGAGCAGCTTCCAGAGCTTTATTTACCTTTTTCAAATATCACAGTTAACTGTCCCTGAAGGATTTCCACATTATTTAAGAAAAGAATAAGAATATTCATTTAAAAAAACCAACTTGAAAGGAACTGAAGAACATGGGGGTACAGAAGCTGAATAACTTAAAATTGATAGTTTTACAGAGAGAGTAGAATTATTATTAGTTATTAATTTGTCTACCGCTTAATGCCAAAATAGGCTTCAGGTAAGTGGTCTACAAGTATAAGAACCAATTACACAAGCATTTAAAAAAGAAACATAATTAAAATACCCAATTAAACTATGCAACAAAACAATCCAATTAAAATGAGAAAATATGAATATTCATAATTAAAATATTAAGTAAAACAACACAGTAATTAGAATGTGGCTGCTATAACTTGCAGACTTAGCATATAGAATAAGAGAACAAGAAGAACATACGTTGAAAGAAGATTGGAAAACGTTTATTGAATATATGGGAAACAATTGTGTACAGCTGAAAATCCTGGCAGCATAAAGATAAATTGGTATCGTTTTTGTAAAATATGCAGGGATATAAGCTATGTAAAATAAACCATGGAAAGAGAAGAAGGGAAGTCATTGATATCTTAAGTATGTAAAATGTTCATCTGAAATGGTAAATCAGAAAGTTTAATAAAAATCATAGTAAAGGTAAAGGTAAAGGGACCCCTGACCATTAGGTCCAGTCGTGACCGACTCTGGGGTTGCGCGCTCATCTCGCATTATTGGCCGAGGGAGCCGGCGTATAGCTTCCAGGTCATGTGGCCAGCCGCTTCTGGCAAACCAGAGCAGCACATGGAAACGCCGTTTACCTTCCCGCTGTAGCGGTTCCTATTTATCTACTTGCACTTTGACATGCTTTCGAACTGCTAGGTTGGCAGGAGCTGGGACCGAGCAACGGGAGCTCACCCCGTCACAGGGATTCGAACCGCTGACCTTCTGATCAGCAAGCCCTAGGCTCAGTGGTTTAACCACAGCGCCACCTGGGTCCCACATATTAAAGAATAAAAAAAAAAATGTGGCCGCTAGCCCAGTGATTATGTTCTGTTTCCACTGTGGTGATGTGCCTCTGAATTTCAGTTTCTGGGAATCGCAAGTGCAGAGGTTCATGCAGTCCTTAATGTATCCTGGACCAAAGTTTCTGTATTAATACAAGAACTTTAAACCTGGCCTCTAACCATATGGGCAACCAGAGCATTTGTTTTAGCAGAGCTGTCAGCCGTCTGCCCACATCAGCAGTCTAGCTACTGAATTCTGCACTAGCTAGAGCTTCCAGATCAGGGCAAAAAGGCAGCCCCACATAGAGCATATTATAGTCTGCCTTATACTGAATCAAGCCATTGTGTCAACTAACCCAGCACGGGCATCAGCAGTCCAAGGTCTCAGGCAGGGGTCTTTGCCATCACCTGCTCCCTGAGGTTCTCTTCAAAGGTGATGCCAGAAAGTTAACCTTTTGTATGTACAGCATGCACTCAGCTGCTGAGTGGCAACTGCTCTTTTGTGAACTCCACAAAAAGGTGAGCGACTCTTAACTTATACAAGGAGTTCAGGCACGTGCTGGGAATAACTCTGTCTGAAACCCCACAGAGCCACCGACAGTCTAGCTCAACACTGAGCTAGATGGGTTGATGGCCTGATCCATTGCTATAGCTCAGGTGGAGTCAACACACATATAAAAGAAACCTGCGAAAATGCTTTTTTAAAAAAAAAGGTTTTGAAGAATATATTGAATTTGCCATAGCTCACCATCGCCATCTAGTGTCACATTTGTATATTGCACTTTGCAACACACTTAAAACATTTTATTTGCAGCTGCATAGCTGACTCCTCAGTCGGTAGAGCATGAGACTCTAAATCTCAGAGTCGTGGGTTCGAGCCCCACACTGGGCAAACGTTTCCTGCATTGCAGGGGGTTGGACTAGATGACCCTCACGGTCCCTTCCAGCTATCTACAGTTCTATGACTCTGTTAATCTACAACCCAGTAGAATACAGCTTTCCATGTTCCTATGTGTGCCCAGACATTCCCTGTTGAGAAAAAGAATGTTCGGTTTTTGAAGTGGAGGGGGGCAGAGAAAAAAGGAATCCATCTCTGTCACTTTAAGTAATGTTTTTGGGGGGCTGAGAAATTCAGCAAAGCTGGACAATCCATCACTGTCACTACTTTTAATGTTTTTGGGAGGGGGGAGAGGAAACCAAGCTGAAGACCCATGACTGTCACTCCTAACTACAGGTATAGTTGGATCTGAAACTTTTGAATAGCCTCGCATCACTGATGTATGCCTTTCAAGTGCCCTGAGCAAAGTAAATGAAGGTTTTCCTCCAAATGATGGAGGAAAAGCTAAAGCTAAAAATGATTGTTCTGGAGGAAATCATAGAATTTTAGAGTTGGAAAGGGCCGTGAGGGTCATCTAGTCCAACCCCTTGCAATGCAGGAATCTTTTGCCCAGTGTGGGGGGTCAAACCCTGAGATTAGCAGTCTCATGCTCTACCCACTGAGCTATGGAGTTGGAGAGAGTCTAAGATGGGCTTATAGGACCCAGAAGCAGGACCTTAGGTACACAAAGCAAGGCAAGCCATGCCCGTCAGTCACTTAGCACAAAATTGCCCCGGATGAATCCGAAAGGGGCTGTGTGCTTGGGCTTCAATCCTTAAAGTTTAAACTTTAAAGGGCCACTGGAGCTCACAAGATTGCATCAGTTGGTATCAGTTGGTATCATTATGTTGCAGTGCCTCTTGGTATCTGACCTGGACTAATGACTCACTGTGGTTTATTGCCTTGGCTCTCAGCTATTGCAAAAGAGAGAGGATATTACGTGAGCCATTGCAACCATAAGCTGCACTTTCCTGCGAACACACCTTTTGTTGCTTTAGTTCTCAGGTACCTCTGTGATGATTCTCACTTGGTGCTCTGAAATCAGTGTCAGCCTGTCTTGGTCTTATCTCTTGCCTGTTGCTGGTAACCTGTACTTTGTTAACAATAGCACCATGAACAAACGGAACCGTACTTCCCTTCCTGCACCCGAGACCTGCGTAGCTCGGAAGTGTGCTCTCTGATCCACACACAGTTGCACCAATAAAACGTCCCTTGAGCTACTTTGGATACCATTTCTCTGAAGTAAGAATCTCCATGTATCTTGATGGCAAGTGTGCTCCGATGAATCAGGCTCAAGTCTGAAAGACAGCGGTTCAGATCCCAGATCTGCTGTGCGTTTTCGGATTAGAGGCAATGCATTTATTCTGATTCTCAGTCCTCCACCTGTAAAATGGGAACAAACCAACAAACACCTGACAAAGATGCTGTAAAGGCGGATACAATGACGTTTGTAATGAATTTGGGGGATTACATGCCATATAAATAAAAGTTAGCTGGCGATCGTAACGTATACCTGTAGCACTCGTTGTTTTACTTTACTTCGACAGAAATATATACCACACACACTGTGTGTGTGTGTGTGTGTGTGTGAGAGAGAGAGAGAGAGAGAGAGAGAGAGAGAGAGAGAGAGAGAGATTTCCCTAGGAAAATCTTGCAAACGTAGACGTATTGATTATTCATGCAGTCTTCGCTAATTGTCCCAAAGTAAACAGTGCTGCCTCGTTGGCTGGGCTAATTGTATTTCGACCCGTGTGTGGATTTTACAAAGCGGCGTCTTAAAGGCAGAAACAAGGAAGCAAGCGGCAAGTGAGACGAGCGGTTGCAGGTTTTTCGAGGCTGCTAGCCAATGGCTGTTCAGCATGGAGCTGTCCACAGAGGAGCTGGTGCTGCTCGGACTCGCATCCAGCTCCAGGGTTAGATGCTTGGCTCCACCTTTCGGAGGCAAACCTCCGCTTTCGCCCAGAGGCTAGCCAGACCCTTCGCACGCTGAGCGAGAACCTGCAGCCCCAAATCCAGCAGAGTTCTTTTCACTTACTCTCCCTTCGTGGTTCAGCCTCTCAGCGAAATAAAAGCGCGGCAAGAAGAAAGCAGGGGCAGAGAGGAAGAGAGAAAGGACCCACCTCCCCACCGGGGGAAAGAACTGGAGACCAAAAGACCGAAGAAACAGAACCTCTGTGTTTTATCATCTCCACGAGAGCTGTTTAGGAAACGAACTGCTCGTGGGATGGGGTCGAGTCATCTTTCGGGGTGCTGCTGAGACTTGTGGGGTGCTGGGTGTGGGTCTACAATGCAGGGGCAGTTGTCGTTGAGTCTGCCCGGCAGGAGCCAAGCCCCGGCAGCAGGTGTGCCGTCCCGCTCCCTGCTGGAGGTGGCTCGGACAGTTTCCAGCCTGAGCCGCGGAGCCGCGTGGTGCTGAAATGGACAGCTCCTCTGTGGCTCTGCCCCTGAATGGCTCCGGGAGCCAGGAGAAGGCCGCTGGGGACCATCTCTCCGGACGCTTCTCCACCATGTGGACCGTCGTCCTGGCCGTCCTCATGGCTTTGTTGATCGTGGCTACGGTCGTTGGCAATGCCTTGGTGATGCTGGCTTTTGTGGTGGACTCCAGTCTGAGGACGCAAAACAATTACTTCCTTCTGAACCTGGCCATCTCCGATTTCCTAGTAGGTAAAGTACCACACCTCGGCTTCACCTCTCTTCCTCCGTGGCTCATACTTTTGTACGCTGGTCTAACCCCGTTAGGGAAAGGGATGGCGCGGTGAAGGTCTTGGCAGGATGCCGTGGAGAAGACGTTTAGTTTTATTCTGCAAATCGCTTCTCAGGAGGAATTAGCGGGGAATGGGGGCCTAAGGGAGATTTTCGCCTTCCCCCCTCCCATTGGGGCACAATTCCAAGTTGTTAAAGATTGTTCTTAGAAAGATTAACTCGTCTGCTTATGCCTTTTAGAGCCAGGCTATAGCATTTCAAACAGCAGAGAGTCAAATGCAACTATATGTAACAACAAAAGGTGGGCAGGGTTAAGAACTACTCTGGTTATCAAGTCAGTTTTATATAACCAGATGTTTTTCTTTCCACTGTGGAACCACTGTGTAGAAAAATGACACTTTTTCTCCCTTTCATAACTGATGTCTGCCCTGCTGCTTGGAACTAAGACAATTGCAGCATTGTTTTTGGTGCAAAATCCCATGAAATGACATAAAGTTAGCCTTATCTGAGATCAAGGGGACTCATTTCCAAGTAAGGGGAATCTGCTTAGGTCCAAAAACTTTGGATTCACTGTGTTGCAGATCGCACTTCCAAGAATATCAAATGTACCTGTATGTATGCCCAAGAACACATTAAATTTACACTGAAAATTAATCACCCATGAATACATTGGGAGGGGTCAACTACTCCCATAGAAGGGGTCCTAAGGTGTGGATTGGATTCAGAGGGGGCATGGAGGGGAACTGGGGCTCAGAGGATGTGCACTACGGACCATTTAACTTCCCAATTCCCTCCCCCCCTTATGCTCCAGGAAGGGTCCTAGGTTCAATCCCCAGCATCTCCAGGTGCTGCTGCAAAAGACTCTTGCCTGAAACCCTGGAGAGCCACTGCCGGCCAGTGTAGACAATACTGAGCTAGATGTACCATTGGTCTGACCCAGTATAAGCAGCATTCTTATGTCCCTCTGTGCCATAGAGAAGCATGCCATAAACTACTTGTTTTCATTCAGCACATCAGACTTTCCGCCATGGATGGCTGAAGGCTTGGACCTGTTTTCTGTGCACACACAGCTCCTGGGTCCTGCCAGTTTTTGTGAGGATAAAGCACAAATCACTCTGGGCCACTCTTATTTTTCTCCGAGTGCAAAGGTTTCTCCACCCTTAAAACGTAGGTTCCCAAGGACAGGCACACATGGACAGCATCCAGCTTTAGAGAGATACAGTAGCTGCTTCCCCATAAAGTGGTTTACTTGGTGCATGTTGCTGCCTACCTGTTACCATGGCTTCCCTTACTCAGATCTCTATCTATGTATCTATCATACAGCTCAGAACAAAATCTCAGCAGGGACTACTGTTTCTGGAGGAGCAGGGATGTTAACTTTTGTGGGCTCATTTTTCAGGGAATGGGGGCAAGCATGGTCATCTTACAGAAAATGAAGATACTGGTAGACGGAATATATAATTCTACAGATGGCTGGTGAAATTATGCAGATATCCCTGACAGTCAACCCAATATTGCGACTCATTCCTGGGGTGACTTCCAGTATTTCCAGATGTTGGTTGAGCATGTACCACCCCCACTTTTGCCAACAAAGAGTAATGACTGTCCTCCAACGGCACTCATCTCCCCACTTTTTTTTGCGGGGGTCAAATCCTGGATTTCACCTTACAGTGGCTAAGAGCAAAGGGGACTCTTTCTGTGCCATGAGGCACAGTTCCATATGGCTGTGATCATTCTCTAGATGCAAAACCTCTGAAATGCAAATTGATGGATGTGCCAGGCAGCCTGGGGGCGAGGGGGATTAAGCAAATTGGATGTCAGTGTAGATGTCTTACTGATGCCAGACTAGGTAGATGATGTGCCAAAATGGATTATATGAAAGGGTACAAGGTGGACTAGTCCCTTGCCAAATGATTTGCAAGCAGAAATAAACTCTGGGATTATCCCTCCAGAACAATAAGCCTAACCTTTTTTCTTTCTTTCTTTGCATTGCGAAAGTTGATGTTAACATAGGGCAGATACAAAAACAGAATTATGTTTCTACACAGCAGGAACATTATTTTTACTTCATGAAACGTCAGGACTGCTTCAAGAATTTGTTGGGATTTTCCATCCACACATGTCTATTCCTAAATCACATAAAACGTTTTCCTGTGTGACTGCTGTGCACATGCAAGTATATAATGTGTGAAAACAGCTGTTGGAGTTAGACGGCAAAGTAAATAATTGGTTTTGGCCGCAACCCTGTGCAAACTCGGCTTCACAAATCCCCTTGAGGGAAAATAGGAATCAAGGTGTCATTTCATAGTTCAGTTGCATGCTGCAGAGTGGACAGAGAGAGTCAGCAAGATTCAAACACACACACACACACACAAACTATTTTAAGAATGTGTGTGTTAAAACAACAACCAAAATAACTATATTTACTTTCATATTTTTTATCTCCTTTTTCAGGAAAACCTTTCAGGCAACTGACAGCAAAGAATAGCATATAACAGCAGTATCTTTAAAAATGCAGGAATACAACATTAAAACAGAAATTAAAGCCGTCATCTACTAAAAGCTAGCGAGAAGAAAGCCAACATTGTAGCTGCCAAGTGCCTGTTCTTGAGAGATTATTCTACAAGTTCGGGTGGCACCGCTGAAATGTCCCTACCCCTGGCCAAAACTCACCTTTCTTTCAAAGGCAGGGGTAAATTAAGAGCTTCTGGTGACTGTAGGTCTAAATTAATGGGCAGGTTCACATCAGAGTGGGTGATCCTTTCAATATATTGATCCCAAGACAAATATGTCTTAGGTTATATTAGATGTTGTAGAATGGAAGTGAATGAAGGGTGTTGTTGTTGTTGTTTTTCTTAAATACTAGAGAGAAATGTTTTTAGTAGCCTTCCATCTAACTCTCATGTTATAAACCAACTGCAGTTTTGGACTAGTCTCCAAGGGCAACCCAATGAACAGTGCACTGCAGTAGTCAAATGAGGGCATTTCTGGAGCATGGATTTCACCTATTATCTCTATAGTGGTGTTATCAACATGCATTCCCTCTCCCCTTTTTTATAGTAAGAGTGTCCCCCGCCCCTACCGTTGGCATGTATACCTAATACAAAGACAGCCCCATTTAACTGCATATAGGAAAAGTCACTGGATATGTAATGAGCAGACTAGAAATGCAATAATTTGAAACATCATAGAGATGAGCTCCTGGTTTTACCTGTTTTGTTTGTTTTTAAAAAAATCAATTTATGTGTACACTTTCCTTTGAAAATATCAAGCCAGCTTTGTGTTTACTGACAGACCTGATTGTAACAGAACTTCATCCAATACACCATCTTTGACAGGGCACTATTTTTTTCTCCTCTTCATTTTAGATAAGAAAAGCTTGTGTCCAATAGCACTGCTCTTTCTCTCCAAATCTGGTGCTACCCAAGCATTTGTTGCTCCTGAGATTGACCAGAAGTGCCTGCCTGGCAAAATGTCCTGACATACTCGGGTGATTTAGGAGCACAGGGGATTATTAATAAAAAAATATTGTTATCATTTCTCCTAGAAAGTAGGACTCTAATCCTTAAATAATAAAACAGTACATTTCCTAGCACAATTCAAAGTGTTGGTGCTGACCTTTAAAGCCCTAAATGGCCTCGGTCCAGTATACCTGAAGGAGCGTCTCCACCTCCATCGCTCTGCTCGGACACTGAGGTCCAGTGCTGAGGGCCTTCTGGCGATTCCCTCACTGTGAGAAGCCAAGTTACAGGGAACCAGGAAGAGGGCCTTCTCAGTAGTGGCACCTGCCCTATGGAACTCCCTCTCACCAGATGTCAAAGAGAAAAACAACTACCAGACTTTTAGGAGACATCTGAAGGCAGCCCTGTTTAGGGAAGCTTTTAATGTTTAATAGATTATTGTATTTTAATGTTCTGTTGGAAGCTGCCCAGAGTGGCTGGCTAGTCAAGCTTTGGAGACATGAGGGACAACTAGCCATGATAGACTCCATTTCCACTGCCAGAGACCAGTTTTTTGGAGTCACAAATGGGTAGAATGCTATTGCACTTAGGAACTGCTTGCAGCCTTTACATAGCACAGTTGGCCACTGTGAGAACAGGATATTGGGTTCAGGATAGATGGGTCATCGGTCTGATCCAGCAGAACTTTCCTCCTGTTCTTACAGGCGGTATCCAACTAAGCTTTACTCAGAGTAGATCCACTGAAATTAATGGACCTAACTTAGTCATGTTCATTCATTTCAATGGGTCTACTCTCAATCAAACTTAGTTGAATGTCAACCTATGTTTTTAATAGTGTTCCTTCAGATTATCTTGGTGATTGAACTGAGATAACAGGTATTAGGCAGTCCTTAAGGCAGAATTTTCCAAACTGGGTGCGTGGCACATTAGTGTATCCCTGCGCTCCCTGCGCTCCTCCTGGGGTTGGAAAGGGGTTAGTTTAACCTCTGGTTTGCTAGTAAAGCTGAATTGCTGTGTCGCAAAATGATGCATGTCTAAAACGTGTGTCACCAACCAACATGAAAAGTTCAGAAAGCTCTGCCTTACGGTATCTGGAAACCAGGCTGTACAGGTTTAGGTCTGTAGCCTGTTCTAGATGGTGCTTCACTTCTCTTAAAGGAACAGGTTCATAGCTTGAAGGTGCTCATTTATCTGGTGTATTTCCAGCATATTCAGGTAACCACTGTGGCAAGCAGTGTCTTTGCACAGTTTCACCAGCTGTGCTCGTTCCTGACCTGGCCACAGCGACACAGGCCTGCTTGGACATGTCCAGATTAAATTAATGTAATACATTCTATATGAGGCTGCCCGTGAGAGTGTAGACAAATTTCAGCTGGTGCAAAATGCAGAGTGTTACTTGGGTTAGCCTTTGCAGAACACATTGCTTTGATTTAGTGCTACTTGCATTGACTTCCAGTTCTTTTCCAGGCACAATTCAATATACAATTGTACCTTGGAAGGCGAACAGAATCTGTTCTGGAAGTCCGTTGGACTTCCAAAACGTTCGGAAACCAAGGCGCGGCTTTCGATTGGCTGCAGGGGGCACGGCAAGGGGTTATTACTTTACAATTTAGCACCACTACCCCCCCCCCAAAAAAATCCCCCACCATATAACCACAAGACAAAAATAAATACCATCCTTCAAAACCTCATGAGATACGCCGGTCACGGAGGGGGGGGGGACAAACAGAATAGATCATGGATCGGGACACATGGGGGCAGTCACAGGGATTAGCCACAACGTCTGACGTAGTCGAAACAAAATAAAAAAAACTCCTTCCAGCAGCACCTTAGTTGGTCTTTAAGGTGCTGCTGGAAGGAATATTTTTATTTTGTTTCAACTGAAAACAGGCCTTTTCCAGCAACAAGGCCCAATGAATAGGGAGCAGGGATACGTAAAGGGTCAGAACAGGGTGGGGGGAGACACAGGGATGAAACCTGCCCTCTCCACAGTATCTGGCCTCGACTCAGGGGGACTCTGAGGCTCAGGGGGATCTGAAGGGGGGCTATTACCTTCCATTTCACATATACTACGACTGAATGCAACCCTCTGCGTCTTTTTTTTTATAAAAAAAAACAACCATGCACTTTCTCTCCCCAGTTTAAGTCCTCAGACATTTGCAGTGCCCAATTCCCCCCCCCCAATTTACAATCCCCTACCTTCCCCTTGCCACTTCCTGGGTTTTTTATGGAACTGAACAACTCGGGTGCTTCAGAACGCGCCTTCTGTTGCCAGGCCCTTGCAGGGCCAGACAGAGGCCCGGGCCAGGTGACCGAGGCCCCCTTTAAATTCGGAGGCCTGTGCCAAGTTGCCCATATGACCCCTCCCTTCTGTCTGGGCCTGTCTGTTGCTACAGGGCTGTGGGGCTTCGCTATTTGACACCCACCCCCCGTCGGGATTTTTAAAGTAGTTCTCTGGGTCCCAGGGCGCATCATCACCCCCGATCCTTAATCTAAATATATAGAAATGTTCACGATGCGTGCGCAGGAGATACAGGGGGGAGGGGACAACAGAGGGCTCAGACAAAAGTAAATACTGGGAAATGGAACCCAGAAACTGACAGCTCCTTCTCCAAAGGTGGGGGCCAATGTAGGAGGATACCAGGGGTAGGGGCCAACACTCCCCAGGGACAACAGAGGGAAGGGTATCCTACCGAAACACAGGGATGAGCCGGGGTGGAGGGAGGAGGGGCCGGATACGTCATGGATCGGGACAGGGTGGGGTGGGGATCACAAGAAAGAACCACAGCAACGCGTGGCCGGGTCAGCTAGTTTGTAATAAACCCCTAAAATTGCTTGGGGCAAGGCTCTCTGAAGGACTGTGTATGTCCTTATCAGCCTGCCCACCCACTACTTCTTTCATGGAGGCCTTGCTTCATGTCCCTCTTCCTTCAGAGGCTTGTTCGGCTGGGATGACAATGGCCAAGCAGAGGGCCACATTTGCTCTCCTGGCCTGATGATCCCCACTCCTGTAAAACAGTGGAAGGGATAAGAGGCAAGAGCAGCAGCAACGAGAATTAATTTGCCATGATGGAAGGGTATTTAGCAAGAGTTGTCTATGTAACTTCAAGGTATAATCTGGGCATACTTCAAGACAGTATACTCTGTGTGGGGCTCTCTTTGAAGATGGATAAGAAAATGAAGTTGACAGTAGCTCATCTTCCATCAGGGTATAAAAACACAGGCAGATTCAGTCAGTTCTTTGATGACTGCACTGGCTGTGAATTAGGCATCCGTCTCAATCCGAAGTATTGGTTGTTAATTAAAATAATTGCTAAATAGCTTGGTCCCAGCTAATTACTAAGGGATACTTTCACTCATGTCAACAATGGCTGTTTTTGAACATGGCTGATGGTCAAGAATGATAGTAGTTGTAGTCCAAAGCATTTGGAGAGTGCAACATTGTGTGTGTGTGTGTGTGTGTGTGTGTGAGAGAGAGAGAGAGAGAGAGAGAGAGAGAGAGAGAGAGAGAGAGAGAGAGAGAGAGAGCTGCTATATCCTTTGCAGTCCTTACTCGACTTGAAGTTCCCAGAGTACAGGGTACACAAGAAGCCCTTTAAAGGTAATATCAAGGCAATATATTTCTGAGAACTCTATCTCAAATGAATTGCTGAATCAAATGATTAGACATTATTTTCATCCCTGCTAGTGGGGCTTTGTAGAAGCATCTGGCTGGCTTTGGAAACAGAATGCTGTTTTAGATTAACTCTGGGTCCCATGCAGGAGGGCTCTCCAGAGAGAGAGAGAGAGAGAGAGAGAGAGAGAGAGAGAGAGAGAGAGAGAGAGAGAGAGAGAGAGAGAGAGAGATTTTTTCACTTTAACAATGAGCTAAAACCTTTCATACTACAAATCTTTAATAAAGCAATGTTCCTTGCATAAAACCAAGGTTGTCAAGCATTTGCATATACAGTATGCTCCATTTCCCCACTCCCACCCCCATTGTACTTCTCTTCTTAGGAAGAAACCACAGCTTCTATTCTCACTAGATCTCCAAAGGTAACATTTGGAAGATCTGCAGCTTTTTTAAACATATTTTTTTGTCAGCCTCAACCATAGGTTCCTTTTACTTATAAGCTCCACGCCTGTGCCTCTCTAATGGTTGGAGACACTAATTTGACCCCCTATTGATTGGTGAATGCACTAATTATTGCTGCTGCTTTAATCTTATCAGCAATATGAATGATCTGCACGCACCATTTATAATGGTAGCTCCTAAGAAAAGCTGAAAACTTTGTCAGCAATATGAATGATCTGCACACACTATTTACTAATCTTAAAACGGTGGCTCCCAAGAAAAGCTAGGAACTTGTCTTATCAGTTTTCCTTCTGGCTTCCATTCATATGTACTATTGACATGGCCAGGCCCTTGCAGAGCCAGGCAGAGGCCCAGGCCAGGTAGATAATGTGCCCCCCCTTTCCCCCCCTGGGGATCACTGAAGTCTTATAAATAAGTAAGTATATAAATAATTTTTACAAAAGTTATGCTGACAAATGATTTTATTTCAAGGCTTGAACCGTATCTGCATATAAAGACAAAACAGAAAATACAACAGTGCCTTTTAGGTCCTCTGCGCTTGGCGGCCTTGCGAGAAAGAGGATGGGGGACGAGGAGGACGGGAAGAAGCCGCAAGTGCTGTAGATGGTACAGGCAGAGGGGACAGATAAGAACTGTTTTATGTTTGTGCTCCACAATGAGGACCACACCCTTGGCAACTCCCTTAAACATGATCATGAAAAACCCTGAAGATACAGTGGTACCTCACAGATGAAATTAATTCGTTCCGCGAGTCGTTTCGTAAAATTTTGTCTTGCGAGGCCCGGTTTCTCATTGGAATGCATTGAAATTTAATGAATGCATTCCTATTCAACTTGCCTCCACACACACACACACACACACACACACACACACACACACGCAAACACTCAGTGCACTGTACTGTACCCGCTTCTCAGCTGATCAGCGCTGGCGGTGGCACTGAGGGGGCCGATCCCGGCCCGGCCCGAGGGCGAGCAGGAGAAAGCGTGTGGTGGCGCTGAGGGGCTGATCCCGGGCCGGCCCTAGGGCGAGCAGGAGAAAGCGTGCGTTGGCGGCGCTGAGGGGGCCAATTCTGGGCCGGCAATGGCAGCAGGTGGCAGCGGATCCCCAAGGGTGAGCGCGGCATGGCAGCGAGGGCAAGGGACTTTACTGTAATGCGTCCCTATTCGTCTTGCGAAGCACGGCCATATAAAACTTCGTTTTGCAAGACGCCTCGCACAACGCAAAACACTGTCTTGTGAGTTTTTCGTTGCGCGAGGCATTCGTCTTGCGGGGTACCACTGTATAGCTATATAGATATAGTTCTGTAGATATAGCATCACCCATCCTTCTGAAAGAAAAATAAACCTCCGCATCCAGACCAAAGGAGGCCTACCGGCTGTTGATATATTACAGAAGGGGCTGGAGAATCTCATGGGTGTTTGCCAGCACATACTCAGCAAATTTGAGGCAAGTGTGGAAGAGTGCAATGCCAAGAAGGATGTGACTATGGAGGAAGCATAGTCTTGAGTTCCAATCTGCTGTTCAGTCCTGGCCACAGAACTTAGTCTGCTTTGGTTGTCCTGATGGATGGCCTTTGCAGAGTGTGGGACGGGGAGTGTGACCTTGCTCCTGCGTCTTGTTATCTCATTGGCATTTGATGCCGTTAACCATGGTATCCTCCTGGACAGGCTCCAGCAAATGTGAATTGGGGGCAGCGGGTCCAAGCCCATCTTCAAGTTTAGTATTTGATCGGCAATTTCTTTCGGTGACGGAGAAATAAGTTTGAAATTTGTATTGAAAATCTGCTTAAGGAGGAGCACTTCCCTCTAAATTTCATCACGGGAAATATGTTTCGAGTATCGCAAGTGAAGCAAGCCCAACCCTCCCCCGGGCCTGTGGAGGGTTTTCAATTGGCCTCCAGGCCGTGGGAGGCCTCCAAGACCTTCACAACTGCCCGGAGCCAGCCCCCGGCATCCTCAGGATGCCCAGCAGGTCACATCCCAGCCCCAAAATTAGGTAAGAAACACTTACCTAACGAAGACCAAGAGCAGTAAAGCTGCTAAGAAAACAAAGGTGAGCTTGGGCCGAAAAGCCTTTGCCCCACCCCCAGCTATAGAAAGATGGGTGACAACCAGCCAGGTAAGCCCACCTACCCTGGGGGGGGGAGTGGAAATTTTTGGGATTCTGCAAGGGATTTTGGGATTTGTTTACATGAGTCTGCCTTGTGCCTTTGTTTACGTGAGTCTGCCCTTTGCCTTTGTCTCTGGGGTTCAGGAGCTAATCAAGAAAGGAAGCTGCAGTGCAATAGGCTGAGATAAGACAAGTGAGCCTGACCGAGGCCCCCTTTGGAATCGGAGGCCCGGGCCAAATGGCCCATATGGCCCACCCTCTGTTTGGGCCTGGACATGGCTCCAATCCAACCAAGGTTAGGCATAACTGACAGTGCCATCCTAGCCATGTCTACTCAAAAGTACATGCCACTGAATTTGTACACTTGAGGGTATGCTCTCAATATGTACACTTACTGCAAAGAAGACCCACTGAACAATGTAAGTCCCTGTGAAAACAAAGGGACCTCACCCAGTTATGGTTATCCTCTTCTTCTTCTTCTTCTTCTTCTTCTTCTTCTTCTTCTTCTTCTTCTTTATAACATGCCCATCTGGCTGGGTTTTCCCAGCCACTCTGGGTAGCTCCCATCAGAATTAAAAGCACAACAAAACATCAAACATTAAAAACTTCCCTAAATTAATGGGCTGCCTTCAGATGTCTTCTAAAGTCAGGTAGTTGTTTATTTCTTTGACCTCTGATGGGAGGGCATTCCACAGGGTGGGCACCACTACTGAAAAGGCCCTCTGCCTGGCTCCCTGTAACCTCACTTCTCACAGGGAGGGAACCACCAGAAGGCCCTCGGAGCTGGACCTCAGTGTCTGGGCAGAACGATGGGGATGGAGACATTCCTTCAGGTATATCTGGATTGCAGCCCATAATCTGAAGTACTCTTTACTGCTGTATTTGCCTGTGTTGGACAATAATACCTTAATGCCTTTTGGACTCCACGGGATACATAGAATCTTATCAGCATGTAGCAAGAGTGAAAAAATTTCTCTTGGAGAGATGAAATTAATAGCATTCCAAAATATCAGTTACATAATTAACATTAAAAACTGGAACAAACACGGGGAATTGATACAATTTTCCTGGCAAAGTGGTTTGGCTTTTGCATTGTTGTTAGGATCACAACATGATTGATTGATTGATTGATTCAGTTATAATTAGGCTTCTAGCCGTACATAACTACCCATTAATTGCTCTCGTTCTTTATGTATCGGCTTATAAACGTTGCATTGGAATGAGTGTGTCTTGTGGCTTTTCAAATTATTTATACTATAAACTGTGAGATTGGCACAGTACATTTTGTTTGTATTGACGACCCTTTTTAAAAGTCTAGATGGGCTTTTGGGGATGAGGCCTATTCCCCAAACCAATTTGTACCAAGGTTGGGAAAGTAATGGAGCCTTTGAGACAGGTTGTGAAATGTTGCTCATGATTCTATCACCTGCAAAAGCTTTAGAGTGGTCACATTACTTCATTTCCAATCAGTGCCTATCCCGTAACTTCCTGCTGAATTCCTGCAACGTTTTATATCACAAATGTTCTGGTTCATTTTTGTTCCACTTTCATTGCTCTATAGCCCTTCCAAACAGCAGTAATGTGGAAGTATTGGGGAAGCATCGCAGAACAAACTGAAGCAAAATAAACCCACTAGTAATGCGCTGTTATTGTGTCAAGAACATGTTTCAGAATACAGCTGCAGTCTGCAAGTTTCCCTTAACGAAAGTGAAATCACTGTCTTCCCATTGCAGAATGGCTATGTTTGCCGTGCTGTGAAGAAAAGCAGTCAACCTGATCAGGCCAGAACAGGGATGGGGGCGGGGGTGCCAACTTGACTAAAATATTGTGGGGGGCAGATAAGCCCAGCCTCTCATCATAGATCACATGACACGGCACATGCACACAATTTGAATACAATGTGCATCCACTTTGGGGGAGCCCAGCCCCTGGGAGTTGACTCCTGTGAGTGGAGGGTAGGTGGGACAATTGGCATGGGTTTATGATTTTGGGGGTGCCTACTGCAACTCTCCCTGGTAGAGGCAAAGAGGGACCCTTTGGCAAAGATCAGTGAAACGACTCTACATTTCCCACCTGGCCTGGGTCTATAACCAGCTTCACACAGCCTGAGTCTGTTCCAGTCCCATCCCATTTCCCATAGCACAGGGCTATTAATGGACAGAAAGGCAGTGGGCAAGTGGGGGAGGCGTGGAATGCAAAGAATAGCCCAGCAAATGCTATACATGGTTTTTATTGCCAGTCCATTACAAAATCTTGGGTTTACTCTCCAAAGTGACGACTCCGAATGTATTCTTAGCTGTGCCCCACTCACCTTCGTTTCTCGTTCTCGCTGCACTGGCACATTTCAGCAGAGATTATCGTACAGTAGTGTAGCACATGCTTTGCATTCAGATGGTCACAGATTCAGTCTGCAGCATCTGGTGAAGACTGCTGCCTGAAACCCCGGAAAGTGGCTGTCTGGTCAGAGCAGGCATTAGTGAGCTAGATGAACCAACCTTCTGGTTTGGTAAAAGGTAGCTTCCTCCTGTGTTCAGTTTGCCAATTGTTCATTAGTTCTGCCCACAAGTGAGCCAGGGAAAATAACCTGCATGGTGCTGTTTGCTTTCTGTGGTTCAGTCTGTGTGGAAATAATTAGAATGAGATTTAGCAGGATGTTCACCTTTCACCCCTTCCAGCTCAATGGTTTTGTGTACCGGTATTCTGTGAAACGGGAAATTTGTAATCAGTAGTTGTTGTTGCTGCTACTGCTGCTATTTTTAATGCTGGCACAAACACATAGACTCTCTGGCCCCTAGTCCCTGGATGGTGATCTTCCGTAGCCTCCTAATTTTGGAGACAGCCTTATCTTTCTTCCTTAGCCATCAACTCCTGCCCCCAAATAGTACGACTACACTTCTTTCTCTAAACTCTCTGTGCATTTCCCCCTCTGCTGCAAATGAATGTCCACTTTCCTAACAGCAGTTTCGGAGACGGTCAGCATTTTGTGACTGATCCATCCCAATCAACATTTGTAATATCACAGCAACTCATGGAACGGTTAAGAATCTGATTGGCAGGCAGGCAGGCAGTGGAAGTTTGTGAGCTGTGCACAGTCAGCGCCCTCTTTGTGAGGCCAGAATGCAGCAGAGGAAACACAAAGTTGGTGGTGGTGTCCGTCTGTCTCGAGAGACAATGGAGTGCACCTCTGGGTGAAGTGAAATTGGTGCCACAGCGGCACAGAAGTGACCTCTTTGGGGCATTAGCCCAGGCAGTGTGTATGGAGGTCCTGGGGTGCCCAGGTGACACGACTCACTTCCCGGCCTTGCTGATGTGGTTCAAAGGAGACATAAAATGAACTCTCTCATTTCAGGTGCCTTTTGCATTCCACTTTATGTGCCCTACGTGCTCACTGGCAGGTGGACTTTTGGAAGAAGCTTTTGCAAGCTCTGGCTGGTGGTTGATTATCTGCTGTGCACCACGTCGGTCTTCAACATTGTGCTGATTAGCTATGACAGATTCCTCTCGGTAACAAGAGCGGTGAGTAGTGCCTGTGCAAAAGAGTTGATTGTCTCTGATGGATTGCTGCTGTTTGTTTGCCTATTCCCCTCTTAAATTTTGCCCCTGGTCCTCTAGCCTTATCACCTGCTTCTCTGAAATCCTGTATAAAAGAAAAGAAAATGAAAGACAAGGAAGATTTATATTTCACAGTGTAGGAACCTAGGAAGCTGACTTATACTGAATCATAGAATTATAGAGTTGGAAGGGGCTTTGCGGATCATCTACTCCAGGCATAGGCAAACTCAGCCCTCCAGATGTTTTAGGACTACAACTCCCATCATCCCTAGCTAACAGGACCAGTGGTCAGGCATGATGGAAGTTGTAGTCCCAAAACATCTGGAGAGCCGAGTTTGCCTATGCCTAATCTAGTCCGACCCTCTGCAATGCAAGAATATGCAGCATCGAACTTGTGATCTAGGCGTTATCAGCACCACGCTCTAACCAACTGAGCTATCAGGCCAATGGTCCATCTACTTTATTATTGTCTACAGTGACAGTCAGTGGTTCTCCAGAGTTTCAGGCAGAGGTCTCTCCCAGAGTTACCTGGAGATGCCAGGGATTGAACCTGGGACCTTCAGAAAGCAAAGCAGATGCTCTGTCCCTGAGCTGTGGCCCTTCCCAATGCTGTATCATGCTAGAACCAAATTCACAGGCGGGGCTGGCCGCTGACCAGAGGCAGCTCAGCACCAAGGAAGTTGTGGCCTGAGCCCCAGCCAGCAGGAGAAGCAGCAGAGCGGGGTGGAGCACAGGGACAGATATTCAGGAAGGCAGAAGCCATTCCAAGCCAGGGTCTGAAACTGGCACAGCTAAAGAAGGTGGCAACTGCTAGGGCATGTAGGGGCCAATATCAGGAGCAGCTGGTGCCTTTTGGAGGCATCTACAATTCCTTTAAAAGGACCTTGTGATTCTAGCCCCTTCTGACTGTAGGATAACCATCTTCATATAACCAACATGCTTAAGCTTATCGTAATTAATGCACAAAGGGGTTAAAACTATAGAATAAGCTGTCATCCCAGGCTTAGTTCATCTTAAGAGGGGCTACCTTTGTTCCCCTCAGACTACCAGAGAACCTCAATGTGTGAGGACGTCTGAACTGGTTGCTCCAAGCTCAGACCGCATGGCTCTCACAAGCCACTCTTGAGTTCCTATAGCAATAATTAGGGATTTCCACCACTTTGTAATAAAGTCACGTTTTACTGCTTATGCAGCTTTTCTGACTGGTGTGTGGAAAAGCACATGAAACTGACCTTTGAAGCGTTTGTAAGTAAACCATTTTTATCTTACCAAACGTGTGGTCTTTTCCCTATTCTGGGAGACGAGGAAAGTTTTGGAACTGACAAGGGCATATTTGAAGGTTCCAACAGCCTATATTTCCATGCTTTGCTTTGCTGTATATTTTGTGATTTTAAATCTCTGCTGGAGTTCTCTCACCAAAGAGAATGTGGCCCAAACTTGGATCTTGGCATCCAGAAATTCTCCTTTGTATTTCCCCCCCTTACAGTCAGAGGACATCTGTTTAAAGGACAATTGTTGGAACAGAGCAGAAGGTGTCCTGCTCACCAATGCTGTAACTGTCTTTCCTGTTCCAAGCAGAATACCCACACCATACATTTAAAGCAAACTGGGAGTTGCAGTTTGTTAAGTGTGCTGGGAATTGTAGCTCTGTGAAGAGTAAATTACAGTCACCAAGGTTCTTTGGGGGAGGCTATAGCTATTCAGATACTACGGTATAAACGCACTTTAAATATATGGTGTGGGTGAGACTGCAGGAAGGATCACTTTCAGAAATATTTGCTTGATATAGTCTGCCCACTTGTGTGCACAGAATTCTGAATTCTTGCTACCTGAGATTTGATTAAAGCTAGCAGCAGCAAAACAAGTGACTGGTCAATGGTAATGATGCATAATTATCACAGTCTACATTTTTCTGCATCTCATTTCCTCCTGCTTACCATTCCTGCTCCCCAGCCCCATGTTTAAATATACATACAACTCAGGACAATACACCATGGATATGACGAAATGGACTATAGTCCATGGAAATGTAATGCCATAAACTATGTTCGTCTTGTGTCGCAAGACTTTCTGCTATCTTATTACAACAGACTAGCATAGCTACCCTTCTGGAAACAAAACGAAACAAATATGCAGCTCTGTACTTAATGTGCAGGGTTTTGTGACCGATTGTAAATGTTCGTATTTCCCCCCTTTTGGGGTACATGTATTTACACACACACACAAATGCAGATAGCTAAAGGAAAGACCATTAGGTCCAGTCGTGACCGACTCTGGGGTTGCAGCGCTCATCTCGCTTTATTGGCCCAGGGAGCCGGCATACAGCTTCCAGGTCATGTGGCCAGCATGACAAAGTCACTTCTGGCGAACCAGAGCAGCGCACGGAAACACCTTTTACCTTCCCGCTTGGAGCGGTACCTATCTATCTACTTGCACTTTGACGTGCTTTTGAACTGCTAGGTTGGCAGAAGTAGGGACCGAGCAATGGGAGCTCACCCTGTTCGAACCGCTGACCTTCTGATCAGCAAGCCCTAGGTTCTGTGGTTTAACCCACAGCGCCACCTGCGTCCCTTAGCTGGGTGGTAGAAGGGGAGAAAGGCGCACATATGAGAGTGACAAATAATGAAACTGGACTTTGTATGAGTAGAACCATAGAGAAAGTTCTACCCTCTGGTCATAAACCCTCCACCATGACTGCCTTTAGTTTGATGGCCATGCTATCTTCCTGTTTTCAAAAATTTCAACACAGTCATGAGGACTAGAAAGTTAACTCTTAAAACTCCCAAAAGCTAGCATTGGCAGTATTACCAGAGGGAGAGAACCGGATTTTGTGCAAGAACCCAGTTTTCATCCTTTTGCGGCAGAAAAAACCTTTCAATGGCAATGATAGCTAAGTGGGTAGGTAGCATGTCAAAATAAAACTAAAAAGAAGAAGGAAAATAGGAGAATGGTGTAGCTGAAACATTTCTTTATAATAGGTTATCAGAGCTATGATGGAGCAAAAGATGATGGAAGATTTAAAATACTAAAAATGGCATTTACGAAGGATTGCTGTGTACATGTTGCCAACTCAATTTTCCCACCAGGTGACAAGCAGAGATAAACCACATAGAAAACTAGGAGCTATGCACAGCAGCAGAGCAAGTCGGTCAGGAACCTGGGGTGGCGTGCGTGCTCTGTGCCCAGGGGCAGGGCCAGCTGCCCGTGTGGCGAGGCCAGCTGGGGCAGGAGGTTCTGCAGGGCCTCCGAGGAGTCTGCCTGCCTCCTCCCACTCGGCTGCCCTACCGCTGAGGGGGAGGCGGCGGGTGAACTGTTTGAGACAGAAGAGACACGTGGCTCGGGTGTGCTGCAGGCCCCACGGTGAGTGCCGTCTGGCATTTTGTCACCCCCCCCCAGTGGTGACACCAGGGGCAGACTGCCCCCACCGCAACCCTTGTCTCCGCTCCTGCCTATGCAGCAGTGAAATATGTGATCAGCTGCCTGCCTTTCACTCGTTGTTATTGTTATGGTTGCAGGCCACCCCAATATCTGAGCGCCGTGAGATCCGAGGGGTTTCCAGGCGCTTTCCCGGGTTTTGGTTTCCTTGGAATGAGGGACAACTGAGACTGTGGTCTTTTTAGGATATGTGGTTTATTTACACATATATACAACCTGAGCCTACGGCGGAGGGGTTCACAGCGGCAACACTTTGTTTCTCCCATAGCTGCAGCCTTGGGTTCAAACAGAAGTCGGACATTGCTCCATCTATCACTACGGTAGTTTGCTGCTTTGCCTCTATGTAGTTCACATCACTGCAATTCTCGTCCCTGTCTGTGGAGGGAGGGGAGCCCCCATCCATTTTCCACCTCGCACCTTAATCCCCCATCACCTCACCAGGAAGCTGTCTTGACTATTCCGGGAATTAGAAGTCTTGCTGGATCCAGGGATTAGAGGGGTCTGGCATACAGTTTAACACCCCAAGCTCATATCATCATTCCATGTTTTCCGTTTATGACATGCTTCTCTGGGCTAATTAGAAATTCTAGGCAGTTGATTAGGCTGAGAAAGTGTGTTTTAGTCCATGAATGAAAATGTGTGTGGTTCAGATTTGGGTTTCCTCCATCCAAGGCTTGCATTTCAATCACTGCACCCCACTGGCAAATCAGACCATTGATCTATCTAGGCCACTATTGTCCCTACACTGACCCTCAGCAGCTCTCCAGGCTTTCAAGCAGGGAATCTTTCCCAGTCGTACCTGGAGACATCGGGGATTGAACCTGGGACCTTCTGCTTGCGAAGCAATTGCTCTTCCACAGAGCTATCACCCTTCTTCCCCTACTGTAAATGCCAGTTCAGGTATGATGCTGAGGCAAACCTCCAAGTGTTCGCCTAACAGGCCCAGTCAATCAGGGCATATTTATATATGACATGTTTACGGACGTGTATTTATATTAAGGGAAACTACTCCTGACTTTAATTAGCTTTGCATCTAGAATGAAGGCTTATTAAACATGCAAATTGCTTCATCCAGAGATTGGGAAGCTGATCAGCATCAGGACTGCAGCGAGCACAGAGGAGAAATTTAACCCTCTTATGGTTCTAGGCAAAAACATCCATGCCATGCTAGCATTTGCACTGAGAAGAAATCCTTGCAGCGGTGCCAAGTCAGGGCAGAGCCCACCATCATTTTCCTGCACACTCAGGAGCTTGGGGAGTTGCCTTGTAGTGAGTTAAACCATTGGCCCATCCAGTTTAATATTGTTGGCACTGACTGGGAGAAACTCTCCAGGGTTTCTTGAAAGGGACATTAGCTCAGACAGTAGAACACGAGGCTCTGAATCCCAGGGCCGCGGGTTCAAGCGCCTCGTTGGGTGAAAGATTCCTGCATTGCAGGGGGTTGGACTAGATGATCCTCGTGGACCCTTACAGCTCTAAATTTCAATGAATCTATCTGGAGATGTGGAGGATAGAACATGGGACACTCTGCATGCAAGGCAGGTGCTCTATCACATACCCCACAAGTGTCCTGTTTTAAGCGAGACACGCTGAATCACAGAAGCCTCTTGGGATCCCAGAATGTCCCATTTTTGGGGTCCAGTGCTCTGGCATGAGTCCAGAGCACTGAAACAAAAGATGCTCACTCTGGAACAAGTCATCAGGGTCAGGTCAGAGTGCTGAGACAGAAGGGGCTCTGGTGCGATCCTGCTGACGACTGCCGGAGCACTAGACCGGAAGCCACGCTCCTCCTGGCATCCCAATTTTGGGGATGAAAACGAGGCTACAGCGCCTCCCTGCACACAAAAATCCTCTCTATTCTTCTCCTGCCCGGGTTCTATCAGCCAAAAAAAAGATGCCATTTTTAAGTTGCTAGCCTAGTGGAAGGAAGCATTCACTTTTTAAATGTCCATCTTGATCCATTAGTGTGTGGCTGTCGAAGGCCAAAGAAATCACTTCCATTACCCCAAGTCCCTCCTACATTTCCCTCATCCCCTTTCATTGCTGCTCACAGCAGTAAGTCTGGAAAAAAGCAGATATATAAAGCTGGCCATTAACATAAGTAGCTAATCTGCACTTAACAGTAAGGCTTTGAAGAGGAAAGTTCAGTGGGAAACATCAGCAGATGCGCTGAAAAGAATGTGTGCTCGCCTGTTTCTTTTGTTTGCCTTAGATCACATAACACAAGTGAAAATTGTGTGTTAGTCTTTATGCAGCAAAAAGAATTATGGTGGGTGGAATTCAACATTGTGCCAGGTGGAAGGGTCCCTTATGACCTCCCGTCCCTTGTCCCACCTGGTGTTCTGGGGGTTCTCCCAACACACACAGCGAGCCAATTTCAGGAGGCATGGGGAGGAAGTGAGAGAGGGAATGTCCCATTGTGTAAGTGGAAGTTCCCACTCAGGGCTTTCGCCAATGTGGCTCACTAGGCTAATACCCCCCAGAGAGTCCTATGTAGAACCTTAAAAACCATCATTATGTATTATGGTGAAAGCATTTGTGGATTACAGTTCTCTTCATCAGATACATGATGTGTTATCCTGAGCTGCAGATACGTATGTGGAATGTACTCCCTGCTGAAATGCAAGAGGCCGCCATCTGTATTGGCATTCTGTGGGCTTTTGAAAACACACCTGTTTGCATCGGCATCCCCTTGATCTAGCCACTCCCCTGTTTTACTTGCTGTTCTATTTTCATGGGATTGTTTTATTGTACATTTTTAATTATGGATATTTATGCCAACATAACTCCCTCATCCTGGCTTAACCTGGGCTAAGCTGGCAGAATTTAAGCCAATGGAGTTTACACCCACATAAGTCCCCCAAAGGGGTGCATTCTGGAGGCAAGACAGGGCAGGAAAACCCAACCATTTCCTTATTTTTAAGCGCAAAATATCTTTGTGGACCTCTGGTGGTAGGATCATCATGGCCCGAGATAAACTCAAATGGCTGCACTAAAATTCATTTCATTTAGCACGATGCATTTCAGCACATGAGTTAATGAACGAATTGATGGAGCATCAAAAAAAAACCCCACCTTCAAATATTAATAAATGATATGTAGCAGGTTGAGAGACTAAAAGCCTTTTTGTGCTTTTCACACTAATGATATAACTAGCATTGCTTTATGCAAATGCATTGAACATGTTCTGTTCTTTTTTTTTTTAAAGTACAGAACATGTTCCAGAAATTGTGAGATTGCTGCATAGCAGACTAAAACAGCTCTTCTTTTAAGCCATTTGTTCTGTCCAGATGATCATGCAAACCTCCAGTGCTAATACGCCCCCCACTGCTCTTGATGGGTATGTAGCTTCGGGGGAGGGCACTTCTGGATCCTTTGCTGTCGGTTGAGGTTCAGGTGGCCTCAGTAGTGCAGAGTGCCTTCAACCACCTAAGGCTGCTTGCCCAGCTGCACCCCCATCTGGGCAGGGATAGCCTAACTTCTGTCATCTATGCTCTGGTAGCCTCTAGCTTAGATTACTGCACCACACTAAATGCAGGGCTGCCTCTGAATACAGTTCAGAAACTTCAGCTGGTGCAGAATTCAGCAGCCATCTTGCTCACCAGGGCAAGATGGTTTGAGCAGATTACACTGATCCTGGCCCGGCTGCACTGGCTGCCAATTACCGGTAGTTTCTGGGCCCAATTCAAAGTGTGCTGGTTTTGAACGACAAGGCCTTAAACAGCACAGGACTGCAATAATTCAAGAACCATATGAACCAACCCGGACCCTGCAATCATCTTCATGTCCTTCTTCATGTCCTTCATGAACTTCTCCTTCTTTCAGAATTTTGAATGGCTAACCTGAAATTTCTCAGAAACGTTTTCTGATATTGTTGAAGCCTCTCCCAATACAATGCCTGTGGGTGCAATGATACCCTTGAGCTCTTCTGTTGTCGCCCCCAAAGCCTCTCAGCCACCCCACTCACTGCATCACAGAAGTTACCCTTTTCTCCCTTGAGAAGTACATATTGCTGAAGGAGGAAGTTGGAAGAGAGACACTCTGTCCCACTTCCTCTTTTGGCCCTATGCACTTTTCAAGGTTCAGACTCCTTCTACTGGGTGTGACTTTTATACAGATCACTTGGGAAAGTGAAGTGTGTGCCTGCTTGCTTCCTCTTGCTGTGCCTTGGGTGGGGCTGGTCCAGGAGAGACAGGCAAGAAGTGGTACCCACAGCACTTGCTCAAATATCCAAGTGCGCCCATGGCCCTAAAAAGGTTGGTGATCTAAAGAAAACAACTCCATGTTCTCCCTTTACAGGTGTCCTACAGAGCTCAGCAAGGGGACACCAAGCAAGCCGTGTTCAAGATGGCGATGGTGTGGGTCTTAGCCTTCCTGCTCTATGGACCTGCAATTATTAGCTGGGAGTACATATCCGGCCGAAGCATCATACCCGACGGGGAATGCTACGCTGAGTTTTTCTACAACTGGTATTTCCTCATCACAGCCTCCACGATCGAGTTTTTCACCCCATTCATCAGCGTCGCCTTTTTCAACTTGAGCATTTACCTGAACATCCAGAGGCGCACCAAAGCCCGCTTGGATGTGGTGCATGAGGCTCAGAACCAGAACTTTGTGGAGGAGATCGAAATGAGCCCTGAAGCCAAGCTCTCCATGAAATGCTGCAAGTGGGAGCAGAGGGATCTGGCAGAAACTCTGGGTGTCCCAAAATGGGACGCCCAAGACGAAAGCAGCAAAGAGAGTACGAATGTCAAGTATTCGAGCACAGAGAGCTCTGGGTTTACTGGCAGCAAAGCAAAGCTTTTCATCAAAAAGAACTACAAACACTCAGCATCTACTCTTTCTCTAGAGAAACGGATGAAGGTGGCTTCCCAGAACATGAGCCAGCGTTTTAGGCTCACCAGAGACAAGAAAGTAGCCAAGTCTCTGGCCGTTATAGTGGGGATTTTTGGCCTCTGCTGGGCACCGTACACTCTTCTCATGATTATCCGAGCTGCATGTCACGGTCATTGTGTCCCCGAGTACTGGTATGAGACCTCCTTCTGGCTCCTGTGGGTCAATTCTGCCATCAACCCTGTCCTTTACCCCCTCTGCCACCACAGCTTCCGGAGAGCTTTTGTTAAACTCTTGTGCCCCAAGAAACTCAAGATCCAGCCTCACAGTTCCCTCCAGAAATGCTGGAAATAACCAGTTTCAATCCATTGTAGGCTAGAAAGGATACTTTCTTCTGCCATATTGCTCTGCAGGAGTTTGCTTCCCATGAGAGGTGTTGCTTTTGAGAGGTGTTGAGCTGCTGTGGGACTAGGAACCTACCAGGGTTATATACCCTGTAGGACAGGGTGGGTAACCTGCGGCTCCTAAGGATGGGGAGGAAATTTGATTCCAGATACATTTAAAGGCAAACTTAATTCACACTTTCCAAAGCAACAGGATAACTGAAACACAGCCACCATTTGAAATTCACTTCTGCAAATGACAGTTATCTGGCCAAGTCACATGTGTGTGGGGGGGGGACCCTGCATATACAAGGGGAAAATGTGAAATATCCACGCACGAGTGAAAATAGCATAGAAACATGCATTATATTAGGGAAAACTGATTTGCAAAGATATGTCTATTGGGCAAAAATTCATACAAAGATACATTGAGTAGGAGAAATTCATGCGAAAATGCTGATAACTTTTCATTAAGATTATTTTTTTAAAGAAGAAACAATTCACAGGTTGCTGCAAAATTGTGGAAAACTGAATTTAAGATTGGGGGGGAAACGAGAAATTGAGGGAACTGAAATGGACATGTCCATTCATCCCTAGTGGCACTCCAGATGTTGTTGGATTGCAGCACCTAGGAACATAGGAAGTTGCCTTACACAAATTTAAAAATATTAGTGCAAATAGCTCTGCATCTACTGCACTGACAGCTCTTCAGCATGGAGGATGCCACTGAGCTTCATGGCTAATCAAGTATTTGAATCTTAGCTTTGCCCAACCTGACTGGCACTAGCCTTGTCTTTTGTATGAGCCCCGGAAGTTGAGTCTAACTCCAGCACAGATGAGGGGCAGCCTCGTCCACTAAATCCCCCCCCCACACCCCAACTTTTAAGAAAGATTCTCCATGCAGAGGCTTCATTGCAAAAAGGCTTATGAAAGGCGACAAGCGAAACATGATTTAAAACCATTTAAATCAGCCGTGCCATACTCCAACTACAGAGACATCGCGCAAACACCAAACAACCCAAGTTAAACTAAACATACAGTAGCCGGACCCACGGGCAGATTTCTGCAGCCCTAGGAGCCAACACCCAGGGGCCGAGCTGAATCTCTTAGGCTGGCCCTCCCTTCGGGAGCATTTTGCCACCGCAGAATGAACTAAACGATGTGTGGTGCAGTTCTTGCTGGACCACACCACTTCAGACAGCACATGGGGAAATCATGTTTGAATGCTTCTCCACCCCCATACACAAAACTCCCAGGCAGGGATGGTTTAGCCCTCTCGCTGCTGACTACTTGCCCCCAATTCCTTCTCCATCCGTCCTCTTTAGGGTTCCAGACCCATGTTTGAAAAAGGAGCCACAGGAAATAAGGGGCTTGCTTGCCTTATTTTTGTTTATTTTGCATTGCAAAAAAGGGAGGGGGGAGGGAATTTGCACATACATAAAATCTAAAGAAAAGTATAGGCCACATTTTCCTTTTAAAAAACACGGCAGCATGCAGCATGCAAAATCACAATGATGTCCATAAAAATATCAATTAAAATTGGTTGAGAAAAGGAAATTTGTGTTTCAAAGGCCTTTCTGAATAAACCAGGGGAGATTTCCACAGGGAGTTCACCACACTAAAGTTTTACTCAGAAGACTGAATCTTTTGAGAAGCCTTTAAGAAAAAAACCACTACCAAAAGGTTATTTAGAATGTGAAATATTGCATAACCGCCATGTTAAAGATTTCCAAAGAAGCACCCACAGTTTGGCCTTCTAAACTGCCCTAAAAGTTCAAGATACATAGGAAAAAAGAAAATCTGTATGATTTTTCTTTCAATAGTGGCTAATGAGTCTTCAATAAAGATAATAACACTTAGCATGTGTTTTCATATTAGTGCTAAAAGCATTTCACAGACATTAGTTCAGGCATCATTACAATAAGCTTGGAAGATAGGCAAGTTTTATTATCCCTGCAGGTGGCAAAGCCTCCATGTTGCACATGGGACGATGTGGACTGAACTTGAAAGTTCACAACTCCAGCCCTTAGTCACCCTGTGCAAGTTTTCAAAGTGGGCTGGTTCTGAAAGCAACGTTCTTAGCTAAGCACATCAATACTTAAGGATAAAAGAGATGTTTTTCTTTCTGGATGCGAGCCTAAGGATTTTGTTGCATGGCCTGCTTCTTATACATGAATAGGAAAGGAGCACGAATGAACAACCACCAATTACAGATTGGTGGGGGGAAATGACAGTTCTCATTTGTCAACATTAATAAGCGTTTTCCCAATCTCCGGGTGCATTTTCACTCTGGCAAGTCTGCTTTGATCAGCGGCAACTGTGAGATTGTTTCCATAATGGTTACATTTCAAAGCAGACGTTTTTCACAAAGGAGACGCAGGGACAGAGAAAGGAGGATAGGAAACCGCTTGATTGCAGGTCGGACCACTGGCCCATCTAGTGACTCTGCAGGGTTTCAGGCAGACCTACATGGAAACACCAGAGAGTGGATTTGGTTCTTGCTGTATAGAAGGCGTTTGCCTATGCTCTACCACAGGCATAGCCAAACTCTGGCCCTCCAGATGTTTGGGACTACAATTCCCATCATCCCTAGCTAACAGGACCAGTGGTCAGGGATGATGGGAATTGTAGTCTGAAACATCTGGAGGGTTGGAGTTTGCCTATGCCTGCTCTACCACTTAGCTATGGCCTTGCAACAGCATCGTCCAGGGGCCCTTGCATAATATTGTGGCAAAGTATGGACGGAAGAGGAGAAAGTGAGGGTCCCTGTCCTCCTTCGACACCCTATGTGCCTTTCTCACTCATCAGAGCAATGGAAACTGGAATAACCCAGGCCCAATCTGTGCTGTACATTTAACACTGTATCATGCCACTTTAACATAGCTGCCAAGTTATCCCTTTTTTAAGGGATTTTCCCTTATGCTGAATAGGCTTCCTCGTGAGAAAAGGGAAAACTTGGCAGCTATGCACTTTAATAATAGTAATAATAATAATTTATTATTTATACTCCGCCCATCTGGCCAGGTTCCCCCAGCCACTCTGGGCGACCTCCAACAAAACATTAAAATACAGAAATCCATCAAACATTAAAAAGCTTCCCTAAACAGGGCTGCCTTAAGATGCCTTCTAAAGGTCTGATAATTGTTGTTCTCTTTGACCTCTGGTGGGAGGGCATTCCACAGGGTGGGTGCCACTACCGAGAAGGCCCTTTGCCTGGTTCCCTGTAACTTGGCTTCTCGTAGTGAGGGAACCGCCAGAAGGCCCTCGGCGCTGGACCTCAGTGTCCGGGCAGAACGATGGGGGAGGAGACGCTCCTTCAGGACCGAGGCCGTTTAGGGCTTTAAAGGTCAGCACCAACACTTTGAATTGTGCTCGGAAACGTACTGGGAGCCAATGTAGGTCTTTCAGGACCGGTGTTATGTGGTCTCGGCGGCTGCTCCCAGTCACCAGTCTAGCTGCCGCATTCCGGGTTAGTTGTAGTTTCCGGGTCACCTTCAAAGGTAGCCCCACATAGAGCGCATTGCAGTAGTCCAAGTGAGAGATAACTAGAGCATGCACCACTCTGGCGAGACAGTCCGCAGGCAGGTAGGGTCTCAGCCTGCGTACCAGGCTTTAAAGTCCGTGGCTTCCCCCAAAAGAATCCTGGGAAATGTTGTTTGTCAAGGGTGCTGAGAGTATGGCAGAGCTACCATTCCCAGGCTGATTTAACAAGCAGGAAACTCTGGGAATGGTAGCTCTGTGGGGAGGTTAGGGGGGTGTCTCCTAACAGCTCTCAGCCCCCTTAGCAAGGGACAGTCCCTGGGAATCTTTGGAAGAAGCCACAGCTGTTTGAAATGGTTTAAATGTATAGTCCAGATGGGGGCCCAGACTCATCCAATAGTAAAGACTAGGAGGGGGTGGTTGCAGTGGAATGAGGGTTGCCTGGCAAATAGGATCTCAGCTCTGCTTCCTGGGATTGAATTGATCTGCAGCAGCTCAAGTGTGAGCTTCTCCATGGGGCAGAGCTGAAGCAAAAACATCACTGGCAATGCAATATTCTGAGTCACTTCTCCCACCATCCCATAGCACACCAGTCAAGGTCTGTTGCTCAGACCAGGCCAGCTGATACTATGAGGAAATGATCTGATACTATTTGCATCCATTCAGATAGCCCAATTTCACCCTTGAATGTGGGCATTTGCAACCACCCGATTGGCATCCGTCTGTCTCGGAAGACAATTGAGGAGTGCGCCTTTCGGGGTGAGGTCAAGCTGTTGCGCGGTTGCAGCGCCTGCTGTGGCTGCAGAGACTGATGCAGGAGAGAGATGTTTTGTTGCAGCTGGGGCAGAGGAAAGCATCCGCTTGTGCTGCTGCAGATGCACCGTGGCGTTTCTACTCTCTGCAATCACCAAGTGAAGGGAATTAAGCAGAACACTTTTATCTGAGGGAGTTCCAGTAAGGGATGAACCGGCACACCTTGACTAGTTACAAAAATCTACCTTGTCTAACAAGTGGTGGAACATAGGAGCCTAGTAAGAAGCTGCCTTATAGACCGTTATCCAGCTCAGTATCATACACACAGAACAGCAGAAGCTTTCTGGGGGTTTAAGGCAGAAGTCTCATTCAGTCCTACCTGGAGATAGCAAAGGTTGAACCTGGAATCTTCTGCATGCAGAACAGACTCTCTACCACTGAGCCAAGGCCCTCCTCCTGGAGGCTGCAGAGTCTAAGGCTGTTTACACACTCCTGTTTACTCTGTATCCAGGGTGCCCCCACTGCTGGTTTAAGTAACTGGTGTACACATGGCATTAGACACAACCTAAACATCTCCTGCGGTTTCTTCAGCATTTTGATGTGTCTCTCTCCAAAGCAACTTCTGTCCTGTTTGAAAACATAAGCCATACGAAGACACCTGCACATCACTGTGCTCTGCCAGGGAGCTGATGTGCACAACCACATGCAAATGTGATTTGCCACGCAGCACGGGGGCGAGGGGAGGAACAACCTTGCTGCGTTGCAAGCCAGTAATGCGTACACAGTCTAATGCTCACTGGATCGCTTCAGGCAACAGAATTCCACTTGATTCCCCAACCAGTCGGTAATGGAAAGTCAATGTTTGTTGAAGCAAAATAAATTAGTTATCTGACTCCACTCTCTGTACATTGAGCTGTCTGGAGGTTGTTCAGATGGAACACAGGCAGCTGCTGTTTACCAAGTCAGGCCATTTGCCATCAAGCTGCACAGTGTCTGCTGCGCATGGGCAGGCAGCAGCTTGCCAGGGTTTCAGGCAAGGTCTCCGTCCGACCTGGGGACAGCACGAATTGAACCTGAAACATTTGCATGCAAAACAACATCAAACCTTGGGTTACGTGAAAATATACTCACGTAAAATATACTCAATAACCACACGAGGCGTAACCAGTTGCTGTCTTGCAAAATAAAGTACTGTATCCTATGCACTGTATCATATCATAGATCAGTTCATACTCTAATCAGTTCATGGAGCAGGTCTAGACATTGGTACGTGTCTGTTCCACCTGTGTTAGTTCATAAAGTCCCAGCAATAACAAGTAGTTCCACCCCCATAGAATCATAGAGTTGGAAGAGACCACAAGGGCCATCCAGTCCAACCCCCTGCCAAGCAGAAACACCATCAAAGCATTCCTGACAGATGGCTGTCAAGCCTCCGCTTAAAGACCTCCAAAGAAGGAGACTCCACCACACTCCTTGGCAGCAAATTCCACTGCCGAACAGCTCTTACTGTCAGGAAGTTCTTCCTAATGTTTAGGTGGAATCTTCTTTCTTGTAGCTTGAATCCAAAGACAAGGATTTCCAGAATATAAACCTTGTTTTGCCATCCTGGGCTTCATCAGTAGTACAGGTTCAAAAGTGATGTAACAAGATAGTAGATCTGTGTCATAGTAGTATTCTGCGGAACTGGCACTACGGTACTTGTTATTGCTGGGACTTTATGAACTGATGCAGGTGGAACAGACACGTACCAATGTCTAGACCTGATCCATGAACTGATTAGCGTATGAACTGATCCACTGGGTCTTCTGCTTGTTCCATTGAATTTTATGACTCATTTCTGTTGAAATTTATACGACACAGTGAACGGTATACTTTATTTTGCAAGAGTGCCGCTGGTTACGTCACATTTGCATGCAAAGCATGGGCTCTGCCACTGAGCTACGCACTACGCAGCGCTTTCCCTGACCCTGCTTCCAGGCATGCTTTAACACACAATGTGAAGGATCATGAGTAGCATTGCCACCAGAAGGGTGGGTAAGTGCCAAGTGCAATAGTGACTGATGCCCATTGGGGCTGGCAGGGCAAAAGGTGGGGCAGAGGGCAATGGAAGGCAGAGCCAGAAGAAGCGACGCGTGGAGTCTAATTTTATCTCTGGTTTCCTCCATGCTAAGTCCTACAGAGGCAACACTGAGCCTAAAGAGGAAGAAACAGGCAGAGGCAGGATGTCAGGGACTGACTAGACAGGGAGGAATTGGTGGGGGGCTACAGCTGTCAGGGAAGCATCCAGGTGGAAGGCTCCAAGCCAGGAGAATGTTGGTGGGGTTCAGGAGACAGGTCAGAGGAGGAAGAGGGTGCAGACGGGTTGGAAGCTGAGCAAGCAACAGGTTTAAGTGAGTCTGAGGTAGCTGAGGAGGAGGCTATGACAGAACCCCATCTACCGGCCAGTTCCACTGGCTCCTTCTCCCTTCCTCCTCTGTAGAAACATAGGATTGTATAGTTGGATGGGAGCCTGAGGATCATCTAGTACAACTCCTTTAATTAGCAGGGATATGCAGCTGTCCCATGCAAAGATCGAACCTGCAACCTTGGTGTTATCAGCACTGCGCTCTAACCAACTGAGCTTTCCATGCACTTTGCAGAACAACATGGCAACTGTTGGGAAGGCAGCAGGCTTAGGAGGAAGTGGAAGGCTCAGATCCTCAGTTCTGACAACTGCTTTGTGGGGCAAGTCTTGCCCCTGGAGTTCTCTGTGGGTTTCATCTCTCTGGATAAAGAACCGACTTTACTGCTCATCTCTGAGTTTCTGTGCTGAACCAGCCCTGACACAGGACTGGCTGTATGTAAGAAGGCAGGCAGGTGCAGTTGGCTGAGGCTGTTTGCCCTGATGCTCCCGTCCCCCTGATGACATTATTCCCTGCAATTGTCAGGAAGATTGGAATAAGTGTACCTGGGTTACAAAAACAAACTCCATGTAGAAATGTTGTTTATGCTACTCCTGAATAAGTGAAGGATGCTTTTGGGGAGAACATAAAGTTCTCTTCTTAACGTGCTGTAAATGAAGCTACATGCTCCCTCAATGCCATTCCACCGCAGACTGATAATACTAAGTACTGTTTGTACTCAGATCTAAAGAGCACTGAATTTAGCAGCTGGTGGAAATAAAGAATTCCTTCATCTGATTATTGTAAGTACGTGCGATGAGGAGCGTCCTTGCTACAAAACTCTTCCTTTAAGTATAAATAAATCCAAAACTGCTTTGTTTAGTTGCCATTACCATCACTGTGTTTCTTGAGCTGTGCTAGAAATTAAGGCACTATTATAATAATCCAGTTTTCCCTGCGGCGTTTGTTGGTTAGATAAATATGCCTTTGGCAGTGCAGTGTCTTCGATGTCCTGTTCATTATGTGCAGTACTTTGCAGTATGGGCTCAGTCCAGTGAAGAATTGCATATTGATTAACAATGATACTTTTTTTTTGAAACCAATTGTAATATGTAAAAACAAACAAACACTGTGGGCTTGCAAGTTTGGCCCGTCTTGGTTGTAAGCTTTTCTCGTTACATCGCCAATCTGTAAGAAACATAATAAAAAGTATTTTCTTAGATCGGTGTTTCTTGCATGCTTTGTAGAAAGACAAAGGTGCAATTTCTTTTAAAGAAATGTATAGGTCAGCTTTTGGCCCTGTCTGTGTCTGAATGCTCCTGCTTAGCATCATTTTAAAACAGTTTCTAAAGCCCTTCCTTCCTTTGCAATAGGTAGAAAATTCACACTTACAATGGGCTTGGCCTTGTCAAACTTAAAGACTTTTGCCTCGTTTGTCTCTTTTAACATGCAAAACTCTATGGCTAGCAGTAACTCTGGAATGAAAGTGTGCATTCCAGCTGTTTTTGAACTGCCTTACAAGGATGCAGGGAGAGTCTTGCTAGACCATTCCAAAAGGCTCAGCATCCTGTTTCTGACCATGTTTCTGAGAAGATTCTCTCCTGCTCTTACTGCCACAGACTTATGTAGCTACCCCTCTGGAAGCTGATCATTTGGGACTGCAATCCTATACCCACTTGGCCCTGTTGAATTTATCGGGACCTGTAGTGCAATCCTGTACGTGTCTCCTCAGAAGTAAGCCCCATTGAGTTGAACCGAGTTTCCTCCCAGATAAGTGAGTATTGGATTGAAAACACTGGGTGCTTCCAAACGGTTGCTATTTTCAGGTGTGATTCAATCACGTGCTGGCAAATTCAGGTTGCTCGAGTAAAGTTGATGTGACTCTCTTGTGCTAAAAACTTATTTCCCCATAGCCTATATATATATATATATATATATATATATATATATATATATACACATACATACAGTGGTACCTCGGTTTATGAACACAATTGGTTCCGGAAGTCTGTTCATAAACTGAAGCGTTCATAAACTGAAGCGAACTTTCCCATTGAAAGTAATGGGAAGTGGATTAATCTGTTCCAGACAGTCCGTGGAGTACTTAAACTGAAGCGTTCATAAACTGAAGCGAACTTTCCCATTGAAAGTAATGGGAAGTGGATTAATCCGTTCCAGATGGGTCCGCGGAGTACTTAAACTGAAGCGTTCATAAACTGAAGCATGGGTGTAATTGGTTCCGGAAGTCTGTTCATAAACTGAAGCATTCATAAACTGAAGCGAACTTTCCCATTGAAAGTAATGGAAAATGAATTAATCTGTTCCAGATGGGTCCTCGGTGTTCATAAACCAAAAATTCATAAACCGAGGTGTTCATAAACCGAGGTTCCACTGTATATGTATATATATATATATATATATATATATATATATATATATATATATATGGAAAGTGAAATGCAATGAAAGGTGTGAAATAATACTTACCTGCTTCCATGTTGCATAAGCTCCTGGCAAGCAAACTGTCAGTAAACCGCCGATGTCAGCTAACCTTCTTGCAAATTAAAGTTGATTTGCACAGTTAACCCACTTCCCAAAAAAGTTTGGACTTTTTGTGACAGGGAAAGTGATTGGGTAGGCGCAGGGGAAATATAGGGGTGTTGTTGTTTTTAAAAGTGGATTTGCTCCACTAGGGCAACAGAACATTTTTATCCATCTGATGAAGTGTGCATGCACACGAAAGCTCATACCAAAATAAAAACTTAGTTGGTCTTTAAGGTGCTACTGGAGGATTTTTTTTATTTTTATCCATGTTCAATGTGCAAACCTAAAGTTATTGTATGCACTTGAATCTCTTCTATGAAATGCCGGCAGTCTGGCAGCACCCCTGTCTTTTTGCCTTTTCCCACCCTCTTTCTTCCTTATAAAAGGATCAGTAATGGTTTAGTTAAAACTGGGTGTTTGAAGGGGGTGGTGGTTTCAGAAGCATTATCCTAGATTCTTTTGGTTGTCTCAAACATAATGCTTCTGTAATATTAAGATTAGAAAGTTTTGCTTTCTGTTTTTTTTCTCCTGGAGGAAAAAAATCCATAAACGAGGGACCTCAGGTGTGGATTATAGGCTTTCTCATCACTATAGCAAGGGAAAAAAATAAAAAGCCAGATGTTTTCTCCTCCTGTCTCCCTTTGCCAGCGATATAATATACTTAACATTTTTCGTATTGGCTGTGCCTGTGAAACAGCAGCGTGAAAACCACCATATTTTTCTCCTTTGAAGGTCATTTCAAAAGAATGAATGACTGATCTAGCAGCAGCATAATGTCCTATGAGTCTTCTTGCCTTAGGCAAATGGAGAAAGCCCACCAGGAAGGCAGCAGAGAAGTCTGTGAAAGGGAATCAAGATTGGATTAATCACAATGTTGGCTAAACTACAGTCTGCAGAGGATGGTTTCAGACAAGCAGCAATGCCCTTATTTCTAAATGGATAGGAACTGGAGGACAAGTCCACTGGAAAGACACACGCTCTGACCTCAAAAAACCTTCTGCCAATCCCAGATACAGGTAAAGTCGAACAGAATCTGTTCCGAAAGCCCATTCGACTTCCAAAAGACATGGCTTCTGATTGGCTACAGAAGTTTCCTGCACTCTATTAGAAGCCGTGGAAACCATGCCAGTCGTTCAGGTTCCAAAGAACATTCACAAACTGGAACACTCACTTCTGGGTTTGTGGCATTCGGGAGCCAAAACATTCGACTCGCAAGACATTTGAGATCCAAGGTACGACTGTATATGGAAACAGGCAAACATGAGAAAGAGTGGAGGAATCTGTACATGGAAATCAGCTTGATCTGTTTGCCACTGAATGCAGAAGGTAACTTGTTGCCTCTGGCATGAGACTGGTGTACAAAATGGGCTGGATCCAGACCTAGTCGTTCTCAGAGTTCCATTGGTTTCAATGGAGCTACTCTAATGAAGCCTTCTTTTTAGATTCTCTGAACCAAATCTGACTGAAGCGTTGTGAAGAATTGCAGGTGGGGTACGGATGCCCCTTTCGATGGAGCTGCTCAAGTACAGTGAAAGCAGAGGAAAGTGTTCTGCACTTTAAAGCCTAATGGCATAAGCTTCCATGGACCACCAGAGATGCACGGAGAGGAATGCACGAAGAGAGATTTTTAGTTGGCAGGTACAGGTTATGGGGATGGAGGAACTGTGGAACTGTGAACAGTGGAGTATCAACGAAATGCAAAAAGTGCTATCTTTTACAAGTACAATGAGGCACTCTTACTAACATGCAGGAAGTGTTGCACTTATTGACATTGTAAGATCAGTTCTTGAACTTTGACAGGACAGCTACAGAGGGTTCCATAGAGGGGTCACCACCAAAAAGCCCATTCCCTGTTTCCCCTCAACCTCACCTGAGAAGGTGAAGGCACCCAGGAAAGGGTCTCTGAAGATGATCTGAGTACAGAGGCAGGTTTACATGAGAGTAAGCAGTGCTTTCCATCCATCTGGAAAGAAAGAAAGCCCACAATGGCCATTACTGAGAATCCTCCTAACTGTGCCACCTTCTTGCAGCAGAGGACAGGCCAGCCACTCACACCTCTTGCAAGCTGCAACAGTGGTGGAATGAAGGTGGTGCTTTGGGCTTTGCTTGCTAAGTCTCTAGTTCAAGGATGGGGAACCAATGACCTCTCGGACACTGCTGAACTACAACTCCCATCATCCCTTGGTTATCTAGCCATGGCTGATGGGAGTTAGAGCACAGGTTCCCCACCTCTGCTCAGGTTTGCAACTGATGTTATATATCACCTGCCTCCTGACATCATGCCTGCCACCCACCTTTTTTGCCCTAGTAGACACCAGCAATTTCAGCGATGCCATGCATTTCCCATCATCTTGCTATCAGCATTGGCTCATTGAACTGCCATGTCTTTCTTGGACTGCCTGAAAAACTTATGGGAAAGTGAAAGTCAGTAATTGGAGAGAGAGTGAAGGCTTGTCCTGTAGGTTTACTGGTGGCATTTCCCAATGACAGCTAAATAGAAGCAGACATGGTCAATATGATTTAATAAACCCTAATGCAATTGCAGCTCCAGGCCTTTGTGGCAGTTCTCCTGACAGATGTAACATTCAGCCAGACTCTGCAAATAGTTCCTAAAACCAGAGGGCAGGTTAGCAAAGAAAGCACAAGAAGAAAGCGGGTTGGCATTGCTTTTCACATGAAATGTCATCCAATTTTCCGTTTCATCCTTCAACAGAGAAATTTCCACCCTTGTTATGTACTAAGCTTGGATCCTAGAACAATAGGCAAGTAAGCTGCAACAACTGATTGGCTTGCAGGAGAAGACCAATCAGGCTCCAGGAAGAAGTTAATCAGCCTATTAGGCTGGTAGGATCATAGAATGCAACAACTGATTGGCTTGCAGGAAAAGACCAATCAGGCTCCAGGAGGGAAGCAGAATCAGCCAATCAGACGGGACTCATTGTGTAAATAATGTATATAAAAGGTTGAGGTTTGGGGGGCATTTTATTCACTGTTTTACAAGCTGCAATAAAGAGCATGAAGTCACTGTTGTTTAGTCGTTTAGTCGTGTCCGACTCTTCATGACCCCATGGACCATAGCACGCCAGGCACTCCTGTCTTGCACTGCCTCCCGTAGTTTGGTCAAACTCATGTTCGTAGCTTCGAGAACACTGTCCAACCATCTCGTCCTCTGTCGTCCCCTTCTCCTAGTGCCCTCAATCTTTCCCAACATCAGGGTCTTTTCCAAGGATTCTTCTCTTCTCATGAGGTGGCCAAAGTATTGGAGCCTCAGCTTCACGATCTGTCCTTCCAGGGAGCACTCAGGGCTGATTTCCTTAAGAATTGATAGGTTTGATCTTCTAGCAGTCCATGGGACTCTCAAGAGTCTCCTCCAGCACCATAATTCAAAAGCATCAATTCTTCGGCGATCAGCCTTCTTTATGGTCCAGCTCTCACTTCCATACATCACTACTGGGAAAACCATAGCTTTAACTATACGGACCTTTGTCGGCAAGGTGATGTCTCTGCTTTTTAAGATGCTGTCTAGGTTTGTCATTGCTTTTCTCCCAAGAAGCAGGCGTCTTTTAATTTCGTGACTGCTGTCACCATCTGCAGTGATCAAGGAGCCCAAGAAAGTAAAATCTCTCACTGCCTCCATTTCTTCCCCTTCTATTTGCCAGGAGGTGATGGGACCAGTGGCCATGATCTTGGTTTTTTTGATGTTGAGCTTCAGACCATATTTTGCGCTCTCCTCTTTCACCCTCATTAAAAGGTTCTTTAATTCCTCCTCACTTTCTGCCATCAAGGTTGTGTCATCTGCATATCTGAGGTTGTTGATATTTCTTCCGGCAATCTTAATTCCTGCTTGGGATTCATCTAGTCCAGCCTTTCGCATGATGAATTCTGCATATAAGTTAAATAAGCAGGGAGACAATATACAACCTTGTCGTACTCCTTTCCCAATTTTGAACCAATCAGTTGTTCCATATCCAGTTCTAACTGTAGCTTCTTGTCCCACATAGAGATTTCTCAGGAGACAGATGAGGTGATCAGGCACTCCCATTTCTTTAAGAACTTGCCATAGTTTGCTGTGGTCGACACAGTCAAAGGCTTTTGCATAGTCAATGAAGCAGAAGTAGACGTTTTTCTGGAACTCTCTAGCTTTCTCCATAATCCAGCGCATGTTTGCTATTTGGTCTCTGGTTCCTCTGCCCTTTCGAAATCCAGCTTGCACTTCTGGGAGTTCTCGGTCCACATACTGCCTAAGCCTGCCTTGTAGAATTTTAAGCATAACCTTGCTAGCGTGTGAAATGAGCGCAATTGTGCGGTAGTTGGAGCATTCTTTGGCACTGCCCTTCTTTGGAATTGGGATGTAGACTGATCTTCTCCAATCCTCTGGCCATTGCTGAGTTTTCCAAACTTGCTGGCATATTGGGTGTAGCACCTTAACAGCATCATCTTTTAAAATTTTAAATAGTTCAGCTGGAATATCATCACTTCCACTGGCTTTGTTATTAGCAGTGCTTTCTAAGGCCCATTTGACTTCGCTCTCCAAGATGTCTGGCTCAAGGTCAGCAACCACACTACCTGGGGTGTACGAGACCTCCATATCTTTCTGGTATAATTCCTCTGTGTATTCTTGCCACCTCTTCTTGATGTCTTCTGCTTCTGTTAGGTCCTTACCACTTTTGTCCTTGATTATGGTAATCTTTGTACAAAATGTTCCTTTCATATCTCCAATTTTCTTGAACAGATCTCTGGTTTTCCCCATTCTATTGTTTTCCTCTATTTCTTTGCATTGCTCATTTAAGAAAACCCTCTTATCTCTCCTTGCTGTTTTTTGGAAATCTGCATTCAGTTTCCTGTATCTTTCCCTATCTCCCTTGCATTTTGCTTGCCTCCTCTCCTCCGCTATTCGTAAGGCCTCGTTGGACAGCCATTTTGCCTTCTTGCATTTCCTTTTCCTTGGGATGGTTTTCGTTGCTGCCTCCTGTATAATGTTACGAGCCTCCATCCATAGTTCTTCAGGCACTCTGTCCACCAAATCTAAATCCTTAAACCTGTTCCTCACTTCCACTGTGTATTCATAAGGGATTTGATTCAGATTGTATCTTACTGGCCCAGTGGTTTTTCCTACTTTCTTCAGTTTAAGCTGGAATTTTGCTATAAGAAGCTGATGATCTGAGTTACAGTCAGCTCCAGGTCTTGTTTTTGCTGACTGTATAGAGCTTCTCCATCTTTGGCTGCAGAGAATATAATCAATCTGATTTCGATGCTGCCCATTTGGTGATATCCATGTGTAGAGTCGTCTCTTGTGTTGTTGGAAGAGAGTGTTTGTGATGACCAGCTTGTTCTCTTGACAGAACTCTATTAGCCTTTGCCCTGCTTCATTTTGAACTCCAAGGCCAAACTTGCCAGTTGTTCCTTTTATCTCTTGATTCCCTACTTTAGCATTCCAATCCCCTGTAATGAGAAGAACATCCTTCTTTGGTGTCATTTCTAGAAGGTGTTGTAGGTCTTCATAGAATTGGTCAATTTCACTTTCTTCAGCACCGGTAGTTGGTGCATAAACTTGGATTACTGTGATGTTAAAAGGTCTGCCTTGGATTCGTATCGAGATCATTCTGTCATTTTTGAGATTGCATCCCATTACAGCTTTTGCCACTCTTTTGTTGACTATGAGGGCCACTCCATTTCTTCTACAGGATTCTTGCCCACAGTAGTAGATATGATAGTCACCCGAACTGAATTCACCCATTCCCTTCCATTTTAGTTCACTGATGCCCAGGATGTCGATATTTATTCTTGTCATCTCATTTTTGACCACATCCAGCTTACCTCTATTCATGGTTCTTACATTCCAGGTTCCTATGCAATATTTTTCTTTACAGCATCGGACTTTCCTTTCGCTTCCAGGCATATCCGCAACTGAGCGTCCTTTCGGCTTTGGCCCAGCCGCTTCATCAGCTCTGAATCTACTTGTACTTGTCCTCCGCTCTTCCTCAGTAGCATGTTGGACGCCTTCCGACCTGAGGGGCTCATCTTCCAGCGTCATAACTTTTATATGCCTGTTGTCTTTGTCCATGGAGTTTTCTTGGCAGGGATACTGGAGTGGCTTGCCAGTTCCTTCTCCAGGTGGATCACGTTTAGTCAAAACTCTCCACTATGACCTGTCCATCTTGGGTGGCCCTGCATGGCATAGCTCATAGCTTCTCTGAGTTATTCAAGCCCCTTCGCCACGACAAGGCATTGATCCATGAAGGGGATGAAGGGGATTGATCCATGAAGGGGATGAAGTCACTACAGGACTCCAAGTATATTTCAACCCTGCAAATGCTACCTTTAAGGAAATCACACTGCATTGCCAGTTTGGGATTAATAGGTGATACTCTTGAAAACTCATTCCCTGTATGAGGCAGTTCCTAGCCCCAATTACATCCCTCAGTTCCAAAGGGGTTGCATTCTTAGGGACAAAGGCAAACCCAAGATCCATTGGGATGAGTGAGTTAGGAGCCGGTGAACTGGTGACTCAGCTGGCTGATTCCCAGCACAGCTGGGCTATCTCAGCATAATCTGTACATCCCAGTTTAGCCAGAGGTACACTGGAACAACTCCCTCATTCTGGCTCCGCTGGGGCTCCGCCAGCTGAGCCAAGACTGATGGATCTTACACTGGTGTAAGGGAAAAAAATGGTAGACATGGGATTGGGCAGGGGACAGGGTCTTTATGCAGGATCCTAACTTGATTTAGCTCAGTCATGGGACCTGGCATCCCAGCAGAACCCAGGCAGGCACAAAGGGTAACTCAAACTTTTTTCGCAGAGATCTGTTTTCCCTCTGCAAGTAGGCCTGCAATGAAGTTTGGTCATCTTAATTTAAGACAGCAAAAATTCCACTTGATACTTTACGTAGGATTGCTTTGCCTAAAAGTATTTCTGTGCAAGGAAGGAGAGTCCACCACCTCCTGAGGGAGCCCATTCCACTGTCAAACAGCAATCTTCCTTTGATTTGGGACCTACCCTCCGAAGCTGGAGAAAACAAGCTTACTCCAGCTTCCATGTGACAACCCTTTAGATATGTTGTTGTTGTTTAGTCATTTAGTCGTGTCAGACTCTTCGTGACTCCATGGACCATAGCACGCCAGGCACTCCTGTCTTCCCCTGCCTCCCGCAGTTTGGTCAAATATTTGGTCAAATAGATATGTTATCATTATATTTAACGAAATTATAATTACTTATATCATTTTACAGCTTTTATTTTTTGTAAGCCGCTTTGAGGTTTATATTACAACCAATTGGTATGTAAATTTTGTTCAGTAAAATAAATTTAAAAATAAGTAATATATGCATTTATATATAAAAGTCCCACCCCACCTACACTACAGCCTAGAAAAACAGGAAGAAGGGCATAGGAGTCCTCACAGACCTTATCAAACTTGGGAGCATGTTATTTGCTAAAGATTAGGCTCCTGCTATTCCTAGCAGCTGTGTTTGTACATGAGAAGTTGTGGCTCAGCAAACGCGCGCCCCCCTCCCCATTTCTGGCTTCACCGTAAGGAAAGTGAAAGGCAAACATTTAGATGCCAGGTATCAGTAGCCTACGCCCAGACAAATTCACATTTGGAAATGGATTGCAGTCTTCTTCTTCTTCTTCTTCTTCTTCTTCTTCTTCTTCTTCTTCTTCTTCTTCTTCTTCTTCTTCTTCTTCCTCTTCCTCTTCTTCTTCTTCTTCTTCTTCTGCGATCACTCGTAGCCGAGTAAGAGTGTCTTCCATAAACACAGTTTTAACAATGAGTCTGTAAGTGACTGTGGAGGCCAATTCTGGATCAACACATCCTTCCACAGTGGGGACATTGGTTTCTGGGTGGGAGTTGAGCACGGTGTGGATTTGCCAAGCGTGTCTTCCTCTTAGCGTGTTTCTCCCTTTCGTCCTGAGTTTGAGTCTCTTCAAAGTCCACGATATCTTTGGTAAAGCCTGTTCTCCAACTGGAGAGAGATAGATAGATAGATTTATTGCAGCTTTAAGCTCGTATAACTCCAACTGGAGCACTCGCAGACAAGTGTTTCCCAATTGCTGGTGTTTATACTACATTTTTAAAGATTTTCCTTGAGACAGTATTTAAACCTCTCCTGTTGACCACCAGCATTACGCTTTCCATTTTAAAGTTCGTAATAGAGTAGTTGCTTTGGAAGACGATCATCAGGCTTCCGTACAACATGACCAGTCCAACGAAGTTGATGTTGAAGAATCATTGCTTCAACACTGGTGATCTTTGCTTCTTCCAGTACACTGGTATTAGCTTGCCTGCCTTCCCAAGTGATGTGTAAAATAGCAGTAGACTCATGGCTAAAGCATATGTATGGTCAAATTCTTAATCTAAAGTCAGTATTACAGACAAAGGTAAAATCCAACCCATACATTTTGAGTGCTCTGGTGCCAGTTTAACATGCCCACTTGACTGCTTCAGTCTGTGGAACTGGCACTGTCTGTTACAGATACAACGTAATATTCATTCAGAAATCAGTCATTTAGTGCTGTATTCTTTTTGGCAAACTGCTCAAAACATTTATGTTTAGGCAAGCTTATCCAGACAGGTGTGTTTTATCACTTTTCCATCATCTTTTTGATCCTTCTTCAATACCTTTTCCAAATGTTTTATAATCAAGAATTTTAATGTTTTTTTATATAATTCTTGTAAACTGCTTAGGTTTTCTTAGAGTCAAGTGGTCTGTCCATGGGCCTGGTGCCAGCTCCCTGTGGAGCCCTGGAGAGATCATTTTCCACTACGAGGAAAAGGTGTTGTGGTAGGGGGCTTGTGGAGAGACTGCACAACAAACAACGTGTGTTTGGGGTTTGCTTTGCAGAATTACCTTTAAGTTTTCACACTAATTTAAAACTCTAGAAGGAGAGACGGATTTAAAAATATATACATATATTAGGAAGTTCCATGCAGAGCAAGCAAAGAACTTAACACACCCACCCACAGAGCAGAGAAAAATTTGAACAATGCACAATTATTCATTGCTTTAATATGTGATACAGCTACTGTTTAAGCTATCACCAATTCAGCTGCCTTAGTACATTGAGAATTAGAACAGATTTTCTCAGCAGCCAGCCTCCGCAGTCAAGTTATCCCCACCCCACCCCACCCCTTTCCAGCTTAAAAGCAGTTTTTGCTTCAGGATGGAATTCACAATATTCTTCCGGCAGGAAAGAATAATATGAACACCTTTTACCTTGGGTAAGATGTGATTTCTAATTGAATTGCAGTGACAACCAAAGCAGATGATGACACCTACACTATTTCCCCCCCACTAAAAGGCCACTTTGATGCAAAGCTTAGAGGAATCATCTCTTTATGGCAGTGCTTGAGGTCAGATGCTGATCGACTTTTTTCATACAAAAATCCCCGCTCTCCCCCAAAGGGAAGAGTTAAAAAATGGCACAGCTGAGTTTTGAAGTTCCTTCCAAAGAGGCTGGTGACTGACACACAAATACCCTAAAGGTTCCTGCAGATGGTCTCAGCATTTAAATTATGTGCATGTCTGAGTTAGTGGTTTGTGGAAGGAAACTCATGAGGGGGGAAAAATCACAGCATCTTCTCAAGGTACCAAAATAAAAGTGGTCAAAGAAAAAAGTTCCTTCCAAGTTACTCAGGCTGACATGTCCCCTGGGAAATGAAATCAGAACAGTTCTCACAAATTCAGAGCCAACCTATATAAACTATCCCCTTTGGATTACAGGTAGGAAGTGCTGTCAATGTTTTGGGATGCTTCACCAATGTAAAAAGCTCACTGCATGTATAAAACTAGCATACACTGGTACCTCGGTTTACGAACTTAATCCATTCTGGAAGTCCGTTCTTAAACCAAAGCCGTTCTTAAACCGAGGCACATTTTCCCTAATAAGGCCTCCCACCGCCAGTGCCCTCCCACCGTTCGGCTTCCATTCGTAGACCGAGGTAAAGTTCGCTAACCAGAACACTACTTCTGGTTTTGCGGAGTTTGTATACCAAATAGTTTGTAAACAGGGCTGTTCTTAAACCGAGGTACCACTGTATTAGGAAAAGGTGTAGGTGGGGCTTGTCCACCTGGGAAGGTACCCCTTCTAGGAGAAGGAAAACTCTGCCCCGAACCATGGGCGGGGGCAGGCTTTATGTTAGGGGGGCAGAACCGAGCTGTTAGTTAAGCATTTCTATTTATTTACTTGATGGGGGGGAGCTGCCCCCCTGCCCCCACTTGGCTACTCCCATGCCCCAAACCTCTTTTGCCTTGTGGGACATCTCCGGGAGAAGAAAAGGCTAAAGAGTAAGCCCTACACAAATCCAGAGTGGGGTCCCTAAGGCAGTTGCTCTGTACTCCTCGTTCCAGCAACTCCTGCAGCCAAGCTGGTGCCAAATGTCTTGTTCTGCTTCCCTTTGAACCACATCAGCGAGGCTGAGAGGGGGGGGTCTTGTCATCGCCTCCATACACTTATTGTATAGGGCACCACCAAGTTCAATCTCATCCCTCCCAGCAGCTTCCATTCCACCCCCTCCCTGGGAACTGATGTCCACGCTTCTCCCTGTGACCTGAGACCCTAGTCAGCCTTGGCTCTGTTGCTGGCCCCAAGCCTGGGCCAGCCCTCATGCCCATGGCAGACGCCCCTGGAGGGGCGCAGTCTGGCCCGGTCCAGCCCCCCCCCCTCGCCAAGCACCTTCCTTTCCGTTGGTTGAGTGAAGCCCACATGGGGCGCTGTCAGCCAGCGGGATGGAGAAAGGCCCCTTCCCCTTGCCTGGAGAAGGGCAGGGGTTTCTTTTCTGTTATTTATGACTCCATTCGAGCTCTTAGAGCAAATGCCACTTTCCCACATTAACTTGACAAGGACATGACCAGATGGACAAACCTTGACTTTTTATTAAGTAAAATCGCCTCCATACACACTGCCCAGGTTTGCATCCTGGGGGAGTTCACTTAGTTGCTGCTAATGCAGCGTTTTGACTTCACCCTCAGAGGTGCACTCCATTGTCTCTCAAGACAGATAGATGCCAACGGCAGCAACAGGAAAGAGTCTACACTAAACCTCCTTCTCTGATAGACTTGTTTGCCAAATGCAGGGAGCTTGGTTCTTTCTTATTTTTATACCTGGACGTACATGCAAATCAGAGTCTCCAACCTGCAGTGAGAGGAGGCATGGATCAGTGCTATAGTGATGCCCTGCATGCAGAAGCTCCCAGATTCAGCCTCCAGAATCTACAGTTCAAAGGATCTCAAAGAGCAGGCTGAGCCCATTTGAAGCTTCTTCTGCCCTGTCATCCTTCAGAGGTAAATGCCCAGATAGTTTTGTTTTCCAGTTACCAGGGGTCTCATATACTTTATGTTATTTTAATAGGAATGTGAAGCTGCCATTGGGAAGCTTTTGCTGGTAGGGGGGACCACCTTGGCAACCTCTGTCTGCCCAGGCCCAATAATTCCTTTTTGATGGGCCATCAAGACGCGGGTGGTGCTGTGGATTAAACCACAGAGTCTAGGACTTGCTGATCAGAAGGCTGGCGGTTCGAATCCCCGCAACGGGGTGAGCTCCCGTTGCTTGGTCCCAGTTCCTGCCAACCTAGCAGTTCGAAAACATGTCAAAGTGCAAGTAGATAAATAGGTACCGCTCTGGCGGGAAGGTAAACGACATTTCCGTGTGCTGCTCTGGTTCGCCAGAAGCGGCTTAGTCATGCTGGCCACATGACCCAGAAGCTGTACACCAGCTCCCTCGGCCAATGATGTGAGATGAGCACCGCAACCCCAGAGTCGGTCCCGACTGGACCTAATGGTCAGGGGTCCCTTTATCTTTATCTTTACAAGACCCTTTGTCATGTTTAATGGCTTGGCTTATACCCCAGCCTGCCATGTGAAGCTGCCTGGGCTTGTGATCCTGTCCAAACCTTTTCAAAGAGGGCCAGATTTGATGAAGTGAAGGGCCATGAGTTGACCTTTTTTTTGCTTTGACCTTTTTTGCTTTGACCTTTTTTTGAAGTTGTTGACCTTTCTTATGCTTTTACCCCAAAGTTGTTGAGCTTTTTTTTTTTAGGATTGAAGTTGTTGAGGTTTTTACCCCAGGAAATAAACTGGGGACGGATGAAAACGACCAGTGTGCCGGATTAGGCCCCTGAAACGGACTTTGGACATGCCTGTCCTATGCTGAATGCAACAGCACTTGGCTTGGTTTGAATTAACCAAACTTTGGTTAACCTTGTGAATTTATGAGTTTGCTCATATTTCAGCTTTTTACTGACTCCAGAGATTACGGCGAGGCTGCCTCTCCCCCAAACTCATGACAAGATGCACACACAAGCATACTGAACTCTTTTCTACCAGTTGAGCAGAACAAGAACATAGGGCGCTGCCTAATATCAGCATGAATCCATCTAGTGCAGCAATTTCTGCTCTGATTGGCAGCCGCTCTCTGAGATCCCCGGCCTTTCCAGTCTCCTGCTAACTGATCCTTTTAATGCTGCCAAGGGATTGGACATGTAGACTTTCTGCATGCAAGGTGTGTGCTGTACCACTGCGTCATTTATCACTCCTCTGCTCAAAAGGCACCCAAAGAAATGCACCACTGATAGCAGCACTCTGGTCATGGAATTCTTTTGCACGCTTGACAACTTTGATTAATTCTGTTGCAAGGGCTTGCTGTTACCAGTTCCTGCCAAGAATGGTCCAGTGGCCAGTTGCTAAGACACAAGTGAAAAGCGCTTTTCTTCATTTGCATGTCTTGTGGTGTTCTTCTCTCTTCTCTCACCCCATGTGCCCATCCACACTGAATTTCTTTCTGAACCGGCTCCCTGTTTAGCTTTATCATTCCTGTTAAGTTTCCATTTCCTCTTCTGAATTCTTTCTATATGCAATCTGGTAATGGATTGGGTAGGACCAGCGAGTGGATCGTAGGTGCCTCTGGTCAGCTGTTGCTGAAACAGACCACTAGCCCCAACCTTCCCCTTCTAGCCTTTCACGTTGGATCCCTCCCAAGTAGAGGGAGGCTGCATCAAGTGGGTGAGCTTCTCCTCTGGGCCTGTCTAGCCTGTTGCACTGGAAAGCGCAGGATTCTCCTACAGTTGGATGTCAGAAGGGAAGGAGAGCCAGAAGAACTGGAACTGTCCTGCTGCTGTGTGGCAGGGCCAACCTCTGACTCCTCTCTGTCTGAGTCTGCACTCACACTGTGCCTCTCAGCCTCTAACCCGGCCCTGGAAGACCCTCCTTCTCCTGACCCCCCCTTGATCACTCAGCCCCCCTGCTTCTAGTACCTCCCAGCTTGTCCCTTCTGCAGACTGCTCTTCAGTGTCCCACCACCAGGACCCAGGATCTACGTCGCCATCTTCTGTGCCCTCCCTGGGTCGGATTCCTATATTTCAAAAAGTGAAAATCCGGACAAAAAAATCCGCTTTTCGAAAAAATTATGCCCAGGCGCCATTTTCGACAGGTGAATCCCCAGCTATGTCTGGGAAATTCTGGACCTATGGCAGCCCTCTCACTGGAGGGCTCTTGGGCAGATGGCTCCCACCCACCACTCTTCTTCTGCCGACCAGTCCCTGACACCCAGGCTCCCTCTGCCTACTTGCTAAGCATCCTCCAGGTCTTCTAGCTTCATGCCCTAACTCACTGTTCCAGCCTGACTCAGCACCTGGCTTTGGATTGACTCTGCCTTTAGATTCGCTTTCTAGTGCAATGTTTGCATGGTTCCGCTTCCTGCTTAGATCTCTTGTTGCATTTATCATGGCGCTCCATCCCCACTCTGACCCTAATCCTACCAAGACAAATATTTTCAGCTTTGCAGGACCCAACGACGGAGGAAGCCGTTCCGGCACCTGCTCAGCGCGCATGGGCCGAAGCAAGGGGCGGGCCAGGGAGGGCGCCCCGAGTGCCACCCCCCTGGGTGGCACCCGGGGCAGCCCCCTCCCATCACCCCCCCTTGCTACGCCCCTGCCAGGACCCTGGCTGCTAATGATCCAGCCTTGATTTGTCTCACCCTTTCAACTTATCCTTTTCCTCCATCAATGAAAAAGCAAAGAAAGTAGGGAGTGCTATACTTCGCCACCAGTTTGAAGCACCAGAAGTTCTTTGTTCCACGTGGCCACTTTGCAGACTTTCATCTCCCATGAAACATTAAGGGATGAAAAGGCCAGAACAGGGAGGTCTTTGGTCCCTCTGTATTGCTGCAGCATCATATTCCAAAGCTATCAAAATACTCTTTGTTCTCAAAGCGCTGGGATACTTCCTTCCTAATCATCGATAATGAGGCATATTTATTTTCTCTTTTTTTGCTTAGAAAGCAAGAGATGGATTTGCCCCCCATGCTCTTCCCTTCGGCGCCCTTCTCTCCTCCTGATTCCTAGTTTGTTCTTTCTCCTAACCCATCATTACTTAAATTGTACCATTGTTCTTAACACATCGTGGGGACTTTATGACTAGTTCCGAGCAGGAGGCAAAGGGAGAGGGAGCCAGAGCAGGGCTTGCTTTTGTTGTAACACACCTGCCTGGGCTAATTAATGAGAGTTTACAGCGCAGGATGGTCTCCAAAATCAGGAAGATGTGATTATCTTTTGAATTGCCAGGATGCAACAGAGGCAGAGCCCTTGCTTATAAATGAGATTTCTCCTTGGAAGCCAAACCTGCAATAGAAGTGTCGTTTCAATTTTTTTTTAAAAAAAATGGTTTCTAATAATATAAGTGGCATAGACCCAAAGAGCTCGCCACACCAATCTGTCTGGCCCTCCAAACTCTTCCCAGCCCCCACACCTCATCAGTGTTTTTGCCCGCCTGGAATGCATCCTTGAATGGTAATAATCCCTCTTCTTTGCCTGGAGAATGGAGAGATATGTGTTTAGAAAGTCATGGTCGGCAGGGATGGAATTTAGTCCTCTACACCAGGGCGAAAGCCACATCCGTTGCTCCACTTGCTTGTGCCTTTGATTAATTTTCATTTTAAGAAATGTATGCTAATGATAAAATGGTAAGGACAATGGTAAAAGTAATTTGCATTTGAAAGGTGCCTGGAGTGGACAATGTCCATTCGGTATCAAATAAATGACATTTTCAGCGGTTCTGTCCACTACTGAACTGTTGGCTTTATTTCAACCCAAATTGCATTTGGCTTTGGGTTTTTGGAAGGGGTTGTATTGCTGTGCCTCAATAAAACACACAACATGAAATGGGTTTTTAATGCCATAATAGTCACAACTGAAGGACCCCGCAGACTTTTACACAGAGCACCATTAAGAGTTAAGCAGTCATTTACATTCAGGCTGTGACATTAATGGTTATTTACTGAAATGTAAACAATAGCTAGAGTTGCATGCTGAATTTTTCAGGCTGTAAGTTGGATATGAACCCCAGAGTATTTGAGAATTAATGGCAGCTTAACAAAGCGTAATCATCACTGTCTATGGACACATAATTTAGAGACTAATAAGTATGAACTGAACTGAATGTTAAAAGTGCTTTTTTTTAAAAAATAGATCCAGTGTTGCACCACAGATTAAAACAAACCAAAGAAAAGCAGCACGCATAAGATTGTGCCACGAAATCTAAATCAATATCCCTTCCAGAAACCTTTCTTTTATTCAAGCCTTTTAGTGCTAAGGTTTTGTGCGGGGCTCATGCTAGAAAGCTCCATATTATGTACCTCAGCACCTTGTATCCATGCAACAGGTTGTATTTAAGGAGATCCCAAAGTGCTTAATAATGTTTTGCAGAGCTAATGCATCCAGCAATTGCAAGAGGGTGAAGGGGAACCAGGAAGAAAACAACTAGTATTGTGGCAGTCACTCAGGACCATAGAATCATAGAATCAAAGAGCTGGAAGAAACCACAAGGGCCATCCAGTCCAACCCCCTGCCAAGCAGGAAGCACCATCAAAGCATTCTTGACATATGCCTGTCAAGCCTCTGCTTAAAGACCTCCAAAGAAGGAGACTCCACCACACTCCTTGGTAGCAAATTCCACAGCCAAACAGCTCTTACTGTCAGGAAGTTCTTCCTAATGTTTAGGTGGAATCTTCTTTCTTGTAGTTTGAATCCATTGCTCCGTGTCCGCTTCTCTGGAGCAGCAGAAAACAACCTTTCTCCTTCCTCTATATGACATCCTTTTATATATTTGAACATGGCTATCATATTACCCCATAACCTTCTCTCCTCCAGGCTAAACATACCCAGCTCCCTAAACCCAGGGGCAGCAAACCTTTTCAGCAGGGAGCCGGTCCACTGTTCCTCAGACCTTGGGGGGGGGGCGGACTATATTTTGAAATAAAATATGAATGAATTCCTATGCCCCATAAATACAGTAACCCAGAGATGCATTTTAAATAAAAGGACACATTCTACTCATGTAGAGTAGAATGCAAGCACCAGGCAGGCCCCACAAATAACCCAGAGATGCATTTTAAATAAAAAGACACATTCTACTCATGTAAAAACATGCTGATTCCCGGACCGTCCGCGGGCCGGATTTAGAAGGCGATTGGGCCGCATGCGGCCCCCGGGCCTTAGTTTGGGGACCCCTGCCCTAAGCCATTCCTCATAAGACATCGTTTCCAGGCCTTTGACCATTTTGGTTGCCCTCTTCTGGACACGTTCCAGCTTGTCAGTATCCTTCTTGAACTGTGGTGCCCAGAACTGGACACAGTACTCCAGGTGAGGTCTGACCAGAGCAGAATACAGTGGTACTATTACTTCCCTTGATCTAGATGCTATACTGCTATTGATGCAGCCCAGAATTGCATTGGCTTTTTTAGCTGCTGCATCATACTGTTGCCTCATGTCAAGTTTGTGGTCTACCAAGACTCCTAGATCCTTTTCACATGTACTGCTCTCAAGGCAGGTGTCACCCATCCTGTATTTGTGCCTTTCATTATTTTTATTTTTGCCCAAGTGTAGTACTTTACATTTCTCCTTGTTAAAATTCATCTTTTTTTGCTTTGGTCCAGTTGTCTAATCTGATAAGGTCATTTTGAAGTGTGATCCTGTCCTCTGGGGTGTTAGCCACCCCTCCCAATTTGGTGTCGCCTGCAAACTTGCTCAGGATGCCCTCAAGCCCATCGTCCAAGTCATTGATAAAGATGTTGAATAAGACTGGGCCCAAGACAGAACCCTGTGGCACCCCACTAGCCACTACTCTCCAGGATGAAGAGGAGCCATTGATGAGCACCCTTTGGGTTCGGTCAGTCAGCCAGTTACAAATCCACTGAATGGTAGCATTGTCTAGCCCGCATTTTACCAGCTTCTTTACAAGAATATCATGGGGCACCTTGTCAAAGGCATTGCTGAAATCAAGATAGGCTACATCCACAGTGTTCCTTTCATCTACCAGGCTTGTATTTCTGTCAAAAGGCAGTGGTAAACAGGTTGTGGGAAGATCAACGCTGTTAAAAAGCACATAACTTTGCAAATTATCCCAATGCTCTGTTCGCATCTTACTGGTTACACAAGTTCACGGCCGGCCCTACCAGTGGGCAAAAGTCACAGTTTTGCAGAGCTCTGCATTTCAGCAAACGCCATACATATGGAAGCAGCTAAACCTTTGAGCACATGTTTTGCCTGCAGTGCAGAAGGTCTCAGGTCCAATCCTTAGCATCTCCACATGTAAGGATCAGTTGACAGGTGATGTGAAGGACTCCTTCCTGAGAACATGGATAGGCTCCATCTGGGAGAGAAGGCAATGCTAAGCTAGATGTGTATATTGGCTGGTGTGCTATAAAGCAGCTTCTTCTGTCCCATTTGGAAGAAACCATTTCCACCATTGTCCCCCATGTTCTTGCTGTTAAGGCTTAAGCATAATTGTTTAATTCACACTGAAATGGAGAATGCCTGTCTGTGTTTCCAGAAGGGATTGGCTGGAAGACTCCACCAAGGTTAGTGAAGAACAAGATGAATTCACCAAGCAACTAGATTGGTTGATAATGAACTGTTGCTATTTAATGTGGACCAGTTCTTGTGAATGAACACGAGGTGGCATTCAACTTAGTTTTACTCAGAACACACCCGCTTTGAAATTAATGGGCATGGCTGAGTTAGGCAGGCCCATTCATCTCAATGGTGGGATGCACCTATAGAGGCTCATCAATGAAAGATCTTCACAATGACTTCTGGGAGAAATCCCAGTGGGGCAGGGGAGGGATCGTTCCATATGGCAAGCTGAAAAGGTCGTGCAGATAGAATGTTATAGTGCAATGGGTCTACTCTGAGTTAAACTGAGTTGCATACTACCTACTTAACATTATGCTGTAACAACAACAACAACATGATTTACATACCGCCCTTTATAAAAAGATTCCTGAGTGGTGAAAAAACATTAAGAACATAATTCATGGAGCATAACAATAACAATACAGAGCATAATAATAGACAGCATAATAATAAAATTATCATAATAACAGCCCCCCACCAGCAACACATTTAACAGGCAATATATTATTTAATTCCTGCCAACCTAGCAGTTTAAAAGCACATCAAAATGCAAGTAGATAAATAGGTACCGCTACAGCGGGAAGCTAAACGGCGTTTCCGTGTGCTGCTCTGGTTTGCCAGAAGTGGCTTTGACATGCTGGCCACATGACCTGGAAGCTGTACGCCGGCTCCCTCAGCCAATAATGTGAGATGAGCGCGCAACCCCAGAGTCGGTCACGACTGGACCTAATGGTCAGGGGTCCCTTTACCTTTACCTTTTATATTATTTAATAGCCAAATGCTATTAAAGAGGAATGTTTTTGCCTGGTGCCAGTCAGGAGAGAGCGTTCCACAGATGGGGAGCCACCACAGAAAAGGCCTGTTCTTGTGTCGTCACCCTCCAAAATTCTTGGGGCAGAGGGACATAGGGAAGGGCCTCAGATCACAAGCGCAGGGTCTGGGTCGGTTTGTATGGGGAGAGGCGCTCCTTAAGGTATTGAGCAAATATAGCAAAATGTTAACATTTTAACGTGTTATAAAGGAAAATACCTTTGATGAAACCTGGTCTCCCTTTTTTCATATCTAAGGGGAAAGAAACTAAAGCTCTTCCCGGTGCCTCACAAACCTGTCTGCGGAGATGCTTTACAGACTGCCAAAGATTTAAGACCATGTAAAATGACAGAATGGGCTTGGTGCTATGTTCTTTTCTCTGTTGTGACTGCATTGTATAATAAATATTTTAATTTAAAAACAGAAACAGAAACAAAAAAAACCCATACGTTATGTGGCTGGTATGATGTTATCACACAGATGTTAAAAACTAGCAAATTTTAACAAATCCGATTCTAAGCAGAATCTAGTAAAAATTAGTCATGATTCAAGTCCCATTGGTTCCAATTACAGTTGCGGCCAAATCCCATTGCATTGCTCTCAAGGAGAGCAGCATATTCACATGCCTGGAGATCCTTCCTTCAGTATGTACTGTATTACAACATTTGTAGTTTAATCAGCTGCAGACAAAAAATAGCTGGGTTTTTTTGGGGGGGGGAGCAAGAGCATAATAAATTCAAGAGGTTGAGGCTTTTTCTCCCCGCGTACACACTCACAAATACCTTCCAAGCACTACGGAAGTTAAAATGGAGTGGTTAATTTAAGCCCTGTGAATCATCTGCTGTTATACAAAAGTACTTCATCAGAGTGTTTTAAGCTTCAGTTAGCGGAGAGACATCTGGCAGGCTTGAGGTTAAAGAACATCGTCTGAGGGCAATTTGTTTAGAAGAGCATCACTCTCATTGTCCCAGAGCCTCTGCAAAGTGCTGTGGGATCTAAAGGTGAAAGCATGGGGCAGGAATTGCTGCTATTACTTATGGCAATGATGCTTCCATTTGGCAAAGTCCTCCATATATCCAGGAGTGAGATCCCACCACCACCCCATCCACCTCTCCAGCCAAACTGCAGAAAAAATTAATGAGCCGAGAAGGACAGACTACTAGTGACATATTAATGTATTTTGATCTTTGTTGGAAGCCGCCCAGAGTGGCTGGGAAAACCCAGCCGGATGGGCAGGGTACAAATTATTATTATTATTATTATTATTATTATTATTATTATTATGCACATCAAGCAAGCAGAAAAGACTGTGAGTTTTCCGCACCTCTGCAGCTCCTCACAGGGTGTTATGTACTGAGCTTGGATCCTAGAACAATAGGTAGTTAGGATACTAGAATACAACAACCTGATTGGCTTGCAGGAGCTGGCCAATCAGGCCTCAGGAAAGAGTTCATCAGCCTATTAGGTCAGTAGGATCCTAGAATGCAACAACCAATTGGCCTGCAGGAGCAGCCCAATCAGGCTCCAGGTGGGAAGCAGAGTCAACACAATCATATGGGACCCATTGTGTAAATAATGTTTATAAAGCCTGGGGTTTTTTGGGGGGTGGGGGATTCCATCACTGTTCCTATGAGCTGAAATAAAGAGCATGAAATTACTACACAACTCCAAGTATATTTCACAGGGGGAAACCTCTGACCCCCACATCACACTTTAAAGCACATGGTTTCCACCAAAAATAAAAAATCCTGGGAATTGCAATTTACCCCTTGCACAGCTACGATTCCCACACCCTTAACAAACCACAGTTCCTACAATTCTTTGGGGAAAGCCATGTGCTTAAAATGTAAAGTGTGCTTAAAATGTATTAGCAGCTATTAGTCGTGTGAACCTGCAGCAAAAACGTTCTCCCTTATCCTCCTCTCCATGACTTTGCCTAGCCGCCTAAATCTTGATGCAATACATTGGAACAAATGAACGTCAGAAACTGCCTTGCATAGAGTCAGACGAATGGTCCACCTCAACCTGAATAAAATATCTGGGGAAGGGGGGCCCTGGTAAGCCCTGTCCAGCACAATCAATCGCATGACGCAGTGCGAGCACAGCATTTGAATGGCAATCAACTTTGCGAAGCCCTCTCGGCCTCTAGGAGTTGGCTTCTGTGGTCCATCTAACTCAGTTTTGTCTATACTGACCGGCTCTCCCAGAGCGTAAGACAGGGGGTAAGCCCAGCGGCGGAGGAAGCCGCTTGGGTGCCTGGGGTGGGGTGCACCGCCCATAGGGGGCAAGGCACACTGCGGGGCCTCTGGAGTCTGCCTGCCTCCTCCCACTCAGCTGCCCCACAGTTGGGGGGGGAGGCAGCGGGCAGACTGTTTTGGCAGCATGGAGCCTGTGTGCGCCCAAGCCACCGCATGTCTCCCAGGAAAGACGTGTGGCTCGGGTGCGCTGCAGACCCCGTAATGAGTGCTGCCGGGCATTTTGCCACCCCCTCAGTGATGACACCTGGGGCAGACCGCAACCCCCCCCCACACCCCCTTCCTCCGCCCCTGGGTAAGCCCAGCCTTGCCTGGAGACACCAGGGATTGAACCTGGGACCTTTTGCATACAATGCAGATGCTCCGCCCCCAAACTATGGTCCTTCCCCAATTCCATAGATGGTATAGTGCGAAGGAAGTATTTTGTTTTGCCGGTTCTGAATCTACAGCCTGTCAAATGCAGTGTTATGAAAGTTCCCCATCCCATAAACAAATCACAATAAAATATGGACACAGGATTACAGGAACTAAGTTGTGACTGTCTTATGCTACCCACCCTCCAGTTAGTGTAAACAAGAAAACTTGTGCCATCAAGAACTGCAGGCTAAAGCAGGCTTAGCGTTAGTGTTTGCGAATGTAAACTGCAGTTCTGATCTACATATGAGAAAGAATTTTCTTGATTATTAAGAACAAAGGGGCGTTTTTTCTGTCTGAACAAAGCCGCAATGCGGCCCTACTTTTTTAAATCTGAAATTAATTTTTTGCATAGAACTCATGGCATATTATTGTGGAAAGCCTGTGGGGTGCTAGGATGATAAAACACACACACACACACACACACACACACACACACACACACACAGCATAGTATTAATTTTTTAATAAAAAAAATAAGCCAGCAAAAGGTCATTTTACTTAATAAAATGACATTTTACTTGCTTATTTTTTAAATGTGATAAATGATCAGCAGGCTTGGTTGGACAAAGGAGCTCTACAGGCTGGCTGAACTTTCTGATTTATATTATACAGGAAACAAGAGGAAATGAATGGTAGCAAAACAGTATGATTTTTTTGAATAAGATAATCAAAACATGGTTATTTCATCTGTAATGTTGCAGATGTCTCCTCCACAACCATTGCTTTAGCAATTATATTATCTCATGCAAATAACACTTCTTCCTACTTGCACAAGATTAATCCACATTTAGGGAAAAGATTGACTCATCTGGATTTAAACAGTAAATGGCTACACTTCCGTCAATGGCTGATTAACATGCATGCAAGAGATGGAGGGTATGGCTATGCCCTTGGAAAGAAAGGCTGGTTTCTTCCTTCCTTTCTTTTGCTTTAAAAGTATTTCATTCTTTCCTGGATAAGTCATACCAGCCACGGCCATTCATGCAAGTTCTCAGGTTCTGCTTGCAAACTTCTCAAAGGAATTTGGCTGGTCACTGTAAGAACAACAAAAAATATATAAATCTTTATATTTATTGAATATAAATTCAATAAACAACAACAACAGAGTGCTAGACTAGATGGGCCATTGGCCTGATCCAACAAAATTCTTTATAGGTTCTTATACTTTCTTAAGCTATGTACATAGCCCATGACTTCATCCAAAGAATCCTAGGAACTAAAGTTTTTAAGGAGGCTGGGGAGTTATAGATATGCGAGGGGTAAAGTACAGTTCCCAGGCTTCTCTAGGAGAAGCCATGTGCTTTAAATGTATGGTGTGTGCACAGTCACATCCAGAATAACAGTACAATCCTGGTGAAGTTTTACCCCTAAACTCTACTGTGCTCAGTAGGGCTTTATCCAGAACAAGTATACATTGGATTGTAGCCTCAATGACTGCAATTCACTCTGTGTGGGGTCCTCCCCGTATCATAATAGCACCTCCTTCTGGCGTACATCAGAGAACAATGGCCACCCGTGCATTACGTTAGCTAAATGCATCAAGATCGTGGCAATACATTTTCATGCTACAAGGTGCCCAAAGTGGATCAGTTGATTTTTGAAACAGCAATTCCAAAACAGACAACACTTTCCTGATGCTCGAAAACACACTTCACATCAAATACCACAAAGGCAGGTGCTCAAGCTGCCATACAAGATTGAAGTTCCAACATATATATTTTTAAAAAAATATATGCTCCAATGTATTTTTTAAAAAGTGACTGGTCATTACAGGAACTTGGCAACCAATAAATCTTCCCCTCTCCTCCTTCCAATACCTTGACTTTTTGATGATAAGCCTGCAAGGACAATCTCATCATCACTGACATTTGGGAGTCCTATGGAGGCTAAAGAGCAGGATAAAAATGCTTTAAACAAATAAGAAATAAATTTTAAAAATCATTTTAATAGGGTTATATATGGTGTGTGTGTGTGTTTAGTTGTATCCAAGGCGAAAATCTTACATATGATGAGCCTAAGATGTAGTGTTGGAAAAAGATGTAGTGTTGGAAAAATTTGACAGAATTAGTTTCCTTTGCAGGAGAGAGAATTGGAATCTTTCAGTGCCTGGGCGAAAATAAATGTATTCACACCTCTATATGTTGAAAAGGAATAGATCATGGAGTAGATATAAGCAAAAGCAGAATCAGCACAAGTGATTTTGGAGCCAAGGTTGATAAGGTCACCAGAAGGCAAGGAGAACGTTGGCTGCATGCTGAACAGCTGTGCATATAGCTCCATCACCCGTTCCCCAATCCTGAAGGCTCAGCCTCCCTACGCTTCTGCTCCCCATAGCTGTGGCCACTTGGCTAGCCGTGCATAAGTTAGGGGGTTTCATCGAACTCGAAATGGAAGGGTGAATTCAAGTTCAGCCATCTCTATGAAGAGAGATTTGGAGCACTTAATACATGGGTGGGGATATGTGGCCCTCCAGACCTCTCTGCCTGGCCCTTGGAACTCTCTCCAGGCCACACCCCTCTCCCAGGCCACACCCCTCACTGGTCCTCCTTGGAAAGCAGAATGTTTTTGCCTGGCTGGACTGAGTCACTGAACTCTGATAATGGCATCCAGATATGGCTGGATGGAGGACAGAGATGGTGTAGCTTACTGTACAAAATTTACATTCGCTGCTCCGCCCACTTTTGCCCCATGATCCCTGCCCACCACTGGCATGTGACCCCCATACATTTGCCCCTGAGGGAATGCGATCCCCGGTTCCCCACCCTGACATACGTAATGCATGAGAAGGTGCCTTGGTAGGAAGGCGTGCAATGCAAATGGTCAAGAGCAAGACATATACAGGTAACTAAATGGTAAGAACTGTTCTTAAAGAGTTTGAACTTGAGCTGGATGCCACTATTGAGGAAGGATGTTGACAAGCTGGAACATGTGGAAAGAAGGGCAACCAAGATGATCAAAGGCCTGGAAACCAAGCCTTATGAGGGACGGTTGAAGAAGCTGGATATGTTTAGCCTGGAAAAGAGGAGACTGAGAGGAGATATGATGTTGTTGTTGTTGTTGTTCTTTAGTTGTTTAGTCGTGTAAGACTCTTCATGACCCCATGGACCAGAGCACGCCAGGCACTCCTCTCTTTCACTGCCTCCCACAGTTTGGTCAGACTCATGTTCATAGCTTCGAGAACACTGCCCAACCATCTCATCCTCTGTCGTCGCTTTCTCCTTGTGTCCTCCATCTTTCCCAACATCAGGGTCTTTTCCAGGGAGTCTTCTCTTCTCATGAGGTGGCCAAAGTATTGGAGCCTCAGCTTCACGATCTGTCCTTCCAGGGAGCACTCAGGGCTGATTTCCTTAAGAATGGATAGGTTTGATCTTCTTGCAGTCCATGGGACTCTCAAGAGTCTCCTCCAGCACCACAATTCAAAAGCATCAATTCTTCGGCGATCACCCTTCTTTATGGTCCAGCTCTCACTTCCATACATCACTACTGGGAAAACCATAGCTTTAACTATACGGACCTTTGTCGGCAAGGTGATGTCTCTGCTTTTTAAGATACTGTCTAGGTTTGTCATCGCTTTTCTCCAAAGAAGCAGGCGTCTTTTAATTTTGGGACTGCTGTCACCTTCTGCAGTGATCATGGAACCCAAGAAAGTAAAATCTCTCACTGCCTCCATTTCTTCCCCATCTATTTGGAGATATGGTAGCCATGTTCAAAAATCTCAAGGGCAGTCACATGGAAGATGGAGCAAGCTTGTTTTCTCCTGCTCTGGAGGGTAGGACTCGAACCAACAGATTCCAGTTACAAGAAGGTATCCGACTGAGCATCAGGAAAAACTTTCTGACAGTAAACCCTGATCAGCATTGAAACATACTCCCATGGGAGATTGTGGACCTCTCCTTCTCTGGAGATTTTAAAGCAGGGGTTGGTTGAGCATCTGTTATGGAAGCTTTAGCGGAGATTCCTGCATTGCAGGGGATTGGTGAAGATGACCCTCGGGGACCCTTCCAACTCTACAATTCTATGAGTCCATGATTCTACACCAGGCATCCCCAAGCTTTGGCCCTCTAGATGTTTTGGAGTACAATTCCCATCTTCCCCGACCACTGGTCCTGTTAGCTAGGGATCATGGGAGTTGTAGGCTAAAACATCTGGAGGGCCGCAGTTTGGGGGTGCCTGTTCTACACCCTGACCTCGCTCTCTACCTCCAGGCAGGCGAGAGGCATTGACACTGTTCAAGGACACATGCCAGCCAGGCAAAATCACTCAAGGTCACAGGGCAGAGCGATTGAGGGCTGTGGCGAGTGGGTGCGGCCTGGGAATGTCCTGAAAATCTAATAAGGTTCCTTAGCCCTCTCGTGATATTATATCTACTTAATTCATCAACAGGCACTAGGCCTTTTCCTTCAAATGCTGCCATTCCTCTGCACCTCGAACCTTTCCAATTTTATACATTAGAGCAGTGATCTGAAAATTTAATCTGACCAGATAAAAAGCAAGCACACCTGGCATATGGAAGAGCTAAAAAAAAGAGTCAGTGAGTGAATGAGGGAATATTAGCTGCTAATACGATTCACTTGGACAGTTTCGTTTCACACCTGAGAGCTGAATTTCCTATGTGGCGCAAGGGAAAAGGAGGTAGAGACAAGTTTGGTCTCAACTGCGCAGGAAAGGTGACGGAGTACCTGTGAATATTCTGTAATGCCATTGGGTACCACGAGATGCAGAAGATACACTGACACAAAGGTGTTACTCTTCTAACTCAAGAGGGATGAGTTGCAATGAGAACTAAGTGTGCTCCGTGTCTGCAAAATGCTGGCTACTGGAAGTAGAGTGGTTGGAGTGGAAAGCCCAGAGAAGGGGAATTGAATGGCTGGATTCCTGAACTGCAGAACTCCACACTGCAACGTATTATTGCTGGTTTCCCCCAACTAATATTTACTTAACCTTTTCATGTACCGCTTTTTGCTTTTGGACAGAGCAAAGCTGTTACCTTGATTCACTGGATATACTTTATCGCTTAATGAAAGCTCCGATGCTTCTTTTAATTCCATATTTCAAGCTGAGTTTTAAATTACCTAACAAGGCTGAAAAGCTTCTCTGTTTTGAAGGCCATCGTTTCTTTAAACTGAAAGCAGAAAGGATTCCGAGAACAGCTAATAGCATCCGATACCAGAATGGAACAGTGACATTTATCGTTGGGAGAAAGCAACAACTTTGCTGTAGTGGGACCATGGTAATAAGTACGTTCAAATGTCATCCCCCCCCCCATTTTCAGGACTCTGTGGCTATTTCAAATAGCTATACCCTTTGCCTTTGGTTTTTCGTCTTGCTTGCTTGCTGCTGAATTAATGGGAATGTGTATTTCTTTCCACCAGATGTTTCAATAAGAATCAGTGGTCAACTTTGGATCTCCATCACCGAGAACAGAACACATGGTTTCTGTGCAATCACCTTTGTGTATTCTTTATTGTCTAATGCTCCAACGCCAGAAAGACAGAGGGCCAAAAGGACAGAACTATTTCCCACTCTGGCAGAAGCACGTTGTATGTTACAGAGGTTGATATTACATGGACTGAGATATGAAAAGGCCCTGATTGGTGAATATGCTCAAAACACAGGAGGCTGTTATTATCTCTGTGCAGCCGGAGTGTTGACTCACAAGTGGCCAAGCATCAAGGGGAATGATTTTGTCTTTCTAATGCCTGCCATTTGCTTCCCTCCCTGTCATTCATTCTAGCAGTTCACAGGGTGCACGCAAAGGTGAGAGAGGACAGCTATGACGTTGCAGCAGCCACCCCATGAGATATGTATGCTTGACCAATCTATTTGGAAGCTGAACGGTGATTACAGAGGTTAGCGTACCTATTGTGAACCGTATCCAGTGAGTTCTGCACGCAGCCCTTGCTATGGTGACTACTGAGAAGGTCTAAGTCTAAGTGACCCTTCTGAACTCTCCCAGTTTGTAAGACTGTTGTTTGCAATATAATCAGCACAAGAGGACCCGTTTCGAAAGGCAACAGTTGCTTCCTCCTCAAGCTTTTGTGGAGCAGCTTGCCTGCACTCTTGTTGTTCCAAGCATCGAGATGACAAATTGAAACTACCTATAAATTAAAATCCCCACGGGATGTTTGATTTTAACAGGCAACTCTGCCACAATAATCATAACAATGTTTTAAAAATCAATAAGATTGATTTTGCCGCTATGCTGTGTTGTAAATGAAGTAACAAAAGCACACACACCACAGAACAGTCAGATCTTATTCTGTTCAACCTGCACGTCTTCATGGCAAGACGAAAGTTGCATGGGTTCTTACCTGAGAGATGTTGTCTGTAGATGACGCAGCCTTGACAGCACACTCCAGGGAAGCTCGACAGAGACCCATCAACCATTTTGCCCAAGCGTGCAGAGAGTTCGACCTTACAACCAGCCTGACAAAGACCAACATCCTGGGTCAGGATGCCACCAGCACAGCACTCGCTGTGGTGACCACACGCTTGAGGTGGTAGATGATATTGTCAACCTGGGCTCCACCATAACCAGCAATCTCTCCATCGATGCTGAGCTGGACGAGCACATTGGCAAGGCAGCTACAGCAATGGCTCACCTCTCCAAAAGGGAATGGGAGAATGTGATGCTAATGACCAATACCAAGATAAAGGTCCACCGGGCTTGCGTGTTGAGCATGCTACTTTACGGTAGTGAGACATAGGCAGCTTACACCCGCCTGGAGGAATGCCTCGACGACTTCCATATGCGCAGTCAAGAGGATTTGGGGCATCATATCCTCAGGACAGAGTCTCAAACAAAGATGTTCTCTCCCGAGCCCACATTCCCAGCATGTTTGCACTCCTGTGCCAGCGACATCCACACCGACTTGGTCCTGTCCACAGAATAGAAGAGGGCAAGATCTCCAAGGACGTGCTCTACGGGGAGCTGGCTTCAGGCACCAAGCCCACTGGCAGACCAACTCCGTGCTACAAAGATGTCTGCAAATGTGACATGAAAGCTGACAGCATCAATCCCACCATGTGGGAATCCCTTGTAGATGACTACGGTGGCTGGAGACCATCAGACAGGTTGTGTGTCCACAGCAGTGACAAGAGAAGTCAGCGCTGGGAGGAGTGCAGAAAGAGGAAACGCCATTGCTGCAGCTAAAAAAGCCAATGCAATTCTGGGCTGCATCAATAGGAGTATAGCATCTAGATCAAGGGAAGTAATAGTACCACTGTATTCCACTCTGGTCAGACCTCTCCTGGAGTACTGTGTCCAGTTCTGGACATCACAGTTCAAGAAGGATACTGACAAGCTGGAACGTGTCCAGAGGAGGGCAACCAAAATGGTCAAAGGCCTGGAAACAATGCCTTATGAGGAACAGCTTAGGGAGCTGGGTTTGTTTAGCCTAGAGAAGAGAAGGTTAAGGGGTCATATGATAGCCATGTTCAAATATATAAAAGGATGTCAATAGAAGAGGGTGAAAGGTTGTTTTCTGCTGCTCCAGAGAAGCGGACACGGAGCAATGGATTCAAGCTACAAGAAAGAAGATTCCACCTAAACATTAGGAAGAACTTCCTGACAGTAAGAGCTGTTCGACAGTGGAATTTGCTGCCAAGGAGTGTGGTGGAGTCTCCTTCTTTGGAGGTCTTTAAGCGGAGGCTTGACAGCCATCTGTCAGGAATGCTTTGATGGTGTTTCCTGCTTGGCAGGGGGTTGGACTGGATGGCCCTTGTGGTCTCTTCCAACTCTATGATTCTATGATATGCACCAGCACAACCAGACGCCTTCATCTGCCCCGGCTGCAACAAAACATGTCTCTCCCATATCGGTCTCTACAGCCACTGCAGTCACTGTAGCTCTCCAATGGTTTGACTTCACTCCCAAAGGCGCGTTCTTCCATTGTCTCTCAAGACAGACGGATACCAACCAGATACCAGTTGCCTGGTGGAGGGGGAACACCTCTAAGAGGTTTACATTTAGAAGTACTGATTAAAAAAAACAATTAAAAACAGGTGTTAAAAATATTCAGAAGATGGTTAATATCCGCAGTATGTTGTGTTTTTATCTTGTGGGCTGCCTTGAGATCTTTTGATGAAGGGTGCTATACAAATCTAATAAATAGAAATAAAAATAAAAGAAATAAAATGCACCTAGTGTCTTCAAGTCTGGATAGGCTTACCTAAATAAAAATGTTTTAAGCAGGCACCAAAAGAATACAGCAAAGGCACCTGCCTGGTGTCAATAAGCAGGGAGTTCCAAAGATTTTGATGCTGGCACACTAGAAGGTATATTTCTTACAAGTTGACCACCCTTTCGTACATTGACCACCCTTTTTAAAAGAAGCAGTTGTGGGTGCTTTGTTGATGGCACATTGCTGGATCCTAGAGAGTTTGCTCACAAACTTCAACCAACCAAAAAAAAAAAAAAAAGCACATCAAATCAATATTTACATGACTCACAATTTCCTGTCTACCTCACACAGTATCGTTCTGGAAAGTCTGGAAACCATGGAAATTGGAAAGCGTCCAGAACTGAGCAAAGACTGGGGACTCTTGATAGCACAGAGCTGCCCCAAGTTGTCCAATTTGTGGGGGATCAGTGAGCAAAAATTAGCATTTCCATGGTTGGGTTGTTTACGGAAAACTGCTACGATTCTGTGTTCAGGGAGGCTTCCTTGCTTCCTTGGCACCCTCCCAACTGGCTTACATATGGCAGAAGAAAACTTTAAAAAAAAATAAGTTTAAATAAATTGAATTGTTTCCTTTTGTTGTGGCCTTTTTTTTCCTCCTTCTCCTTAAAAGTATATACATTGTTAAGAAAAATCAACAGATATATTTCATGGTATCTGCTATATTCATGGTATTAGGGGATGGGTCATAGCTCAGGGGTAGTGCACCTGCCTTTCATGCACAAGGTCCCAGGTTCAATCCCCAGCATCTTCAGGTACGGCCGAGAATGGCCCTTGCTTGAATCCCTGGTGTGCTGCTACCAGTTAGTGCAGGCAACTTGAAGCATCTATACATCAGTGCAGGGCATTTTGCTGCTGAGGACAGGTAAATTATTGCTACAGAGATGGCTGAGAACAGTGTGTCTCACTCATTGGTTCAGGGAGAGACAACTGCATACCCTCCAACATTTCTCCGATGGAAATAGGAACGTCCTTTTCTATAATAACAATTTTATTATTTATACCCCGCCCATCTGACTGGGTTGCCCCAGCCACTCTGGTCGGCTTCCAACAGATATAAAAACATAATGTAACAATGAACATTTTTAAAATAAAAACTTCCCTTCAGATATCTTCTAAAGGTTGTATGGTTATTTATCTCCTTGGCTCAGGGTCACAAAACTCCATTCCCTCCAATGAAAATAGGAGCATCCTAAGGGAAAGCAGGACATTCTGGAATCAAATCAGAAACCGGTTCAGCTTCTGTAAATCCAGGAGTGTCCCTGGAAAACAGGGACATGGAGGGTCTGCAACTGTAGATTTTGGCCATCTCATTAGTTGAGATTCTGGCATTGATGACCCTCTGTGTCCCTTCTGACTCTACAATAATGCGATTCTACTTTCAACACAGCTTAAAGCCAGAAATCGGCTGACAATGAGCCCCTGGCAGTAGTCTAAGACTCATGTAAACAGGCCCTGAGACAAAGGACATGTGACACTGGGGCACAGGAGGAAGTTTTACTTTTCCCCATTATGCAAAGTGCCAGACTCCTTTGCAGCTGCACTGACCAATCCTAATTAAAAACATTAATCAGTCCTCTCACTCTGTCATTTCCCCCCCATTTAAGAAATGGAAGCAACGAGTAAACAAAACCAGACTTTTCTTGCAAAAGAGCAGTTGCTTAAAAGGGCAATCCAGTGAATAGCAAAGTGCACATTCTTGTTCCTTCCTAGCTGCACAGCATTTTGTATTCTTATAATGGGTAACTAAGGACTGCATTCAAAGCCTTGCAGCCGAAAGGATTAAGGCTTTTTAAAAATAAAATAAAAGAAGATATGCAGAAACAAAGTCAAAGACATTGCCTTTCTGTGATTCTTTTTCTCAACTAACAACAAAAAAATGGCTGCTTCTTGCTATTCGTTGCTTTAGATTGAATTGTGCTCACAATCTAACATGTAGCTATGTGTGCTGAAGCGCACTGAAAACAAGGGGCTTAAGCACACTTAATTCTGTACCGTTTCGTTGCATCACGGGACTCCAACTCCCATCATCCCCAGCCAACGTGGTCAATGGTCAGGGCTGATGGGAGTTGTAGTTTAACAGCATCTGGAGGTTCTGAGGTTCCTGGACCCTGCTTGCAATGTCCATCAATTGCCCATTTCCATAAGCGTATGGTTGGCTTTCATGGGATAATTCTGCATGCCATGAAACTACATTCCTGTTAGTATAGAGTATTTCCATCACTCTACATGGAGAAGCCAGGGTCAGCATCCGTCCTGTCCCAATGCCTCCCCTCCCCGATCCTGCCCAATCCTTGCTACATGCAGGAGAATAGATACAGGTAATTGGCAGATGGGGGATGTTGAACTCCATTGAAGCAGACTCCATATAGATTTTTGTTCTGTTCTTCAGCAGGATTTGGCTATACTACCAAAGTCAGCAAAAACATTTCTATTTATTTGCAAAAGGCGGAGAGGCTGCAGGTGTAACATGACCTTGCATCTTGGAAAAATGTGATCAAGAGAATATTTTGCAAGTATCTTGCAAAAGCAGGATGCAGAGATAGTCACTCGTGTGGATAACTAAACAGGTTTAAACAAATTTGGAACAAAACCTGAACTAAAAGTTGCAGCAACGTGAACTGTTCTAACATGTCCAGGCAAGTCTTGCAAGCAGAAATTGTATTGGGGTAGCAACTTACCCCAATCATTAGCATCACCTTGGGGCAAGCCAATATTCCATGTAGAAAGACCCATTCGCTCCTGGATTAACACATTACCCTTGGCCATTTTTCCTCCGACAATTGTGGGAACTTACTGTTCTTTGAGGTGACAATGCCTTTATAGGACAAAGAGAAACACTATCCTCTTTTTTAGTGCAGAAAATGTGCACCTGGGACTGAAAATTACCCTCGATCTGAGCTTGAAGTTATTAAAAAAATAATAAGCAAGTTTCTAGCACAAAGGATATATTCACTGGCATTGCACTGGTGTTCCCACTCTCGTATCTTTTGTGTCTTCTTGTGCTTATCCACTATTACCTTTCCTCTGCTCATATCACCTGTGTCTGAGCATCCTTTATTTTTTTGCTCCTGAGTTTTCCCCACGAAAACTCGCTGTTGACATTGCTCTGACTGAGCATTAAAGAGCCGGTTTTTGTGGGGAAAGCTCAGGGCAACCCCCCTCCCCCCCAAAAAACCCACCCACTCAGACACAGAGCATTGAAGAGCAGGGCAAAAGGTAAGTGTGAATAAGCCTTTAGTAGGGCTTGCTGATCAGAAGGTCGGCGGTTCGAATCCCTGTGACGGGGTGAGCTCCCGTTGCCTGGTCCCAGCTCCTGCCAACCTAGCAGTTCGAAAGCACGTCAAAAATGCAAGTAGATAAATAGGAACCGCTACAGCGGGAAGGTAAACGGCGTTTCCATGTGCTGCTCTGGTTTGCCAGAAGCGGCTTTGTCATGCTGGCCACATGACCTGGAAGCTATACGCCGGCTCCCTCGGCCAATAATGCGAGATGAGCGCGCAACCCCAGAGTCGGTCACGACTGGACCTAATGGTCAGGGGTCCCTTTACCTTTAAGAATAGTGTTTACATAGGTAAAACTGCACATATAGGATCCTTTCCATTGGACTGGAAATGTTTCCTAATCCACTTTGTAAGAATAGGCTTTGCTCACAATCCCCACTGTAGATTGGGGATAGAGGGTTGTATCCAACAAATCACAAGGACTTAACCTTTTCCCTCTCCAAATCTGCTCTAGAGCTTGAGGGAAACCCCAGAACTGATTTGGATGGTGGCTGGACAGGGGGAGAGGAAGTCCTATTGAACTAAGGAGACAACTTCATTGGATACAAACTTTAGATTGGCATCACGATGCTGCTGCTTCCATAAAACATATTTCAGTGAATGTGTGGTTTCTGTTGTAGACAGGGCTAGTATATTGTTGTTGTTTAGTCGTTTAGTCGTGTCCGACTCTTCGTGACCCCATGGACCATAGCACGCCAGGCTATGGGCTAGTATATACTAAACATTAATCAAAAGTAGCATGAAGATTAACAGTCCATGTGGCTTGCTGAAAAAGTTCACCATAATCACTGTCAATAAACCAGTTTTATAAACACAAAATGGTTAGCATTAATTGCTGAGACATGGAAGAGTTGTTGCTGTGCATTTAAGGACACAATCAAAATACAGAGGCAACATCCCTGGCTCAAGAAAAATCCAAACATTAATGCACTCTAGAAACAAACACGAGTAAATCAAGATTGCAGCTTCCTAGTGTACCATACTTAATGTACACTGGAAGCATGTAATCCCTCTGAAAAAAGATGGATAAATTTCTGGCTTGCGTATGATATGCGCACATTCTGTTTTGCTTAAGGTAACATTTAAAGTGGTTGGTTGGGAAGGAATACCTCTATTTGTGGAATATGGATGATGGAATCACAAAAGCAGTCACAGAACAAGATAACTTCAGAGGATACAGGCAGCGCCGTCTTAAGCGCTCCCGGCGCCGTGGTGTGCCGGATCCTCCGGCGCCCGCCGGATCCCTTCGGCGCCCTCCCGCCCCGTTCCGGCGCCCTCCCACCCCGTTTCCCAGCGCGGTGGGCGGGTGGGTGCCGCGCGCAGCGCGGGTGCAACAGGCGCTGCTGCACGACAGGCGGGCGGGCAGGCGCAGCTGCATAGTTGGGAATGCCCAAGGTGGATGCAGATTATGACATCAGGGGAAGAGATCTTTAGTTTTTTGCCCTGCTGGAGTCCTGACTGGAATCTAATTCTTCCCAATACTATCTGCAATGGGCAGCAAACTCTGGCTACTTCCATCAGGTTTACAGGGTGCTTCTCCCTGAACAACACTGTCCTAATCTGGTTCAAGCACCTTCATTGCTCTGCCATTTTCAGCTTTTAAGTTAACTATGCAAGCACAAACCATGCGACTAAGACCACGCTAGTTTCTCTCTCCTCTGATGCAAATCAGACACTGATTTTTATTTATTTTTTCTTACAGAGAGAAAAGCAAATGAAAGGAAAGGATTCCAGTTCAGGCATCGATACCAAAATGAACACCACCACGAAAAGTTTTAATTAAGTCCAGGACACAAATTGGAATTTCAAGCTATTAAAAACAGGGACATCAGCAGCTGTTGAAGGCACACACATGAAGTAAACAAAACATGTTTTAAAATTACTTTTACACAAGAGACATTGATTTATGTAAATTTATTTCACACAGGCTCATGGAACTAATTTTTACATTTTTATCTAGAAATTCCTGGAAGGTTATTTCCCTTTACATTTCTAATTGAAGGCAGTAGGAAAATACTCATCTTGCTTGGCAATGTTTATATTTTTAGAAGCAGAGTTATCCACTGATTCTGCAAGTTTGGATCATTCCTCTAGAAAGGGTGGGGAGAAACCTCTATGGTCAACTGCTCCAGAGTGACAGACATTTATTCTGAAAGCAAAGTATTTTGCACCCACCCCACCCACTTTCCACCTAAATATGGCCGGAAGGTCCCTGTGGCCAGCTACCACTTGATGGGTGCATGGTTCTGTGCTTCTTCTGTTTTGACATACTCATCATACAGTTCTTTCAGGTGCAGGAACAACTCCTCCAGGTTTTCACCTGTCAAAGCAGACAACGGGATGACTTTCTGTTCCACTCGTTCCTTGAGGAGAGACAAATTGCTCTTTGATTGTGGAAGATCAAACTTATTTCCAATGATGGCATGAGGTCTCTTTGACAAGCCTTCATCATACTGCTCCAGCTCATATTTTAAGTCTTGCAGCTGAGTCCAAGGCTCGGATACCGAGAGGTCTAACACAAACAGAAGAAAGCGGCAACGTTCTATGTGCCTCAGGAAGGCTAAGCCCAGCCCCCTGTTTCGATGGGCCCCTTTTATTATCCCAGGGACATCGGCAACTACGGAAACAAAGCAGAACGCAGCAAAAACAATCATTAGTATTCTGGTCATTTGAGCATGGTCACACAAATGTCAGATTTTGCCTGCAAGACTAGAACCAGAAAGCAGCATCATTCAAGCATGCAAAGAACTCCATCAGCAAAATCAGCATGGCTACAAGCAGCCAGCAGGTAGGAGTAGAAAGAGCTGTTATACATTTCCTCCTGAGCATCATACTACAGGGGTCCACAAATATCAGTGTGGCTTGTTGTTGTTTAGTCATTTAGTTGTGTCCGACTCTTCGTGACTCCCTGGACCAGAGCACTCCAAGCACTCCTGTCTTCCACTGCCTCCCGCAGTTTGGTCAAACTCATGTTGGTAGCTTCGAGAACACTGACAGCATTTATGTGTGCTTCCTATTCACTCTTACCCCTTTTCAGATCCTCTAGCATTTGAAGTGGGCTTTGGAGAAACGTGGGGATTTCATTAGTTTGTGCTACAGTATGAAAGAGTAAGAAATAGCAATATATAACCAAGCCATGCCATGATGCCATTAGTGCAAGGACATCTGCCTGCGCAGCAGGACTTCCTCTCTTCTTTCCATGTGCCCCACCCCAAATGTTCTGAGGGTACCTCAACCCTCCACAGCAGGTTGGGTGACTGTATGTTTGGAGAGGAATGGGAGAGGTAGTTCCATTGAGCAGGACGTCCTTGAACTAACAAGACACGAACAAGATACAACCCCAAGAGTCTCTCCTGCTGTTTCTTACTTTTCCAAACTGCTTTGCAAGCCTAGAGGGCTTGCCAGGGAAGCATCACTTTGCTTTATTCATGCTGGGGTTTGGATAAGATCAGAGACAGCGGAGAAACTGCAGCACTTGTGAGAGCTTGTTGGAGGCGGCTGACAAGCCGTTGCCCCCAACTGCCCAAGGCACATCCCCGGAGAATGGATTAGTGGATGCTCGCTCAAAGCAGATACTCATTCTGTGCTTGGGGATTTGAAAGAAAATATTCTCGGCAACACCATTCAGTAGTTTCTATGTGAATAAAGCAGATCAATTAGAGATGACACAAGGCACTGTCTCTTCCAAAATGGTTAGCTTTAATACCATCCCATAGGAGTCCACCGATACTGGGGTTAGCTTGGTAGACAGCATCTGTTTATCCTTGCTACCAATTCCCCCTTCCCCGCTCTTTTTCAAATCTTCAGGCATATGCAGAGGGGAAGAGGTAGTGCAGCAATGTGCCTACTCGACCTGTGCTTATCTTGGCTTGTGAGATCCAGCTGGGGAAGGACTGACAAGGAGGGTCCAGGGTCGATTTTCCATGGGTAATTCCCTTGCACATCCAATTCATCAGGCTGATGGGCTGTAAAGCTTAAGCCTGCTTTTCCTTGCCAATGCCCAATCAGGAAAGTACTTCAAGGTTCCTGACTCCACTGGCATGATTTGGGCAAAACAGCCTCATGAGCCAAATGATAAATAATAAAAATAATAATTTGAACCCCTGTTGTTTAACCCGTAGACTACAGTCGCCCCACAAATATTGCGGGACTAATGTATTTATTACCAAACAGGATACAGTGGAACCTCGGTTTACGAACACAATTGGTTCCAGAAGTCTGTTCATAAACCGAAGTGTTCGTAAACCGAAGTGAACTTTCCCATTGAAAGTAATGGGAAGTTGATTAATCCGTTCTAGAGGAGGAAAAACACCCCCTAGAACGGATTAACCGCTTTGCTCCGATGCCTTCGCAGAGGCTGGGGAGCGTTTCCGCGACTGGGCTGCAGCCGCGAAAGCGGTCCCTGGCCTCCGCAAAGATATCGGAGCAAAGCCCCAGCCTCCGGAAGGCATCGGAGCTGGGACTTCGCTCCGATGCCTTTGCGGAGGCGGTCCCCGGCCTCCGCAAAGGCATCTGAGCGAAGTCCCGGCTCCGATGCCTTCCGGAGGCCGGGGAGCGTTTCCGCGACTGGGCTGTGCAGCCGCGAAAGCAGTCCCCGGCTACCGGAAGCCGGGGACCGCTTTCGCGGCTGCACAGCCCAGTCGCGGAAACGCTCCCCGGCCTCTGGAAGGCATCGGAGCGAAGTCCCGGCTCCGATGCCTTCCGGAGGCTGGGCAGCGTCGCGAAAGTGCTCCCCGGCCTCCGCAAAGACATCGGAGCGAAGTCGCTCTGATGCCTTTGCGGAGGCCGGGGAGCACTTTCGCGACTGGGCTGTGCAGCTGCGAAAGCGGTCCCTGGCTTCCGGTTGCCGGGGACCGCTTTCGCGGCTGCACAGCCCAGTCGCGGAAACGCTCCCCGGCCTCCGGAAGGCATCGGAGCCGGGACTTCGCTCTGATGCCTTTGCGGAGGCCGGGGAGAGTCGCGAAAGTGCTCCCCGGTCTCCGCAAAGGCATCGTAGCGAAGCCGCTCCGATGCCTTCCGGAGGCCGGGGAGCGTTTCCGCGACTGGGCTATGCAGCCGCGAAAGCGGTCCCCGGCTTCCGGTAGCCGGGGACTGCTTTCGCGGCTGCACAGCCCAGTCGCGGAAACGCTCCCCGGCCTCCGGAAGGCATCGGAGCCGGGACTTCACTCCGATGCCTTTGCAGAGGCTTGGGAGCTGCGAAAGCGGTCCCCGGCCTCTGCAAAGGCATCGGAGCGAAGTCCCGGCTCCGATGCCTTCCGGTGGCTGGGGCTTTGTTCTGATGCCTTTGCGGAGGCCGGGGACCGCTTTCGCGGCTCCCCAGCCTCCGCAAAGGCATCAGAGCGAAGCCCAGCCTCCCCGAAGGTATCCGACGCTCCGATGCCTTTGGGGAGGTTTGGCCTTTGCTCCGATGCCTTCGGGGAGGCCGGGCCTTCGCTGCGGGCCTCCAGGAGGCATCGGAGCGAAGGCCCGGCCTCCCCGAAGGCATCGGACACTCAGTAGACCTCCGGCACCTCGGTTTACTAACTTCCGGGTTAGGATAGTTCGTAAACCGAAAGTTCGTAAACCGAGGTGTTCGTAAACCGAGGTACCACTGTACAAGTATCTTAATGTTGTCAAGTCTCTTAGGTGTACTGTACTATGATTGTACTATACTATACTATAATTGTTTTAAGTGAGGCTGTGATTTTGTATTTAGGCCAGCTGATCACAGCAAGCACAGGACTGCCAAAAGAAGTATGGGGTATTTGTTTTACCGCCCTTCACCCGAAGATCACAAGCCAGTTGACAATATAAAAACACAAAAATATACACCATGTGTCTATGATACACAATTTTTCTTTTGGCTCTTTCAAGAGGAAATGTAATGGAAGCTCAATAAAAATATTAAGCACTTGAAATGAAGTCTTATAAAAACATACCTGCAACTTGCTCATAGTTTTCATAGTGAACAATGCCTACATGTGGATTTAAGGTTGTGAATGGGTAGGAAGCCACTGCTGGTTTTGCATTAGAGATGGCTCGCAACAGTGAAGACTTCCCAGCATTAGGGAATCCGACCTGGAATAAAAAGCCCAATCAGGATTATTTAGAAGGCAGGTCTCTAGCCACACTGTTCAGACACGTCACTGTTTGGCTGAAGCTAGAACATTGCACTTTAATACATAGGTGCGCATAGACTGGGTTTGTGAAAATGCTGCACCCACATGCTTCAGCATGATACGTGTTGTTCATAACAGCTAGCCCATGGCGAGCCCAAGTTTTCCAGTTGTTGCTACCATGAAACTCATCAGCCTTCAAGTCAAGAGATCCAAGCAGAAAAGCACATACACACACACACCAATACAAATCAAAGAACTAGATTTTTAAAGTCGTATCTCCCTCACTCCACATTATGGGTAAAGGTATAAAAAAAGGGCAAAGGATCCCTGGACAGTTAAGTCCAGTCAAAGGCGACTATGGGGTTGCGGCACTCATCTCGCTTTCAGGCCGAGGGATCCGGCTTTTGTCCACAGACAGCTTTCCGGGTCATGTGGCCAGCAGGACTAAACCGCTTCTGGCGCAACGGAACACCGTGACGGAAAGCAGAGCACACGGAAACACCATTTACCTTCACACCGCAGCGGTACCTATTTCTCTACTCACACTGGCGTGCTTTCAAACTGCTAGGATGGCAGGAGCTGGGACAGAGCAATGGGAGCTCACCCCGTCATGGGGATTTGAACTGCCAGCCTTCAGATAAGCAAGAGGCTCAGTGGTTTAGACCACAGCGCCACCCACATCCCTCCACATTATGGAGCTATTCCTAACTAAACAATGAAGGTTTGTTCCTCCAGAGTCAAATGTTCTATTGAAAAAAGGCAGACTCACCAACCCTGCATGGGCCATGGTTTTAAGCTCCAAATGGAGAATTTTTTCTTGACCTGGTTCACCCTCAGTAGCAGTTGTTGGTGCTCGATTGTCATTGGCCAGAAAGAAACGGTTGCCTTTCCCTCCAGCTCCACCATAGGCTGCAACATACTCCTCCCCATGATGGTTGAGATCAGCCACAATTGTACAGTCCTCTTTAACCACCGTACCAATGGGAACCTTGAAAGTAAAAAGGAAGTTAAGCAAAGCAAAGATGACAGTTTGCAATGCGTTGCGATTTGCTTATGCCTGAGTGCAAGCAGAAATCCAAATTGTCCCAGCAAGCTCTCCGAGCTCTCTCACATAGATGAAGTACGCCTGGAAGCATTTAAAAGGCTGGAAATTAGAGAAGTAAGTTGTGTTATGGGGCAGCAAACAAAGACAATTACTTTAAAAAAATATGAAATGTATAAAACTTAAAATTAAAACATTAGCTGCTTACCTTAATATAGATCGTTTTACCAGCAGCTCCGTAACAGTTTTTGCTCCCTCCATTTACTCCATTGAAGCCTCGATAGAGTGAGAGAAGAGAAGCCAAGGATCTGACTTGCTTATCCACTGTAAAGGAAGATTCAAAATGTTTGAAGTGTACAGTACTCATATTAGATAAATTTTCTTGTCTGCATATGCAAATCAAGTGATTCCAAGATGAGGACACATCATTAATGTCAGAGAGTGATCTGGTGTTCTTACTGCTTGCCTGCCTAAACCATATCAGAATGTGAACAGCGTATTAATGTACATTAAAATATTTTTGAAAGCAATGTCTTTCAGAAGGTAACTTTGCTTGTGATCACCAAAACCAAAATATTTCAATGCTCTTAGGAAGACAACTTGAAAAATGCCAAAAAATAAAAATTGTTTCACACCTTGTTCTACACACTTTGTTTTCAGTAGTTAAAACTGCCAGAATTCATTAATCCATTCTGTTGACGATAAACACACTTTGGTTCATTAACTTATTCTGGCTAGTTTATTGTAATTCTCTATTCCCATCTTAAGCACCCTATTCTATCTTGAACTCTGCCACCCAACTTGGGCTTTTTTTCTTGTGTTCAACCCCCCCCCCCGCATAGAAATATATCATTATTATTTATTATACTTATATACCACCCTTCATCCGAAGCTCACAGGGTGGTTTACAGTATAAAAACACAAGCATCATGTTCCTTTTCTTTGGATTACTTTATGGTGGTAATGTTACCATATTATTCTAAATTTCAGGTAGTATCTTGGATCAAATGATCCCACCATTCAAGTAGAAGGCACTTCTAAGTATAGTGGATATCTGTGAGCTGCCTTGATCCTGGCTCTAAAGGAGGGATAAAGAACCTCTGGTCCTCCAAAAGTTGCTGGAGTCCAGTTCCCATCAATTCCAGCCAGCACAGCCAGAGGTTAGGGATGATGGGAGTTGTAGTTGTGCAGAAAATTTGCAGGACAGCAAGTTTCCCATCCCCACTCTTGAGGGTCAGCAGAATGAGTGAAATGAACAAACCCTTGTGAGCACAAGCAAATTCTGCTTGACTTATAGGATCTTTGAATCAAAACTTGTGTTGTCCGTCCCCGCCCACCTTTTTCTCCAATTCATCTTCTTGATTATTTGTGTCCTCTTGATCATTTGTGTTCTCTTCTTTGATAAGTCTCATACATTTCCTTCTGCTTTGCACCTTTCTGCTCTTTCCTCTTTTTGCTTCTTTTTATGGAATTCATTGCCAGCCTATAGTTGGTTCATTCATTCTTGTTTCCTTATTTAAATATGCCTTACAGATTAAAGCTATAACAGAGTTATTATGGTTTACATTTTTACATTCTCCTTCTCTTCCTCCAGTTTCAATTATGGGTCTTTTTTGTCTACATTGTATGAGAAAACAAGCAATTTAGGCACAGACCTGTTTCTGTTTGTACTCAATACCACACCTAGTGTTTTAGGTGCTCAAATAATAAATACTAGTATTAATGCAGCTAAGCTTCTTAAGACAGTACTTTGCAAAAGATGGTACTGTGATTACCATGCACTTTGTATATAAGGAGCTTAAGAAAGTTTCTGGAATGCAAGTTAAGATACAAAAAAAACCCAGTGCCACAAAATAACCACCAAACATTTTACAGCTACTGATGCATTCAGTAAAGAGGTTCAAGCCATATGTTTTTGAAGAATGGCTCTTCACGTGTAAGAGAGCACGTTTAATTTAAAATAGTTTACTTTTCATTGTATTGGAATTGCCTTTTCAAAGCTGCAATTTCAGCACAATTACTGAGCAGAAAATATACAGGAATTGCGCTATCACCTAATGTAGAGCTTGTCAAATGAGCAAAAGCATTACACAACCAGCCCTGTGCCCATGCAGCCACCGACAGCTTAGTCTAGGCATGCTGTGGGTATAGGAGTTTGAAAATTCAGCAGCAAGCTTGGAAAAGCATGCAATCATATGCACACTGAGGATGGATGCAAGCCCCAGTGAACACAGTGAAGCCTACTTAAGTGTAGGAATGCATAGAACTGAGCTGTATTTTGCTTCATTAGGGCATAACTCCCAGGATGACTTTGGTGTGCAATACCTGAGCAATCCAATCAAAGTTTGATCTGTTTAAGCACCATTCCGATCAATGGAGCATAAGCATACACACAGATTCTAGTGGAGGCTGGACTGATTTATACATTATGAATCCCATAGATGGAAGATACTTTTACGCAGCAAGCCTGTGTGTCTGTAAATTTCCCCAAGGTACTTCTATGCAACTTATATAAAGCAGAAGTGCCCCCTTTAGACAATTCAAGTTACAAGAAAGGAGATTCCAGCTAAACATTAGGAAGAACTTTCTGACAGTAAGAGCTGTTCGACAATGGAACAGACTACCTTGGAAGGTGGTGAGCTCTCCTTCGCTGGAGGTTGTTTAAGCAGAGGTTGGATGGCCATCTGTCATGGGTGCTTAAGTTATGATGCCTGCACTGCAGGGGGGTTGCACTGGATGATCCTTGGGAACCCATCCAAGTCTACAATTCAATGGAACACCACTGGGTGCAAGCAATTAATCTGCCCATGTTTATTCTGGGCATCCACCAGTATAAGAGCTGCCTCTTCTTTCGGAGAATTTCTGCCTTGTGGAACACAGGTGCTAATATGCAGTTTCAAGGCTGTTTCTAAGTACCTTTGGTATGCACTCTCAATAAGGTTTTTCTATTCCACTTAGGTCATTATGCCACTCTCATCACCACAATGCTGAAGCACAATCCATAAGTGTATTATAAGTGTATTATATAAGTGTATTATTATGGTAGCTTTTGGCTTCAAGAGGGAAAATGGTATCCACTTTCATGCATAAAAGCAAGGTCAGAGAGATGTGCTTTCTATTATTTCCTTCCAGTATCTCTACGGCATAGGCACATAATTCATGTCAAGTTGTCAACCAGCTGGATCCTCTCTTTTTTACAGTGATTCACCCAAAATAAACTGAGCTTATTATTATATATTATATAATATTATTATATAAAATGCTTTCTCGTTTTTGGAAAACTATTTTTAGATTAATTTTAGGCTGGTCCAGTTATATACGGCTTTTTGTTAAATGTAAAACATTATGTTGGATTTTGAGTTTTACATTACTTGCATTGAAATTATTTTATGTATTGCATTGTATTTTAATTGTTTTATTGATTTTTTGGAAACTGCCCCAAGAACTTTGGTTGAAGGGCAGCCTAGAAACAAAATAAACAAATGTATCATGATTTGTTTAAGATACATTATCTCTTACCTTTCAGTATAATGTGGCCCCCATCTCCTCCATCTCCACCATCAGGACCTCCATATATTTTTCTAGGCTCACTATGAAAACAGCTGATACCATCACCTCCTTTGCCTCCTACCACATATATCCTTCGATGATCTACAAAGTATCGGGTCTGAAATAGGGAGAAACACTATTCAGAAAAGCAAATCAGGACATTTAAGAAATTTTCAATTCTAAGCCTACTAGGAATTAATTAAATTTCCATTTGATAAGAGAGAGAGAGAGAGAGAGAGAGAGAGAGAGAGAGAGAGAGAGAGAGAGAGAGATGCATATTGCATTTAAGGTACCGGTCAGATAAATTTATCTGGCATTTATTACCAAGCACAAATGCTTATACTCAAGGCCACAAACTATGAGATGTGTATTCTGGAGCCTGATCCATCCTTTAGATGTTTTGGACATTTCTCAGAATTCTACCAGTTCTTCACTAAGAAGGAAACTTGATTCCACATTCCAGTGTTCTGGGCAATTATTGCAAAGGCACTAGTATGACGAACAAGCAATGATGCATCTATTTCATATAGTGACCAATGAAGAAAAAGGGGGCAGATTTTCCGTACTAGTATATTATGTTTTCCATGGAGTAGCTCTTGAAAAGCACTGATTCAATTGGTTCAAAATGCCATTGCCAGACTGTTTAGCCACAGCAGGTTCCGTTGTGGTCTTAACTGGTCATTTGTTTTCATTCAAATTGCTCGTTTTCACCTTTAAAGTCCTAAATAGCTAGGACTTTCCCTCCTGCAACTCTCCTTATGCACTCTAACAAGCCCTGATGGTACTGCCCTGGGTTCCCCTGCTGAATGAGAAGCCATATGAAAGATTAGGTATTTTATTATGCAAGACACTTTGCAGGGAAATACACCCAGCCCCTTCTTCATTTTCATTCCAAGTAAAGTGGGAAGGGCTGGAAGCTCAGGGCTTTGCATACAAAAGGCCCCAGGTCCAGTTCCTGGCATCTCTAAGTTGGGCCAGTCATTGAAGAAACAATACCAAAAGAGATGAGCAAATGCTCTGACTTGATAGAAGGCAGCTTCCTATATTCCTAGTTGCACTCAATCCCCATTTCTCAAGGGTATTTATGATCAGAAGCGAGGGGCAAATACAGCAGGCAGTCCTCCTTATCATACAGTGCCTCTTGTCAGGATACAAAGTGCTTCACTGTTATCTAATTTATTCCAAGGCAGCGCATTCAGTTTGTTCAGGGGACCCTTGGAGACTTATCAGGGGCTCCTCTGTGAAAGGACTGACAATGACAGGTAAGTTTGCCTTAAAGAGAACTTGCTCACTGGTAGTGGACCTTGTCCTGCAATGCAGTGCTGCATGGAAGAGGTGGGTACGTTCAAAAGGGCACTCTTGTGCTGCCAACAAGACCCAACAAATTTGGACCAGTGGCCTGCCTGAACCGAGTAGGCATCCAGAACATGTCCCCAAGTGCTCTATGGTAGGAGCTCCACGGCAGACATGAAAAGCTTCCTCAACAGAGGTTGATGTGGAAAGTGATACCTGAGGTTACAGAGCTCAAAATACTGTAATGTATTTGAACCGTGAAAGGGGCAGAGGGAGGAAACGGATGGTTTATTCTAGTGTTCTCTAACACAACCCAGTTATGCTGTAAAAACAGCATTCAGCATTTAAAGGACATATTTATCTAGTATTTTCCCCGTCTTGCAGGAGAGAAGCTGTAGCTATCCCAACAGCAATCTCACTGACCCAGCTGTTACAATTTGTTTTTTATTTCACTTTTCAACTCTTCTTCTTGCTGTAATATAGCCAAATAATTGCTATGTTCCCTGTGAGTTTTTTTTTAAAGATATATAATCTATAAATCAGTACAGAATTACTGGTAATATCTTGTGATAACACCAAAGAATTATATTTTGTTTTTTAAAGCACAAGCAGCTGGAGGGGAATTGATTGCCACAAACATGGCCAGTTAGGCAAATGCTACAGAGAAAGGTTGAGGAGATTGAAAATAACGCAGGGTGAGTGCCTGGGCAAAATGCAGATGGCCAGCTGTGTGTTTAAGTTGTGACAATATTTGAGGGAAAGAACCTTTTCTGAATTTACATAGCATCACCAAGTGGTTAAAACACCAAACTGCTGCCTTAAATTACTCAAAAGCAGCACAATAGTTGCCCTTTCTCTGTGGTTTGTTGCTAAAAGGATTTATAAGCTTGCAATCTCAAGCACATTGCAAATTAAGTTGAACAAGAGAGCCCTTTCATCAACAGAGAGGATTATGCAGCCATATTTTTCACAAGATGAGTTGTGATCTCACGATAAATAGCCACAATATGTACTCTAGTAACCTTAGTTATCAAACGTATCTTCAGCTTGTGAGCTGATCAGTACTTGACAGATGCAGTTCTGAGCACAGACTATCTCATGATTTGGCCAGGGGTTCATGAACAAAAATCAGGATGCGCAGGGTAGGGCTATCCACCATTATATAACTGGAAAATCTACTTGAAGAGGAAAAATGACTGGCACACCTGCATTTTTAACACAAACTTGCCATGTAAATCTGAAGTTCTTGTTGTTGTTGTTGTTGTTAAATTTGTATATGAAATTAAGGCCAAATACAACCTAAATCATACACAAGTACTTAATGCACAACCTCACAGTACAGAAACAAATAGAATTAGCAAGATATGAAGACATTTTTGTTAAGGTCAGTGAACTATGGTCCCAACTATCTACAATTGTCAGAATTCTTGCAGCTGAATTCTAACAAGAGGCTTCGAAGCCATTTTGCAGCCCCACTAAAAGCCAAATAATGAAGTGACATTGAGACCCCTTATTCTTACATGTATGCACAAGAGCAAGTATGATACAGTAAACAGAGCACTGAACTTGGATTGGAGAGAGATTGGTTCATCAAATCCTGCTCAGCCTTGCAACCAGCTGGCTGTCTACCACCTCCCATCCTAAACTCTCATAAGATGGCTGTCGGGATAAGAAGGAAGTGGTGGCAGGGAGAAACTACACTGGTACCTCGGGTTGAGTACCCAATCCGTTCCGGGGTGCTGTTCGCACCCCGAAAAGTACTCAACCCGAGCGGCGCTTTAGCGCAAGCGTGAAGCGCCGATAGAGCGCTTCTGCGCATGTGTGAAGCGTGCAGAACGCTTCTGCGCATGCGGTGGAACCCGGAAGAAAACAATTCTGGGTCCGCTGAGTATGCAACCTGAAAGTACGCAACCCGCAGCGTACGCAACCCGAGGTATGACTATACGTATGGTGCCTGGTACTCCTGGGAGAATGGGAGTGGGGAAATGGAAATTTAATAAATAAACAAATATAACAGACAGTTCATTCCTATATACCTTTACTTAGGGAAGTAAAGATTGCAGCCTTTTTCAACCTGTATATATGTCTTAAATTTACAAAGAGTTTAAAATCAATGTGTTATAGGAAAGTGGAAGTCAGGGAACTCCAAAAGCAAGTAAGAGAAGACAAGAAATATATTGCAGTGCCAGTAAATTTAATTTGCAGCTAAACTGAATATTTTTCAATACTTTACCAGCTTCTTTTCTGAAATGTTTCTTTTATATCCCAGTCGCCGAGACTTGGAACACCTCGTGCAGGTTGTGCTAAGATTCCTGTGCCAGCTCTTCTGAAGTAAGTAACTCTGTATGTGTGAATGTGTCACTCTCCATTGGCTTTCCAACCAAGCTCTGATGGGTATTTGTTGCATATTTGCCTATCAAGGGAGAAAAAGTGCTGCCGAGATCAAGACATACTAAAGAGCAAACACCGAGAAAACAAGAAGTGCCAATGTATCAAAACTGAACACAAATTCATTCCTGAAAAGACCAATTATGCACAGCTGCTTCCATTTCTGAGTTGCAGTGGTTGTGAAAGGGCTGGAAAATCAAGTACACTTAACTCTGATGAATTGCTGCCCTCACAAAAGCATTATCACAAACACTTTTGTTATTGCAGAACGCCCCCAAATCAGTCCTGTTATATTCTTTGTAGAGTATAAAGATACCTCAGTCATCCAAACACTTATCCTTGCGCATCCCACTTGCATACAGTATTTGCAGAATCAAACTGGCATGTTGAGAATATGGAACAAATGCAGTCATTCTTTGTTAAGTGATGGCACAACTGTCTGGTTATTTTAACTTTTATAATATAAAATCAACATTCTGTCACACTTAAGCACAATTAAGAATCAGAACCCAGAATGCAACAATTCAGATGAAAGGGTAGGCTTGATTCAGTCGGCAGGTTCACCAGTGATAGGAAGCAGGTTAATCCCACTCTTTGCTTGGAGTTTTTAAAGATGAGGTTGGATGGCCATCTGTCATAAATGCTTTCCTTGAGATTCCTGCATGGCAGGTGGTTGGACTAAATTACCACTGTGGTCCCTTCCAACTCTACAATTCAGTAGTACAGTAGTACTGTATTCATTTACCTTCTCTAAGAAAATAACTAACAGTCAGTCCCGTGGGCATGTGTAAAAGAACTGCACTTAGGGACACTTTTGAAGCAAGGGCAATACAAGCACTCCAACAGAGTGGCATGACAGTGATACTAGGAGGGTGCAGTGGACTGCAGTGTGCACCGACACAATGCACCAGCTTCCTGGTATGTGCATTGTTGTTGCTTATAGGCAGAAGAGTTTACCACAGTGCAAGCACACTAGCAAGAGCACCAGATTGCTTCTTCACGAGATTGTTTGGTGTTTTACTATGTTTTCAAATATGTCAGGGGTCCCCAAACTAAGGCCCGGGGGCCGGATGCAGCCCAATCGCCTTCTAAATCCGGCCCGTGGATGGTCCGGCAATCAGCATGTTTTTACATGAGTGGAATGTGTCCTTTTATTTAAAATGCATCTCTGGGTTATTTGTGGGGTATAGGAATTCGTTCATTTTTTTTTCCAAAATATAGTCCGACCCCCCACAAGGTTTGAGGGACACTGGACTGGCCCCCTGCAGACCCCTGATATATGCTATAAGCCGCCTAGAGTGGCTGGGAAAACCCAGCCAGATGCGTGAGGTATTATTATTATTATTATTATTATTATTAGTGTATTTAGCACATTTATAACTTCCTTTTTCTTCCAACACAAAACCCAAGACATGGAATTCTCAAATGGTCACCTTTTGCAGGTGCTGACCATACTCAGGCTTGATTGGCTTCAGCACAGTTACTGCACAAAGTTTTGTGTTGTGAACAGCCACATAACGTGGCAAGGACCAGTAGAATGAAAAAAACCAAGTTAGGCTGCCACCCTATAGAGACTTAGCCAATAGCAAGCCCAACTGAACACAGTGGGAGATTAGGTAAAGGGACCCCTGACCATTAGGTCCAGTCATGACCGACTCTGGGGTTGCGGCACTCATCTCACTTTACTGGCCGAGGGAGCCGTCGTACAGCTTCCGGGTCATGTGGCCAGCATGACTAAGCCACTTTCTGGCGAACCAGTGCAGTGCACGGAAACACTTTACCTTCCCGCCTGAGCGGTACCTATTTATCTACTTTCACTTTGACATGCTTTTGAACTGCTAGGTTGGCAGGAGCTGGGACCGAGCAATGGGAGCTCACCCCTTTGCAGAGATTCAAACTGCCAACCTTCTGATCGGCAAGCCCTAGGCTCTGTGGTTTATCCCACAGCGCCACCTGCGTCCCAGGACTGCACTGTTAGCCATCCTGGTGGGATAGGAATGTCTGAGACTACTAACCAGAATGATAAACAAAGCACACGCCTATCATATTTTTATTGTGCATTTTAATTATGGATTTAATTCACACTTGTAAACCGCTTAAAAGCCTATTATGGCATTAAGCGGATTAAAGAGCAACAAGTCTTGGGACTAAAGCCTAGCCACAGTAGTTAATGCACTGCTTAAAAACTGGATTACTGCAATGTGCTCTGTGTGGAGCTTCCCTTGTGCTTGATCCGGAAGCTGCAATTAGTGCAGAATTCAGCGGCACAATTGCTGGCGGAAGTGAGGCCTTGTCACCTATGCTCAGAGACCTGCACTGGTTGCCGATTTGCTACTGGGCCAGGTCCAAGGGGCTACTATTAGCATACAAAGCCCGTAACAACTTGGGACCAGCGTAGCTACGATATCGCCTTACCCTAATGCGCCCACTCAGCTGCTTCGATCAGATTGGAATTGGCACTTATAGCAGGCGCCGCACAACGTCCGCAGCACATCTGCGTTAAGAGCTCGGGATCGTTCCGTGTGGCAGCACCTGCACTTTGGGACACCCTGCACTATCAGAATCAAATCAACAACTGCCCTCTTTTTGGGTGCGCTCTTCTGTTTAGACAAGCCTACCTGGATGCTTAAAGAGAGCTGAGGTCATTTTCACCTGATTTGGCATTTTTAACTTCTGCGTGTTTTTAAAGCAGCGTTGCGAATCTTTCTCGGTTTTATGTTTGTTTATTTGTTTAATCTTTTTGTAACCCACTCTGGGGTGTTGGTTTCTTTTCTTAACATTAAATTAATTAATTAATTAAATTTAAAATAAATACATACTGCAGCGCAACAGCTCCCCCAGCCTGCCCAGCACATTTTCTGAGGCAAATATCTAGCTGCCCATGGACTTTTTCTTGTTTTCCACAAAAGGCCGCCCCGCCCCCTCAGCTCAACCGCCTTTCTCACTGACACACACGCAGCGCATCTCGCTCCCTTCTCCATATATATAAATGAATGGATGATATATCTCTCTCACACACACACACACACACACAATGATTTTATCGTAGTTTCTTCTCGTTTTTAGGCACCCAGGTTTTTTCTGTACGGTTTGTTTGTAAAAGAAGAAGAAACGGCATACACGTAAATAAATAAAAAAGTCTCACCCACCCCAAGCTTTTATCCTAGCTCCGCCATTTTCTGACAGGCTTTGCCCATCCGCGGGTTCAGCGTCACACGCCTGACGTCACAGCCGCGCGCCGCGGGCGCGGAAAGAGAAAGCGGTGGCGAGGGCAGGTCGGGGCAGCAAAAACGTCAGCCACCCCCTTCGCTGCCTCGCGCCAAGCAGCTGTCGCGCAGGCGCAGTTCTAATGCCTGCTAGGCGCTGTAAGCGGCGGCCGCAAACCTGCATGTGCGCCTGCGCACCTGCCGGGGCTGGCGGTTAAAACGTTGCGTAGCGCCGCTTCACTCCCCCTCCCCCTCCTTTTACTCCTCGCAGACGTTGTTGAACGGGATTGGTGGGAAGGGTTCGCGGGAGGGTTGTGATTGGCTGATGTAGCGATAGAGGCGGGAGAAGCCGGAGTTGAATTGTCCGTTGGGCAGCGAGGGACAGGAGCAGCTCTTGAGGTACAGTAGTTCCAGGTTTAGGCCTGTCAATATTTTCTCCTGAAAAGGCTCCTCCGTCGCTTCGACGACCTACAGTTATGCAGGTGGAACTTCATAGAGCCATTAAAGATAACTGAGCATATAATTGATAACTATTTTTTTTACACATTTACACATTATATATTTATTTATATCCCGCCTTTCCCCCTCATGGAACTCATAGAATCATAGAGTTGGAAGAGACCACAAGGGCCATCCAGTCCAACCCCCTGCCAAGCAGGAAACACCCATCAAAGCATTCTTGACATATGCCTGTCAAGCCTCTGCTTAAAGACCTCCAAAGAAGGAAACTCCACCACACTCCTTGGTAGCAAATTCCACTGCCGAACAGCTCTTACTGTCAGGAAGTTCTGGAATCTTCTTTCTTGTAGTTTGAATCCATTGCTACGTGTCCGCTTCTCTGGAGCAGCAGAAAACAACCTTTCTCCCTCCTCTATATGACATCCTTTTATATATTTGAACATGGCTATCATATCACCCCTTAACCTCTTCACTGGGCTAAACATACCCAGCTCCCTAAGCCGTTCCTCATAAGGCATCGTTTCCAGGCCCTTGACCATTTTGGTTGCCCTCTTCTGGACACGTTCCAGCTTGTCAGTATCCTTCTTGAACTGTGGTGCCCAGAACTGGACACAGTACTCCATGTGAGGTCTGACCAGAGCAGAATACAGTGGTACTATTACTTCCCTTGATCTAGGTGCTATACTCCTATTGATGCAGCCCAGAATTGCATTAGCTTTTTTAGCTGCTGCATCACACTGTTGACTCATGTCAAGTTTGTGGTCTACCAAGACTCCTAGATCCTTTTCACATGTACTGCTCTCAAGCCAGGTGTCTCCCATCCTGTATTTGTGCCTTTCATTTTTTTTGCCCAAGTGTCGTACTTTACATTTCTCCTTGTTTAAATTCATCTTGTTTGCTTTGGCCCAGTTGTCTAATCTGTTAAGGTCATTTTGAAGTGTGATCCTGTCCTCTGGGGTATTAGCCACCCCTCCCAATTTGGTGTCATCTGCAAACATGCTCAGGATGCCCTCAAGCCCATCATCCAAGTCATTGATAAAGATATTGAATAAGACTGGGCCCAAGACAGAACCCTGTGGCACCCCACTAGTCACTACTCTCCAGGATGAGGAGGAGCCACTGATGAGCACCCTTTGGGTTCGGTCAGTCAGCCAGTTACAAATCCACTGAATGGTAGCATTGTCTAGTCCGCATTTTACCAGCTTCTTTACAAGAATGTCATGGGGCACCTTGTCAAAGGCCTTGCTGAAATCAAGATAGGCTACATCCACAGCGTTCCCTTCATCTACCAGGCTTGTAATTCTGTCAAAAAATAAGATCAGATTAGTCTGACATGACTTATTTTTCAGAAACCCATGCTGACTTTTAGTGATCAGAGTTTCTAGGTGCTCACAGACTGTTTGCTTTATGATCTGCTCTAGAATCTTTCCTGGTATTGATGTCAGGCTGACTGGGCGGTAATTGTTTGGGTCCTCTTTTTTCCCCTTTTTGAAAATAGGGACAACATTTGCCCTCCTCCAATCTGCTGGAACTTCGCCTGTTCTCCAGGAATTTTCAAAGATTATTGCCAGTGGTTCTGAATTCAACTCTGCCTGAAATCAACTCAGGGTGACTTACAACGTGAACTCCATGGTTCTATGAAATACAACCAAAACGGCACAGCGCCAGCCCTTTCCATTCAAAGCAGCCATAGTTCCCAAGGACCTTTCATTAAAAGGAGCAGCAGCAGCCAGTTCACGTGCTGACAGCAGAAGGACCCAAGGAGGAACCAGTCTGGCTTCTCCGGGGAGAGAATTCCAGAGTGTGGGAACAGCCACTGAGAAAGCCCCTTTGGCAGACACACTTCAACTTGTTACCGTAAGCGTCTTATAAATATACCAGTAATGAACTTAGGTGAGTTATGTGACATAATATGACATATGTGGCTAAAATGGCACCATTCCCACAATCAGGTATAAGCACAACCGGGGGAACCCTTGATACAGTGGTACCTCTTGTTACAAACAGGATCTGTTCCAGAGGCCCATTCGCAACATGAAAAGGCCGCATTCTGAAGCCCCACATCTGCGCACGTGTGTGACACACTTCAGTGCTTCTGCGCATGTGCAAAGAGCGATTTAGCGCTTCTGCACATGCGCACAGGTTATGGACGTGCCAAACCCGGAAGTAACCTGTTCCAGGATTTCCGGGTTCGGAGCGTCCGTAACCTGAAAAGACGCAGCCCGCAATGGACGTATCATGAGGTATGACTGTATTTTGTTAATACAGGCATCCGCTCACTCACACAAGGGCTTGCATGTGCATAAGTGAAATCACATAAAATGGGGAGCACCCGCTAAAAAACATCTGTTAGGCAGGTAGGATGAACAGCCTGAACAAAGTCCTGCTGTGCCTCTAGTCTCTTTGGGGCTTCGTCTGCCCTTAGGGACGTCCTCTTCAGGCTCTGGGAAAGGTCTCCTCTCGAGCAATGAGGACTCTTCAGCTGGTTTCTATTTATTTCCTGGTTTCTATTTATTTCCCAGCGCCATGTCTATATGTGGTAATGTGTGAATAGATCACGCATAAGATTCCTGCATTGCAGGGGGTTAGACTAGATGACCCTTGGGATCTCTTCTAGCTCTACAGTTCTATGATTCTATAGATATGGGGGGTGCCTGTACTTGGCTCTTCTAATTTCCAGTGTCTAATCTGAGAGATGATATGGACACTGAATTCTGAACATGGCAAAGGTGCTGTTGGTTTGCAATTTTCCCAGTTTGAATGTATTCAACCTGCACATGTCAGTGATCAAAACTGCTTTTCACCAGTTTTGAGTCCAACTGCTTCGCCAATAACAGCCCAGTCTGGAAGAGGTGTATCTAGCCTCAATCACTCACACACTGGTTCAGATACAATAAACTACCCTGTTTCCCCTATTTTAAGACATAGTCATAAAATAAGCCATAACAGGATTTTTAAGCATTCAAGGAATATAAGCCATACCCCAAAAATAAGACATAGTGATAGGCGCAGCAGCAATACCGGCCGTGGCAGGAGGAGGAAAAAAATAAGACACCCCCTGAAAATAAGCCGTAGTGTGTTTTTTTGAGGAAAAATAACTATAAGATGGTGTCTTATTTTCGGAGAAACACTACAATTCAACCCATGCAAAGGTAAAAAGATTTCTGATTTTTGGCAGGCTTCTGACACCCACTTACCTTTCTGTCTTATGGAAAGCAAAATACATTGTCACAATTCAGTGACACATTCTTGCCATGCAGAGACTTTGTAGAGGGCTTGGGAAAGGGCTTGTGAGAGAATGGCCTGGAAAGAGTATCAAGGGCAAGAGTCATCTCCCATGCCTGAGGTTCTCTAACCTGGATTACACCATTATGAAGGCACTGCTCTCCAGCTCATCATTAGTTAAGGTCAGAATGGTGGTACCAGTGACAGGGCTTTTTCATTGGCTCCATAGTTGTGGAACACTCCCTAGAGAAATCCAACAAATTCTCTCTTACTGTTTTTAGACTGCTGTGGATACCTTTTTGTTCCATCAGGCTTTCTATGAGGGGTAAGTACCGTATTCCTCTTTCTACGCTCACTGCTATACAGTATACTGTTTTTAAAACATTTTTTGCTGGTGTATTTCCTGTTGTGTCTGTTCTTTACTACTGTTTTTATTGCTACTGGAAATTATTTGGAAAGATTTATTCTGAAAGATTTAATCTTAAATTCAAATTTATTAAATTATTAAATGAATAATGGATTCCATGGCTTATTGGTAAATTACCCCCATGGGAGTGGATTGCCAGTAAACCATTGGAATTCATGTGGCATTCTCTTAATTCTATGAATATAGTAGTTCTATGTTACTGTGTCATGCCTTCTAGTGAGATCATTGGCTAAATAGGAAACTAGAAAACCTGATCTTGAAAATCAAATGAGATTTGACATTTTGAAAACTGACATTAACACTTTTTCCTCATGCAATGATCTTTACTTGAAATATTTCAGAATATAAATGAAGTGTGATTAATGTATTGTTTTCATTAAACCTGCAATTAAAAAAAGAACAGACTTCAAACATGATTACAGCAGTCCTTTTAAAAGTCTTTTCATCATACGAAAAAGTACCATTACTTGGCTTCACAATCAATTCATTTTAACCTAAAACATGTCCAAACATTCTGTATTACAAAACAGAAAATATGATACAATTAATGAAAAAAGTCAAAATGCTGGCATCACCATTTTGTTTCCACATCAATACATAAAAATGGACAACACATTAAATATTTTGTTATTAACAGTTAGAAATATTAACACTAAAAATCATGTATAAATTAGGAAATAATGTACAAACTATTTCCAAAGCGCTCTTTCAAATACAGTATATACACAACATTCAAGAAATTCTTAATGTAAGACATTTCCAACTGATGCGATGTTGCTGTTTTACTTGTTAAAATGCTTGTGGTCTTTCAAAAATGATTTTCAGCAATGCTAAAAACCATACGAGAAGCAGATGTCAAAGCTGGTAAGGAGCAATGCATTTTTTTCTGGCTATCAGTAAACTAATGTGAAGGTGACCATGTTTATTCTAACACCTCGATGTTCTAGGCAAGCAATCCATGAGTGTTTCCCACTTCATTGGTGTGAGCCTCTTCTGCATCAACACAAACAGCCAAGTCCTGACAAATGCCAGGGACATAGGAGACCCTGCAGTGTAGTTGCCATGCAACAACTGCTGGAAATTTTGCAGTGGCTGTTGGCCAGGATACACTGCACCAGGGGCTCATGGCTTCTTGCAAAGGCCTCTTTTGATTGCTCCTTCTGAACATAACCACCCGTTGTTGTGCAGTTACATGGGTTATGAGGGTTCCTCCTGCAGGCATGACCAAGCAGGCTAGGCAGAGAGTTATTGACCATCACCCCAAAGTGCTACATTGCACTGGCAGAGTTGTAAATAGAGCGATCGCTGTGCTTAGTGCTATTAAGGGTTCAGAAAAAGGAAGACAGAAATGACAATATGGACAAAAATTCTTCTTGATGAGCAACTATACTAATGTTGATTTGTTTGCTTTGGGCCTGTGTTGCTTTGTATTTTCACTGACTGCTTGTTAGCAATGCTAGGTATATTGGAGTCGTCCGTCCCCCCCTATTGCTGCTTTTAAAATTATTAAATAGTTTTCATTTATACCTTTATATGCTCTTAATTTATTTTAAGTGGACTAAAAATTCCTAAATACATTTTGCAGAAGGGTAGATCTTGAGCAGCACTTTCCCTGACCCTCATACATATATAAATTGTCCTTCTATTTGTACAGTATTCTCATAGATAATTGGATCAGTTTTTAAATAAATAGTAATATTGATATTTTTTGGGTCCTGTGTCTATTTTCTGGAGATTCGTGTTTTTTGAAATTGGTATCTCAACACAAAATCTAAACCATCCAGAAGTTTAGACTAAAAATATTTTGAAACAATTCCTAAAGTGATATAATATACTGTATTCTTAAACTGAGTAAACTAGTGTACTCAAATTCATCTTAGATTATTTATCTTTTAAAAAATCCCACCACTTTTTGAGAAATTCTATAGTTTTGTACAACAAAATGAACATCTTGCCAATCTTTTAAAGTTTAAATGTTTTAGAAGCTTTAAGTTTGGTTAATTTATGTTTAAACTGTATGTTGGGCAGCACTTGCATTCAGAGCTGAGTGGCATCTGACCCAAGGTATCATAGGGAAAGGGTTGTGTGGCTCCTTTTTCTGTATGCAGAAGGGAAAGGCTGTGCCAGAAAGTAGGACGCATGGGTGCCCCTCAGATACGCACCCCTGCAGAAATCATGGGGATGAGCAATACTAGCTGAGGCAACTGAAGGAGAGGTGTGGAACGTGTAGCCCTCTAAATCAGGCATCCCCAAACTCCGGCCCGCCAAATGTTTTGGACTACAGTTCCCATCTTCCCCTACCACTGGTCCTGTTAGCTAGGGATCATGGGAGTTGTAGGGCAAAACATCTGGAGGGCCGCAGTTTGGGGATGCCTGCTCTAAATGCTACAAGGCCACTGTCCCTGGGTTAACCTACTACCCTGTATTGTCTTAGACACTGGCAGGCTGTGCAGGAGCTTTGAGGGCTGAGCTTTATAACTGATGAAAAGGGCAGGCAAGAATTGTGAAGGAGCCCTGCAAAGATGAGGGGACCAAAGACCTACTGACTTCCTTTCCCTCTCTTTTCTGCCCTCCCCGAGTATGGATCCTTCTGATACCGTATGCCTGGTGTGTACCTGCTCTCTCATTCCCAACAGGTGATCAGCATAAGAAACCCAGTGTGACCAAAAGACACACCGTGAGCAATTACTTTTATAGCAACAGTGCCTTTTAATTGCTACAATGTTTTCTGTATTTCCTAACAATACAGGATCCAGACAGTTAAATATAATAAACAGTCCATGAATATATCTGATTATCTGATTACAGTAATACCGTTCCGGATCGCAGTTCGTAACCCAAATAGTTCGCAAACCGAGCGCGATGGGCGCCGCCATTTTGCGCATGTGCAAAGCGCGATTTTTGCGATTTTTGCGCTTTGCGCATGCGCAAATCGCGCGATCGCGCGCGTGCGGCTTATGCGCGCGGCGAAAACACTTCCAGGTTTGCGCAGTTCGTAACCCGAACTGTTCGCAAACCGAGGTGGTCGTAACCCGAGGTACGACTGTACTGGAAACAGAGTTTCCAAACTGCTACTGAAGCCAAAATACCAAGGAAGAGCTATCATACTTAGAGTAGACCCACTGAAATAAATAGACTTAAGTTAGGCATGACTATATTTTTGATTGATTGATTGATTGATTGAAGCACATGATATTCTGCCCCTCATTTAAAAAATGTCCAGGTAGATAATAAGGTTAAAAATACAAAAATCAAAACATTAAATTGCAATATATCAATTAGTCTAAATACGCTCATTAAAATATTGCCATTGTAATATATAGGTCAACGATCTTATAACATACACGCCTGACAGAAGAAAGTCTTCAGTTAACTTGTCCGTTGATTTCTATGGGTCTACTCAGAGTATGACTTAGTGGAATGCAGCCCTTAAGTCTGTACCCTGATTTTGTTTATGGCTATATTTCTTGGTGGAAAGCTGAGGAAATGGAAGGATCAGAAAATGAATTGGCAGCTAATCAGCTGCACAGGAAACTCGCACTATCTCTAATGTGCATGGTACAGTTACTTTGTAGTAAAGTCTGGACAGTCATTTATGCTACTCAGCAACTTGTGTGGATATGAAGCTATATTGACTTTTGACAGACTGAATCTTGGTGTTTGCTTTACCCACAGTTTGGATAATAAGATTAAAATGGTGCTAGTGAATTTTTGCTTTGGCAGATAGAGGATCCAGATCCAATTAGAGTTAAGCTGAGTTTGGTCCCACTGATTTCAAGCAGACACTCGCTGCTCTCCCAGTGAAATCAATGGAATTTTAAAGTGCTTCACTTTGGCTGGATTTCATCATCCTACTGGCTAAATTTGTTCCCCAGTACATTTTGTTATAAATGGTCATACTGCAGATATTTAAAACAGGTGTAGTCTTTATGGTAGCCATCCTAAGCACACTCAATTGGAACTAAAACCCCACTGAAATGTTACTGAATGAATCTTAGAACTTTGTTTTTACAAGAATCTCATTTTATGTCAAAGGTAACTATACTGGGTCTTCCCCACAGTGGTAATTATTTTGGCACTGAGTACATACTATATCCTGCAGTAAATTAGTTATGTGAGGGAAATTCATTTTCTTTATATACTTGCTGCCTGAAGATGGAAGGTTCCTTGTGGGGACACTCAGTAGAGAAAGGCAAATCTCTTCCCAGAATCAGGCAGCCCCATAGCAATGGAAGCACAGCTCTTCTGTTGCCCTTCATTATTAGTCCGGGAGCCTGTAATGGCTTTGCCTTCTTGATAAGGCACCTATTTTCCAAGGAATGCAACAGATAGACGTATACAAGAGATGCAAGTATCATGAAGCAACTTGTAGACATATTTTTGCTACAGGACACCACAAACGTCCCTTATGTTGATGTCATCACCTGGGCCAGGATGCATAAAAATGAATTCCCCAAGAACATTATACAATAGATACAGAAGGAATCAATCTTTTCCTTTACCAGATTCCTCGGCCACACACTAACTCAGGCATAGGCAACCTTGGCTCTCCATATGTTTTGGAACTACAACTCCCATGATCCCTAGTTAACAGGGCCAGTGGTCAGGGCTCATGGGAGTTGTAGTTCCAAAACATCTGGAGAGCCAAGGTTGCCTATGCCTGCACTAACTGAACCCATGGTCATATATCCAGGATAGCTGAAATAGAGCAGTCTTCTCTGATGGTTTAGTATAAATTCAGTGGAACTACTGCCCACATTTCAGCAGTTTAATGCTTCTTTGGTATTGACCTGCTATGGGATATAAGGACATCTTCCCATAACAGAGCCAGTTCCCAAGTCAGCAATAAACTCCAATCATAAATAGCTGGTAGAAAGGTGGCTTAAATAGGCCCTACTTACTGCTGTACTAATTTGTTGTTTCACTTTGAAAGTATCTAGCAAATCAAACTCATGCCCATACATTTTAGTATTTGCAGTTCAGAATTTAAAAAATGCAATAAAATAAGCCTATCCCAATACCATCAAATTAGGCTCTATTGATTTCAGAGGATAGTAGATACAAAATAATCTGCAGCACATCCAGGCTGTTTCACCTTGAAAACAATGAGAGCAATTACACGAGCAGAGCACAAAAAACTTAATTATATGTGTTTGATGTATTACAGAATATTGTAGCCTTGTAGATGACGAAGACGAAAAATAGCTGGGGGTGATGTGGATACTGATGTTCAAGTAACCTCTAAAGCTAGACATCAAGTGAGGGTGGGGGCAGGAGAAGGAAGAACCTCTGCATTGTATCAACATACAGTATTATACACAGCACCAAAACATACCAAACCATTAAAGCATTGCCTTGTTACCAGTAGTGCACTGCTTCATATCCAGCATGAAATGAATACTATTTCACAGACAAATGCTCCTTTGTGCTAAGGGGGTTAACCAACATATTACGATTAATCAAAAACTGCCCGTACATCCAAGTTCAAAAGACGGACATAAATATTGAAACAAATCTGACACAGGTACTTGTCCTTTTATTGCTGATAGTTTCCATACTGGCTCTGTTGAAAATGAGAGAGAGAGAGAGAGAGAGAGAGAGAGAGAGAGAGAGAGAGAGAGAGAGAGAGAAATTAACACTGTCATTTCTACTGACACATAGGCCTGGTTCACATGGTTCACACTAAACCAAACTATGGCTCAGCATGAGTGAATGCAAATACTCAGGAAAAATTGGGCACTTTGCTCCTCCTCAGCTTTTGCTGCTGTCATGCTATCTGGAGCTAAGCTTAAAGTTACGTCCACACCAGGCCACATGGTTTGTCCTCCAAACAAACTACATTTTTTTCTTGGCTTATGGCTCATGATTTGTTTAGGGGAGACAAACCATGAGCCCAGGTTCAGACACACCCAGTTGTGTGGCACTAGGGAGCTAGGGAGGAGCAAAGCAGTCACAATTTTCTCCTTGTGTACTAGCATGCTTACTTATTCATGCTAAGCTCAGTGGAACAGCACCTGCTTTGTAAGGTCCAGGTTCAATCCCCAGCATCTCCAGATAGAGCTGGGAGAAGCTCCTGTCTGAAACCCTGAAGAGCCGCAGGCATTGATTCAGTGTCAGCAGTGCTGAACAACATGGGCCAATAGTCTTACTACATAAGGCACCTTCATGTGTTACTATGTAACAATAGCACCTTGAAGTGGGACCAGTAGCATGTTGGAAGGCACTGCAAGCCCCATGTGATCAAAGTAATGTGATTCTAGCAGGATGACCCATTTAACAACCTGACACACCAGCACATTTTGACTAGCTGCAGCTTCCAACCTGCTTTCAAGGGTAGCCATATATAGAGTGCGTTAAAGGTAAAGGGGCCCCTGACCATCAGGTCCAGTCGTGTCTGACTCTGGGGTTGTGGCGCTCATCTCGCTCTATAGGCCGAGGGAGCCGGCGTTTGTCCGCAGACAGATTCCGGGTCATGTGGCCAGCATGACAAAGCTGCTTCTGGCGAACCAGAGCAGCACACGGAAACGCCGTTTACCTTCCCGCCGGAGCGGTCCCTATTTATCTACTTGCACTTTGATGTGCTTTCGAACTGCTAGGTGGGTAGGAGCTGGGACCGAGCAACGGGAGCTCACCCCGTTGCAGGGATTCGAACCGCCGACCTTCTGATCAGCAAGCCCTAGACTGTGGTTTAACCCACAGCGCCACCTGGGTCCCTGATATAGAGTGCATTACAGTAGTCTAAATGGGAAGATTTACCTGCTCATAGCCGTAAGGCCTCTGTTGCTGTGCAGATGGTCCTGTCTGTGAAGCTCTGTAGCTTCCATACTGTTGCCCCTGACCCTGTTGGTAACTGGAGTACTGTGATGAGGCTCCTTGGGCTGGACCTGGGAATATAACAGCAAAGGTCTTGTCAAGAGTTCAGGAGTAGGATGCATCATGTCCTTAAAAGCCTGGCAGCCTGACATTTGACATTACTGTATTTTTATTTTTTTTATTTTTTTATTTTTACTTCTTTACTGTATTTTTTGTAAAAAAAATTGTATTTGGAAAATTAATTTAAAAAAATTAAAAAGCCTGGCAGCAGAAGAATATAAACATAATTTTGATACATGCATAGTAGACTACATACTTAAATTTCTCCTTCTGAGTTTGCTTATTGGTTTACATATTTGTTTACATATTTGTTTATATCCCACTTTTTAAATTGACAGAGCAGCTACAATAATTTAACCAATAATTTCATATAGGTAATCTAACTATAATTTCAGAAACAAGGCAGCAGCAATTAAAAATAAAAACAAGCACAACATATAACAACAACCAGCACAGCTCTTTAACTGAAAGTTGACTGGCATAGGAAAGTTTTCACTGGCCATTTAAAAGTTAACAAAGCTGAGGCCATAACAACAACAACTACTACTCTGTCTCTACAACCAAGCAATCTTATTTATCCAGACGGCAGGCCTTCAAGGAGGGCCTGTGAAGCTGATCTTCACCCCCAGGCTGATTCTTTTATATATGAAACCTTTGAAATCAAACAAAATATACATACAGTTCTCCTCATGTCAGTCTATTATCACTATAAAAGCGATAATAGACTGACATGAGGAGAACTGTATGTATATTTTGTTTGATTTCAAAGGTTCCAAGGCAGTACTTATTTTTGCATTTAGTTTTGGTGCTTTTGTTATGGTAATGACTAATAAAAACTTGACAGGATGATATACCTGAACTTACAATTAGGCTCAGAAGACAGTTGCAGACACAGGTCTTATTTGCATTACTGTCCACTCTGTTGCATGTCCACTCAGAAGTAAGTCCCACTATATCTAACAAATCTTACCCTTAGATAAGTGAGCATGGGGCACTTCCATGGTTCTTTTTGAATCAACAGGCTACTATAAAGAAAACCTGTGTGGTATGGTGGTTAGAGAATTGGATTTATACTGGAGAGGCAAGTGTTCAAATTCCATTCAGCTACAAAGCCAGCCTCTCCCCCAGCCTCTCTCTCTCAACCCAACCTGCCTCACAGGATTGTTGTGAGGATGGAAAGGGTTGGGACTACAAATGCTGCCCTGAACTCTTGGAATAAGGGAGGACTAATATCTGAAGGACTATTATATTTCAATATTTTGTTGGAAGCCGCCCAGAGTGGCTGGGAAAACCCAGGCAGGTGGGCAGGTTATGAATATTATTATTATTATTATTATTATTATTATTATTATTATTATTAAACCAGGAAAAAAGAACTTTTAATAAAGACTGGGGGAAGTTTGTTAAATATTTGAAAAAAAATATTGTAAACAAATTAAAACGCTGGCAGGGTTAACATAAAATGAACAGTAAAGCTAAATAAAGGAAATTCTTAGAGAAAAATTAATAATTGAGGAATTAATTTGGATATGCAGCAGTAAAGACAAAATGGAAGGATCCACAGGTAGAGGGGGAGGGGAGGTTGATTTGATATGTATTTTTGTTTTTGTTAAAGAATTTGCATGTTTTGTTGTAAAATTCAAAAAGGATAAATAAATTTTAAAGAGAAAGAAAGAAAGCTACAAAGTAGAGCAAAGCAAGACAATACACATTTTCTCACCATATCCTTGCTGCTGTCCTGGATAGCTCTGTTGATTTGGGTATTGCTGCTGTGAATACGTTTGCTGTTGTACAGTTCCCTGTTGGTATCCCGCCTGCTGCTGGCTATACTGGGAATTCCCTAAAGACAGAATATCAATAGGGTTGATTTGCAAGCTAACCAGCACCCTAGATCCACATAGGGTTCAATGGCATGCTCTAAATCTTCCATGGATGCAGCCAGTTTGAGAGAAGCACATCCGTAAAAGGCAGGCATCACTTCCAAGTACTAATCTGTGTGTGAAAGGGTGAGTAATGTGCCACTGTATTCACACCAGTTCTCAATAAGAAATGGTGCCTGCCAGTGCAATTATTCCAGTTCCTTCATATGGCTACACTCACAGGGTTGCATATGGCACAGAGAAGTATCCCTAAGGGGTCAGCAAACTTTTTCAGCAGGGGGCCGGTCCACTGTCTCTTGGACCTTGTGGGGGGCCGGACTGTATTTTTTTAAAAAAATAATAATGAACGAATTCCTATGCCCCACAAATAACCCAGAGATGCATTTTAAATAAAAGGACACATTCTACTCATGTAAAAACACCAGGCAGGCCCCACAAGTAACCCAGAGATGCATTTTAAATAAAAGGACACATTCTACTCATGTAAAAACATGCTGATTCCCGGACCATCCGCGGGCCGGATTTAGAAGGCGATTGGGCCGCATCCGGCCCCCGGGCCTTAGTTTGGGGACCCTGCCCTAGGTGCCTGTTTTTGCAGGGCTCACACAATGCAGATTTCTAGGATCAGAGGGAGCTTTTCAGTCACCTGCACCATTGAGCTTGCATATAAGTAGCCTGTGTGGAAACATTAAAAAATAGAAATTCAGATACTTCAAGACTTGTACTTTTAAAAAGTTCTAGTTTGCCATGAAAGAAGGAGTTGTAGACAACACTGTGCAAGGTCTCCTTCCCTCCAGAAGCAGACGAGTATACATAGGTGTCGTTTTGGCACTTAGTGCTTAAAGACTGGAGGTATGTGGCTGGACTCAACAGCTGATTGGCTGTTCATTCCCATCCTTCCAATCTTAAGGGCTGCTTCAGAGCATGCAAATAGACACGACATGTTTTGCATGCTAAAGGTCCCAGGTTCAATGACTGATATTTCCAGGAAGCACTGGGAAAGATCTCTGTCTAAAACTCTGATGAGACACTGCTAGTCAGTATGGTTACTAATAAGATGAAGCAATGGTATAATGGAGGTTCCTTTATTCAGAAGCTGGGAGTAGTGGGCATTTTGTTGCTTACACTAACATAAGCACTGCTACACTCTCCCCTTAAGTATGAAGCCCCTCTCTGGGACATGGGGTGTACTATAAGAGAAGAGGGCCAATTCATTGCCCTGCTTAATGGACCAAAGAACCTTGCAGCTGGGCCTCTGTTGTCCCCAACATTAGAAGTCAGTTGCTGCTGGCAGTTTTCTGGGAGGCACTTACCTTCAGCCTAGGGATTGGGAACCTATAGCACACCAAATGTTATTTGACGACAACTCCTATCAGCCCTGGCCAATGATCAGGAAGAATGGGAGACGTAGTTCAGGAACGTGGAGGGCCACAGGTTCCCTGTCCCTACTATACCTATTACCTACAGTAGATGGCGGCTGGCATCTTCTTAGAGGAATACAGAACAGCTATATCTTTGTATTGCTAGCAGTAGTAAAACACAGTGGTGTGGGTGTGGGTGTGGGTGTACACCCAACATCTGCTTCCATAATGTCTTCTTACCTCCTTCATAGTAGTGCTGTGTAGAATCTTCAAATGATCTGTCATAGCTTTGTTCAGAATAAGATGACTGCTGGTACGCATAATCACCATGACCTATGACAAAAAGAAAGGTACATAAGAAATAGATATTTTAAAAATTGATTGTGCATTTTTCAGATGTATGACCATTTCAAACTTGTATTACTATCAGCTGAGTTATGGCTCCTGCCAAATGTGTGATGTAGTGCACAGAATTCTGTTGACAGAACTAATCCCCTTACAGAACTACAAGTCCCATTAAGAGGATGGGTAGCTAACACCTGCAGTGTAAATATGACTGAAATGCAGCTCACACCTGGATTAAACAAAAAACATGGGGAGAAAGATAGCAGCACTTAAATCTCTAAAAAGAGATGTGCAAAGGTTCAAGCACTGTTTTTATTTTTCTAAATTTTGGAGCTGTAAGGTTTATATCCCATGAGAAACAGTTTCCCTTGAAACACTTCAAAGACAAAGGACATGGGGTTTTCTTTCCAACTGCCTTCCTAGGTTTTTCTTTGGATACGTTTTGCAGCTGTTTGACCCCTCTTGTTGCCTAGTTCCGTTCAGAGAGCCCACTGCCAAATCCTAGTGCGCCTTAGCCCTCCTACTTGCTGACACTGCTGGTTCACCTGGCCCATCTAGTTCAGCATCCTGTTCTCACAGTGACCAACCAGATGCACATCAGAAGCCTGCAAACAGGACCAGAGTGCAACAGCCACTGGTATTCAAAAACATTACTGCTTCTGACAGTAGAGGTAGAGCTAGTAGCCATTTATAGTCTTATCCTTATTGAATTCGTCTAATCCTTTTTTTAAAGCCATCCAAGTTGGTGGCTATTACTGCCTCTTATGTAAGCAAATTTCATAGTTTAACTATGTACTGTACTGTGGGAAGATGTATTTGGTTTTGTCTCCTGAATCCTCCCAACCTTCAGCTTCACTGGATGTCCACAAGTTCTAGTGTTAAGGGGATGGGGGGACAATTTGCTCTAGTCACTTTCTCCATGCAATGCATAATTTTATACACTTCTATCATGTTGCCTCTTTCCTCTAAATTAAAAACTCCCAAGTGTTGTTACTTGCCTCATAGGGGAGTTTCTCCTGCATATTTTCTTTCTGCCTTTTGTGGTCTGGGTTCTTTTGCTGATATAACCCTGTCCATTCCAAACTTACCTCTTTTCCCTTGGTTCAACTATGCCACCTACAAACTAGTTTGCCTACCATCACCCACTCACCCACCTCTGGCACAGTGATCTCAGGCCTACTTGCTTGAAAATAAAGCTCCAATAAATATCGTAAGGTCTTATTTTCAGGTAAAGGCTTGGGAGCATTTGTGTGGATTGGCCTCCGTCTTTCAATTCCATTCCTGGGTGCCAGAAGCCTTCTGCAGGTCAACGGCATTATGGAACCATGTTCCCCAATACTCAGCAAAATTACCATCGGGATAATATTGCTGGTTCATGGGCTCTGATGAACCTTGTCCATGACTGTATTGTTCACTGTAGTATTCCTCCTGGCCCATGTACTGCTGAGAGGAACCTACAAAGCAGAGTGAGAGTACCGTTGTCAGTCTACAGTGAGATCAAAGGTGGATAACTGAAATAACCTCTTTAAAGGGATGATACCCTATCTGCCTGACTTGTAAGTCTGTTCCATACAGACGAGGTTCTGGCTTAGGACTGTTGGTTTCAAGTCTTGCCTCTGCTGTGAACTTCAGTGTGAGAAACTGAGTTCCATTAGGACCATAGCACTGGAAGGCTGTTTTGGTTCACTCACACTGTGCCATTTTTGGGATCACACCCTCCCCAACTGCTCTTTGTCCCGCAACTACAAAATCTGCAGTGATGAGGGAAGAAGCATTAACCCTGGTTCCCCAGTGCTACTTTCCACACCTGAGGTAGGCCTCTCAGCAGTTGAATTTGCTGTTTAAAAAGACCCAGCTCACATCCAACCATGGATCTTCCATCTCATAAGTCATGCCCTTGGAACACACGCAACACTGCAGAGCTATACAGTTCTGAGTCCTTGGTTCTTATTTACCTTGCTGTGAAGGTCGGTAAGGGCCCATTGGCCGTTGGCCCATCATGCTGTTGCCTTGGTTACTCTGACTCATCATGGCAATGGAGGACTGCCCTTGGTAGTGTTGGCTCCCTGCTTGCGCGGAGTTGTAATGTGACGTTGCTGCTTGCTGGTGCATCATGGACACTGCAACACACACACACACACACACACACACACACATTTTACATTCTCAAATTATCTACACAGTGCACCACCACCACCACTGTAGCCCTGAGTAGAATAAACTTCAATTTAATAAATATATATTGCAACTGTACTTAAGTAGAATAAGTGAAATAACTGCATATGTTTACCTCCATCTCGATTTCCCGCCCCTTCATCTATTTTTACAAAATAAGCCACCTGGGGCAGGGACCTATCCCCCCTCTCTCTCTTTTTAAAGTACATCATTGATGCTAAAATGTAAGGAATCATAGGGTTGGCTGGGAGATCCCAAGGGGCATCTAGTCCAACCCCCTGCAATGCAGGAATCTCAACTGAAGCATCCATGGCAGATGGCAATTCAAGCTCTGCTTGAAACCTTTCAATGAAGGAGAGCCCACAACCTCCCAAGGGAGTCTGTTCCACTCCCTTCTCTGAAGGAAGCTTCAGAGACCTTTGGAGCTCTTCAGTAGCCCTGCTCTGAACATGATTCCTGCCACTGCCCACCTCCCCAGGTCTGACCCTGTTATAAGTGGTCACAGAAGCCAAGAGCCCCATGACACTTTAAAATGGCATATCTATCCAACAACAAAAAAAGGCCAGGCCAAACCAAGCAAACCATACCAGGATTGGACTGCATGTTGATATTTGTTCGTGAGACATAGTTGCCTATTGATCCCTGGCCTTGCATTGGTACATTCTGAGACGCAGGCACTGTATGGCTATAGCCGGTTCCGGTTCCGTGGCTACTGACAGTCATGCTCAGGGAAGTCGTGGGCATGGTATTCTGGCCTGACTGTTGCATAGACACGTGATTGGGACCTAGCAGAAAGCAAAGAAGGAAACAAGGGGTGGCAGTGAGTATTGATTTTGAATCCTGTTCAGATTTTGCCTTCCTTCACTCTCGAGTTGCCAGTATCTAAGCTTTCCACATCTCTGCTGCAGAAACTGCGCAACCAGGAAGCTCAAAAAACTATGCTCATGTTATGCAACTTTATATTTTACCTCTCCCAGTTCTTTTTAGATTCAAAATATGGACTTTGAAGGACTGGAATCCCCCCCCCCATGTCAGATTTGGGAATTGTTTGGAGTTTGGGAATAACATCCAGTGAGGAACCTAAAATTGCCACAGATATATAGGACAGAAGGAAAAAATACTTGGGTGAGGTTGGGAGGGAAGAGAAGGTGAGCAGGGAACCACAGGGGCTATATAAAGTCAGGGGTAGCCAACATTGAGTCTTACAACACATAGAGGATCCCCAAGTTCTCCATCTCTGGACAGGGGGCCTACAATTCTAGGTATGCTTACTTTGGGGAAAGGATACATCAGTACAGTGTGACTTGCTTCTAAGTAAATGTGCACAGGAACAGGCTGCATGAGACCTTAAAACAATGGCCTTTTGAGTGAAGAAAAGTGAAAGACCTTTCTTCTGTGCCACATTTACATGCTCCCTCTTGGGCTCCCTTCACCCTTCAAAATGCTTGAAATTAGATCACTGGTGACAGAGCGAGAATTTGATGCTGGCAACCAGTGCTTTTTATGCTACCCACAAAAGCCGCTGAAGCCAACATACGCTCAAGAACTTGAACAGCACCCACCTCAGTGTTCATGGATCAATTCCTCCTATAGGAAATCCATTGTTGCAGAATGCTAGTGGCAACTGTATGAAGAATTGTAACCGATTTGTGTGCATATTTAAGCCCGTGCTGAGGTTTTCCACATGCCCGAGAGGCTAGTTAAACAGCCATAAAAGGCCCCTTTAGAAGCACGCGATGCAGTTGCCAGGCAACCATGGAAAGCTCACCATTGCTGATCTGACTCTGCATGAGGGAGGGAGGCGGAAGGCCTGTCCCAATTGCATCACTGAGGTTGCTCTGTGCATGAAGAGTCTGGTTGGATGCGCTCTGATTCATTCCTCCCGGACCGAGGTTCATGTTTTGCGTCGGTGGCTGAAGATGGCAAGAAGGAAAAGAAAAAAGATTCAGCAAGAGGGATTTGTTATAGGAATAAGCTATGAGGGGTGGGGATACATTATTTATTATTATTAGACATGATTAATAATGAATCAACACAGGAATAAGACTTTTCAGTAATGAAAAAATCAACAGCAATGATAATGACATATACGATCACCTCCTTCATCTAAGCAGACCGTGATGAAACCATTTTGTGGGGGGGGGGGAATTGTACGACTTTTGGATAAAAAGCACTGATATTTACAAAAGATTAACATCAGGTTTCGAGGTTAACACTGGAGTATGGAGATACATGAAAATATGTCAGACAATGGCAGCTCTGCTATTTTGTAATCCATTTTAATTACCAGACAGTTAATTAGAAAACAGCGAAACAATTGCATGTATGCACACACAAAGCCCGAGCCTGTCACGTTTAACTCCTAGATGAGCACTTCCAAAACAACATAAAATGTAGCTTAGCATCTTGAACATTTTGAAATATTCTAGTTTTAACTAGATGGCACAAATGCAAATGATATATATTAGCTAAATAAATTCTGTGTCTGGTTTTCCTGTGCAGGTAAAGCTTCCTTTAAAGTCAATAGAGAATTTGTGCTGGGTCACTGAAGGGACATAGTCAACATTTTTATATGTCTAAACCCAACCTTGACCTGGCCCAGTTTCATAACATGCATGTACATATCCTATGCTGCCGATATTTAGTGTCAGTTAAATACACCTCTTTTCCTTTGGTCTTTTAGGACATAAGGAGTCCCACAAACTACAGTTGTACACCGTTGCACTGTATCTAGACTTTTGGAATTCTTTGTGAAAAGAAAATCATTATTTTAAATAGCAGTATTACTTAGGCTTTTGAGACCTGGTTGGATGAAGCCGATGGGCCCGTTCTTGGCGCTGCTTGCCCACCAGGTTTCTCTTATGCACAGCAACCCAGGCCATCTGGGCGGGGAGGGGGGGTTGCAGTGATTTTTAGGAAGTCATTAGTTTGCACCAGGCGTCCTATTGGTAAGACTGAGTTTTCTGAGTGCATGTTCTGGAAGTTGGGCAATAGGGGCAGTACAGGATTCCTTTTGGTGTACCGACCTCCCCGCTGCACCAAGGATTCCCTGCCCGAGCTGCTTCAGGTCGTGTCGGATGTGCTCCTGGAGACACCTAGCTTGGTTGTCTTAGGGGATTTTAACATCCATGCCGACACGACCTTACAAGGAGCCGCTCAGGACTTTGTGGAAAGCATGGCCACCATGGGGCTGTCCCTGAATAAGTCTGGCCCAACTCATAGCCGCGGACATGCCTTGGACTTGGTGTTTACCTCTATGGATGGTGGTGATCTGACATTAAGTAAAAGCGAAACAAAAGAAGTGCCATGGTCAGATCACTTTCTGGTGCAACTGGACTTCTCCGCAACCCTTCCCCTCTGCAGGGAGGTGGGACCGATTCGGATGGTCCGCCCCCGCTACTTAATGGATCCAATTGGCTTCCAGAGAGTGGTAGGGGATGTTTTATCCCATGTCGATGGCCTTTCAGCTGATTCCCTGGTGGCCCGCTGGAATGCGGAGTTAACCAGCGCTATTGACTGTCTGGCTCCGAAGCGCCCTCTCAGATTGCATGGAGCCCGGACAGCCCCGTGGTTTTCCCCGGCGCTGAGGGTGATGAAACAGTCATTGAGACGGCTAGAGCGCCGGTGGCGGAAAACTCATTTTGAATCAGACCGGACACGGGCTAGAGCTCAACTTCGAGCCTACCAAGTGGCAATGGCGACGGCGAAGAGGACCTTCTTCACCGTCTCCATCGCATCTGCAGAAAACAGCAGCAGGAGACTCTTCCAGGTGGTTCGCAATTTAGCGGAACCACCTGCTCCATCCGGGCCCAGTATGGGCCACATGATCTCCTGCAATGATTTTGCAAAGTTTTTTGCAGATAAAGTCGCTCAGATTCGGGAAGAGGTAGACTCCACCGTGGGAGCAGGGCCGGGGCGGGGGAGTGCTAGAGTCCTGTCTAGTCAAGTTTTGTGGGATCAATTTCAATCTGTTACCTCCGAGGATGTGGACAGGCTGCTTGGACGAGTGAAACCAACCACCTGTCTCCTTGATCCTTGCCCATCCTGGCTTATAAAAGCTAGCCGGGAAGGGCTGGGCGATGGGCTTCGCGGGTTGGTAAATGCTTCTCTCCATGAGGGAGCCTTCCCAGACCCGCTGAAAGAGGCGGTTATTAAACCGCTTCTAAAAAAACCATCTTTAGATCCGGCCAATATGGCCAACTATCGCCCAGTCTCAAATCTTCCATTCTTGGGCAAGGTGATTGAGCGAGTGGTTGCTGAACAACTCCAGGCACGCCTGGAAGAAGCGGACCATTTGGATCCCTTCCAGTCAGGATTCAGGCCTCATCATGGGACTGAAACTGCCTTGGTCGCACTGGTCGATGATCTCCGGCGAGCTAGGGACAAAGGTAAGAGCTGTTTCCTTGTTCTGCTGGATCTCTCAGCGGCTTTTGACACCATCGACCATAACATCCTTCTGGACCGTCTAGAGGGTTTGGGAGCTGGGGGCACTGTCATGCAGTGGTTCCGCGCTTTCCTCCTGGGCCGTGTTCAGAAAGTGGTGGTGGGGGATGAGTGTTCAGACCCCTGGGCTCTCACTTGTGGGGTGCCTCAGGGTTCTGTCCTCTCCCCCATGCTTTTTAACATCTATATGCAGCCGCTGGGAGAGATCATCAGGAGGTTTGGGCTGGGTGTCCATCAGTATGCTGATGATACCCAGCTCTACCTCTCTTTTAAATCAGAACCAGTGAAGGCGGTGAAGGTCCTGTGTGAGTGCTTGGAGGCGGTTGGAGGATGGATGGCGGCTAACAGATTGAGATTGAATCCTGACAAGACAGAAGTACTGTTTGTGGGGGACAGGAGGCGGACGGGTGTGGAGGACTCCCTGGTCCTGAATGGGGTAACTGTGCCCCTGAAAGACCAGGTGCGCAGCCTGGGAGTCATTTTAGACTCACAGCTGTCCATGGAGGCACAGGTCAACTCGGTGTCCAAGGCAGCTGTTTATCAGCTCCATCTGGTACGCAGGCTGAGTCCCTACCTGCCCACTGACTGTCTCTCCAGAGTGGTGCATGCTCTAGTTATCTCCCGCTTGGACTACTGCAATGCGCTCTACGTGGGGCTACCTTTGAAGGTGACCCGGAAACTACAACTAATCCAGAATGCGGCAGCTAGACTGGTGACTGGGAGCGGCCACCGAGACCACATAACACCGTTCCTGAAAGACCTACATTGGCTCCCAGTACGTTTCCGAGCACAATTCAAAGTGTTGGTGTTGACCTTTAAAGCCCTAAACGGCCTCGGTCCGGTATACCTGAAGGAGCGTCTCCACCCCCATCGTTCTGCCCGGACACTGAGGTCCAGCTCCGGGGGCCTTCTGGCGGTTCCCTCACTACGAGAAGCCAAGTTACAGGGAACCAGGCAGAGGGCCTTCTCGGTAGTGGCTCCCACCCTGTGGAATGCCCTCCCACTAGAGGTCAAAGAGAACAACAACTACCAGACCTTTAGAAGGCATCTCAAGGCAGCCCTGTTTAGGGAAGCTTTTAATGTTTGATGGATCTCTGTATTTTAATGTTTGATGGATTTCTGTGTTTTAGAATCTCTGTTTTGTTGGAAGCCGCCCAGAGTGGCTGGGGGAACCCGGCCAGATGGGCGGGGTATAAATAATAAATTATTATTATTATTATTATTATTATTACATGCCGCCATGGGATCTTTTGGGATAAATGGCAGTCTAAAAATAAAGTAAAAATATTAAAGGGAAGAAGCAGCAGCAGAGGCCAATAACTTTACTAGATAACAAAATAAGGCAACTCTCCCAATTGCATGTCTGCATCCTGAAATGAAACATGTATCATATCAGCACATACACCCCACCCAACTAGGAATGGAGTCTTATTAATCATGTAGCTCAGTATTGCCAACTTCCACCTGGGAGATGGTATACCTTTTTTAAGAGCCTTCCCCAGGGCAGGTAGATATTTTGCTGGAGGAGTTTTCCTACTCTGTTGCCACAGGGGTCAAGCTTCCTACCCTCCCTTCTCTCCCATCCAGTACAGTGGTACCTCGGTTTACGAACTTAATCCATTCCGGAAGTCTGTTCTTAAGCCGTAACTGTTCTTAAACCAACGTGTGCTTTCCCTAATGAGGCCTCCTGCCAGTGCCCTTCCACTGTTTGGATTCCGTTCTTAGACGGAGGTAAAGTTTGCAAACCGGGACACTACTTCCAGTTTTGCGGAGTTCATAAACCATAGGCGTACCCAGAGGGGGGCAGGCAGGGGCAGCTGCCTCGCCCCCCAGAAGCAAAAAATTAACGTATTTTACAGACCATAGCCAGCACTTTTCCCCTCCAAAAACTGAAGTGGAAAAGGGCAAACGGGAGACGTGCTTTGCTTTAGCGAGAGCCACTCGGTCTCCGCTTGCTGGGGGGGGACACACAGCTGTAACAAAAACACATCAAATAAATAAAACAAAGTGGCTACCGGTAGTTAAGCAGTTAAGACAATGGAGCAGATATCCCCTTTCAGGCAAGATTTGAAAGCTCACCACTTCACCCTATTGTTCTTCAGTGGGAGTTGTTAATGAGCATTCAGGGATCGCATTAAGAGTTCTATTGGCGATTTAATGAGGGTGCAGAGGATTCAATTTGACTGAGGTGGCTCTGCAAGGCTAAAAGGAAGTGAATAAGAAAAAGGGGGGCTTGTAGCTTTGATAGACACAGTGATGTTTATAAAAAGCAGTGGTGTTCCAGTCAGCCCCTCCTCCTGCATCTGTATAATCAAGCAGAGAGAAAGCTGCTTACGAGGCTCCTGTACAGGTGTACCGGCATCTTCCTCTTGCTGCAGAGTTCCAGCATCACAGCGTCACCCAGAGGCACCCACAAATGTGAGTTATCCCTCTCTCTATTTCTTCCTTCCTTCCCTCCCTCTTCCATCCTTAATAAAATACTGGGGGGGGGGGGCAGGTAAGCCCCACATAGAAACATAGCTGCCAAGTTTTCCCTTTTCTCGCAAGGAAGCCTATTCAGCATAAGGGAAAATCCCTTTAAAAAAGGGATAACTTGGCAGCTATGCATAGAAAGCCCATCAACATGGGGGAGGATGACTCTTTCAAATATGGTATTTACCAGTAATTGGGGCAGGGGGAGGCACCTAGGCCTCTAGGAGTTGGCTGCTATGCCTAGGACAATTCAAGAAAGCAAAATGATGCATATGCTATGGTAATATATCAATAGAATCATAGAATTGTAGTCGGAAGGGACCACAAGGGTCATCTAGTCCAACCCCCTGCAATGCAGGAATTTTTTCCCAGGGTGGGGCTTGAACCCACGACAAGGTTGAAATATTATGCTGATATGCAGCAACGCCTTGGAGCCGTCATGACTGCGGCCATGCCTTGCCTCGCCCTCGCCCGCCCTGCCACCCCCTCTCGCCTGCCCGACCCTCCCGTCCTCTCCAACCAAGCAGGGTAGCCGCCAACGCTGCCAGCCCCAGAAGCACAAGGTGGCCGCTGCTGCCGCGATGTTGTCGGGCTCGCTGGCCCTGTAGCCCCGCCCACGTTCCCACTTTGTGGCCCCTCCCGTGCCTTGGCACCACCCCTGAACGACCATGGCTTGCCCCCCCCCTGTTTTGATCCTGGGTACGCCCCTGTCATAAACCAAATTGTTCGTAAACAGGACTGTTCTTAAACCGAGTTACCACTGTATAGAGCAGGCAAGAAAGAAGAAGAAATAACTAGACTAGGGATGGGGAATTTTTTCATCCTGAGGTTCGCAGTTTCTTCTGAGCAGCCTTCTAGGGGCCACATGCTAGTGATGGTCAGGACTAGAGGCAAAAGTGTGTGGAGAAACAAATGTAAATTTGACCTACAGTAGGCTCATTTCAACATACATTCAGCCCCCCCCCCCAGTCAGCTGGAGGGCCTGATGTTCCCTACCTCTGGAGTATACAGTTGCACTATCAGAATAAGGCTTGCTGCATCTCTGCAACATCACTCCCCCACAACTCTTGAAAAGACGAAAAGCCACCCTCTCCAGGTAAGGTAGTGTCCAATTTTGTAACAAGATACTGGAGTTCAGGCATGTCTAGAAGTCACATACTGGAAGCCCTTCCCTACAGCAGACTGGGCTAGGTGAATTCTGGGAAATACCACTTCATACTGCCTTGGAGGGGTAGTAGCATTTGTATCATTTCTACATGCAAAAAACCCAAACCTCTTTGCTAATTAAACAACCTATATTACTTAGCTTTTCAGGGATAAAAGTTTTTGTTCAGCCCCCTTCCTTGCTATGAGTACTTTTTGTTGTTATTTTAACAATTCAAATTCTTAACTGCAATTCCCCACCTACATGGCACAGCATAGCACAGTCCTCTCTAGCTCTTCCACCCCAAAACTCTACCACTTCATGTGCAGACCAGTCCCAAGATGTGCAGGCTAGCGATAAAGAAGTGCACTTTGTATAACCATGGTATTGACCCTAAAATATGTGCAGTGGAAAATCAGCTCCAGGCATGCCCACATTGGGTTTGTGCTCATGTTGGCAGCATTGTTTATCTCCCACAAAAAGCATATCTTTAGCAGCAAGTACTGGACTTCATTCAATCTCATAGGTCAGTACTTACAGCAGGAAGCAAGGACTGCATATTCTGGTTCGAGTCTGCTATTGTTGCCAAGTAGACCAAGTTTCTGTGCAAAATTTGTTGATATCTGTAAGCAAAGGAACATGACGTTATCTTAAGGAAGTAAAGCTGGTCAGAAAAATACCTTTTTTCTGGAGTGGCTATGTGCATCTGATCTAACTCGCCATTGCAATAAAAATATTTTTTAAAAAATTGTCCAGTAGCACCTTTGTTGTTGTTTAGTCGTTTAGTTGTGTCCGACTCCTTGTGACCCCATGGACCAGAGCACGCCAGTAGCACCTTAGAGACCAACTAAGTTTGTTCTTGGCATGAGCTTAAACACAGGTTTTTTGTAGCAACAGGAGTCAAGAGTTAACATTCACCTGTTTACGCATGCAATGTCATCCTGCCCCAGGCCATGTTCAAGATCTTGTTATTAGCATAAATTTGTGAACTACTTGAGACCTAGTTACCTGAAATACCACCTGGTCCGTGCTCGAACCTGCAACATCACTTAGATCATCTGGGGAAATTCTATCGGTGACATTGCACCCTACAGAATAGCACAGGTCTGACATTTTCCACTACTGCCCTTGCACTATGGGATGCCCTTCCCTCCGCTATACATGAAGCACAATACATCAGTTCTTTCATACATGTTTTAAAGATGCATCTCTTTGCCCAGGCTTTTCTTGGCCCATACATTTAGACCCTATTAAAACTAGATTCCTGTTTTTATGTTGCTTTTATGTTTTTATGACACTGGTCTATTTTTATGTGGTGTTTCTGTATACTGCTTAGATGTTTTTAAACATAAAGCAGTTTAGAAAGGCTTTTAAATAAATAAAACAATAAACACATGTTTCAACACAACAACAAAAATCATACTCACTGAGTACATTCTGCTGTTTTGCCCTTGCTTTGATAGTCCATAATACACTGTATTAGATGATGGTTTTCATCCAACATCTGAATTAAAAAACAATATAAAAGATCACGATATGAATGACTGAAACATAGTCAGGGACCTTGCACATTCCCTCCTTTGTTTAGCTAAAACTTTCTGTAGTCTTCTTTTTCCTTGCACTCTCTTTATGCATGTGCATTAATCATCATTAAAAGTAGATAAAGCAAGGTGAAAGAAGCAGGGAGAATGTTATTTATGATTAATATGAATACAACACCCCACCATTATGGAAATTAATATCTGAAGTTGTATTATACAGAATTAGACCACTGGCTGGTACTGCCTATTCGAGAGCTCATAACCCTTTTTAGGTCTGTGAACAGATTTGGATTTTTTAGCTAGAGTGGGGCGCACTACTCCTGGATCAGCCTCTCCATCCCCTTGCACACTCTGTGCACACTTTGGTTTTCCATGGGGTCTGGGTAAAAGCTGAATCCAGTAGACTTAATCTGAGCCTTGAAAAACAGATCAATGAAGAGGCCCTGCTGCATGATCAACCGTTTTATTCTGGAGAGGAACCCTTTTGGTTTACTAAGACTATTTCTTTTGTTGCATCTATTTTCTTTATTTCAACAATTTATATACCGCTTAGCAGCATGGTTTCTAAACCGTGAACAATGGGTTTACAAAATATAAACTCTTATTAAAATTAACCATGGAATCAGAAACTCAAAATAATACTTGCTGAAATAATAATTGAGAAGTCTGAAGTTCAGTGGGAACCAGGGGCTGATTTCTGCTAGAAGGAAGTTCCACAGAATTGGGCCCACAACACCGAACACACAGTTCCTGGTGGATGCAAGCCATGCATTAAATCCTATTCCATGGTAGAAGCATCCAAGCTGGTGATGGTGGTCTAAGAAGCAGGGATGCAGAATTCGGCCTGAAATCTGAATCAGTGATCAGATTGAAGCAGCAGACGAAAGGAGAGCAGGAAGATCCTCAATCCATTCCCCCTCCTTGGAGACGTTTCCATTCAGAAGGGGGATTTTGTGCAGCCACGCACCAGCGAAATGGCATTTAGGAGAAAATCAAAAGCGATGATTGACTGAACTATGCCTTTGGCTAAATTCTAGAACAAGCCTTTCTGTTTCTAGGGAACACGGCTGGGGAAAAGCATAAAGGAATGGAGCAAAGGATCCTGCCCCCCCCCCCGTCGCCAATTTAATTCATGTGGAAGAAGGTTGAAGTCCTGAAATAATTACATTGCTGCTTTTTTTTAAGTTAAAAAATGACACAGCCACGGACTGCATCGCTTTGCCTAGGTTTTCGTAGCATTTTACATTTGTATATTAATCAGTGCAAAGGAACTGAAGGAAGCACAAACATTTCTTTAGTATATTTATTTCTAGTTTGTTTCGGTTTCTACCCCAAAAGCTACAGAAAAAAATATATAAATGTCCTATACTGTATAGCATTTCAAAATGCTCAGTCTAAGAAATGGAAATATAAAATTGGGGGTGGGGGATGTAGATAAAGGGGCAGGCAAACTTGGTTCTAAGCAAAGGGCCATAGGCTCAGTGGCAGAGCATTTGCTTTGCATTGTTTATTTGTTCCCTGCACATCAGACTGGGTTGCACCAGCCACTCTGGGCAGCTTCCAACATAATATGAAAACACAAATGTGACATCAAACATTAAAAACTTCCCTATACTGGGCTGCCTTCAGATGTCTTTTAAAAGTTGTATGCAAAAGGTTGCTGGCTCAATCCCTGGCATCTCCAGGTAGGGCTGCAAGTGAGCCTTGCCTGAAACCCTGGAGAGTCACTGCCAGTCAGTGTAGGCAATGCTGAGCAAGGTAAATCATCTGCAAACTGGGACACAAGAAAGACAAAACACTGCCTTGCTCAGCCATGGGAGCCCAGGGCAGGCAACTTGTTCATTCCTACCGCAATGGCTCCCCTGGAAAATGCATCTGTTTGAATTTATCTCCTGCAAGTGCATAGCTGCCGTGCATTTCCAAAGGAAACAGTAAAGTGCTGTACTTGGAAATGTGGTTGTGTGTTGTGGTCAAATCCTGCTCTCCATTCCTGGTATTTAGGGGCTTAGCCCTCACACACAAATTCTGTGGGGCTGGGGCTGGGGAGGACAGTGTGTCTCTGCAATGCTAGCTGCAGGTTTTATGGGTGGGGCTTGGTCAAGATACCCTGAGTAGTGCCACCCCATCCTCACAGCTGCTGTCTCCCCATTTGCTTGATCTGCCCCATTGGGCACAATCTGCAAATTCCCAAGAGAGGGCAAAGTGAGAGGAAGTAAGAGCTGTTCGACAGTGGAATGCAGGAGGTAGTAGAACTCTCCTTCCTTGGAGGGTTTTAAGCAGCAGTTGGATGGCCATCTGTTGTGGATGATTTCGTTGAGGTTTTTGCAGCACAGGGGATTGAACTAGATGTCCCTCTGAGTCCCTTCCAGCTCTACAATTCTCTGATTCTAAGCTGCTGCTTTCTTTCTTGCCCACTTGCTTAGAGGTTCCAGGAGAACAGACAGCATTAGCAAGGGAGCTCTGAGAGTTGGTTTATTTATCAAGGATCTAGAGTAACTACAGACACAACATATTTTTTTTAAGTACCAAGGCATTGGAAGGAACTAGAGGTATCGTATTCCAATCCACTAATCCTCAGTTAGTGGCCTATGTGTTACAGGGTCACAACTTTATGGAAGGGAAGGTGCACAAACAGTGCCCTGAGCATATTTCGGAAAGGAGGGGGAGACAGACGATCAAAAACTGACTGTAAACCGGTAATCCTATGTAGGCTGAGGATTGCAGGGAGGGGAATAGAGAAGTGATTACAGCAGGGGTAAGAAACCTGGAGCCCTCTGGATGTTGCTGGGGTCTACCTTACATCAGCCCCAGCCAGCAGAACCAATGATCAGGGATGATGGAGTTGTAATCTGGATGGCCACAAGACCCCCATCCCTGAATTAAAGGCAGGAAGAGAATAAAAGTTTATCCTGGATCTAGAAATGTTGAAGCCACTTCAAAGTAGTTTCCCCTGTCCCACCTTTATGTGTCTTTAAAAACCACCCTGCCTATCCCTTTCTTGAAGCTCTCAAGAGCAAATGAAGGGGGTGGGAAGGAGGGAATTATACAACCTTCCAAGCAATCTCATTCAATTGCTGAACTACTCTTAGCGGAATATGGGGGGGGGGGAGATTCAAGTTCTTAGCAGCCAGTACTGTATTAATTTTGTAGGGTCTGGCTCTGCTCAACACTGATCAAAAACCAAAACCAAAATAAAAAAACTTTTGAAAATTCTCCCATAAAAATGCTTCAACAGCAGCATCACATTTTCTGGTGTCCAAGGGATCAAGCACTTGGGATTCTTCCGCCCTGGCTCTTGTAATCACAAAGATAACGTTTAATGCCATTCTTGCCCTATCCTCAGAGGAGGCAACAAACAATGTTTCTCCTTTTTCTTTCCTTTAAAAGTATTTTTGAGCCCTCTAGACACTTCCCCATTCATCCTCTTTCCTTTGGCTAAACAAACAACACTCATTGGGCCATACAGTACTTTAAAATGATATTCAAATGCATATATAAGGTATAATTAATTTATTCCCTTCCCTTCTTAGCACAAGCTTTAAAAAAAGGCAAATAAAACATAATAGCTGTAGGGGGCTTTGGGAAGTTGTTCAGATTTTTCTATATATAACATAAGCCCAACTGTGGCTCCCAGAAGAGACTGCAGGTATCTACTCTTTGAGGCTCTTTCCCATGGCTCTAAGGCAGATGTGAGGAACCTTTGAGCTGACCTGAGCTCAGCTTCCTCAGTAGCTCAGAGGCAGGACATCTGATTTGCATGCAGAAGGTTAGCAGGTTCAACCACTGGCATCTCCCAGCAGGGTCTGGAATGTCAGCCATCTGAAAACCTGGTAGGCCACTGCTAGTCAATATAGGCAATACTGAAAAAGATGGACCAACTATCTGACAGGGTAAGGGCGCTTCCTATGTCCCTGGGAATGTGGCATACAGATATTTGATCAAATCAAAAGCAAATTATGCCAGGGGCCGAAGAACAGGAAGTAAATGAGAGATTGGGCAGGGAGTTACAAAGACCCGTGGGCAACATTAATGGGATCATACCATTCAAACATTTTGGTCAGCCTACCTCTGGCCTTCCATACACTTGGCCACTCCCAACTTCCCTCTGTCTCAGCCAGCATGGCCAATGGTCAGGAATGATGGGTGTTGGAGTATAACAGCATCTGATCAGTCACATATCCCCCATTCCTGCTTTTCAAGGGATAACTAATAATGTATGCCAGGGATGGGGAGCCTGATATATTCCAGATGTTGGACACTTCCCATTCGCCTCAACCAGCATGGCCCCTGGCCAGGAATGATGGAAGCTGTAGTCCAACAGGAGATGGATGGAAATGGGTCTCGGGTATCAGCACCATAAACTAGGTTGTTTTAAAAGGTATTGGGTGTGTTTGGGGGTTGGGGTGTTCCATGATAACTAGCTCTCTCTCTCTCTCTCTCTCTCAACTCACTTCTGCCTTTTTTAAAAGCAGAGTATTCAAGATGCACCTCATACACATGTCAGAAGTGGGGAACTTGTGGATCTTCCAAATGTTCCTGGCACCCTCATTATACACCTTTAGGCACCAGGTGAAAACATTCATCTTCAACCAGGCCTTTGGCTGACTAACATCCTATACCCTTTTAAATGTGTTTGTTCCTATTTTCTATTTTGAGTTTTTATTTTGTGAACCACCCTGAGATCTCCAGATGAAGGGTGATACACAAATTTAATAAATTAAAAATAAGTTGTAAAGGGGGAAACTAGATTGTTAGCATTATCTGATCTGTTCCTGAATTAGGTCTTGGGGGAGGAAAGCAGGTGCTTCCAGGGAGGGGTTTCTCTCCAAGAAAGACAGAATTTGTGTAGAAAGAAATAAGATGGGAGAAAGAGTTCATTTCTTTGTGCAAGGAAGGCCTAAGTGTGAAAGACTACCCCAAAGCAATATGTTTGTAAGCCACCCTTTACCATGCAAACAACTCTGAGAACTTTTTGTTGGACAGCCGTTCACCAATAAAGTGGCTACAGACATGATCCAACGACAGCTAGACTGTCACACTGAAATCTAGCTAAACCTCATGCAACCTCCGGGTATACAGCGGTATATAAATTCAATAAATAATAATGCAAATAATTGTCACCTTGATATGTAATAAATAATATTTATTACATATTATGCTTATATTTATTACATATAATGCTGGGGTATTGTTTTTGTTTGTTATCATGATATGTATTTTTGTGTTTTTATATTGTAAACCACCCTGCAATCATCAGATGAAGGGCAGCATGGAAATTTAATAAATATAAATATATTAATATCTATACAGCCCTTCATCGAAGTATCACAAGGTTGTTGATATTACTTTCAATTACTACAGCGACATTAAGAATCAGAATAGCATGGAGATGATTTATAATAGTAAAGAAGGGGGTGTGGCCGAAACTCTGGAAGGGCTTTAGCTTAGTGTCGTAGCATCTGCCTTGCATGCAGGAAATCTCTGGTTCAATCCCCAGCTTTTTCAAGTAGTGCTGGGAATGTCCCTGAATGCCTGAAACCCTGGAGAGCTGCTGCCAATCAGTGTAGAAAATGCTTAGATAGAGGGACCAGTGGTTTGACTCAGTATAAGGCAGCTCCCTATGTAGACAGGGTCCTAGGGATAACACAGGAACTGAAGCACCTGCCTTATCTCAAGTCAGACAATTTGCCCTTTAGCCCAATATTGTCTGCTTTCACTTGCTGTGGTTCTCCAGTGTCTCAGACAGCGGTCTTTTGAATCCTACAATCATGGAAGGGACCCTGGGGGCCTACAACTTGCTTGTTCTTCCTCTTGCTTCAAACATAGCTGAATAAACTTTATTATTATTATTATTATTATTATCATTATCATTATCCTCTCTTGCAAGCCTGAGCTCATTCTGAGCTTTGGCCAACCTGACATTCACCCTGCAACTGTTGGCTACTCATGTATACTCCCTTCTTTGTGATTTCCCCTTTCTTCCACTTCTTATAGGTGCCCTTCTTAAATCCCAGCTCATCTGTAAGCTCCTTATGCAGCCACACTGGTTTCCTTAGAACTGCCTGCACCTGTGCTTTCAATATTTCACCTTTAAGAAACTCCCATCCATCTAGGACTCTCTTCTCTTTGAGGATTTCTGGCCATGGGATCTCACTCAGTAGTTCCTTGAGCTTTCTGCAACCGGCCTTCTTAAAGTCCAGAGTACATGTCCTGATTCTTTTAAACATAGAGATTCAATGCATGTCTACTACTACCACTGAGCTATGGTCTCTCCCCGACAAGCTGTGGTTTTGCTTTATTATTACAACTAGTACTAATAATAATATTAATAATAAACAGGCTGAAAGGGTGCACTGTAACACAGGGAAGATTATATAGATTCCTATGGGATCACCTCAAAACCAGTATCAAATCATAGGTCACCTATGCGTACATAGATGTTCTGGTGGTTTCGTTGTCATGCTATGTAACAATCACAAATATATGCCTTGGATCAATGTTTTTGTAGTGCTGACAAGTATCGGATCTGTGATATTTTTTTTTTAACTGAGTAGTCTACCTCTGAAAGATTTAATTTAAAAGTTCTTGGGGATCCCTGTGGCAAAAGCATGCAAATTCAGGAAGATTTGTTTTAGTTCTGCTGGATCCATTTTTTTACCCAGTCCCCACGGAAAAGCAGTAGTTCTTGCATTCACTCCCCTCCAGCTTTCTGTCTAACTCAGAAATGGGTGTGGGAGAGAAGCAACCTGAGGGGGGTGTGCCTATCACACTTTGAGAGAAAGTTCCCACTCTGTCCACAGAGTCCCAAAAGGTTGGCAGCATCTGATGGCAGTCAATAAACCTATCAGTAGAACCTTCAAGCACAGTGATAATGTATGTATCCCTGAATACAAGATGCTAATAGCAACCACCTTCATGCTCTGCTTGGCCTTAAACTAGTGATAATCCCGTGAATGCCAAATTAAGCATAAATAATGCCAACCAGGATTAATTAGCTCTCAGTCTTGGACTTAAATGTACAGTAGCAAGGAATCCAAATGAGCAAACAATTTTCACGAAATGCTTTGACAAAATGATTGCAAAAGAGTTGCAGTGCAAACAATAAGGGCACTTTTATATGACGCACACCTCACGAAATGCCTACACCTTTTCCCAAACATCTTGTTAAAAACGCAAATTAAAAACATTTTCAGAAATGTAATATTCAGCAAATTTTATTTGAGCTGTTTGAGATCTATCACACCAGCCTACTAAACAGCTTTGTCAACTAAGCTCTGATACAATCCAGTACCAACAAGCAACCTGTAAGAAAAGCCAACACAGGGCATGTTTTAATATTTTGTTAGAAGCCACCCAGAATAGCTGAGGAAACCCAGCCAGATGGGCGGGGTGTTGTTGTTGTTAAGCTGAGAGTGAAGGATGTGAAAGACCCATTTATTTCATTAAGATAGTGACACGTGTATTGAGATGTTTGCTGACTGTAAGCTCATTGGGGCAGTGATTGATATGGGGAAGGGCCATAACTCAGTGGAAGAACATCTGCTTTGCATGCAGAAGGTCATAGGTTCAGTCCTCAGCATCGCCAGGCACAACTGGGAGGGACCCCAGTTTAAAATCCTGGAGAGCAGCTGCCAGTCAGTGTAGACAACACTGGGCTAGATAGATCAATGATCTGACTCAGTATAAGGTAGCTTCCTATGTTCCTATATAAAACACTATAGTACTATATAAACAATCATCTCTCCCATGGAAGTCAATGTGACTTGCAGCCAAATGTTTCCTCAGAAGTCAAGTGACTTGCCTAGCTTACTAGACCTGGAACTGCAGCCTTAAGCGTTTAACTTTGGCTATTTTTGCCCTACCCATATTGAGAGGACAGGAGGTTCCTAACCTGCCTAATGTACACTTCCAGATCTACACCTGCTAGGATGAGTTTTTAAACAAGCTATCTTGCATTTTTGCAAGACAGCGTTGTCTATGTGCTGCGGATTTGTGCTCCAACACCTCCTTCTTGCATTTGCCATCACTGACAAACAGGCTGTCATCAGATCTTTAATCCTCCTTTGCTTCTTCCAAGACCCTAGGCTAAGACTCCTGAACAATTGCTACAGTAAAGCTAGGAGCATGGCCACTTCCAAGGATAGAGGGAGGCTGACAAGCAGGCACTGGAAATAGCGTATTGTTTAAGCGTTAACAGATCTATTACTCATTATTGACATCTCCACACCTCTCCTATTATTTACAGCCCCTTTCCTGGGAAAGGGAGGCAGGGGGAGAACTTGGATGGTACGTTCCCCTGCCTCTCTCCCTCAGGGCTTTCTCCTCTTCAGAAAGCGGCATTGCAAACTTGTCACAGGGGAACACCTGCCTTGTTTTCCTTACAAAGGTTACAATTCTGCTCCCATTTAGAAATGAATTAATTAAAATGCCCGAACCTCCCTCCATCAAGCATTTAAGATTTTGCCTTTGAATCTGCAACGTTGTTGCTTTTCAGAGGATCTTAAGAGAATCGTTCCATGCCAAACACTTGACATCAATACACATTTTCTTTTAAAATAATAATAGTAATAAAAAAGAGGAAGCCTTAAGACGAAAAGCAGCCATAATCCAGTGTCACACTTCCTTAACGTCCCCTTTAAAACCATGACGAGCCTTACAAAACGAACAGGAAAATAGAAAGATAAAGACGTATAGGCAGATTTCTCTTTCTGTGATAAAAACGTTGCTATGCTGTCATATATAACACACAACAGTCTGTTTGCACTTTGGGCTATTTTTTGTAGCGTACGCAGCGATGGAAGCACGAAGATCCTGCAAGGAAAATATATCCGTTTCATTTTGCAACATTCTCCCTCGGCTCCTTTGATCCTTTCCATCTTTCCCCCTCTCCCTTTGCCATCATCTGAACACCTTTGCTTTGTTCCGCCTCCTCCTTCTCTTCTACAGCGGTCCATCCTTCCAAGCCCTTGCAAATTCACTACTTAGCAGGAGCATCTTATAAAATTACCCTTCCCCCTCCCCACTCCCGACGATGGAGACTTGCACACACATTGACACACACACACACACGCTTGTCTATATTAAAGCATGCTCTTAATTCCACCCCCCTCCCCCGGTTCTTTTTCTGTTACCTTCTGGATAGTTTGCTGGGTGACCTCTCCTTTGCCTCTTGGGCGAGCAGAAGCAAAGGCAACCGACATGGTGGGATGGTCTTTTTTAAAAGGTGTCAAATAATATAGTGGTTCCCAGGATGTAATAATATTGTTATTATCTAGCTGCTATTGCCGTGCACGGGCACAGCATTCGCCGCAGTGCATGAGGAGGGGAGCCAGAGCAGATGGTACAATCTGCGCCTTGCAATGAGCCAGGGGCATTGCACCAAGAACCTTCGTGCACCCCCTTTACCTGGACGCTCCTACTCCCAATGCAAGGCGGAGAGCCAGCTGCCGAGGCTTGGTGGTGGAGGAGGCAGCAAAGCCACCTGAGCTGCTCCGCTTCCCCCCCCCCCTTCCTCCAAATCCAGCTTCTTCCCCTCCTCCCCCTTTGCAATGCACATGGTGCATCCCTGCTGCTGGGTTTCCTGTCGCAAGCGAATAGCATCTCTTCCCTGCCTTGGCCAACAGGAGCATCTCGGTGCGCCAAGTGCGTAGGAAAAGGAGGCCGCGGTACGCCAAATGCGTGAGGGCGGCAGGTGGAGAGGCGGAGAGTAGACCGCGAGCCCGCGCATACGTCGTGTGCGCAGCGCCGCTTAGCTCGCCGCCCGCCCGCTCGCTTACCTCACCTCCGCTGTTTGCGTACCGAAGCGCTTGGCTTAAACTGGGGGGCGGGGCGGCGGCTTACTCGACCAATCGCGTCGCCGCTCTGCGTCGGCCAAGCCGATAGACCCGAGTTGCTTGCTTGCGTGCGGCGGCGGCGGCGGTGGTGGCTGGTACGCACTCAACGTACGCTCCCTCCTCTTCCCTCGCGCGCTTCCCCTCCTGACTCTATGGTTGGGGCGCTGGAGTATGCGCAGGGGCGTTGCGTGAATACCGTCTCGCGCGTGCGCGGCGAGGAAAGTGACGGTGCTTTTTTGAGGAGGAAGAGCGCCGGGCGGAGAGTTTCGGCAGCCGTTTCTGTTTCTCTCAGGCAGCGGCGGCCATGAGCTACGACCGGGCTATCACCGTCTTCTCCCCCGACGGGCATCTCTTCCAAGTCGAGTATGCCCAGGAGGCCGTGAAAAAGGGCTCCACGGCGGTAAGGAGGAGGAGGCAGGGTCGAAAGTGAGGGGCCGGAAGGCCGAGAGGAGGAGCAGGAGCCTTGGGCGGAGGAGGGCTCGCGTCGTTGTAAAACCCTGTGGTGGTTTAAAAAAAATGATGCAGCTGTATATCTTTCTTAAAATTATTATTATTATTATTATTATTATTATTATTATTATTATTATTATTATTATTATATTGGGGGTCCTGGTGTCCCCCCCTTCTTAGGCTCTTTTCACCATCAAAGGAAACCGCGCCTCAGCTCGTTTCTTTAATTCATCTATAAGTTCGTTTATTTATAAAACATGTTTCATAAACATAAATAATCCCGGTGTTTTTAATGTGAGGGGGTGAACACGCGGAGCAGATGTGCCAACTCCCTTTGCTCCCCCAAGTTGATGGGGGGGGGTTATTGGGTTGGTTGTTTTTATTTTGATTATATACTTTTTGGCTTTATATTTTGGTTTTCTGTGAGCCGCCATGAAATCTCCAGGTACAAATAATAATTACCATTTTTACCATTCAAATGTTGTGTGTGCGTACCACATCATGAGAATGATTATACAGAGCGGGGCTTACCTTCCCCGCCCCCCGCAAAATACGGTATTTTATTCCAAGTTTGCACCCCTGACACAGAAGCTGGAGTCCAGATCTTTCCAAGCGCAACCCTCGAAAACCTTAAGAGCACTTTTAAACTTCCTCCACTGTGGCTCATGGTGGGCCTGGGGCTGTTCAGGTGTGCAAGAGATTTGGCATTTCTTTAGTGTTTCTTCTTTAAAAGGAAGCAGCAAATTCAGATTAAGTAGGCAAACTATGTGGGGCAGCATTTTGATGATGCAGGCATTTGACTGTGACAAAAAATAATAGCACGCAAGGGCATAGCCTTTAGAATCTGGCTACAAGTTTTTACAATATACGAAATAAAAAATAAATTTAAATTGCAGGCAATCAATTCTCTGATTTTGACTCCCCTCCCCCTCTTCGGCAGTTCCTTGTTTATATTTTAATTTACTGCATATCCAAATTATGCCAATTTGTTATTCAGAATGTGGCACACAGGAACCGATGTAAGGAAGTGCCAATTCTAATCAGTGCCTTTGTTGAACAAAGGCAAGCAGAATTTTATGCTTCAGTGCCTCCCCCACTAAAAACATAATCCCACCACTCTGCAGGCACAGAGCTAGCAGGAATATTCACCAATTCTTTTACTCCATCACACTTGTTGCCTAACTAGTACATGCGAGGAAAAGTTTTAATCTGTTGATTGTGTAAATTGTGTGTTTTTGTGCAAATACAAACATGTGCAAAGGCATATGGCTACATACATGCATAATGATGAAGGTTAGGGAAGCAGTAAAACAGTGTATTAGTTAAAACAACCTAACTTAATATGGTGTCGTTCAGATGTTCAGGCATAGAACTCTCATCAGCCCCAGTCAGTATGACAGTGGGCCTTGTCCAAAGGATCTGGAGAGAGAGCATGGTCAGAGTTGACTGAAACGGCTGTGTAAACCATGGGGAAGGGGACACTGTTAGCTGAAAGAATCTAGTAGCAACCATGCAGTTAGAATGCAGGAACAAGATGTCAGAGAGACTGTATCTGAGAGGTGGAGGTTGTATGTCTGAATTCGGAAGGGTTAGGTGCATATATAATGAATTGGAGTGGGCTGGCATGTGAAGAATGAATGTGCAACTATGTCAAAGCCTACTAAGGGAGATTAGATCATTGCCGAGTGTGACTGAGGTCTCATCACTACCTAAATTGGGTGCTTGGTACAGTATTTGAAAGAGGAGCTGCATGGAAAGTAAGGTGAAAGGCTGATAAGTGAGGTGGAAGGAAAGGAACAGTAGATGACGCTTTGGGTTGCTTCCAATTCTACGATGAGAGGTCATTAAAGCATTCAGAAGTTGCTCAGTTTTCAGAGAGATGTGAGCATGAAAGGCAGAGCTGAGAGAAATGGAATAGGGCAGAAATTGAACATAAGAAAATTATAGACTATTTGGAACTTAAAGCTTCTTCATCTAGCTTAAAACTATTTAAAGCTGTACAATATTTTCAGTTTTCTTCAATTTAATGGGTGATATCCAGTGTTAGCAAGTTCATTGTTTTCAGTGGGTCTGCATTGGGTATAAATGATGTAATTGTATATCACCCAATGAAATGTGATATTCCAACTCATCACAAAAATACTGTTTATAGAGTCACATGTAAACAATTTCATGCTTTGTATACAAGTCAATGTTAAAGCACTATTGTCTTTAGTCAATTTGGGTTGCCTTCACCTGTTGTTGTTTTTGTTTTTTGCTCCTGTCACACTTTATTATAGTTAATATTGATGGAACTGTTTGAAAATGTAATCTCTAATGCACTGTGTGATATTTAAGGTTGGAGTACGAGGAAAAGATATTGTTGTTCTTGGCGTGGAGAAGAAATCTGTGGCAAAACTTCAGGATGAAAGAACTGTCCGAAAGATCTGTGCCCTTGATGACAACGTCTGCATGGCTTTTGCAGGTACTCTTATGATGGAGTCCCCTAAATACCAAGAAAGGGGCTTTGGAGTAAAATTGAGTTGTTTAGTAGAACATTCTGCAGTACGTACAGCAAAAATAAGCGGTGTCATTTTTTGTTTTCAGCTTCCATGATTAATGTATAGGTAGATCTTCTAAATACCTTAATTGCAAAGAAAAGCAAAAAATAAAATAAATCCAGGTTGTTATAGGGAGAAGATTTTATGTGAACCGCCTTGAGACCCCTGGTTATAGGGCGGTATATAAAGTCAATAAATAATAATAATAACTCTTGCCAACCTAGCAGTTCGAAAGCATGTCAAGTGCAAGTAGATAAATAGGTACCGCTCCAAGCAGGAAGGTAAACGGCGTTTCCGTATGCTGCTCTGGTTCGCCAGAAGCAGCTTTGTCATGCTGGCCACATGACCTGGAAGTTGTATGCCGGCTCCCTCGGCAGTAACGCGAAATGAGCGCCGCAACCCCAGAGTCGGTCACGACTGGACCTAATGGTCAGAGGTCCCTTTACCTTTACCTTAGGGAAAGTATCAACAATTGTGGAAAATGTAAATGGTAAAATAAAGGCCTGTTAAAACTTACTTTAGCGGTAAATCTAATTATTCTAGGTATAAAATTAATAGCTTTCCTGATTTGTAGCACAGTCCTTAAACTCCAGGTTGTCAAACCTTGCCAATTTGTGTTTTATAGCTCTAAAAAGAATATTTGGCAGCTGCCATGTGAGATATTAACAAAATAGGTTAGTTTTCAATCTGTTCAAAACTAAGGACTAAGCTTGATACAGCCCAGAATTCTTTCTCTTTTCTTTCCTCTTTAGCCAAAAGCAACCTGAGTAGAAGGCGGCCAGTCAAGAAGAGTCTGCCTAACTCTTTTCAGCTCAAAATCAGCTCAAAATTTTCAGCTTGATAACCAGTATGACTCTTAATACATTGCAAGACATACATTGGATGTTTCCTCTAGTTTTCTACCAACATCTAATGTAGAGAGTTAGATTTAGCCTTGCCCTTCTGAATAGAAGGGTTCTTTCCATTTGCAAAGAAAGTTAACATCCATTGGAGACTCCTTGCTGAAGGGGAGTGACTAATTTTTTTTGCCAGTTCCCCTTGTAAGTCCTCAGCATCACCTCCAATGCTATTCTGCAGAGTCTCTGAGCCCTCTGAAATAGCGTTTCAGCAGGTTGCAGGGGAAAGGAAGAATCTGCTGCCTACCTCCAACACAAGTAGAACTCTTCTTAGAGTAATACTGGATACAGCTCCCTTCAAAATTACAAAGTTTTGAACATACATGTTTTATTAGTCAGCACGATAAATGTGGCCTGTCATTAATCCTCTTTTCTCACCCATTTCTTTTGATTGTTTTCTAAAGCAGAAATGTTTCTGTATGTGTTTTATGCTAAATGGCACATTTTGCCCATTTATATTATTTGTAGGGCTCACAGCAGATGCCAGGATAGTTATAAATAGAGCTCGGGTGGAATGCCAAAGTCATAGACTTACAGTGGAGGACCCTGTCACTGTGGAGTACATTACACGGTATATTGCTAGCCTTAAGCAGGTATGTACAAAGAAAAAGCAATATAGTGCTTGTTAAAAGGTAGTTAATACCAGAGAATTCCAGAGAAACATAATGTAATGCAGCTGGTGTATTTTATTGAACTTGCTGAGTAACAACGTATAGATGCCTCCCTAGTTTCTTCCACAGACAGTGAAAAGTAATATGAATTAGCATTTGCCTGGTGTCAGTATTTGAAATTATCTTTGTGGTTGTGGTTTCTGCCACTTTTTGCCTTTCATTTCCCAACTTTAGTAATTTTGTCTTAACTAAATTGGACAATAATGTAGGTCCACCAGACGTATGTATATTCAAAATTTAAAAACAATGCACCAATGCATTTAAAAAATAACTAAAATATGAAGTCATCTTGGATCTCTTATTCTCTGCTACTGCAACACCTCATAGCTATTAAGAATCAGTGGACTGATCATTAACACATTAATTAGTGAATGTATATTTTGACCATAAGTGAGTCTGGTATTCCTAGTAAAATTGGAAAAGAGTTCTGGTTTACTACCAAAGAAGAATCTCTGTGCAATCCATAGTAAAAATTCCTAATTTTGTCAGGAATGGGATGGAAAAACCAAAAACAGTTAAGTTGGCTTTTCTGATTCCAGCTTGTTCTTTTTTCTTCATATGGTTTAATAATAAAGTGACTCCTCAGAGCACCTGCAATGGTTATGTTTTCCTCAGTCAATAAGAAAAATATCCAGTGCTATAAATGTATTTCATGAGAAATCTGTACTTCTTTAGGCTTACACTTGCGTTAATAAACCTTTTTCTCTTCCTCCTCAGCGGTACACCCAGAGCAATGGCCGCAGGCCTTTTGGTATTTCTGCCCTGATTGTAGGATTTGACTTTGATGGAACTCCAAGGCTTTATCAGACTGATCCTTCTGGCACATACCATGCTTGGAAAGTGAGTTGGGTTTGTCTTGCTAAGATGAAATGAACAGAAGCATTTCATTCACATAAGTAAATCTATCTACAGTTTAAGTTTCTCGCTCATAGCAAGGGGGTAGGGGACAGCAATGTATGGTCAACCCTCTCTCTCCCTGCCAAAGTGGATGTGTGTGGATCTGTCTTTGGTGGGCTGGAGCACAAAATTTTGGCTTTTGAGGGAATCTGACGATTAAAGGACTGAAGTAAAGTCATTTTTGGTTCTCTTTATTTTAGATGCATCCAGAAATTTGCAAACTAGTTCGCATTGTCCTTTTTGTCGTTGCTTCTCTGGGTTTTATCCAACACTGCATGAGAAGAGTTCTGTTTGTTCTGGAGCAGATTTTGAGGGGCACGGGGGGCTGTAGGGGAAAGGAAAATGAAGCCTTATTGTTTAAATAAAAGTTATATTCTGCTCATGCAACAACTGCATTGCATACAACCCATAGATCTTAAGTGTTATCATAGGTAGAAAATTTGAGCAAGAGAGTACATTTTTCAGTTATGCATCTAGATTTTCTGTTGGCTTGCAAACTAATTTCTAATAAACTTTTAAAATTCCAGGCTAATGCAATTGGCAGAGGAGCGAAGTCAGTGCGTGAATTTTTGGAAAAAAACTATACTGATGAAGCCATTGAAACAGATGATCTGACCATTAAGCTTGTGATTAAAGCACTTCTTGAAGTGAGTCGGAACAACCAAGTCTTAAATTTGAGTCTTCTTTAGTTAACAGGGCGGGTCACTATTGACAAGTTTACATACAGTTTCCATTCTTTTAGTTAAAACGCTGGCTATTGTGAACAGGTTTGAGAAGCCAGAACTAATGCCCTAATAGTTGTAATATATTTTAATTTTTATTTAGCAAAAGCAAGAATTAAATTGCCAATGGTTCTAATATTTCTACAAAAATGCAATACTTTGTGTTCCTAACACTTTTGCTTAATTTCTTGAATTTAAGGTTGTACAGTCTGGTGGGAAAAATATTGAGCTGGCTGTTATGAGAAGAAACCAGCCTCTTAAGGTAAATTTCCAGTGGCTTCTGAATTTCAAAAGCAGTGTCAATTTCTGCTCAGTAGCAACAGTTAAGACTGACTTGCACCCTTCAGTTTCAGCATTCAATAAGACCTTCATGTGCGTGTTTGTACCCAAGCAATGCTTCACACTCAACCTAGAGTCTGCTGTTTTTTTATTGCTCGGTCCTGAAAAGTAAATAGTAAGACCTCAGTTGTCCATTTGGGGCTTCCATTGTGATCGTGTTCCATCCTTAGGAGAACTTTGAGCCTTAATTGTTCATAGCTGTTAGTTCATCTTGTGCTGCTTCTCATTTGAGAGGTTGTCCAAACTCAAATTGGCTTGATAATTCCTAAATTATCCTAAATTCCCTATGTGGGGGACAGTATCCTAACAGCCCCATGAATGACTGGAAAGCACATCTGTGCATACCCATTGGGAGGGGGTGACACATTGATTTCTTTGTGCTGCTCTGGAAGATCACATGATCCTTAGCAGCAGGGGAGGCATAGAAAAGCCCTTGCATGCACATGGTACTCAAGACTCCCAGCCCCACTGCAATCTTGTCACTGCTGTTACAGATCTTGAGCCCTGATGAAATTGAAAAGTATGTTGCTGAAATTGAAAAGGAGAAGGAAGAAAACGAGAAGAAGAAACAGAAGAAAACAACAACATGATGCGTGAAACTCAACTGCCTAGCCGTTTTTGGTTTTTAAATCAATCATGAGTTTCTGTATTGACATGTAGGCATTCCATTTTCCTATTCACTGTCAAGTGGCCTATAATAAACCACCTGTTTTTTTTTAAACATCTGTTAATGTTATGTACCTGATTTTTCAGTGTAAATTGTAACTTGGTCATGGTACTACAACTTCTCTCATCAGTGAAAACCCTTTTTGTAAGTTGTGTATAAACCCAAAGTTTGAGGGCAATCTTGATTTTTAGTCACCCTTATTTGCTGTCTCTTCATTGTCCATGGCTACTGCTGCCTTCTCTTTCCTCCTGTTGCAAATGTTTTTGTTGCCATTATTATCAAAACCCCCAATTTGTCCACATCTTTTGCAGTATAAACAAGTTGGTTCAAAACTTGGGTGCTGCATTTGGGTGTAAAAGTCAGAAGTAAAACTTAAAACACATCTTGCAGTACTTTGGACAGCAGATAAAGGAAGGTAATGGTTCTGAAGGCATTCTTGTGGAATACAAGAGGTATTCCATTGACTTCAGTAGCATACTGCCAGAGTTCTTGCAATTTCAAGTATTCAATTATAAGTGTTAAAGCTGCTAGTAAAATCTGGCACTTGAAAACTCACAGCCAGGCCCTCCTGGAGTTTTAAGGCATGCTTCATTTCTGAGGATAGGAGAATGCATCTCCAGATTGCATGATTGAGAACCTGAACTGTCCTAGGCAGATGGCATTTTTCTTCATCACAGCCTTATCCTTTCACTTATATACAGGTGGGTTTGGTATAAATGTCATTAATGAGCAACATGTTTCTCCCGCTATCAAGAGAGTTTTATGGTATAGATGCATACCTCGAGTTCCACAAATACCTTTTCTTTCCCTGCAGAAGAAACTTCCAGCTTTAGGTGTCACATGTTTCCAATGACAATAAACAGCCCTGTTGGTACTGCTAATAATAAAAATTCTAGAGCTTCTCTTGTAGGCTGTCCTAATTCTGCCATCTATTACAATCAAGCAATAGGGATTAAACCATAGGACAAGTAAAGGTCAGCCGTGGTTTGTTAATAAAGGCAGGTTGAAAGTACAGCCTATTTTAGGGTTCATACAAACTAGGTAAAATGTCATGGACTTCCTCTGCAATGTAGGATGACCATCTTGCTTCACAGAATTAGACGGATGAAATATGAAGCATAATCTTCCCTCCATAGCAGTTGGATTTGTGCTTCAGTGTCACCAGCAGGCAGATGACAAACATCAACCTCTCTTCTGTGCAGGAATTCCAATGCTTTCCTGTCTAGTAGCTTCCTTGACTCTGCTTGTGGCATTCTCTTATTTAATAAAATATGTACACCATTTGGTTGTAAAAAGCCTCAAAAGTTTACAGAAAGGGAAAAACAAAAACTTCACAACCCTTCTTTAAAGCATACAAAAGTTAAAATACAGTGGTACCTCTACTTACGAATTTAATGTGTTCCAAACACACATTTGTAAGTCGAAAAAAATTGTAAGTCGAATCCCATAGGAATGCATTGGGAGAAAAAAATCGTAAGTCGAAGCAACCCTATCTAAAAAATTGTAAGTAGAAAAAATCCTATCTAAACCGCATCCAAGATGGCGGACGGAGCTCCATTTGTAAGTAGAAAAATTCGTAAGTAGTTATTTGTAAGTGGAGGTACCACTGTACTAAGAGATTAAAATTGCCTCAACTTTCTAATCTGGGTAGGCTTGACTAAGCAAGAATGTTATTAGCAGGTACCAAGGAGTAGTGACTGCACCTGCCTGATCTCTCAATAGGTAGAGCGATGTATAGGTGCTGCCACTGATCAGATGACACTCTTAGCTCTCATGGTACCTTTCCTGATCAGTGGTATACAGTCCAGCTGAACTTTTTTTAAAAAAAACAACTAGTTGGTTCAACGCCACTTACCTCTTGCAAGGTCAATGTCCCTCTGGTTGGTTCCATGGCAAACTGTTCTAGGGCACAGTAATGTAAGTTGTGTAGTCGGTGTAAGGGCTGCTGCATTTCCTCATTAGGATGAGTGCTTGATTTCATTCTTCATTTCAAGATCTCTCCGAATATCTTGCTCAGGGGACACACTAGCAAACTCCAGAACTCAATTACACTTGGGACCCAGTATCACCACCCACAATGGTTCTGTGATGTAGTCTTACCTTTATTTACTTTGCTGCACTCAATGCCCTCTTATGTGCTGAGCACTACCACTGCCATCAAGTCCTTCCCATAAAGTTTATATCCAGTGTCCCACTGGCTGTTTCCATTCTACCAAGTTTCCATATCAGTCAAGCACTCCAGTTTGCCCGTCTTGACTTGGAGGCTTCTAGCATTAGCGTTTTTTTAGTAAAATAAAAAAATGCCTTCAGTAGCACCTTAAAGACCAACTAAGTTTATATTTTGGTATGAGCTTTCGTGTGCATGCACACTTCTTCAGATACACGTTTTTTTAGTGTTTCTCTTCAGGTTCTCTTGGCAGTTGTGTTTTGGCCTGCGGGGCTTTGGTCTCTGAATTGCCATTTGGCACTTTCAATGCCTAGGTTTATACCTTTGCCCAGTTAAATTACCATCCCTCCCCATCTTCAACCCAGGCAGACGATTTGTTCCAAACCAGACCCTCCTGGGTTCCTGTTGGCTTCCCTTCCCCCCACCAGCAATCAGTTCAAAAGCTGTTCTGCCACCATTACTTCAAGCACCAACAGTTGGCTTCCATCCAGGTTCAAGTGGAACCCACTCCTTTTGTACAGGCCCGGTTTGTCCCAAAATGCTCTTCCAGTGCCTAAGAAATCCAAACCCCTCCTCCCAAAATCACTCATTCACACTTTTGAGACTATAAAGCTCTGCCTGTTCCCAGTGACTGAATCACACTCATCCAAGGAATGGGTCCCTCCTAAGGCATCATTTCCCTCTTTCTCAGAGGGACATTCTCCTTCCCCCATGTCCCACATTCTCACCAGGAGGGGAGCTATCTTCCTAGAAATGGGGCATGCTGCAATGTCCCCAATGGCCCACTCCGCCAGCTTCTCAAAGTCAACAGCTGCTTAAACCCGTACATTATTTCGGTTGGTATGAAGCCAGCTCCCATCCATGGTTAGTAAGCTTTGCTAATACTGTCAAGACACACTGGTGACGTTTCCATTCACTTTAGAAGCAACAACCTTGCAGAAAACTTAGCCAACAGAACAAGGATTAAACATTTACATGTTTATTTATAATTACAATTTACATGACTCCATAAAGCAGCCCATGATAAAGGCCTACAAAATAAACCCAAGCTTTTATAACAACGTAAGTGAATGCATGACCGAGGGAGAAACTGAAAAAGCTAGCCATGAAACAGGGTGGGAGAGAATAAATGGCACCCAAGAGAGGCCTTTTAACAAAACATTTCCTATAGCTAACAAAAAGGGACACATGCCATTACTACAGGCTTAACCCACTTTCATGCAAGAGTTTATAATCCCTCCTTACCCACCTTTCAACCCCCCCAAAAATTCTTTTTAAAAACAAAAAAAGACCTGAACTATTTACAGAGTTTGGGAAAGAGGGAATCAGTTGAAGGACTTGAACATGCTGGTTTCCTAAGTTCAATTTAGTTTCCCCTCCATTTTGAGGATTCAAAGTCCTACTCATGTTCCAAGAATACAAAGCATGTATTGCTCTTTCTCCAAGAAAAGGACTAGTAACCAAAAGCTTAAACTTTTTTTTTCCTTTAAGTAAGGGAGGGGTAAAATCTCAAATCTCCTTTAAGAGTTGCTGCGTGGGTATCCCATAATCTGTAGCCTTCCTCATATGGAGAAAACTTCACTGCAGCATGGGAGGAGGCGGCTAATATCGGGAGGGGGCTGGAGAACGGCACTTGCCATTGGCCAGCTTAGTTGCTTAGCATTCCTACAGGAGGGGTGACCAGCACCTCAAGAAAATTTGTTGTACAGTTCCCCAGAGAAACTATACATTTACGTGGTGAACCCAGAATTACAAATACATGATCAGCAACAATCCCCATCACCGCATTACATACAACTTGTTGCATTACAACTCGTTTCTAGACCTCAAAATGATTTGTTTCAACCTGGAGGGTGAATGGTGAAAAGACAAAAAGAAAAGAAACACAGAAGGAAGGAAACCAGCAGAATCTTTGTTCCACAGATTAAGAAGTTGCTGGTTTCAAACAAGCTTTGGTTCGCTTTTTGAAGAATTTAGAATTGTCTCATCTCCTTCAGGGAACAGATTAGGTGTTCTGTGTGTTCAGCTATAGCAGCCTTAGGAACCTAGAAGCAGCACAAGTTCTTTGTGCTACCTTAAAGGGGGGGGGGGAGAAAAGACTCCTGGTAAAGGTGGTTAGTGAGCACGCATCTTTGTCCAAGTTGCTCCAGTGCACCAATCCTACTTTGACACAGAAGCAGCAGTGCCGTCAAGAGTACAAGCTCGTGGACATATCACACCATTCACCCATGTTTTAAGTGCAGCAGGTCTGCTTGTTGCCTCCTTCCTATGTACACGTCGTAACAGAACACGCTTGAGAACCTGGACAACAGAAAGAAAAACAAGCATTTTACATTTGCATGAGAACATTTTCCCTATTGCCTCCCAAGCTGGTTCTCAAGATGTTGGGGGAAATGAACTGAAATATTCAGATTCTGGACTTGATATTTAACTATATATATATATATGCCACCTTGAGCTCACTGGAAATAGGAACAGGTTAGAAGCATAGATAGCAGAGAGCTGCTTCTATGTCATGCTTCCCTTAATGCCAAGAGCTGAGCCAGAACCCGCATTTTATTATCCTTTCTCCAAAGAAATCACAGGACAAATACAGCTATACAGAAAGTTCACGAGTTTCACTGCCATGAAGATCCTGAACTGGCTGGTTCTGATGGACAAACTCATTTTACCAGGTAGACAATTTGATTTACTTGATGCAGAGAAAGCCCCAAAGCACTCCAGACCCAGAGCCAAAGATAATTTAATTTTACAGCTTGCCTGCAAGGTTCACACTCTTCCAGTGCCCACTCTGGGGGGAGCCTGACTTCGCCGCACAGCTCCAGACCCCCTTCCGCCACGAAATCCCCCACGAAAGCTGCGGCCACGGAGAAACCGCCCAGACACACCAAACGTCTCTGTGTTGAGCTTCCGTTCTTCAGCCCACGTTGTACGCCTTGAACTAAGGAACAAAGGACCAGTTTTCCCAATTATAAAACATCCCCCCCCCAGATGGTGTTGCAAACCGTTCCCTTGAATGATGTGCACAGTTAAGGACAGAGCACCAAATTACTCTTCAATATGATAACGATGATGATTTTGAACATTCAACCTCAGATCAACTTCACAAGCTGATATAGCACAAGCTCCCTGACCAGGGAGGGTGGGGGAAGGGATGCCCAAATGAATAGAACCATGGACTTCTGGTGACTATGATTAGAAAGCCAATGAAGCTATAAAGTGGAGGTTCCAAGATCCATGAGTAACTAACCTTTGTTTCAGTTCTGATGAGATGTTGTCAAAGAAAGACTTGGATTTGTCATAGTAGCAGTTGGGCCCTAGGAGTTCTTCATCTGCATTGCCATCGCAATTCTCAGCAGCCACAGCAGGCTCCCCCTTTTCTTCTCCTGCCTCAACTTTCTCATCTGGAAAAACAAATTAGTGTGCAATGAACAAGCCACATTGTCGTTTGTCCTCAGCCAGATGCTTCCCTTCACTCATTTCTGGAGGAACTGGCATCCAGATCACAAGAACACACATTAGCGAACTTGCAAACCTTTAAAGTTGAGCTTCTTCTTGAATTCTTTATCCAGCTCTTCTCGGTTGAATTGCGCATTTGCAGTTTCAAAGTCAAAGTCGCCCTCAAACTTTATTGTATTCTCTTTCACGGTAGTGGGCCGATTCTGCCCTCGGGAGCGATTCCTGGTTCGCCTATTTCCTGAAAAGAAGTAGAATAATACTTCCTAACTTGAGTTTCACTGGCTCTAGACAGGCCAGGTTCATTGCATGTGACCATGGAGTGATGATGCTACGCCTGTCATTATACTTTTGTTGTGGAGATAATTATAGCAGCCCAGCTGCTCTGGCCATTTACTACTTGAATGCCTATGAGCGTAATACTGGTGTGGAGCACCAGAACACCCACTATTTGAATTTACCCATTCATGAACTTCTAGGATTCGATGATTCAGGCCCCATCCCAATTAAAGCTGTAACACAGAGTGAGAGCTTTTGCTACTGAATTGCTATTGTGAAGTTTCCAAGTACAGTAACTGGAAGCATTCCAATAAGCATTCAGGCATACTAACTGGTTCATAACTCAAGAAATTTCAACTTGGATTTTGACATTTTCAAATGGACTGACAGTCTGTGCTTTGAATTGCTTAAGACATGTTAACTAGACAGACCTCAGGGTCTTGTGGGTCAGAGATGTGCTTTGCCAGTTATCCACATGCTTTCCTTTCTAGACATGACATTACCGAATGTCATTTTGTTCTAGTCATCTAGAATCAGTGGTGCATCAATCCATGTTCTTCTGCCCAATCTTACACATACAGAAGTAGCACACAGGAAGGCAATCCAGTGTGGAAAAATCTACAGCCAGGTAACATACCTGATCTCCTCCTCTGAGGCCTTCTATTCTCATCATTCACTTGTCCTTGCATTTGAACAGGCGCTGGCTCAACTGTATCTAAGGCAAAATAGGAAAGTCTATTCAACTCAACAATATATACCAACAAGCTGAACGGTATCAGCAGATGTTAGCTGAAGCAGACTTCAGACCTGGTTTTAACAGTGCTGACATATTTCTGAAAGAAAGTATTTCTGTACCACTTGTCTTGTTACTCTGTGGAATCTGGCGCATGTTCCGCTGGACTGCCGGAATGACTTTGATTGGAGGAGCTTTTTTGGGATTCAAGTTTTCAATGGGGCCCGTCTGAACAGCCTGCTCCACCATGGGACTTTTGCGCACTGAATGAACTGATGAAAAAGCAGCTCCTGTGGGGAAACCAAGGAATTGTCAGGATTCGAGGTAGTGGTTCTGAACTGGAACTAGTCTCCCACATCCTGCCAAGAGTTTGGAACAGGAAGTTCTGCTGAAAAGGGGCTTCACCTAGAACACATTTCCTGCATTTGAGACTATGTTCAGGAGAGATGGCGGCTTGGTTTTAATCTGGTCCAGGAAATGAAAGTAATAGCATAGAAATATATAGAATCTAAATTTTCTTTTAACTTATGTTGGTAAGTCAGATGAACCACTGAGAAGCCTTCAAACTGACAGCTATCAGGTTGAACAAGATGGCCCCAGACAGAAATCTAAGCAAATGTTTAGCGAAAGTACTTACAGGCTGAAGTGAGAAATGTAACTTTTACCTTGTACTGTAGGCTAGTTTCTACGCAAACACACCTCTCCATTGAGACAAGCAAGCTACATGAATTATCTGAGTTCAAGGGCCCATTCCAGGCAAGCAAGAACACCCAAGGAGGGTGTGGAACAGGGCCAGTGATGGATAAGCCCTGGGTAAGAGCCCAAGGCCTGGAAGGCAGCGATTAGCCACAGGTCCAAAATTCCCCACCCTCGTGTCGACCAGGAGTGTTCAACTAGTTTAAATTGCATGCAGTATCACAGATGTTAGCATTCTACATAGCCACGTGGTTTACGCATGTTCTGATCCTCATGCATAAGCACACATTTCAAAGAGGTACTTAGTAGCAAATAATCCATAGCAGACTAACACACCTGCATTGTTTCTGCAGCCTGTCAGCCCTTCACTTACCCATGTGCCTTGGACCTCACATTGCTCTGAAAAAGTACTAACTTAAACAGGCTTTTCCCCTGGCAAAGGCACGCACAAGTACTATTATTTGGTTAAGGTGCAGGATATGGCTGTTCATGGTACAGAAGAGAGACAAACTGTGAGTGGAGTTTTTTTATTTACTCAAAATTTATGTACCGCTTGATTGTAAGAAAATGTTTAGGCAGTTTGTGTATTTCCAATAAAATATTTGGGTCTCCACTAAATCCCCGTTTGTGAAAATGGCTCCCAATGTCTCACCCGTGTTAACATAGCTTGAAACCAAGTTGACAGATACAGTGAAGTCTGGAATCTTTGCAGGGAAGTGGAAAGAAATTCAGCAGGAGTTTCATTATTAGCTAGCAGGTACGTGGCACAACTCTGCCACTCAACAGGTACTAAACTTGTTACTCCATCTCACCACTTAAACCTCTGTTAACAGGGAGAAAATCTCGTAAAACGATAGTGGAAACCAAAGTTTGTCTCAAAAATGCGAAAATCTTTTGAAAGCCTTCATTCTTGAACTAAAAAGCACACATGGTAATTTGGGTGCAGAATCTTTTTTGTTGATTATTGTATAGTCCTGTTGTTCCAACGTACAAAGCTCACCCTCTTGCCTCCCAGAACTGAGATTAAATGTTCCAGCACTGTCCCTTGTACATATTTAGCTTTGCACCGCAATGGCATTTAGGGGCTAGTTCATGCTGTAAACAAAAGCAACTATGCAGGGTAGATTGCCACCAAAACGCAACCCAAACACTTCAGTGCAAAGTTTGGTCTCAATGCAGTTTGACCAAATTGTTTTTATTAAGAATGCAGATGTGAACCTCTTGCTAATGCAGCCAAGGGACAGGGCATACCATTTATTTTAATTGAAGAGCCCTTAAAAAGCAAGCTCAAGCATCACCAGAGGAAAATCTGATGGAGCCAACTACAACTTACCTCCTTCATGTGGAAACATTGCAATGAACCTGTCAGAACTCACTATCCCCCTGAATGTATGATGCAAGGTATTCAGATAGCTTCTACTGTTAAGTCTCAAGCCACCTATAAGCTTCCCCAGAATCCTTGATTCAGAAAAGCAGTTTTGTTTAGATTTGCATCCAAGAGACCTCTGTTCTAAAAAAAACCCAAGTAATTCATGCCAAGGTAATGCAACATGCCTAGCAAGCGTTAATTAAGTTCTCAAGCTGGACAGACAATGCACAGCCACGGTCAAGACACATGCGAGAGAACAGCTTAGTAGCCACACAAAGCAGAACATGCACCACAGCCCTCACAGGCAAATTTTACTGTAGAAATTTTGAGCAGAAAGTCCTCCATGCAGTATTGAACATTGTCTCACTCCCAGCAAGGAGCCTCCCCCCCCCCCCCGCCAAGCAGTCACTTTTCCTCGCCTCCTGTGACACCTTGGCATCCGATATTTGTAGCACAATCTCAAACCAGAATCTCAGAAGCAACACATTTTAAAAGGCCACAAGAATAGCCCAAATCTTATCCAAGGCAGCCAGTCATCCACAAACAAGACATTCCGCTATACAACAGCTTGGTGTCATGCATGTCCTATAAGCCACCAGTATTCTAGGCTTACAAGATTCAATTCCTTGAACTTCAATTTGCATTGTGGTTTCTGATCATCATAGTTTTGCAGGCACTCTTCCAGAAGCTCCATGGTGTAGCCTTCGAGGAAGGGTTTCTGAACTTAACTAGTGATCGCTGCCCATCCTCCTTGCTTCCTGGTTCCATTTCACTGGATTTCTCCTACGCCACTAGCTGCCTTCCCTCTAGCTAGTTCTGCCTCAACATTTAAAACACTGTCCAGAACTCAAGCTCCTTTTCATCCACCAATCAAATACCTGGAGCAGAAGCAAATGCACCAAGGTTTTCAGAAAGACTACTGCAGTAATCCTTGCTGGGGTTAACTCTGTTCAGGAGCAAGAAGGGGTGGTTAAAAGACAAAATGGGTTTGAAAACACCATGCAGTTCTTCCAAATACTTGGAATCCTCAAGCTGCTGTTACCCTTAGAAGACAGCAGGTGTGGCTCTGATGACAAGTCAGGCTCTGAAACTGGCTGAGGAGACGAAGAAGTGCTAGGACTGGAAGCAGCTGCTGATGCTGGAGGGCTTACCAGTTTCTCTAAAAGAGAGACAGGAGGGGAAAAGACAAAGCAAAGAGGGATACCAATAAGACACAAGGCACTAGAGTTCCCCAGGTGAGTTGGGAAAGAGATGGCTCAAGAGCTGTGTGTGTCTTACAGTTTTGAGAATTTAACCAGGAACAAAACAGATATTGGTACCAGAAGAACATTCTGCATTACACAACTTAGGCACCAGCCTATCAATGCCTTTAAATAACTTACATTGCTAATAAACACCTAAAATAGAAGCAACTGTCCAAACATACTGCCTTGGATTCCTCCTCTCCAATTTTCAGCTGATAAATGGAAAGCAGTTAAGCTGGAAACTTAACTGCTGAAAAAATATATATAGTTAAGCGTTCTTAAAACCCGGTACAGTTTCTTCTCACTCGCTGTGATCAGATGACACCCTTACTCTCATTTTACGGCTGAGGAATCACAAGGAGTTTATGAATGAGCTGGGATTAGCCCAAAGGTAGCAGCTCTGATCCAGGTTTGGTCTGTTGCACCACACCATGAGTGGCCTTTCCCAAGGTGGATGACTCCTACAAGATTCAATTCATAAAGCTACTCATATCTAGTCAGCAGCTAAAGCTAAGAAATCAAGCTTAATTCCAGTAAGGCATGGGCTGCTGAAAAAACTGAGGAATACACACAATATACGTTTTCAGTTTAGTCCTCACTGCAGATGGTAAACAAGTGTCTGGACTGCCCACTTTAGACAGGAGGCGGCTCACGGGATGGAATTATTGCCAACGGGAATAAACAAAAACATTTAGAGCCTCTTCTCTCTCCAATCAATACAGAAGTCTCCTCCATGCTGGAAGCTGAACAGCATTCCCTGTGAGTCTCCAGCTGCAATCTGGAGTGGTACAGCCCAGGCAGATTTATCAGCTTATTGTTACAGTACTCACCTAAACCAAGGGAAGCTGCATACTGCTGGCTAATTAAAGAGCTGGCAGCAAGCTGGCTGTAGGGCGGCATACCTCGGAAGGGACTGTAAGGCACGTGTGGCTGAAAGGAGGGTGCCGAGGCAGAGCTCAGAGAAGACTACAAAATGAGAGAACACCATATTATATTATATTATTATTTATTAAACTTGCATATCACCCTATACCCACAGGTCACAGGGTGGGTGACAGGATAAAATCACGACATGAAAAAAACAAAATACATAAATACAAACAAAAACAACCCAATAACCCCCCCACCGCACCCCCCCCCAAAAAATTTTTTAAGGGCATTAGGTGTCAATCAACCCAAGGCCTGGTTAAAGAGGAATGTTTTTGCCTGGTGCCTGAAAGTGTATAATGAAGGTGCCAGGCGAACCTCCCTGGGGAGTGCATAAAGTTATGCTTCTAAAGTTAAAGACTGCAAAATGAAGACGGACAGGAGGTAGAAAAATATTCAATGCCAGCACAGTTGTTTTTTAACATTCAGAATGTTTAGCCTCACTACTACAATATAGCACAGGTCCTTGTAGGCTAACAGCTACAATGCACAGGTTGCCAGCAAACAAAGCCAGGCCGGAGGGGGGCGGGGACAGAATTGACTGCTACACTATTATACCTTTTTTGGGGAGCGAGCGAGAGAACACTCTTAATATAGGGGAACAGCCTAACTGGAATCTAAGAAATGACATACAGAGGAGCTGGTCTGCTGGTCTGCAGTACCAAACAAACAGAACAATCTTGTGACACCTTAAAAACTAAAAAATATTATGGAATAATAAGCTTTTGTGGATGAGAGTCAAATGCATGAACTTTAATCCTCAGTTATAGATGCACACAAAGGGGGGGTGGGAGAGGAGGGACAGTGGGCAGCAAGGCCAGAGGGAAATGTAAAAAAACCTCCCCAATAGTGATGATTCAATTAAGAGCTATATGTTTAAGATCACTGTGGTAGTTTGGGATGCAATAGCAGTAAAAGGCAACAATCTACCTGGCAATGCCAACTTATTATCTGTAGTGGGAAAAGGAAGCCAGTGTCCTTATTCAGACCCAAACAAATCCATGCCAAGCCACTCCCATTTTGATATAAATTTGCCAAGAGATGCAAGGCGGGCCAAGCTCAACTGCTGGATGAAGCCACCACGGGCGTTTCAGATGAAATAACGTACCTGGACAATAGCAGGATCCTGGGGGAGATTATGCTGCGCTTTTGGAGGCTCACATACAGTGATATCTTTAATATCACTACCTCGAAAGATGATATATTCATAAACTTCTTCCCTTGGAGGGGCAGGACGGTCTGTGGGACGATCTTCAGTTCCAAAGGAGCGCACTTTGAACATTAAAGAAAAAGTGCTAATGTTAATACCGGTACTTGGAAGACTACAAGCAATTTTATATTGCCTTTATGAAACGCATTTGATAGCAGGGTCTCCCCTGATCTGCTTGAACTACAATTCTGAGAACTGGAGCTGGGACATCTGTTCAGACCTTGCCTGCTACATCCTAATTTGTCCAAGTGGCAAGGGGCAAGCTCTCTTCCCTTCAACAAATACAGTGCAAGCAGTTCTTGGTACTTGTGGTGACCAATACTGAAAACCACCTCCTGTCTCTCCCTTGTTTACACTGCATTATAGAGGAGGACTACAAACTGGCTGTTGCAAAACTCTATTACAGAGGTATGGATGGAAGTCTCTGAATATACAACTACTATTCCTCCAATTCCCACTCTTTATCAGTATCTTTTTCACTCCAGGCAAAGACATTTTATTTTCCTAGGCCTTTTAATCCTGATGAGGCATTTTATTACCTTGAATTTTGATCTATTGATTGTTAATTCATTGTGTATTTGTTAGCTTTCTAAAATATGAATCACTCGGAAATACTGGAAAGGAGATCAAACAGTCTTTAGTATCAAGGACAACAACATTTGTCAAGGTTCTTGAACACAGATGGGGAACCTCCAGTTGTTCGCAGGCTCCCAATAGCTCCAAGCAGACTGGTCAATGGCCAGGACAGCAGCCTACAAACCTCTGAAAGGCCACAGGTTCCCCAACCCCATTATGTTTGCTTTGTACAAGCAAGTCTGGCTCAGCAATTGAGTGAAACTGAGTCCACATTTCAATGCACAGGATTTGTGTTCCCCAGTAATTTGTAGTGCAGTAATGAGACCATAGCACAGGGTTAAAAGGAAGCTCAGTTAAGAGGCAGGAGGGGGAGGGCAGAAAGCATTAACAGTCGTACGAGACATCTACTATCACTTCATTCTCCCTTAAATTCAAGCCTCTCCCATCTCAGCAGAAAGGGCACAGGAATATAAAAAGTTGTGTTGGTAAGTCCACCAGGTCACAATGGTTTAAAGCAGGCACCCCCAAACTTCGGCCCTCCAGATGTTTTGGACTACAATTCCCATCTTCCCCGGCCACTGGCCCTGTAAGTATCATGGGAGTTGTAGGCCAAAACATCTGGAGGGCCGCAGTTTGGGGATGCCTGGTTTAAAGGAAGCAAAGGGTAATTTTTAAAAGAGTATCTCAAGCAGCCAAGAGAAAGAACAGTTACTCTAGAACAGTTGTCCTCAACCCAGACCTTCAAAAATGCCGGAGGGTTGTTGCATGAACACATTTGTGAACCCAACCAATAATGTTTTAATAGTACCAAGTTTCCCTTTTACAGATCAGTTACATTTATGTTGGAGGGAGCTGAATAAATTCAGCATTTTCCAGATTGTGTTAAGCTTTCGATGCAGGTATTGGCAGGCTTCCCATTTACATAAATATGATGCTGCAAACAGGATTAAGGCTGTCAGAGCTCTATTTACATGTTCATGATACTCCTCACTATACTATCCAGAACTATGCACAAGTCTTCTAACAAAGCCAATACTGGGCAGCCTTCTTCCCACTTCAACTTACTGAGAAAGAATCCCTTCTTTAGGAGACAGTGAGAACTTGGTTTCTATATCCTTAGCTGCAGATAGAAGGCAGAGCTGAGAACACACAGCTCAGTGGAGACTGGAGCCTCGGAGATAGAAGAGGTGTGCTTTGCTTGGCTACTGGTGATCAGAGAACAAGGCAGTACAGTAGCAACTGCAGCAAGGACTCAACTCATTCCATCAGAGAAAACAAGAAAGTAAAGGTAGCTGTGTTGTCAACAACAAAAGCTCCAAACTCTGTATTAGGGGGGAACCTTTGTATTTAGCTGACTGCAGCCTCTGGGAGCTCCTGACAAGGACTTGTAAACAGGGTCATTTGTGAGGATGGCCCAGAGTGCTGCATTACGCTGTATGTAGGACCAAGAGACACGGACGGTGGAGGAGCTGCTGCTGCAGCGACCTGCCATGTTCGTCTTCCTGCCTGAGAATTTGCAAAATAATTACACCTGCAGCAAGTGCAAGCTTAGAGCAGAGTAGACTGTCATGGATGGAACAGCGACACAGATGGGGTGCCCCCAGAGAGTAGATTGCCCACAGCAGGAGATAAACCCCTGGAGGAACATGACACACAGAAGCAGGACTTGTCAGGAGCCATGCTGTGCCACTGGAGCAGCAAAACTGATTGCATGCCCTCACCTCGGACACAGATTCTGGGCCAGAGGAGCAAGGACAGCAGTTGCAGAACTCAGAATACACTGAGGTGGCTGTGGAAGGTACAGCGTACAGAGCAATTCCTGCCACTCCCCAGGTGGTAGTGACTCCAAACCAAGAAGGACAGAGGCAGCAGTGTGCGGAGGAAACAGGATGTCACACGAGGTGTGTTGTCTTCCAGGTGCAAAGATTCATGTGACCAAAGTTGCCAAGTCTTATAAAGCCCACTGACCACAACCTCTTCCTTCTGATTCTTGTGGATACGAACGATACTGCCAGACACAGCCTTCGACGTATACCAAGGAACTATGAGACTGAGCAGGAAGCTGAAAAGCCTTAAAGAGTACAGTGTGATATGGCAGGGGGGGAATTTAATATTCTAGGCAGCTTCAGATCAAGGGAAGGACTTAGTCCTGGTCTCTTTTTTCTTGGTCAGACCACACTGTGTCCAGTTCTGGGCTCCACAATTTAAGGAGGATATTGACAAGCTACAACTTGTGCAGAGGAGAGCACTACCAAGATGATCAAGGGTCTTGAAACCAAGCCTTATGAGGAATGGGTATGTTTAGCTTGAACAGGAGACAGGATATGATAACCATCTTCAAATATCTAAAGGGATGTCACATGGAGCACACTTGTTTTCTCCTGATCCAGAGGGTAGGACACAAACCAATGTCTTCCAAGATACCAGGAGATTCCAACCAAACAGCAGGAAGAACTTTCTGATGGTATGAGCTGCTTGACAGTGGAATGGACTCCCTTGGAAGATGGAAGACTTTCCCTCACTAGAGGTTTTTAAGCAGAAATTGGCGGTGGCCATTTGTCATGGATGCTATAATTGAGATTCCTGCATTGCAGGAGGTTGGACTGGATGACACTCATTGTCCCTTCCAACTCTACAATTTTAGGCTTCTATGACCAGCTAAAACAGCATGAGTTTAATCTTCTCTCAACCATGAAGTTCACTGGGTGACCTAGGGCTGGTCACACACGGCATAGTGGATGTCACAGGGTTGGGTTTTTTTGAAGATAAAAAAATAAAAATAAAAGTCAGCACCATTCTGAGCTTCTTGAAGAAACAACAAGATAAAAATATAACAAAATGTTGGTGCATAATTCTCTGCCCACTGCCAATGGTATTATTGATTTAGGAATTAAAAATATGAGCAGGGGCATATGTGGGGTATATAATTTCTCTACTACTGTAAGTATAGGTCAAGAAATGCTGTATTTGTGTAGGCCCAAAATTAAGTCTGTTCAAGGGATTATGTTGGTATCAAGGATCCATATATTCACACCAACTTATATTGGTAAGTATGTTTTGTTCTGCCAAGTGTTCTGTTTCTGTTTCTCAGTGCTAGAAACTGAGATATACAATCTAATAACCAAACAGCACCTTAAACCTAGGTTATGGCTGCCACAATGGAATGTCAACGCACCATTTCCCCCTGCCACATGGAATAATAATTATTTGTATTATTTTCATTTCTACACTGCCTTTTAAAGAGAAAAAAATCTCAAATCAGTTTACAACACATTAAAAAGTCAAATAAAACAATCCAGAACAAATTCAAGCTTCAAGGAAAATACTTCAGATCCCTATCTACCCTGTTTCTCATATTTTAAGACATACCCATAAAATAAGCCATAGCAGGATTTTTAAGCATTCAAGGAATATAAGCCATACCCCGAAAATAAGACATAGTGATAGGTGCAGCAGCAATGCCGGCTGCGGCAGGAGGAGGAGGAAAAAAATAAGACATCGCTTGAAAATAAGCCATAGTGTGTTTTTTAGAGGAAAAAATAAATATAAGACGTGTCTTATAATATGAGAAACACGGTAAGTGACATTTTGCTTTCCCCGTTTTATTTACCTACTTGATTGATAGCAGACATACTCTAGGGAGCTAGTGTAGTGTAGTGATTAGTGTGTCAGGGTAGGACCTGTGAGATCAGGGTTCAAAATCTCCACACAGCCATGAAGCACACTGGGTGACCTTGAGCCAATTGCAGCCTCCTAACCTACCTCATGGGGTCGTTATGGAATCAACGGGGGTGGGGGGGAGAGAACCATGTGCTCCTTGGAGAAAAGCCTAGGATATAACTGCAGTAAATAAGCTCTTCTGCTTACCTGCTTTAGAAAGCTGAAGGGGCCAGCCAAATGGAGAAGTCAATTGCCATCGTGGCGTACAGAGATCTCCACATGGTCGCAAACTGGACCCACAACAGTCGCAAAACATGTATGGGAGATTTCTGACACTGCCCCTTCTGTGTGTGAAGCAGCATGTGGACACCCTCCTCCATGTTTTCTTCAAAAGAACAGGGAAATGAAATATGTCCTTACTGATGCTACACCGATTCTCAAAAGATACTTGCAACACTTCTTGCTGTTTGAGTCTTAGCGCAATAGGGATATAAGCTCCCATCTCTCTTCTAAGCTGTGGAGAAAGGCATAGGCTCACCTGTTGTATTTTAACTCAGCATTTATGCCGGAAGACAGTTCTCCCCCTCTTGGGCAGTAGGCAGTCATACAAATTAACATTTTAGTAGACTAACAAAGCCAGCAAAGATTTCTTGACCATAGGTAGGCAATATTGGGGACTTTTTGAAGCAGGAGGTGGTGGCCAGGAACACTGCTGTGGATTACCTGCAGTAGACACTTCTTGGTGCTGCAGAAGCGTTCCATTTTCGCGATGGAAAGCTTGAGTGTGGTATGTCCAAAATACAACGCAAAGGTTGCCCAGGATAAGCCTCCCTAGGGACATAGGAAGCTGCCTTATGCCAGATCAGACTATTTGTCCATCTAGCTCAGTGTTTTCTACTCTGGCAGATCTTCAGAGCCTCAGACAGATTTCCCCTATCATCCATTGCCTGATCCTTTTAATTGGAGATACTAGGGATTGAACAGGGTATCCAACGCATAAAAAAGTGAGTGCTCTACTATTACTAAGCTGTGGTCCTGCTATGTAAAGATTAAGAACAGACAATTGATGGCGCAGGAAGTGGGGAGCTAAATCCAGCCTGCCCCTCCTCTGTTAATCACATGAGCTTCTTTTCCCAGACTAGCAAGCAGAGAAAGGAGTATAGCTTTCCTTTTAACATAGTCCAGTGTTAACTGCAAGACACTTTTGACACAAGTTCTCTCCTTAAGCACCTTACTTGTTCATTTCCATTTGCCTAGATTTGTGGCGGTGTGTGGAAATCCACTGCCTCAAGTCAAAGAATCTGTTGCTGGTCAAACAGCAGAGGAAAATATTAAAGAGCCTTTTGCCCGTCTCTGCAGAAGAATATCCAGGTGAATCCAAATTGCTTGCGCTTCATTCCATGCAATATTCAAAATATGTTCTTGGGGGGGAAATGAGTTGCTGACCTAAACTAGACACCACCTAGAATGTATGCTTTCTTTCGTCACCATGAGGACTAGTAACTGGCTTAAATTAAAACCAAGAAGGAATTCAGAGAAGCTAGCCTAAGTTCAGGTTCAAAACACAACTGCTTGTTCTTGTGTGTCATCTACAAAGACAAGCATACTGTCAATCGAAGTGTTATTAATTCACAAACATGTTGCTTTTGATAAACAGATCCGAGAGACTAGGACTCTGCTTCAGCCAGCTACTGTTTCAACAAGATGCACATAAGAGTATTAATCCTATACTAGGGAATTGGAGAGGAAACAGAGCCTGATATTTAGCTAAACACAGAAGACAGCAGTTCACAACTGAGTGCATATCAAATCTATAAAGAACGCAGAATCAGTCCTCAATCACACTTTATGTAGGCTGATGCAAGAGGCAGGAGCAGTGCAAGACAGCAGGATGGAGGACCTTTAAAGGAGACAGACATACAAGCTGAAGGAGGTGGGGCTACATTCAAACTGCCTGCAAGGTAAGGGAAGCCAAGCAGCATACAAAGCTATACAAGAGAACAATGGCTGGCTGCTGCAGACAGCCATCTCCCTCCTGAATCAAGCACAGCAAGATCAGGTATCAGATAAGCTGCACTAAAAAGTTTATTTTCCCCTCCCCCAAATACTCCTGTTGCTTGGCTGCTGGGCTTTTTTAGTATTAAGGCACACAAGGGATTTCTTAGCCTTGGACATGAAAACATAAGGCTAACATCTGGTCTACCATATTTCTTTAATTAAGAGAATACATTGCTCCAAGAAGCTGGTGGGAAATGAACTAGAATGGAGTATACATGCAGCTCACTGCCCCCCCCCAGTGCAGCCAGGTAGCCAGCTATTAAACCCTGCACATCCCAGCCAGTTACAGGTAGGTAGCCATGTTGGTCTGCCAAACAAAAAATAAAAAATAAAAAATTCCTTCCAGTAGCACCTTAGAGACCAACAAAGTTTGTTATTGGTATGAGCTTTTGTGTGCATGCAGCAGAGAAACATACACCAGGAGCTAACTATAAAGGGGCAGGGCTATAACAGAACACATGCAATTCTGCCCATCTACAAGACTTGGGCAGTTTGTAGTCAGGTCACAACTAACCATCTCAGCAGAATCCGGGTAGAATCAGCCCCCCACCAAACACTTGTCAGTTGCATACAATCTTAGCTCTAACTTCTATATCATGTTCCAGAGAATACCATGCCTTATGAAAGATGTGGACAGCCCAGGACTGGTCTCCAAGATGTTCTAAGCCCAAACAATTGCAAGGAACGAACAAACCCATTTTCTTTACAGGTGTTGGGAAAAGCAAAGAAAAAAAATCAAGGGGTGAGGCCTCCATACAAAATGGTATAAAGCAGGGAGGAAGGGAATTCCATTTGAGAAGAAAGGCTTTCAGAGACCTTGCTATGAGAAAAGTTGTCTTCACTGTGGTACAACTTTCTCTTGCTCTAGACTAGAGAAGCACATGCATGCTTCCCCAAGTTAAAGACATGAGGGCTCCCCCCTCAAGCCTCAGCCAGATTTGATGAAATGAAGGGCCGTGAGGGCCGACCAAAGTTGTTGACCTTTTTTAGGGTTGAAGTTGAAGATTTTTTAGGATTTTACCCCAGGAAATAAACTGCCACAGGGGCCAGATTAGACCAACCAGCGGGCCAGATTAGGGCCCTGAAACGGACTTTGGACATACCTGCTCCAGGTGAATAAAGTAGTGCCCTTCTATACTTGGCACTTTACAGGAGACTAGATATTCTCATTTCTACTCTCAGCTATTCATGCAAAATCTTGAAAAATGACATGACGGGAAGAGAAAATAATGACCCAGAGACCAAAGTGGATGAAATGAAGCTGCAAAGACCATCTTTTCCCAAGCATACCCTCAGAGACTTGGATTTTGAGACATAGTTTTCCAGAATAAGTCCATAGTAACCTACATATGGGACCCAGGTGGCGCTGTGGGTTAAACCAGAATCTAGGGCTTGCTGATCAGAAGGTCGTCGGTTCGAATCCCTGCAATGGGGTGAGCTCCTGTTGCTCGGTCCCAGCTCCTGCCCACCTAGCAGTTCGAAAGCATATCAAAGTGCAAGTAGATAAATAGGGACCGCTCTGGCGGGAAGGTAAATGGCGTTTCCGTGCGCTGCTCTGGTTCGCCAGAGGCAGCTTTGTCATGCTGGCCACATGACCCGGAAGCTGTCTGCGGACAAACGCCGGCTCCCTCGGCCTATAGAGCGAAATGAGTGCCGCAACCCCAGAGTCGGACACGACTGGACCTGATGGTCAGGGGCCCCTTTACCTTTAACCTACATATAGAAGCTACAAAGGCTGCAGAACACATCCTCCTCCCAGTAATGTGGGTTTTCCATAAAATGTTCACTCCTGATTTACCTATGCCCTAAACCAATCTGAATAAATCAAACGGACCCAGGTGGCGCTGTGGGTTAAACCACTGAGCCTGGGGCTTGCTGATCAGAAGGTCGGCGGTTCGAATCCCTGTGACGGGGTGAGCTCCTGTTGCTCGGTTCCAGCTCCTGCCAACCTAGCAGTTCGAAAGCACGTCAAAATGCAAGTAGATAAATAGGAACCGCTACAGTGGGAAGGTAAACGGCGTTTCCATGTGCTGCTCTGGTTTGCCAGAAGCGGCTTTGTCATGCTGGCCACATGACCTGGAAGCTATACGCCGGCTCCCTCGGCCAATAATGCATGATGAGCGCGCAACCCCAGAGTCGGTCACGACTGGACCTAATGGTCAGGGGTCCCTTTACCCCTTTACCTTTTCCTTTCCCCCCAAACCGGCCCTGCTTCCTGATGAAGTTTCACAACACTGAAACTGTGCAATGTAGCTGGCATCAAATTTCTCCTATCTATTCTCGCAAAGCACCACATTTTTAAACATGGGAAATTTTTCCACAGAAAAATATAGGAACAGAAAATTTTCCACACCACAACTGCTTCCCATAAAGTCAGCAGTGGAGGGATTCAAAGTGGTTTCTTGCAAGACTGGAAAAAGCTCCCAAGTAATTCAAAGAGTATGCAACTGAAGGCCTCCAGTTTGTTCATCTTTCTCTTCAAAGTCAGCAGGACGCCTATGCAAGTAGAATTGAGAAGCTCGCCTACTCTTCTGTGAGAAACAGCAAGAGGTAGGAAGTGTGTTGTAAGGAGTTGCAGCATCTACAAAGGCTGTTTTTATAGAACAGACTTTCTCAACCTTTGGTCTCCAGGTATTGTTGGACTACAAACCCCATCATCCCTGACCACTGGTCCCTTCTAGCTGGGGACGATGGGAGTTGTAGTCCCAAGGTTGAGAAAGGCTGTCCTATGGGGGTAGAAGATGCAGGTAGCCCAAGATATATTTCTTACTTGTATTACAGAACTAAGCATGCAAGGAGACCCCTTTCCTACCTATGCACGTCTAGCCAAGAGCCTGGGAAAGATGCAGACACACACGCTGTTTAAAAAAACCCAAAAAAACCCACAAGGCCCTCATGATCAAGGCACCCTCTTTCCTTGTCCAGACATCCATCCCCCTGCGCTGTCTGGCTTGCAATTTGTAATCTTCCCCACTAATGGCAAAGTATATAAATATCAACTCTGCATTCTTTTCTCTTTTAGCACCAGGGGGTTTGCAAGAAAAGAAAAGAAAAGGCAGTACTGCAAGCAAGCCATTTACAGCCTCTCCGTGGGGAGACGGTGGGGGGGGGATGGGGAGGGAAAGAAGCAAAGACTATTTGCAAAGGAGGCTGAAGCGTTGCTCTCCACCCCAATGCCTACCTCTCCTTCCTTCTCCCTTCCAGTTTCCCACCAGGCCCTTCAACCTCAATTTCAAGAGCAGCAGCAACAGCAGCAGCTCCTCCATCTATGAGTAGCCATGTTTTTCTGGGTTGCTGTTCTTTTTTTCCCCTCTCCCATTTTTTTAAAAAACCCACTGCCGAGCAAATAAACAAATTATGACTATTTGGGAAGCACACGCCCCCTTTAAAGCTCAGCTGCCTCCCTCCTTCCCCCGCCGAAGGCAGACATCAAACCGCACCCCCAGCAAATGAAAGAAAGGAAAACGCTGGAGGAGGGAGGAGGAAGGGGGGAGAGGGAAAAGAAAGGAATTCGAGGCAACGCGACTTTTCCGACGTCGGACCCGCTTCTCTCCTTAGGGGTGACCGGGGGGGGAGTAGAGCAAGAGGCGGGGGGCCCCACCCACCGCCTCTCCTGGCGCCCCCCAACCCACCCATCCCCCTTTTATTCCTTCTCTCACTCACGCCCACCCACACCGGCACGCGCGCTCGCCCCCCACCGCCACCCCCGCTTTTTTGGGGGGGGTCTTCGTCGGCCCCCTACCCACCCTTGGCCAAGGCGACGGTAGAGTTGTCGGTGTCGATGGTGTAGAGGATGCCCTCGTAGCGGATCTGCGCCTTGGAGATGAGGCTGATCTTGCTCCCGATGTACGGCGTCCCCGAGCTCATGGCGTCGCCGGGCTGGGCGGCCGCGGGCCTTTTAGGGAGGTGGGGAGCGCCGCAAGGCAGGCGCGGGAGAAGTCTGGGCTGAAGGCGGCCGGGCCGAGCAGGACTCGACACCCCCTGGCCAGGGACCAGCACTGTCGCTCGCAGGCTGACTAGCTTAACCAAGGCCCAGCAGCCAGGCTCGAGTTAGCAGGCACCACGGCGTCGTCGTCGTCTTTATTGTTTACCGCAGCTCGACCTCTCTTTTTCCTCTCTCTCTTTCTCAATTCCTCTCCTCGCTGACGCCCAAGCCACTCGCCGCTGCGGCGGACTGAGGAAGGAAACCCCGGCCGGCCGCTCCTTTTATAGCCCCGGAGGCAAGGCGGCGATTGGGGGAGAGGGGCGCGCGCGAGGCAAGCGGGCGGCGTGAGGGGAGGGGAGAGAGAGAGAGAGAGAGAGAGAGAGAGAGAGAGAGAGAGAGAGAGAGAGGCAGAAAAAAAAGAGCGTGCGGAGGAGGTGGGAGGGGGTGAGTGAAGGGCGGAGCCGCGCAGGCGAACTTGGCAATGCGCGCGCGCCGGACGGCTTGCGAGGGAAGTGCGGCGGTGAGGGCGGAGAAGGTCAGAGGGAGGGGAATGGGAGGGGAACGCGCAGGGTGGGTGGGGCGCGCGGCTCGGAGGAGGGCGGGCGTCACGTGACGGGCGGCCTGTTCCTCCCTCACGCGCACGTTATAAAACGAGCGCCCTTCAGTTATTGGACGGGAAAATAAAACTTCGACGTTGTTGGTGTTCCTCCTCCTCCTGTTTATGAATAAAGGGCTTTACAGTATGGCCGACCTAAAAATATTGTGCTGTCTTTCCTGAGCAGCAGCAGCAGCAGCAGCAGCAGCAGCAGCAGCAGCAGCAGCAGCAGCAAATGGTGCCCTCAGTGACCGAGGCCAAAATAGCTCCACAAGCACTAGGTTAAGCCGTTATGCACCAACCTGCCCCCGCCTCCCTGACAGTAAAAAAACACAAAAACAACAACAACAACAAGTAAACAATTAATGCATCGCCTTTCTCAGGAATATTAGAGCCCTGCAGGATGAAGCCTGTTTGGTCATGTTAATGGTTTGTTTACATAACACATTTTGATCCAAAGGCTCCCCAAGTGGTGAATGACACACTAATACAAAACATATATGCAATCAATCAATATGAAATAGCAATATGTCAAACAAGACACATGTTCTCGAACTGCATTTGTGCTCTTGCTCGAAAGCCAGATTCCTCCCAACTGCAGGCCCATCAGGAACCAATTTGCCCCATTCTTGCAGTGGGCAGCCAGGTGCCAATGTGAGGCGTGCAAGCACGAGGACACTCTCCACACCTGAAATCCCCAGCAAACTGGCATTCGGAGAGGCATGCAATTTGCAGTATAATAGCCATCATGGCTGGTAGCTATCAATGGTCTCTCCCTCACCCTCAATGGATTAATCAAAGCCATCCCAACTGTGACATTACTACATCTTATGCAAGCAAGTTCCATAGCTTGAACCATGAGCTCTGTGAAGATGTTTAATGACATCCCCAAACAGCTGCCTCACTCTGCCAAATGGTAGAAACGCTTGTAGAGGCATAGTTAGCGTCTGTTTCTGTGGCTGGTCAGATGGTTATGCACTGCTTAAGAATTATCCACAGGTTCTCTCCCTCTGCCTCTGGGATTGCTCTGCCTTGAATTGTTATCGAAACATGAGCATTCTGCTTGCTGATATTTTTCCTTCCCCCCACCCCGCAATATATTTTGGTTTATGCTAAGAGATAGAAGTCACATCCACATTGCACATTTAAAGCATTCAAAAGATGCTGGGAATTGTATTTCTGTGAGGGGACCTACCAAACAACTCTCAATACTCTGGCAATTTATTTGTGCCAAAGATAGCATACTGTGACATAGCCCACTTTAAAAATAATATTTAAAGGAGGGGTGGGGAACTTGTGGCTCTGCAGATGTTGCTAGACGAACATGGTTCCTAACTCCTGATTTACTGCTAGCAACGGCAGCAAATAAAACTTTCTCTTCCATCACCCTAGATGTTAAGTGACAGAGGGCAAAAGGTCTTGTTCATAGTATTGTCTCTCCCTGATAAGTTCCGTAGACCGAGCTGCAGGCAACTAACATCTCATGTTAAGCTAAAGAACTCAGGGTAAGGGAAGCTCTCTCATGTCCAGTTTATATCGATATAGTGGTGCCTCGCAAGACGAATGCCCTGCAAGATGAATTTTTCGCAAGACGAATGCGTCTTGCGATCTGATGGTGACTCGCAAGACGAATTCGTTTTGCGAAAAATTCGTCTTGTGAATCGCGGTTTCTCATAGGAATGCATTGAAATTTAATTAATGCGTTCCTATGGGCAAAAAAAGAAATTTCAATGCATTCCTATGGGAAACCGTGATTCGCAATACGAATTTTTCGCAAAACGAATTGACTCGCGGAACGAATTAAATTTGTCTTGCGAGGCACCACTGTAGTTGCCTACTGATCCATATATTTACTGATTTGGGGAAATTGGAGCATCTTAGAGTTGGATCAGTGCTTAAAATAACTGGTAAAAACCAGTAAGGACTGGTTGTGGCTGGAGTCAGTAATACATTCCTTCAGAGAGACATCGCTCCTGAGGATCTTGATATGTATTGCCTGATGCTGGGTCCTGTTGATGCTAGCAACTACATAAGAAGAGCATGCAGGATCAGGCCAAAGGTCAGTCAAGTCTAGCACTCTGTTCTCACAGTGGCTGACCAAATTTCAAGCAGTATTTGGTCATAACACTCTTCCCACCTGTGATTCTCAGCAATGAGTATTCATAGGCATACTGCTTCTGACCGTGGAGCCGGATTTGAGCATAGTCATTGTGATATGAGCAAGCAATTGGTAACTTTATCCTCCGTTAATGGGTCTGATGCACTTTTAAAATTGGAGGCAATCACTCCCATTTGTGGGAGAGAATTCCATAGTTTAACTAAGTTTGTGTGTGGAAAGGGCATTTTCTTTTGTCTGTCCTGAATCTTAACTACCAATCATCCATTTGGGGAGAGGGGTAGTAGAACATGTTGGTCATTTCACAGCTCACTTAGACCACATCAGTTTCCATGCTGAAATAGATGATCTGGTATACTGTACTTTGAGGTTCCTGCTCTCCTGCCCGCAATTGCCATAATAATTGAGAATATGCATGCGTGCTTGTATATGCTCCCATTTTCTTTTGTGGGGCGTCTTCTGCGTAAAGTATGCATGCAATTTTTCTTCATGTGACATCCTGGGTTGCCCCAGGTGATGCAGGTGGTGTATGCGTTGCCATGGGGACCAAAGCCTGTATCACTAGGTGTCATCATCGTTGTGGGTATTTTCCATCCACGTCCCAGTGGAGGCTCTTGTGTATGTGCTGCAATCGCATGGCTTTGCTGTGGGTGCTTTTAGTGGTGTCGCTGGTGAGGCCTAATCTAATTCAATCTGGGGATTTTGCAACTCCCCTGCAAATTAAGTCAAACAGAAAATGAAGGGGAAATATTGCTCTAGTGGCTTCTGATATACAGGTTATTTCTCTTCTCTATCTGACATATAAGTAGCATGTCAATGGTTTGAATTTCACTACAAGTAAGATAATTAGTTGTTAATTATGCCCCCCCCCAATAATAAAATTTTTCAAACTAGATTTGGCTTGATTTTTTAAAAAAATATTGTATCGTATTTTTTAAAGCATTCCTAATTATATTTCCAACCTTACTATTTTCATAAGCATTATTTCCTATGTTAAGTGACAGCTGAAGTTCCTACAGATTTGACTTCTGAGCTGTTGTTGTTGTTTAGTCGTTTAGTCGTGTCCGACTCTTCGTGACCCCATGGACCATAACACGCCAGGCGCTCCTGTCTTCCACTGCCTCCCGCAGTTTGGTCAAACTCATGAACTATATTCCTTTTAGTATAAAATCTATTCATAATACTTATTGCAGTGAACCCCAAGAAATCAGAAGAGCAGAGCGAGGTTTATCATGCTAGATATTGTACACAGCAAAGCACAGCAACAGGGAACAACGGTTCACTCTTTTATTCTTTATTTTTTAAATAAAAAGATATATGAACAAAAGCCAATGCTTTTTTACATATCACCCAGCCACGTAATGCTCTGCAGCTGGAAGCAGTTGTGGCAAATCAGAGACCTGTATTCAAAAAATAAGTACAGTAAGGAGTTTCAATGAAATTCTGCATAACAATGCATAAACAGTTTGTTGGGAGACCAGGAATGGAGGTAAGTTCTACCTGTTCAAGTAAGTGCAGTAAGTTAATATGATATAAAATTATACTTCTGCAGCAATTTAATTTTGTAAGTTTAATTATATAATTTTGCCAGCTTAGTATGTCTAATACTTCAGCCTTGATTAGTGAAGACATTGGGAAAATATCATTTGTGATTGTTCTTAGACTCAGCTTTAGATCAGGGTGATATTTTTCAGGATCTTCAGATCAACTTTTTTTTTTTTTACTGCAACCTCAAGATCTAGCAACCAGAGCCAGGTGCAAAAAGCTACACAATTAGAATTAAAGGGCAATGCTCCTCTGAGGAGGACATTCTGAGTGTGTGCACACTTACCCGTAGTGCAAAGAATAGTTTTCCTCAAAACGGAATAATGCTTGTTTTGTCCTCAGCATTCCACTTTCAGTCTAGATTGATTCTGGATCCTGTTATTTGGTTAATTGGTATGCATTTGAAACCTCTCCACTTGATTAGGTTATCTATCCCTCCCCCCCCCCCCCGCCTCCACATGCCCAGAGCTAATTAAGAAGGGGGTGGTGATTGTGATCCTCATGTCTTGTTTGCAGACTTCCCAGAGGCATATTGGTTGGCCACTGTGAGAACAGGATGTTAGACTAGGTGGGCCATTGGCCTGATCTAGCAGACTTTTTTAATGTTCCTGGTACAATGGATAATAAAACAACTGGGTGAGGGATTACTATTCTGATCACCTGATTGGTGGCTGGAGGCATGGAGGACAGCCATCATGTCCTAGCTGCACTTGTAGCATCTGCTTGATGCTCACATCTTGATTGCAGAGATTGGTCCATGAGGGTGAACTGCCAGCCTTCCTACTTGCAACCAGTCCAGCAAGTGGAACCTTCCTTCTCTGTAATAGTTGCCCAGTAGAACTCAGCAGGGAAGAGGATGGAGATGACGCATCCCCAAAAGTTTCCATGGCATATATAGTAGTCCAAAATACGCTACTCGCAAAGTCTGAAATATTGGACATTTTTAGGTCTAATAGTTGAAGTACACACTTCATAACAGGAAACCAGTATTCTGGCACACAGCCAATCAAAACACACCTACTTATGAACATTAGTTTACAGTATTAGGATAGTGTGTTAAGATTGTGGGTTGGACCCCCAGCCGGGGGTGATGTAAGCGAGGAGTCTATGTATGAAAGGTCAGCTGGAAAGGAAGTGTCAGAGAGCTGAGTTTTAGAACTCTGGAAAAGACTTAACAACATCTTGAGGTGAAGATATGATGGGGGCACAGCAGATTTTTGGGTGCTTGTTGGCGTGCTATACTGTGAGTTTCCACCAGTGCTTAATCTGTATATGTTCTTTCAAAACACTATCCTCTCGTGATTCCAGCAACAAATATTAAGAAGTACACTGACTCTGACAGCAGAGATGGAACATAGCCTTATCCCCCATAAATCTGTCTAATTCTCTTGGAAAGCCATCTAAGTTAGCGGCAACCACTGTCTTGTGCAACTGAATTCCATAGTTTAATTATGCACTGTGCAAATCACTGCTTTTACCCTGCAGATTTGTCTGTTGTTTTATGTTGGGTTTCTTCCTTGCACTTTTATTACTTTGTTTTTACTGTAAACTAGCCTGGGGGATCTTTGTTTGAAGGGGCTCTGCGGAAATCAATGAAGCAAACTTACAAACAAAATGAAAGGTTCCTAAGTGGTCCCTGAAACTAAGGACAAAACTAGAGATTACATCTTTGTAGTTAAGAGTCCAGGCACTAGAAAAATGCAAATAGCATGGGCGAGGGGGGTGGGGCATGATAACAACCAGGATCACAGCAGTTGTGGAGGGAGAATTAACCCTTTTCTTCCACACTGGGGTCCTGAGAAAAATCCCTCTTCCAAAGCTTGCATTTGCTTTTGGAGGGGGAAATCCCCTATTTGGTGCCAATGGGGGATTTCCTCTCCTTGTAAATTGCAACCATTATTAGATTTCCCAAGTTGCTGCAGTCCTGAGGAAAAAGAATGAAATTGCTCTTCTATGCCTGCTGTGAATCTGATAATTACCACCCACTCCCCAGCTGATGCTATTTGCTTGTTAAAAATTCTGCATGTTAAAAGCAAAGAGACATTATTAATGTCAAGTAGAGATTCACTCTTACCTCGTCAGAGCTGGGCTCAGGCAGTCCTACTTGGGCAAAGTATTGCTGTGAGTTTGGGGAGTGGGGAGGACGTAGGTTGTATGCAATATCCTTCTAACCTCTGGATCCAGCAAGCCTTAAAATATAAGCCAGACTAGCTTCCTGTGTTGAGGTGATGAGCCTTTAAGTGACAAATAAAAGGGTCTTCGTGTGAAATGGCAACTGGGTTCTTCCCCCCCCCCCAAGCTCATGGCTAGTTAGAAGGATGAAGCCAAAGTCTGGAGTTGAAAATGCAGTAATGTGACCTGGAAGTAAAGCAGCAAGCTGGAGTGAATGTCAGAGAAATGTTTGATTTGTGTTTGCTGTGGTTATGGGAGAAACGAGACCCTTTGGAAACACCAAGCCAGGGTAAGTGCTTGGAGCCCCTGGAATCTTACCGCTCAGAGGCTGGGGTGGCAGGTAACATTATTCCAAAAAAATGGCTCTGTGATTGAACTGGACAGAAGTGATAAGCTGTCTCTTTTAATGGCTATAGCCTGTGCTGCTCCTCGTGATCTCCTCCCTCAATGAAGCTTTTAAAATATGTGTTTTCGTCACAAAACAAAACAAAACGAAAATGACTTTTTTCGACTAAAAATGACTAATAATATCCTTTGTTAAAAAAGCAGAAATGTATTAGGCATCTTACATAACTATATACCCAGTGAAAAAGTGAATATTTTTATGTATGCATCAACAGCCGCAAGATTGTCAATTGCGAGCAAATGGAAAAGTACAAATATTCCAACAAAGGGAGAATGGATCGATAAACTATGCGAATATTTAGAACTAGCAAAATTGACAGATATAATTCATCACAAATCCAAATTCAAAATTAAAAAACAATGGGAGTGTCTAAATGAATATTTAGGAAAACAAGGCCTGGGAGCAAAAATCTGGTTGTGCTAACCTTGCTGGAAATGGAAAATGGGAGAATTTAAAGGTTTACGATGGGAAACAATTTAAGATGATGACAATATTAGAAAGACAGATAAGACCAATGTATGTTAAATTAACTACTGTACGGAGAAGCGGTGGAAGTCAGGAACGCTGTATAAGGTCCTTTTGCAATGTTCTCTATTTTCTTATTGTTTTCCTTTTTCATTATCTGCTTTTTTCCCTCTATCTGATTAAATAAATTCCTTTTATTTCTTTTCTTTTTTTCTTACTTTTATAATTCTCTTTTTCTTCTTTTTTTCTTGTTAAATTTCTTCTTTATGACATGTATTTACTTTTTTATATGAATATGTATGTTCAAATTGTGCATATGTATTTTTTATTTGAAACAATTAATAAAGATTTTTAAATATTTTTTAAAAAGTGTTTTCATTTTTAAGGTAAACTTTCACAGCCAGTCTCTTTGGATGCTTCCTGATGGGTTGCTTCTGACAAAACCCATTTATTGCTTTCCCATTGTAACCTTCAATCAGAATTTCAGCTGAATCTCTACACCAGGTGTGTGTGGGGGGGGACGACCTGTAGCCCTTCAGATGTTGCTGAGCTGCCATTCCCATCATTCCTGGCCATTGGCCATTCTTCCTAGGACCGATGGGAGTTGAAGTTGAGCAACTACAACTGGAGGGCCAAAGGTTCCCCACTCCTGCTCTACACTAGCTTGAGTAGTACTGTACTACTTCTTTGTGTAAATCCAGCTAAGTTCCTTCCAGGTACAAGCTGTGCAAATTCAACAGTATGGGCAGTATCCAATGTAGTTTGTCCATTAGTGCATGGGTTACTAAATAAAAGAATTCCTTCCAGTAGCACCTTGGAGACCAACTAAGCTTGCCATTGGTATGAGCTTTCGTGCGCATGCACACTTCTTCAGATACACTGAAACAGAAGTCACCAGACCCTTATATATTGTGAGAGGGTGGGGGGTTATTACTCAGAAGGGTGGTGGGAATGGGTGATTGGCTTGATAGGTGTGGTAAACCTGTTGACGACTGTTAACGACAGCAATTGGTCTTACAGGAAAAAGCAAGGGTTGAGATGGCTAAAAATAGCTTTATCATGTATAATGAGATAAGAACCCAATGTTTCTATTCAGACCAGGTATTTCCATGGTTTTAAGTTTGGTAATAAGTTTGCAATTCAGCAACTTCTCTTTCCCAGTCTATTTCTGAAATAATTACCAAACTTAAAACCATGGAGAGACCTGGCCTGAATAGGGACTTTGGATTCTTATCTCATTATACATGATAAAGCTATTTTTAGCCATCTCACCCCTTGCTTTTTCCTGTAAGACCAATTGCTGTTGGTTGTCAACAAATTTACTACACCTATCAGCCAATCACCCATTCCCACCACCTTTCTGAGTAATATCCCTCCCCTCCCTTTCACTATACAGTATATAAGGATCTGGTGGCTTCTGTTTCAGTGTATCTGAAGAAGTGTGCATGCACACAAAAGCTCATACCAATGGCAAACTTAGTTGGTCTCTAAGGTGCTACTGGAATGATTTATTTATTTTTTGACTATGGCAGACCAACACGGCTACTAGGGTTGCCAGTCTCAATAGAGGACAGGACTTCTGTGCCTTTAATTGCCCTGCTCTCTTTTGAGTCTGGAAACCTTAAAGAGAAACCAGCAGACCCTTTGTTTAATTTCCAAGCAAAGGGTCTGCTGGTTTCTCTTTAAGGTTTCCAAACTCAAAAGAGAGCAGGGCAATTAAAGGCACAGAAGTCCTGTCCTCTATTGAGTCTGGCAACCCTAGCTGGAAGTCCTTGCACTTAAGTTAGGTACAGTCATACCTTGGTTTTCAAACAGCTTAGTTCTCAAACGTTTTGGCTCCTGAACGCCGCAAACCCAGAAGTGACTGTTCCAGTTTGTGATCTATTTTTGGAAGCCGACCGTCCGATGGGGCTTCCATGGCTTCCGATTGGCTACAGGAGCTTCCTGCAGCCAATCAGAAGCCGCACTTTGGTTTCCGAACATTTTGGAAGTTGAACAGACTTCCGGAACGAATTTTGTTTGACTTCAAAGGTACAACTGTACATCATTGGATACCACCCCATGGGGTTTTGGGGGGGCAGAATGTGTGCACTAAATACCCAAGCCTTAAATTGTGAGGAGGAAGTACAGTATGTGGATCGCTCTCCTCTGGCACATTCATTACATATCTTTAGGATCCTGGTAAAAATGTTTCTCTTCAACTAGGCCTTTGGCTGATTACAAAATTGATGGCTTTTAAAATGTGTGTGTGGGGGGGTTACTTTTTTGCTGCCATGTTATATATTTTGTTTGTTGGTTTTGCCTTTTGAAGGTTGTAAACTCCCCTGTGATATTTGGGCGAGGGGTGGAATACAGATTTAATAATAGTGTGAGAATGGGAACGGCATAAGGATTTGTACTGTAAAAGTGACACTGATGCAGACAAAAGAGAAAGAAATTTAATACAATAGGAGGGCTGTTTTTACAGTATCACAAATTTCTCTTTCTGTTGCTACAGAAAGCTACCCTCTAGAATCTGGATACTGTGCATTGCATTTTTCAAAAAGGGATAAACTTGGCAGGTGAGAGTAAAAACAAAGGAATGGGTTGGAGTGCATGCGTACACGTGGTGCATTAACCATTTTCTTTTCAAAAGAGGATCCTGAATGGCAGTGGTGTGTAATTATAATTACAGTTTTAAAGGGGCAGTGGATAATGGCAGGCATTTTAAGGACGATAATTATTGTGTTAGGCTTCCTAGTGAGACAGCGTGTTTCAAGAGCAGCTTCTCAGTGCCAAGGCAAACCTGAATTAAGGTTTGACCCCCAATCAGACATTGCAGGGATGCACCATGTGTTAGTATTCTGGTGATGAGAGTTTCCATATAGCAATTGCCAGGGCTTTTTTCAGCCAGAACTCAGTTCCGGCACCTCTCAGGTAGGCGCCATTGCCATAGTAAGAGAACAAGGGAGGTGTTCGCGGTGAGTTCTGGCACTTCTTTTTTTATAGAAAAATAGCACTGGCAATTGTAGCCACTCTCTCACTGTTTTAAAGTTGTGCATCACCATGCTGGCACATAAGAGCAGAAATCTCAAAGTAATATCAAAAGTTGCATTTGGTATTATGATTTCAGGCCATGAGGATAATAACCACTCACTCAGCCAACGCTGACATTGCAGGTCCAGAATCACTACACAGAAACGATTGGTATACCATTACCAAGTGTCTTTGATTAGGAAGCAAAGTCTTTATTTTCTGAGGAAGGGGATGCATTTATTGGCCATGAAACTGTAGCAGCTATTCCATCCTCTTAATTTCAAATAAGCTGATGATACAGAGTCAAAAAACCCATATTCCAAACCAGTTTAGTAATCCACAGAAGGATGCAGCATAAAATCATTTTTGTTTTTATTATGCATTTGCTGTTTTTTTATATTGTGATTTTATGTTGTGAACCACTCTGAGATCTATGGGTATAAGGCAGTACAACAACAACAACAACAACAACAACAACAACAACAACAACAACAACAACAACAACAACAACAATGTATAGCTGGGTTATATAGCTTTCAGGCTTGCCGAGGTCTACATTTTGTTAAAGTGTAGTGAAAATGTGCTTTAGAATTAACTGAGATCACAACTCTTTCTGACCAAAATCCCCTCTTGGTTGCCCCCCCCCCCCCGACCTTTCTTTATTTCAGCTGCCTGATTTAGAAGAGGGAAGGAAGCTTTTTTGTTAATTGGGTGCCAGAAACCCTTGCTGATTGGCTGCAAATTGGTAATAAAAACAAGTAATAGCTATGGATCTATCTTCTGCCCACCCACTCCCCTTGAAGCATGGTACAGTATAGCAAAAATTCCCAGTTTGCAATGCAAGAGATTATTTTTTCAACTTCTAGCAGTGGTTTCTTCTCATCTCATTTTCTCTCGTTAGCTATTGACTTACGGCACTGTGTGGTTGTCAGTCAGCCATTAGCACAGGCCCAGTTCAATAATGTGAGATTAAATCACAACGTATACAGACTGATCCTAAACATATTTACTTAGAAGCAAGCCGCACTCAGTTCAAAAGGACATGAAGGGCAATCCTAGGCATGTTTACTTAGAAGTAAGTCTCGCTGGGCACAGTAGGGCTTGCTCCCAAGTAAGTGTTTATATAGAATTGCAGCAGAGATTCCTTGTAAGTATACTTAGGACTGCTGATAGAATCAGTTAAAAAACCAAACCAAAGATACCTGGGGTGGGCTTTACTTCTACGAGACCACTGAAATTAACGAGGATACCCAAATAAATATTTTAAGTGTCTGTGTTGAAGGATCATGAATTTAGTTTTCCAGCTAATCCCCACCTCCACCCTGCCATGCATTCTCAAGACTCTACAACAGGCACCCCCAAACTTTGGCCCTCCAGATGTTTTGGACTACACTGGTCCAGGACCACTGGTCCTGCTAGCTAGGGATCATGGGAGTTGTAGGCCAAAACATCTGGAGGGCCGCAGTTTGGGGGTGCCTGCTCTACAAGAAATTTTGCAGAATGATGCTTCCTTTCATGCAGGCCTTGCCTTTGCTTATAGACAGTCCATCCATGCTAGTTATAAGTCACCACTAAACAAAGATTCTCAAACAAAGACTGACCCCTAGATAGGGATGCTGTAGAAATGGGAGTGTAAATTGCCACAAACTGCATGCTCATAGGAAGTCTGGAATAGAAATCATGCAAGCAAATAGCAGTGGTATTGGCTATGGTGTTTTTCCTTGAAGTCTGCAAACGTTATGTAAGTAATGGTCATTTCCTGATGTTTCCCTTCCATTAGAATTAGTTACTTGATGAATTACATTAGTTCTGGCCACTGACATAGGTTTTAGAAGAAGCAAAATTGTAGCAGAATGGCAACACTGCTGATTGTGATGAACGCAGGGCGGTAATCACTGTCTCCTTATGTCCCAACCCTTAGAACACATTCCCATACCAACTCTGCCTCCATACCTGTGCAGGGCATACTGTAGGAGTGATTAATATCAGTAAGTATTATTAAGGACTTCTCTGCTATTGTGAATATTCAGTTTTGGGCTGGTTTGTTGTACTTTGGCCCTGTATACCTGAAGGATCGTCTCCACCCCCATCGTTCACTGAGATCCAGCTCCAAGGGCCTTCTGGCGGTTCCCTCATTGCGAAAAGTGAAGCTGCAGGGAACCAGGCAGAGGACCTTCTCTCTTTTTTAAAAATCATTTTTATTAGGTTTTGTGTATATTTTCCAAACAAAACTTCACATCACATCATCCTCATTTTGGCTGTTATAGCCTGAGACTTCCATCAATCCTGTCTAGTGATTTTCAAATTTGTTATCTGATCTTGAATTTTATTATTATAATTAATGCTTTTAAACTTTTTTTCCTAATTATTTCCTTCCTAAATCATTTTACAATGATTTATATAGTCCTCCTTACAAAACTTCTTGTAAACCTACAAGCAATGTTGTTGTTGTTTAGTCGTTTAGTCGTGTCTGACTCTTCGTGACCCCATGGACCATAGCACGCCAGGCACTCCTGTCTTGCACTGCCTCCTGCAGTTTGGTCAAACTCATGTTCGTAGCTTCGAGAACACTGTCCAACCATCTTTTCCTCTGTCGTCCCCTTCTCCTAGTGCCCTCAATCTTTCCCAACATCAGGGTCTTTTCCAAAGATTCCTCTCTTCTCATGAGGTGGCCAAAGTATTGGAGCCTCAGCTTCACGATCTGTCCTTCCAGGGAGCACTCAGGGCTGATTTCCTGCAGAATGGATAGGTTTGATCTTCTTGCAGTCCATGGGACTCTCAAGAGTCTCCTCCAGCACCATAATTCAAAAGCATCAATTCTTTGGCGATCAGCCTTCTTTATGGTCCAGCTCTCACTTCCATACATCACTACTGGGAAAACCATAGCTTTAACTATACGGACCTTTGTCGGCAAGGTGATGTCTCTGCTTTTTAAGATGCTGTCTAGGTTTGTCATCGCTTTTCTCCCAAGAAACAGGCGTCTTTTAATTTCGTGACTGCTGTCACCATCTGCAGTGATCAAGGAGCCCAAGAAAGTAAAATCTCTCACTGCCTCCATTTCTTCCCCTTCTATTTGCCAGGAGGTGATGGGACCAGTGGCCATGATCTTGGTTTTTTTGATGTTGAGCTTCAGACCATATTTTGCGCTCTCCTCTTTCACCCTCATTAAAAGGTTCTTTAATTCCTCCTCGCTTTCTGCCATCAAGGTTGTGTCATCTGCATATCTGAGGTTGTTGATATTTCTTCCGGCAATCTTAATTCCGGCTTGGGTTTCATCTAGTCCAGCCTTTCGCATGATGAATTCTGCATATAAGTTAAATAAGCAGGGAGTCAATATACAACCTTGTCGTACTCCTTTCCAAATTTTGAACCAATCAGTTGTTCCATATCCAGTTCTAACTGTAGCTTCTTGTCCCACATAGAGATTTCTCAGGAGACAGATGAGGTGATCAGGCACTCCCATTTCTTTAAGAACTTGCCATAGTTTGCTGTGGTCGACACAGTCAAAGGCTTTTGCATAGTCAATGAAGCAGAAGTAGACGTTTTTCTGGAACTCTCTAGCTTTCTCCATAATCCAGCGCATGTTTGCTATTTGGTCTCTGGTTCCTCTGCCCTTTCGAAATCCAGCTTGCACTTCTGGGAGTTCTCGGTCCACATACTGCCTAAGCCTGCCTTGTAGAATTTTAAGCATAACCTTGCTAGCGTGTGAAATGAGCGCAATTGTGCGGTAGTTGGAGCATTCTTTGGCACTGCCCTTCTTTGGAATTGGGATGTAGACTGATCTTCTCCAATCCTCTGGCCATTGCTGAGTTTTCCAAACTTGCTGGCATATTGGGTGTAGCACCTTAACAGCATCATCTTTTAAAATTTTAAATAGTTCAGCTGGAATATCATCACTTCCACTGGCCTTGTTATTAGCAATGCTTTCTAAGGCCCATTTGACTTCACTCTCCAAGATGTCTGGCTCAAGGTCAGCAACCACACTACCTGGGGTGTACGAGACCTCCATATCTTTCTGGTATAATTCCTCTGTGTATTCTTGCCACCTCTTCTTGATGTCTTCTGCTTCTGTTAGGTCCTTACCACTTTTGTCCTTGATTATGGTAATCTTTGTACGAAATGTTCCTTTCATATCTCCAATTTTCTTGAACAGATCTCTGGTTTTCCCCATTCTGTTGTTTTCCTCTATTTCTTTGCATTGCTCATTTAAGAAGACCCTCTTGTCTCTCCTTGCTGTTTTTTGGAAATCTGCATTCAGTTTCCTGTATCGTTCCCTATCTCCCTTGCATTTTGCTTGCCTCCTCTCCTCCGCTATTTGTAACGCCTCGTTGGACAGCCATTTTGCTTTCTTGCATTTCCTTTTCCTTGGGATGGTTTTCGTTGCTGCCTCCTGTATAATGTTACGAGCCTCCATCCATAGTTCTTCAGGCACTCTGTCCACCAAATCTAAATCCTTAAACCTGTTCCTCACTTCCACTGTGTATTCATAAGGGATTTGATTTAGATTGTATTTTACTGGCCCAGTGGTTTTTCCTACTTTCTTCAGTTTAAGCTGGAATTTTGCTATAAGAAGCTGATGATCTGAGTTACAGTCAGCTCCAGGTCTTGTTTTTGCTGACTGTACAGAGCTTCTCCATCTTTGGCTGCAGAGAATATAATCAATCTGATTTCGATGCTGCCCATTTGGTGATATCCATGTGTAGAGTCGTCTCTTGTGTTGTTGGAAGAGAGTGTTTGTGATGACCAGCTTGTTCTCTTGACAGAACTCTATTAGCCTTTGCCCTGCTTCATTTTGAACTCCAAGGCCAAACTTGCCAGTTGTTCCTTTTATCTCTTGATTCCCTACTTTAGCATTCCAATCCCCTGTAATGAGAAGAACATCCTTCTTTGGTGTCATTTCTAGAAGGTGTTGTAGGTCTTCATAGAATTGGCCAATTTCACTTTCTTCAGCACCGGTAGTTGGTGCATAAACTTGGATTACCGTGATGTTAAAAGGTCTGCCTTGGATTCGTATCGAGATCATTCTGTCATTTTTGAGATTGCATCCCATTACAGCTTTTGCCACTCTTTTGTTGACTATGAGGGCCACTCCATTTCTGCTAAAGGATTCTTGCCCACAGTAGTAGATATGATAGTCATCCGAACTGAATTCGCCCATTCCCTTCCATTTTAGTTCACTGATGCCCAGGATGTCGATATTTATTCTTGTCATCTCATTTTTGACCACATCCAGCTTACCTCCATTCATGGTTCTTACATTCCAGGTTCCTATGCAATATTTTTCTTTACAGCATCGGACTTTCCTTTCGCTTCCAGGCATATCCGCAACTGAGCGTCCTTTCGGCTTTGGCCCAGCCGCTTCATCAGCTCTGAATCTACTTGTACTTGTCCTCCGCTCTTCCTCAGTAGCATGTTGGACGCCTTCCGACCTGAGGGGCTCATCTTCCAGCGTCATAACTTTTATATGCCTGTTGTCTTTGTCCATGGAGTTTTCTTGGCAGGGATACTGGAGTGGCTTGCCAGTTCCTTCTCCAGGTGGATCACGTTTAGTCAAAACTCTCCACTATGACCTGTCCATCTTGGGTGGCCCTGCATGGCATAGCTCATAGCTTCTCTGAGTTATTCAAGCCCCTTCGCCACGACAAGGCATTGATCCATGAAGGGGACAAGCAATGTTACAAGCAATGTTACATCAATGCAATTGTCTTTCAGATACTGTAAATCATATATTTCTTCCAATCCTTAAGGAAGTCCTGGTCTTTCTGGTTGCGAATTCTCCCAGTCATCTTTGCCAGTTCTGCATGCTCCATCAGTTTTATTTGCCACTCCTCCTTCGTTCAGGCAGAAGACCTTCTCCGTAGTCGCACCTACCCTGTGGAACGCCCTCCTGTCAGATGTCTAGGAAATAAAGTGACTTGTAGGAGACATCTGAAGGCAGTCCTGTATAGGGGAGTTTTTAATGTTTGATGTTCTACTCCTACAGTGGAGGTAAAACATACCTGTATGGTTAGTATCTGTTGACAGCCTTATCCAAGCTTCTGAGGATGCAGCAAAAACCAAGAGGGCACCCTCCACCCATCTTAGCACCAGAGAAGGTCTGTAGGGAAGGTGGTGGTTTTGGGCTAGACACTGCCAGTACAGACCCCATGAGTGTATATGCAAAATTAAGATCTTTTTTTTTGTCCCAATGTGCCTTACTTTACACTTGCTTGCATTAGCTTGCTGTTGCAATTTTACATTTATTCACTCAGTCTTGGAGAAGTCCTTTTGGACGTCTTTACAATCCCTTGTATCATCAGCAAACTTGGCTACTTTGCTGCTCACCCGTTAATCTAAATCAGAGCTTGCCAAACTTTTCATGTTGGTGACACACTTTTTAGACATGCATCATTTCGCGACACAGTAATTCAGTTTTACTAGCAAATCAGATGTTAAATTAACCCCTTTCCAGCCATTGGAAAAGCACAAGGAGTGTTCACGTGACACACCTACAGTGTAGCCAACACACTGTGTCGCAATACACAGTTTTAAAAGCTCTGGTCTAGATCATTTATCAACAAGCTGAAAAGGACTCCATTTTCTACATCTCTCTGGTTGGAGAAATATCCATTTTTTCCTACTCTCTTCCTGTTTCTTAAACAGTTACTGATCCATAAGAGGAGAGTTCATTTTCTCCCATGACTGCTAAGCTTACTCAGGCGTCTATGGTACGGAGTTGATTACAGGACATCAACTTTTAAAAGCTTGAATCGGATCCCTTTCAAAACAAGAGACAATAATTGGGACCTGTTTATATTGGCAAACACAAAGCCATTATATCCACAAGAATTTTTAATGACACAAGAGTCAGGAAAACCACTTAGATGATGAAACCAATATTCTTAAATGGCTGAAGATGAAGTTGAAATTTTCTTTTTAAATTTTTAGTTAGTTTTTTATTGGACAGTATGCTGAAAAGTTTGAATAAAACTTTTTTAAAAGGAAGAAAATACCCAGCAGTGAGGGATAGGTTCTTGGCTATTAAACGAACTGCGGTTTTGGGGCAGGAAGTAATGCAAAATCGGAAAGCACATTTGAAGAATAAAAATTGGAATAGTGTAAACGCAGCAAACATGTTTGCAAACACTTTTAAGTACCAGAAACTTCTCCAAAAGTTAATCATTTCTGTATCCTGGAATGGCACAAAAGGGGAGGATAATGGGTATAAATTTTACACACTCAACATGGTTGGCTGTTAGTAACGCAAGGCCCTCAAAAAGGTGAGATTTAATATGGAATTGGGAGCCAAGGTGGTTAACTTTAGACTATCCTATTCTGTTTTTGATTGGGCATTGTTTAAATGACTTTTAAGAGCAAAAAGTTGAACTATTTATCTGAGACCCTTCTTTGTGTGCCTTCATGAGAGGTCCGGAAGATGGCAACACAAGAATGGACCTTTTCTGCAATGGCTCCGTTTGTGAGATGCTCACCTGGCGCCTTCATTACATATCTTTAGGCACCAGGGGGAAATGTTTCTCTTCAACCAGGTATTGATTTAACACCCCATGGCTTTTTAAATGTGTTGGGGGGTATTGGTTTTTATTATGTACAGTATATTGTTTTCTCCTTTTGTATTTTTCTGTTGTGAACTGCCCTGGGATCTTCAGATAAAGGGCAGTATACAAATTTAAATAAGTAAATAAAAATTGACATGTTGAGGGCAGTGAGTCAAAATATGAGAACTCAGGTTTTTTAGGCATGTGTATTTGGTGCAAGAACCAAATTTGGCATTGGATAATGACAGCTGGTAGTATCAGCAGCAATCTAGGCTATGGGCTGGATTCAGCTATTTGGTCCTGTTAGTGGAAGCCAGCAAGACTCCAGTAGGGCTTTTCCCACCCTTTCCTCCCATGTACCCCACAAATCTGCTCCGGGTGTGTGTGTGTGTGTCCAGAAACCGCAGAACAGTTTGTAGGGAGAGGAGAGGAGATGGTTCTATCATGCAACAAAAAATGCTTATGCTGACTGAACAACCTCCTTTAGTGCCATGCTGATTTCCACCCAGAGTGTTTATCTACAGATCAAGTACAAGTTTGATTCATTATAACTGTGGTCACAAAGTGTTTGCAGTGACTTAAAGAACTGTGTAACTTGGCACTCTACATATCTTCAAGACAGCTGGAAGCAGCAGCAACCAAAACCTTACAAAAACTGTTATTCAGAAACAGGCTGCTGTAGAAAAGTAGCAGCTGTGTTGAGATGTCCACCACTAGGCTCAATGGTTTGGGACTATGATGCAATGCTTTCTCCTAGACTCTCTTTCAAACAGACTAAATGGCACAGTTGTAATAAAGTTACATGGAAGCAACATGGGGTCAATACAGTTTTACTTGATTTGTTATATTAATATCCAGTAGCTCTTTCCTCCCAAGTATTGCATGGCAAGCGGAATGTGATGTCTATGAAACCTGCAACATTCAGTATGCGGTGTCTACGTTGCAATTCAATTCACATTTCCCCCCCATGCTGCAACTCAAACTTGTCACCAACATTCATGTGAACCTACACAAAAACCTGAACATTTTCACTCCAATGGAAATGGAATGGAAAATTCACCCATAAATAGAACTTGAAAGCTGGAGTCAAATTTCAAATCTGGATTTGGAATTCCAGAATTAGAATTTTGCATTTTAAATGGTCACATGCATATTTGAACAAACTCTTTGAAATTCATTTCAGCACTACTATTGCTTTAAAAATCCTTCATTCATCCCTGCCCTTGCCCAAGTTCTGTCCCTTGAAACAATAAAACTACTTTTTTTTTTTAAAAAAAAGGAAATATATTAATTGAACTCAGGAAACACTTCTTATGAATCAAAGGACTTGAGCAGTCCCATTTTCCCCTAAGGAATATTCCTTAACCAAACATACAAGCTTTGAATATGAACATAAACAGTCTTCATTTATTTATTGCTCATACCATGTGCTTCCTCTAAAGACCTCAAATCAACTTGCAGATGGTTCCCAGGTGGTCTCCCATCCAAGACAGCTTTCAGAGCCAGATTATAGCATTTAAATCTATCCAATGTTAGGGAAGGAAAGCAGCTTTACTTAAAAAAAAATCAACAGCCTTCTCAAGGTTTTCAGAGAGTGTAGTGAGAACTTACGATGACACAATCCCCCCTCCCCTTAAATTCAGTAACTGCAGAATTGAATTGTAATTCAGGAGGTACTTTCTGCATTGCCTGCTCCAATGTCTTCTTTAAAGGGCTTTTCTGGACAATAGCACCTTCAGGCAAATGTACTGGAAGTTATTGGGCTTATGCTGAAAAATAGGCAAGGCAAAGTTGAATGCACTTTTTGAGACTTTAAAAGAACTAGGCAACAAGGCCTGAGGTTGTAGAATGCATAAACTGGTCTTTAGAACGTTTTTTTTCCCCCAGAACCAGCTCAACCACATGAAGAAACAGGCTTTTTGTGCCTCCATTGCTCTTGGAATCTTCTGTATACAGAGATGATTCAGGCAAGATGTCTGCAATGAAGCATCTTGTGATTCCTTAAAAAAACTAACACACCAATATTGTGCATAAGATATTCTAGCCTAGAGTTCTCTTCTACAGACGCGTGAAGTGTTGTTCTCAGATGGCTGATAACTGCCAACTGAGGATAACATTTCATGCATCTAATGAAGTGGGATCTAAAAGCTTATGTCAAAATACCTGATTTGCACATAAGGAAATTTAGCACAAAGGCTGAACCTATATTATTATGATTAACCACCCTTCACCCTAAGATCCTAGGGCACGTCACAGGATAAAAAACCATTTTAAACAACTATAGTTTGGGGTGCCATTATCTGTGATGGCTGTATTATGCATACAAACCACCCATTTTATTATGGTCATCAGGTGATGTATGCAGAAACGCCCCTTTGGACAACAGGCAGACAAAGCATGTTGAAAGTCAACTTTTTATTTTGCTGTAAAGATATCTGCATTGCAAGTATAAAGGTTAGAAATTATGGTGAACATATTTGAAACTACCATCTCCCCCAGTACGGTCTACTGTTAAACAGCTGTGGTTCTGCTGCGTCTCATCTCCTAGCCTTGCTGCCCAAGATCTATTTAGGCGGTGGCACAGGTGCTCTACATCTCAAAACTCAATTCCTCCTCTAAATGGCTAGCAGATCATCAGCTATTTACTCAAAAAAAGTATTGGTGTGGTTAACTATTAAAATCAAAAACCACAGGCTAAAGCAAAAACAAACAAACAAAAAACACCACAAATACAAAACATATAGCTTTAAAATATATTTCATCACAATAAGAACCAATTAAAGATCAACCCACAGGTTAAAGGGCAATATTGAGTTCACCTCAGACCAAACTCAAAATTCTTGTATGTGAGGCAATTCATGTGTTATTTTCACCGTCATCATGCTTGGCTGCGGAAATTTCTGGAGCAAGAAGATATACCTGTCAGTAAGGCCGTACACACTTTAACTGCTTGTAGCACAAAAATGTAGTGTTTCTCAATCCAGAATCAGTCATGCTTGTATTCAACATGCTGCTTTCCATTTAGATTGATTCTAGATCCTGCTATCCTTAAGGTGGATGTGGCTACTTGAAACATGTTCTAAAGCCCCACCCTTTGATTAGGTTTTCCATGCCTTTTGCTCTTTCACATGACTCAGGCAAATGAAGTGGTTATTGTGGCTTTTGTACATGCCCACCTACAATGTAACTGGGGCAGGTGTGGGTATGCTGACAGGGCCCTCTACATCTGCTTTCAAATGGATACATTTGGGGGTAGGGCAGACTCAATCTGCAATGAGCTTTTATTTTTAGAATGAATCCGGTTTATCTAAAAGTGCTGGGAGGGGGATAGGGAGAAGATCTGGATTTTGTGTGTATACTACACAGGGAAAAATGTACTCAAGTCTCTATTGATTCTATAATAAAATGTGTGCATGCAGCCGAAAAATGTCATGTGTACGCAACCTAGAAAGTTGTCTAGGCTTGCAAGGTTATAAAAGACACAAAACACTAGCACAAAATGCCCGTGTAAGGAAGCCACAAAAACAGCCCACAATTCAATTCGGCATGGAACAAGTTTAACTCTGCTCATTTTTACAGGGGTTAAGCAAACTTTAATGTTAAGATTATGGATAGTGTGTAAATTGGCACTTTGATGTTCTCACACTTCGCAAAAAAAAATATTAGACCTAGAGATTCCACCCAATTATGGATCAATGAAGATGCTGCCTTGGATTTGAAAATAAGTTGTGGAAAAGCCAACTCCTTGAAAAATCCTGATACTATGACCTAATGTAAGGGAATTCATAGGGAAGTCAAAAAATCGAAACTGAAAAGAACTAAATTAAGGCCTTTTATTTTCACATTTCTGTCAGCTTGCAAATGAAATGAGGTTCTAAAACTTTGGCCTGTATCACTTCGTGCTTCATGTTGGGGATTGCATATTTTAAAAGAATTATTTCCCCATATATAACTTTCCCTGCATATACCATTGTATCAGAGATATCCTTTGATGTGCTACATACAGGAGTCTTGTGTGAAAAAAGCATTTAATAACAGCTATGACTCTCCCTACACCTACACTCTGAAATTCAACAGTCCAAAATTCTACCCTCTTTATTTTGCATGAGGATATAAACTTTCCCCACTTATACTGAGAGTATGGGAACAAATACAGCAGGCTCCACAAACTGAATGCCCGCCAGATGTCTAAAGAAAATTCCCATGAGCCTCAGCCAGCACAGGGGGCAGCAGGTTGGTGAAGGCTGCACTACAGCATGGCTCCTTCGTGTGAAGCTGGTACTGTGTAGTGCAGCATGTACTGACCTATATGGGAGAAGCTCAGGGCGTAAAGTGGTGGTTGAGCAAGCTATGTGGCAGCAATGCACTACCAACATTAACAGAAATAGCGGGCCTCAGAAGCCATGTTGCCCACCACTCTTTAAAATACTGCAAATTAAATATTTATCTTACTGGATTATCCTTAATTTGCAAAAAAAAGTTTAAAGTAATTTTATGCTGCAGCAAGATTATTTCAACTCAGCATATTCTTCTTTGCAAATACACAGGAAAACCAGATTTGTTAACACATTTACTGTATTTACATTCTTAGGTAAAACATCTTATGTGAACATCTGCACATATGAAGTAGCCCATAAACCTTGAATTGAGTATTATTTAGAACAGCCTACTTGTACTTTTAGGAAACTGCCTCAGACTAAGCCAGGGATAGGCTGACTGTGGTTATATATGGTCTACCTAGAGGGGGGAGAGAATATATTTATTAGGGTAGCAAACAAAACAATTAATTAAAAAGCCCCTCTAAAAACAATAATATATACTCATAGTTAATATTTGTAAGGTTGCTGGGCTCAACATATTTCAGCCAGGATTACTATATTGTTTTTAAATTCCTCCCAAATGTTAAAGGGGGGCAGATATATCTCACCAATGTGGGCATTCAGTAAATATGGAATTGCAACGAAGGCGGCCCTTTCATGTGTGAACACGTTTCACAGCCCTCGGGAGGAGTACCACTAACAGGGCCTCACCTGCAGATTCTAGGGCCCAAAATAGTTGAGGATGAGGGAGATACTCCTTTAGGAACTTGGACCCCAAGCGGTTTAGGGCTTTGTACACAAATGCTTTTTTTTTTTTTAAAAAAAAATATTTTTATTAATTTTCCAATTAAAACCAATTATATCACATTCAATATTTCAAATTATACACATATATATATCAATCAAACCGAATGTTATGCCAAATCATCTAAATAATTTATTTTTGGGTTCCCATGCTTCAAGAAATTGGGAATTCCTCGCAACTGTCCACTGCCGTCTTATTTCTAAAGTTCAAATCGTCCTCCAAGCTCATAATATTCCAAATCTTCCCCTTACAGTCACCTAGATGTTTTCCACTTTCATCCGATTGTTCCAGCTGCTGAGATAAATGTCAAACGAAGTTTCACAGATGTTCTTTCTCCTGTGTGAGTTAATCAGTCCAGCCTCCCCATAAATCTTCTTAGTGGAGCTCCCTGTTGCGACGGAGTAGCAGCGCCATCTTAAAAGGCTCAAATCACTTTCATTTTCTCTCATAGCCATGAAGATTTACGATTTATTTATCTTTATAGAATTTACAGCTTTTTCAGGCAGGAGACCCAAACATCCAACCATGAACTCTTGGTAAATTAATGGATCTCCTTGCCCTATAGCTGAACTTAGCTTCAGGTCGCTGCTCCAATTTAAAGTGCGTCACAGCTCATAAATCCTCCGAACGCGTCCAGAACTCCTTCCGTCTGACTAGGGGGGGGCTTTTCTCATCGGCAACTTCACATCTTTAAGAAATATGCTCAGTAACAACAGCTATAAAGTTCAACTCACACAGTCTTTTGCTTCTCTTTCACTCCAAACAAGCCAGGACATCGCGTCCGGGAAGATACGAGGCAACAATATGAAGAAAAAATAAAAACTTGCTTCCCTTATCGCTCCGTCCCCATCAATCCTTCTTCCAGATGCCGTACATTCTTTGACTCCTCTCGCTCAGCAGCATAAAATTCTCAGCAGTAAACAGCGCTTCTTCCCCTCCTTCTGAAGTATGTCCATAGATTTAAGCCTAATTATCTTCTTTAACCATGGAAATCCCCGCCATGCAGATTAGCGTCCGGGAGTCCTGGCCGTCGTAAGTGCTCAGCCCAAGCTCCCCCCACTCCAAAAACAGTCGGAGTGGGTCTGGGGGCATCGCGGGCCAGCGGCCCCTCTCCGTAACCCCCGGAGAGGGTAGGGGGTTGCCATTTACTCCCCTAGCAACCGCCAAATTCCTTACGAAGGTCAGAGAGATGGAAAACAGGTCCGCCATTCCTGCAGGCGGAAACCGGAACCTCTGTACACAAATGCTAACATTGAATTGAGCCTCGTAGCTCACTTGCAGCTAGTGCAGTGCTTTCAGGACCAGTTACACATGGTTCCACTGGGCTGTAAATGTAGCAGCATTGTATTTTGCTAGCAGCAGCTTCTGGACTGTTTTCAAGGGCAGCCCTATGTAGAGAAAATTGAAGTAGTCCAGATGGGCAGTCAACAGAGCATGGACAACTGAGTCGAAGCCATCCGAGTCCAGGAACGACCATGACTAGCAAACCAACCCAAGCTATCTTTCCCAGTCAGGCAGGCCTGGACAGTTTTGGTGGTAAAAACAGACTGGAAACCAGTTTGAGTCTAGATAATCTGCTTCTTCCAGGCACAACCGATTCCAGATGGCCACCTTACCCAGGAAGGGAATATTAGAAACTGGTAGTTTCCTCAAAAAACTGTATGTCAGGAAGATCTTTTCAGGAGGGGAAGGGGCATTCTTCCCATTCATTTAACCACCTCATACTATATTTTGCTTGTCAAATGAGTTGGGATCAAGAGGACTTTAGTCAGTCTCACTGCTGCAAGTGTTCCCTACACTTCTTCAGGCTATACAACAATGGAAATAGACCCCACAAGCTGCAACAAGATGATGTCTAGTAGTTAGAACCTCCAATGCAACTGCACCAATTGGGGCATCAAGTTCGGCACAGATTTGAGGAATTGTGATCTCATAGTGCTTCACATACCTCTCACAGCTGGCTGAGTGGTTGGTTGTTAATTATGAGATACTGATCTGAGCCAGCCAACTTACTGTTTGACAAAGTAAGAGCACACTTAAGAAGTACCTTGCAGCATGTTATTAAGGTCCACCTAGTCCAGGCTTCCTCAAACTCGGCCTCCAGATGTTTTGAGACTACAATTCTCATCATCTCTAACCACTGGTCTTACTAGCTAGGGATCATGGGAGTTATAGGCCAAAAACATCTGGAGGGCCGAGTTTGTGGAAGCCTGGACTAGTCCATCAAGAATCCCAGGAACGAGCAGGCACTAAGCAGTGTTATCTGATATTGGCTAGCGATCCACTGACAAGACCATATTCTACCTTGTTTCCATCTCTGGACTAAGCCACACTGGAAGTGGCTTGCACTCTTGGACAGCAGTTCTAAGCATACACACTGGCAAGTACCTGTACAGTAAAAGCCACTTAAATCAATGGTACTGCTTTGTAAGCATGCTATGATTGGTCTGTTTGTAAAGTAGTTTGCATCACATAAACAGTGCATTTTTCCTCCTTGAGGAATGGTTTAAGATTTTGGTGCAAACTATTCTACTTGCTGCACAGATCATAGAAGTGGCAAGGTTCCCCCCCCCCTCCCTCAGAGGTGATTAGGCTCACTAGTAATTTTGCTGCGAGAGATAGACAGGGCAAAGGTAAAAGGAAGCAGAAGCACGACATAATAGGCGAGAATGACTAACAACTTGTAACTATTGCTTCCTGACAACCTGGACTTTGGTAAGTAACATGTCACCCCTTATTGCCATTGCTTTCTTACAGGCGTTGGGTGTGATTGATTTAAAATATTAAGTCTTTTCTGCTTTGTAAGCTGCTTTAAGATCATTTTTTGAAAAAGAAAAGGCAAGGTATGTTGTACATTTCTGCCCTGGCTAAGGCTCTTTCCATTTCTTTTACTAAACAAAAAACCTCTACTACCTGTTGTGAAGGCAGCAATTACCAAGCAGGATGTGTAGCTATCCAAAAGACAGGCAGGATTTAGGGTAGGGTAGGGTAAAATGGTCAGATTAAAAGGACAAAGGGACAATAATATGACAGACATGAAGTTAATTCATATTAAGAGATTTGTTTCCAAACTTGGGAAAACTGGGTGTCTGAAATGTGTAAAGGAAGCTGATATGTCTCAGACACCCTCTCTTGTAGTGGTGATCAGAAACAAGGGCATGGCATGTGTTCCCTCTCTCAAGAGAAAGCAAAGCATGAAGCAGATTTATTTACATTCTTTTTTCCTAGCCTATGTGAGTTTACAGCTTTTCCTGAGACGTGAGGGGTTAATATTACTTACAGTAGTTATGATGCTCTCAAGCCATCCTTTCCCCCTGGCTTTTGCTGCTGAACTTTAAAGGGCAGTCTGAATAGCTACTAATCATCCCCCCCCTTTTCTTTTTCTCCCAAGGCTTTAATATAAAAAACGCTTTCTCTGTGTATTTACATAGCTTGGATAAAGAATGGGGCTATCAGTTTGCAAAGTTTTCTAAATTCAAAATCAAGAATTTCTACAAAAAAGACAATGTAGTACTAAGGTCAGCAGCTTCCATGTATGCTACCCATTTTCAGTACTTCCTCAGCTAATCCTTAACTGGGAACAAAACCAGTTACCTGCTGCAAGGAGTGCAGACCCCCCTCCAGTTGCCCAGAGAGGCACCTGAAATACCTGCCGTGCACCGACACTGACTGCTAATAGGAAAGCTTAGCCTTCTTAACTCTTTAAAACCAAGATGAAATATGTTGTAAAGCAAAACATAACCCCTCTGTCTTAAAAATGGGAGTTGTTCAAGAGCCTGACGCCTGGTATTAAAATTCTTGGTAATGGTGGATTCTTTTAATTGTCAGGTTTAAGTAGATGTAGTTGTTTCCATCCCCTCTAATTTTCACCATTCTAAAAGTCTCATTAGAAGTATAAATTATAGAATAAAGTACTGCCACCCATCCTGAACCCTCAGGATGGGGTGGGCTAAGCACAGAAATAATTAATAAAGGGCAACAGCAACATAAGGTATCTCGGCAAGGGAGACAGGGACTAGCACAGCCTGATAGTAGATGATTTTCCAGATTAAATTGGTTAAAGAAGGCAGGGAGAGGAACACAAAGAGAATTCCGAATGATTCAATTTACAACTGACTGGTGATAAATTGTGTTACATGGCGGCACACATAGCCTGCACCTCCTCTGCCAATCTGAGGAAGGAAAGCACAGAGATCTTCTCAGGCAGCTTTACACTGCAGGCAAACCACACTACGACAAAAGTGGCACTAACAAATGTGACTTTGCAATGCAAAAGGATCACTATAGGAAGCTTCGGCAAGTGGTTTTGACCAAAAACCCCCACCAAAAACTGATTACAATTGACTAAGCCATGTGTAGGGGGGGAGGGAGATGTAAACAACATTAAGGATACAATTGTGGCGGGTTGGACTAGATGACCCTCGGGGTCCCTTCCAGCTCTACATTCCTTCAGTCTCTGCACTTTAAAGCCTATCTGCTACCCTTCTCCTTTCAGCTTACTTTAGAAACACGAGTTGTCTCCTTCAGATAAATCCTTTACATGCAAAGTGGAGATCTCTCCTCCCTCTCTCAAATAGCAACTTAAAAACTGGAAGGTATGACGACATGGCTGCGATGTGAGCAGCCAGCTGCTCTCAGGACAAAATGAAATAAGGAAAAAATAGTGTGCGAGGATCAATTATACGAGAGAACCTCCTAAATGGAAAGGCGGAGGCTTGACGTGGTGGCGTGGGGGGGGGGGGAGAGATTCCTTTGCCGGCTTCGCAGTGTTAAGGAAGCGATTTGAAAAATAAAGGCGGGAGAGAAGGAGGGCACTGATTTTGACACCGAAGAGGACTCTAAAAAAATATTTTTAAAAATAGGGAGGGAGGGAGGGGGCGCAGTTCAACTGGGGCGGGGAAGCCTGTGCCTGCAAAACGGGGAGCCCCATGACAAGGATTTGGGGGTGTCGAGAGGATGAAAAGGCGCCGGGGGGGGAAGGGTCGTCTCCCCGTGTTACCATGTGAGAGATCTCAAACTCTCTTAGAAACCAAGGCTGAGGGGAGGGAAAGAGGCGGCAGCCGGCATGGCCAGGAAGCGAGCGCGGGCCCTTCTTCTTCCAAGGCCGAGGCGAGCGGGCGAGACCTCCCGTCTCCTCAGCTAAGAGGCGAGGCGAACGAGCTTCCCCGGCGGTACCAGGCCCTTCTCACCCACAGGCAGGCGGTCCGCCGCCGCCACCGGGTCGAGCCCGGCCCTCTTCCTCTCCCCTCACCGCCGCCCCTTCCCGCGAGTGTATCGGTTACAGCAGCTGGCACAGGTGCGGCGGGGTTGCCCTTCAGACCCGCTCCGCCGAGGGAAACCTCAGGCAGGGAGGGAGGGAGAAGAGCGGGAGCCGCCGCCGCCGCGGAACATGCAGCCATTTTGGGCTTCGCCAGACAAAGAACTGCGACGGCGGCTGCTCGCTTCTGAGGCGGCGGCGGCGGCTGTCAACAGTGCCGCCTCCGCCACGCTCGCAAACCCCTCTCCGCCAACCGCGCGCGCACCCGGCGCTCCTCCCTCCCTCTGCTCCCCCCAACCCTTTCGCTAGGCCGCCGCCGGGCCCGCCGCCGCCCGTCCCCTCACTAAGCACTCGCAGCCATTTGCCCGAGCTTTTATAGCGACCGGCCGTCCAATCCGGAGCCGGCGGAATCCCTCTCCGGCCGCTGATGAGATGCCTCGGCGGCCGGCCCGCCCCTCCCCTCTTTCCCCCCTCCCTCGCGCGCATGCCCAGTGCGGGAAGGCTGGGGCGGGAGGGGAGCTCGGTGTATGTGTAAAATGAGTGAGTGAGGGCGAGAGGGGAGGGGTGGCGAGCGCGAGGAGGGCGGGGGGAGGGAGGAGTGAGAGAGGAGGAGGGAGGAGGAGGGGGGCCGGCAGGCGGTCGGTCGGGCGGGAGCCTCTCACAGGAACCCTCCAAAAAAAAAGATGGCGGCGGGCTCGGATCTGCTGGATGAGGTTTTCCTGAACCCTGATGTGGACGAGAAGGTGGTGAGCGACCTGGTGGGCTCCCTGGAGTCTCAGCTGGCGGCCTCGGGCCACCACCACCAGCACCACAGGGCGCAGGAGCCCCTCAGGGCCGCTGGGGGGCTGCTGGGGAACCATGTTGTGAGCAGCAGCAGCAGTAGCAGCAGCCCGAGCCCGAGCCCTGGAGGAGTAGGAGGAGGTGGCGGCGGAGGAGGAGGCGGAGGAGGCGGCGGCGGCAGCAGTGCTCATGTCCACACCGAGAGCCCCGGCAGCGGCACCGGCACCACCACCGGCGGAGGCAGCGGCAGCAGCGCCGCCGCCGCCACCAGCGCCGCCAAGATGGGACTCAGTGGCCCCGAGATCACCAAGCCAGGTAACCTGGCGAGGCGACGGGGGTGGGTGGGAGGGGGCTGCCCCCTTTCCTCAGGGGGCAGAGGGGGCTCCCCTTCTCCCCTCCCCCTGCCGCCCCCTTCCCCCTCCTGCTTCTCTCCCCCCCCCTAAACCGGGACTGCTGGCTCCCCTTCTTGGTCTTTTCTCTTTCCTTTTCCTCTTTCCCATTCTCTCTCTTCTCCATCTCTCTCCCCCCCCCCAGTTGTTGTTATGTTAGGAATTGGAGTGTTCAAGGGGGTGGCTGGGTGGAGAGGGTCGGGGGCGAGGGAGGCCTTCCTAGAATGCCAACCTCTCACCCTCCAACCCCCCCTCCCCTCCCAGCAACATACTATTTTTGGCTGGGACTGGCCTCCCCTCCCCCCCTTCCTACTACATCTAGAGTGGAAATGGATTATTAAGGGGTTTTGTTGTGGTTGTATATGTGTGTATGTATGGCAGTTCTCCTCTTTAACACTGTCTCCACCCCCCTCCTTTTTAATTATGTCATCCCTTCCCCCCCACTTCAATCTCCTGGTAGCTGGGGTATTTGGGGTGCTCCTGATGGAACGGAAGCGGAGACACCTTGGTGTTTGACTTCTGCGCCTCCTCCCCTCCCCCCTACCCACTGCCTTGTCAAAGAAATAAGAAATTGTGTTGTTTACAGGGGAGATTCTCCCGCCCTCTCCCTCTGTATATATACTGTACAATGCTCTTCTGGAGCTGTCTGAATTCTTCCTTGCCCTCCCCACTCTCTGTAACCGAAGTGCAAGGGTTTTTGTGTTGGGGGGGGCATTGTTATTAATCATGACACCAGCTTCCCTTGAGAAGAGGAAGTGATGGGGGGACGTCAGGGTCAGGAACCCTTTTTAAATATACCTCTTTGCAAAGGCCGGTCTGTTTGGCTGCTTCTCCTTCCGTTGTCGTTGGGGGTTATACATCAACCTTTTGAGTCTCTTCTTTCTCCTTAAACAATATGCCAAGCTGTGTGGTTTGCTTCAAATCTGAGTACAAGCCCCTCTTGCCTGTGGGGTTGGGAGAGATGACAGCCCATCTGTGAATGTTTTCCCCTTAATAGCAAGACAGTGGACTGTGAGGGGTATCATAACATTTGGTCCTGTCTTTCATTGCATGGCTAGAGGAGCATTGTAAGGGAAAGAAAACAGTGCTTCTCTCCCCTTCCACCACCATGATTTACACTCCCCTCCCCCTCTATATATTTTTCCCTCGCTTTTGTGTGACTGAAATATTACAGGGATGCTGTTGCACGTAGGACTCCAGGTTAGTAAAGGGGGATCTTGGAGGAAGAACCCTCCGGTAGCCCTGATTTGTGTGACATTATCTATCTGATTACAGTCCTCCTACTTGTGTCTTCTAAATATGGGGCCTGTAAAGTCAGGGATGGTGTAACACATAATGCCAGACTTTGCTAGGGACAGTGGGTTTTCTGGGTGCAAAAGAAGCATCTTTGCTAGTATTTGTTTTTCTTTGTAGGAGCAGCAATCAAAGCAGCAGGGTTTAATGTGTGTATGTTTAAGAGGGAGGGTGAAATCCTCTAACACTGCCTTGCAACCTCTTGCCTTCTATCATCTCTCTGACAGCTGCTGTTCAGTCCCACTTTTCCACGTTGTTCCATTCAACAGGAAACATTTAGCCACTAGGTTTTCCTATAGCAGACAAGGGGATTGTACGGAGGGGGTTGAAGCTTCTGGGCTGCCCCCTATTTACTTTTCTCTTTTTTTCTCCCTGCAACTGCTAGAGCAGGCTTGCATAGAGTATTATCAAACACAGTGCTATAGTGAAAGGAGGAAAAGGAAACACATAATCAATCCCCTTAGGAGCTGATTTCTTATTGTGTGTGTCATATATATATATGGCTTTGGTTAATTATTAAGTGTACTGTTTGTGGGGGGATGGGAACAGTGAGATGATTTTTTTTATTTTCCACTCTGGAAATATTTTCACCTTTTTCATGTCATTCAATATAGACAGTTTAAGACAAAGGAGAAGAGTCCCACTGTTTTAGCAGAGTTTGGCAGATGTTTTCTACTTGGCTTCTCTAGTCAAAAGACTTCTTGGCTTCTCTCTTATTTTTGTGCGTTCTTGTCATTTAATCGCCTTTGTTTTATTTGCAGGAGCTGTTGGAGTGCAAGGGAGTGTTATCAATCATAACGCCAGGTCCCAGGGTTCTACTTTGGACGGGGCCACCACAACCAGCACCAGCACCACTGCACCTGTGCAAGGTGGATCTGAAGCTGCTGTCACCCCAGGAACCCTTAGCCAGGGTAAATCAGTGGTAATCAGCACCATGGCAACAGCTTTATCTACCCGGAATGGTAAAATTGGGACCACGACAGTGCAGACCTTGAATGGGAGTAACGTAGTGATGAATTCTCACGCTGCTTTCTCGGCCACGCCTGTAACGGCAAACCCTACCGTAATCCCTGCTGTCACCCCTCTTGTTAACAATGGACCTGGAAATGTGGGGAAAGTCAGTACCGTTAACGCCGTCTTGCCATCCGCTTCAAATACCGTCATCCAGACTTCTTTTCTTGGCACTGGGGTGTCCTCCGCCTCTTCGCCCTCCCCAACGGTGATCTCCTCACAGCAGCCCCCAAGTATTGGAGCTGGGGGACCAACTGTAGCATTGGTGAGGCCACCCATTCACACAGCAGGACCCTCCGTGGCTGCAGCCACCCAGAATGGGAGCAATACTGTGATCAATTCGACCATCAACGTGGGGAGTTTTCCTCCTGCGGCTGTCGCTGCAGCCACCGTGGGGTCTGGTGTTTCCCTCCAGACCACCCTCGTGAACAGCCAGCCAGGTTCTGGGGTACCGGCTGCACCCGCCACACAGGTCATCAAATCGGAGTCTCCTAAAACTATTGTGCAGACGGTAACTCAACAGCAGACTCTGGCTGCTGGTGGCCAGCCCAGTACTACAGGGGGTAATATGATTATCGGGCAAACTATGCAAGCTGGCCTGCCCAACGTGGCCCCTAATCCTGGTGGGGTACCTCCTGCGCCTCCAGGCACCCCCACAGGCCTGGCTAAGGGTGCTACCAATACAGTAGCGCAGAGCTTACCAAGGACTCCGACGGCAACTACAAGTGGAATCAGAGCAACTTTGACTCCCACTGTTTTAGCACCTCGTCTGCCTCAGCCTCCTCAGAATCCAACAAATATTCAGAACTTTCAGTTGCCACCAGGTAAGGAAAGGCTTGAAGGAGTTTCCCCTCTCTCTTTTTCTGCGCTATTGGTGCCTATTGCTTAAAATGAAGCAAATGTTCTGGATTTTACTGTAAATGCAGGGTTGGACAGCTTGTTCTGTGAAGGTCTCTTTGGACATTGAGTTTACATGTGTTCTGTTCTGCATATTTCAATTAGTTGTAATTGGCATTATGCAGGTAGCTGTTCAGGAACCAGTTGATGGACATTTTGCAGCATCTGTAAATTTGAAATTGTTCTGGGTAGATTGCTCTGCTCTGATTGTATCTAGTCTGTTAGCAGCTTTTCCTTCAGGCATTCCTCTGCAACCATGAGGGCTAGAAACACAACTTTGCTAAAAGAAGCAAAATCTGAGATTCTTTGGATTCCAGTAGAAGCCTTATGAGTTGCACAGCTTTAAATCATATTGATGTTTTCCCCAGAGTAGTACATTGCATCCACATGGAGTGTGGTGTTTCAACTGACCAGAGCATGCTGGTATTGAACCCTAGGAGAGAATGCAGTGCTAGGTAAATTTTTACTTGAGTGTTAAGTGAGCAAAGCAGTAAACCTGCAGTACAGCAAAGTGCTTTACTACTGTGCTAAGCAAAGGAGATATGTCCTAGCATCTTCCTACTTCTCCTCTGTTTCAGCCTGCCACTGTTGTCACAGAAGCAGCAAAAAGCAAGTACAATTTAGGAGCAGATCTTTCTTTTTTCTCTTGATTAAAATGAAACAAAAAATGCTGCACTTATGGCCCTTGATGGTTTTTAAAACTGGCATGTCTGGAATAGCATTCCAGCCTCATTCTGTCCTCACATCACCCTGTTGTGGGTAGTGCTGAGGCACATGTAGTAGCTAAGATCATGTTTTAGTACTAAGAGGCAACGTGGGATGGAGCTTCTCTAGTCCAAGACCTAATACAAGGCTGGATTAATTTGATTCTGCTTTTCCTTCCTTATGATCCCAAAGTAGTATATCCTAAGGCTTCAATACCTTCAGTTTGTGACTTTAATTGAGATGTTTTAAATAATTACCCGTAGTAAAAATGGTGTGTCTAGCTTTCTCTTCTTACTGAGTATTTCATGGGCAACATTCTCTTCCAGATGTTGCCAGCCTTTCACAGTGATGCACCTTCCCCCTGACATTCTTTTGTGGTGTAGAAATATGACAGCAGTAATCTGAACTGGCTGTTTCAGACCTTTACACCTGCCAATTCCACCTGAATTCTACATGCCTATGAGGATATGCAGCTCTAATTGACACTTATAGTTGAATATTAGTATTCCCCCCACCCAAGTATTTCTTATTGCAAGGTGGCATTGCTACTGCACAAAGCACATCTAATTATTATTTTTCTTATTGCTACCTAATGAAATCAATGTGGCGCATGTGTTCTGTGTGCTTCATTTCAGTGGATCTCTGAGTAGCAAAGCCAGTATGTTGGTTGAAACATACTTGGCGATCTGCTCAGATTGATATGTTTATTGCATAAGAGAGACCAGCGGCCCTATTATATTGCTGTACTGTACTTTTCTTCTACAGTAGCATTTTGTATGCAGCAGCTGATGCTCTTGCTCAGTTCACTGATGGCTGCCTGTTAGATCCTCTATAGAGGCTGGCTAGATATTCAGAAAACTTAGGGTATTTGCATTGGACAGAAAGATACTGCATAGTAAGCTTAATTATGTCCACGGTTCAAGGCAGTCTTGAACTGTGCAAGAAAGCTTTCCACACCATGTAATTGCTGTTCTTCATTGCATTCTTAATTTGAAAGGGGGTGGGGTAGTATTCACCCTGCCTCTCCAAAAGTTCTGTCTTCATTTTCTTTCACATTATAAATGGCTTGTATAGAACAAGGGTGCTCAGCTGCTAAAAGAAGCAAAGTTCCATTCTGATAACAGAATTGCCGGGGTACAGTTTAGAAGGTAGGGAACATAGGAAGCTGCCTTGTACAAAGTCAGACCATTGGTCCATCTAGCTGAGTACACTGACTGGCAGCAGCTCCAGGATTTCAGACAGGTGACGCTTGCAGCCCTACCTAGAGATTCAGGGGATCAATCCTGGGATATTCTGTGTGTGAATGAGACACTGTAGCATGGTGCTATGGCCTGTCCCTGTTCCAGGCCTCCCAGTCAATGTGTTCCAGACCAAATATATCCCTATATTTCTGGCCCAACACAAAACCAAATAAACCTGGGCCTTTGTATTGGAGATGAACAATGCATCATGAATGTATTGATTTTACTGCCACAAGATGTGGAGAGGGCCACTAGCTTTCATAAGGCATAGATATACACAGGTTTTAACCATGTGGTTCTGAATCCATATTCATTTTCATTTGTTTTACCTAGCCACTTTGATTAGTGCCTTTCAGAGGGGAAAAGCGAGATTTTTTTGGTACTGTGTAAATTTAAAAAAATGGTGACAAGAAACGGGGGGGGGGGGACTGCTATCTTCATGCCCAGCTCTGGGGGTGGGATCTAACTGACCACTGTTGGAAACAGATTGCTAGACTAAGTGGACCTTGGTGTGATCCACCTGTGCTACTATTATGTTCTCATGCATGCCAAAGGCACAAACCCATTTTTCCTAAAAAGAGAGTGACTCTTTGAACATCATTTCATTTGACGTCATTTTCCTAGTTAGTAGGAGTTACAAACATATTGCAACAAATGCCCTCAAAACACAACAGCTTTTTCTGCACCGAAATCTTCAAGGGCAGGCCTTTGAAGCTTTGCTGAGGACTTTGCTGCCACTCTTTTCAGTTGCCTATTGAAATGTGAAAAGCTGCCCCTGTGGGGCTAGTAGTGCTGCAGAAAGAAGATCTTATCTAAAAACAACTTGTGAATGACCACGTGTACCTTTTCGATACATTCGTTTTGCGATTTTTAAAAGGCTGTCCATTTGCAAAAAATACACGTGCTCCAGATCATGACAAGTGTGGCTTGCTCTCTAGAAGATTTGGACTTGAGGGATGGCATTCAATTTCATTGTACTATGTACAATGACAATAAAGTATCTATCTATCTATCTACAGCAAAATCCAAAATCCACGCCTGTCTTGTGGGAGGAAAATTATGACTTCAGTTCTATGCACCTTTACTTGGATGTAAGCACCAGTGTACTCATTGGGTTTACTGCTGTATAAACACCCACAGGATCAGGGTGCAAATCACTCAGATGCAATTCTTATACTGTACTCATAATTTTTATAGTGTAAAAAAAAATACTTTGTACGCATACCGTACAAAGACGCAGTCAGTTTTATTGCTTAAATTATTTACAATATTTAATCATCACTTTTTAATGAAAATGCCCAAAGTGACATATAACCAAAGATTAGTATACAATACACAAGCACTTAAAAAGATAGAACCATTAAAAAGTTGCAATAAAACACAATTGCTGCTAAAAGTCAGATGGAATTAAGACACCAAAATGTTTTTCAGCAACTGCCAGGAAGCATATTACGCCCCCCCCACTCTGCTAAGCAAGAAGACCCTGAAGTTTGGGGGCTTGCCCATAGCTCAGTGTCAGAGGGCATATGCTTTTCATGCCCAAGGTCCCAGGTTAAATTCTTTGTACTAACAGTTAAAAGATCTCAGGTGGAAGGGCTTTGAGTTTAGAACAAGGTTACCAGATGTCCCCATTTCCCGGGGACAGTCCCCATACAAAATCTATTGAAGTTGAAAAGTGTCCCCTGATTTATTGAAAAAAAATCTGCTAACCTTAGTTTAGAAACTAATGTCTGAATTGGGTAATGGTGTTTATTCTTCTTTTGTGCTTGTGCATGTGCAATCATGAAGGGGAATCCTGTTGTTCTTTAGGACCATAAGAGCTGATTTATTGAGAGAGAGGGGGGTATGTAATGCAAGTTGCATTATCAAGAGGCTATAGCAAGTTTGTTCTCAGGTAGAGGAATATTCAGTATTTTATATATTTATTTGTTGCATTTAAATCCCGCCTTTTCTCCAAGGAGCTCAAGGTGGTGTACTCTGTCCTTGTTTAATCGCCATAACAGCCCTGTGAGGTAGGTGAGGCTGAGAGGCAATAACTGGCCCAAGGCCAATCAGCAAGCAGTGTTAGAAACTCAGATATATCAGCTAGGCTCCAAATAACCCTTAAACCAAGGTTACGGTTTCCTAAGATGGCTCTAAAGTCGTATTTTTCAAATGATGGACTGACTGTGATTGATTAATTATCTGTTAAACATCTAGCTAGTTCAGATGACAACCTTGAGGTAGGTTAAGTGCTTTGATCCAGGGACAGTCCACGTATATATTGGCCTATTCCTGCCTCTTTTTTCTTAATAGTGATAGCTGCTGCTCAGGCTGCACAGAAAAAAGCATTTTGGTTTCTGAAATTCCAAAAAGGAAGGGAAAAAGTCGGTGCGTCCTATGGAGTGAATGTGTGAGCGAGAGCCGCGCGCAGCGGGAAACCAGCTCTCGGGCTGATTCCGTGACAGCGAGAGAGGAGAGACGGAAGGGAGCCCCTTCCGCCTCTCCTCCCAGCTTCCATCCTTCCTTCCATCCTTCCTCCCCCCCCCACCCCTTCCTTCCCTCCCTCCCTCATTCAACTTGAATAAAATATGGGGGGGGGCAGGTAAGCCTCACCTCACATACCGTATCAGCCTTTCTCAACCTGTGGGTCCCCAGATGTTGTTGAACCACAACTCCCATTGCCCCTAGCTAGCAAGGCCAGAGCTCTGGGATGATGGGAGTTGTAGTCCAACAACATCTGGGGACCCACAGGTTGAGAACTGCTGCAATTGATCTCAAGACAAAATGCATGCACACTATATGAATGACAATGCCCATCAGCATGGGGCGGGGGACACACAACTTCCTCAAATATTTAATGGGGGGGGGCAAAGGCACCTAGGCCTCTAGGAGTTGGCTGCTATGCCTAGGACAATTCAAGAAAGCATTTTTTTCTTGTTTTCCTCTAAAAACTAGGTGCGTCCTATGGTCAGGTGCGTCTTATGAAGCGAAAAATACGGTACAGTGGTACCTCGGTTTATGAACACAATTGGTTCCGGAAGTCTGTTCATAAACTGAAGCGAACTTTCCCATTGAAAGTAATGGAAAGTGGATTAATCCGTTCCAGACGGGTCCGCGGAGTACTCAACCTGAAGCGTACTTAACCCGAAGCGTGGGTGTAATTGATTCCGGAAGTCTGTTCATAAACTGAAGCGAACTTTCCCATTGAAAGTAATGGAAAGTGAATTAATCCGTTCCAGATGGGTCCGCGGTGTTCGTAAACCGAAAATTCGTAAACCGAAGTGTTCATAAACCGAGGTTCCACTATATTTGTGTGTGAAAACACTCCTGATCCAATGATCCCAAGGCATGCACCTCCAGATGGTGGAGATGTCAGGCACCATCCTGGCACATGGGCATTTTCACTTGGTTGCAAGTGGTTGATAGCCAGGTGCAGAACACGCCTGGCTAATTTGGAACACTGCAAGTGAGAATTTGAACCCAGGTCTCGCATGTCCTAGTCTGATGCTCTGCTACTATTATAACATACTGGCTCTGACACATCCTCTGACATTGCAGTTTAGTGTGCTGAAAACAGGATTCCTCAGCCAGGTGCTCCTTTGATGTTTTGGACTACAATTCCCATCAGCCCCAGCCAGCATGGTGAGTGGAGTTGTGGTCCAAATCCTTGGGAGGGGTACCAGGTTGAGGATGGCTAGCTTGAAATCATAAATGGCATTTTTGATATGTGCATATTACCAGGCAGAGAGGCCCCCTTTAATGAGAACATGAATTATTACTAAGTTCCATATTGTGAAGCACCTGCTCCCAAAGAAGGCACTGAAAATCTAGCTGGAGTGGGATTCAGAAAAGGGAAAAATGTAGCTGTTTTGCCTACTTGCCTACTACAACGTGCTTGCTAAGTGTAGCAGTGCTCATTGATGTGGGAGATGTGGGCCCAGAGCTACTTGGAGCTGAGCATTGCAGGGTAGGTAGCACACTTCTTTGTCCCAAATGGAACAGGTACTTAAACACCCTGAAGAAATGATAGACTAGGAAAACAACAGTGCTGAGAACTTTTTTCACTAGTTGTCCAGAAAAGCTGCACACTTAGGGTTCATTCATCCCCCCCCCAAAAAAAATGGAGTGAAATTTGAGGGGGAGTAAAAAGCTTGAGATTGGGCAGTGGGAACGTCAAGCTAAGGAATACTAGCTACTAAGCATCAATAAATCTAAAATGCAAATTGGAAGCTATTTCTGGAGGCTAGAAATTTTAAACTCCTGGAATACTATCCCTAGAATAGATCCAGGTAGACAGAGATAAATCATACATATATAGAATAGCTCGTTTGTTTTCAAATGGCACCTCCCCTTTTGCTTGGAAAGATTCCCTCCCCACCCCCCCAAAAAACACCTTAAAGTATTTTTATCTTTGCTACATCTTGAACTGTTGGATAGAATAGGCTTGTAGCTCAGATATTGTTTTCTTGGCGAGGTTGGGAGGTTTCATTTTGCTTTATATGGTACCTAACTGGTCATGAGATCAGAGCTGTCAGTTAGTGTGTGGTTTGTTTGAAGTCTCTCCTGGACCAGATAATTTAGCTGATTGGCTCATGTTATTTGCGTTTTGATTTATCAGAGCCTGGTGTGAAGTCTTGTTTCTTGTATATTGTGCGGTACACAATGTGGGTTCTGGGTTAATATTTGGAGTGGGAGGGATGGCTCTGTTTTGCAGATGAATTTTTATTTAATTTTGACTCTTGTAGGGGGTTGGACTTTCATTCTTTGCTGAGTTTTTGTGAAGTGCAAAACTGCAAGATACTTGGGGTGGCACATGATACTGTAAATCTCTGGAGCTTCTGCATAATGCCTCACTTATGCATGATATAGCCATAAATCTGCACAAAGCAGCGTTAAGGTTTTCTTTCTGAAAAAGCTGCCACTCACTTCTAGGGCTGTCTTTTGAGCGTCCTCTAGTCTCTTCTGAGAGTACAATAAATTTAGGGACTTAAGTTCATTATTAACATAACAACTAACATTGCACATATTCCACTGAAGAAAGTGTTTCTTGAACTTCTTGAAGTAGCAAGAAATTCTGAAGGATTGGACCCTGAAATATTTTAACATGGGTCAATGAAGTTAGCAGAATGTTTATTTGCTCATTTTTATCGGGAGCGCTCATCTTTTACAGTAGTTGCTCCATGCAATTATATTTTCGTACAAAAGTAGGCCCTAAAAATACCCCATTTTCTGTCCCCATTTATCACCATGCCCTTGCCTCCTCCAATACTTATCAGACCTAGGCCTCATTTAAAAGTGATGTCCAAAGTAATAATGCAATCAGGGCACCAGCTGCTATGTGTGCAGATTTGGCCTACAGGTGTGATTCCTGTCCGGATTGTGGATTCCTCTTGTGCTAGCACAGTGCATGTGTAGGCAAGGATGTGAAGATCAAACCCCACATTTCTTCCACGAAGCCTTTGACTCTTAGCCCATATTTAACCCCCAGTTGAAATAATACCTAAGTACATCTAATCGAATTTGTAGGTATTAATTTCTGTTTATTTCCTCTCTGTACTTCCCTTTTCTCTGTAGTCTTCATCACTGCCAACACTGTAAGCTATATAGTTTCAAATTTGCCGTTTCCTCCTATTTATTCTGTAAAACATTGTTTGTGACTGTATATTATTATTAGCAGTCATGCTCTTCCCCGCCCCCATAACGAATTAACAATCTTTAGCTCTTTTCTCCAAAAGAATTGGGGTTAGTTTTTAATATCAAATGTACAGAGAGATTAAGTGCCTGGTCTCTTGGGCTGCAAGAGGTTTCATGCTATGGTCTAGCAGTTGTTAATATTTTAATCAACTCAGTGAAGCGTTGGCTCCTAAAATTTTTAGAGTGGCTGCTAGGTATTTGTGAGGGACAGGGGATACCGGGAGCTCCCTCCCATCTTAAGTTCCAGCCCATCCCCAAGCGCTGGGGAAAGCAGGGAGAGTTCCGCCTCCAGCGGAGAATCAGGAAGTGGTGTCCGAGGCTCAGGCAAGGTAGCGGAGCCATTGACCAAGGTGGGACAGGAAGGGGGGAGCAAGGGGGGAAGGCCAGTCCCGCCGACCCCGGAATTGCGCAAGAAACGTCGGGGGAAGAGGCTGGGTCTCCCCAAGCTTCTTTGCTGGAGGAAAACGCGCCAACCTCCATTCGGAGGTACTGACACCTGACAGACAACATGTATATAGATCACTCTGAGCACTGTAAATAATCAGCACTTAATAAAAGCCTGAAAGGACTATGCTGTGAGGAGTCGTTACTCTAGAGTAGCCGCATAAGCATCTCTGACAGTATTGAAAATATGTTTTCGGCCCCGAACAAAGAATGATTGTGAATATAATGTCTTTGGGGAGTTAGAGAAGAAAAGATTGTTAAAAGATTTGTCAGGTTACACCAAGTAGAAACCCATTGTCTCATTTAGATGGCTTAAGTTGCATGGTGGAGTTCTAATGCACAAAAGGTATCGTGTTAAACAATGGTCCCAAACTGGAACATGCAAGACAAAGTTCAGACTTTTTGTGGGAGAGGATTCTATGTAAACTGGACACTTTCTATGGCTTCCTCAGCAGCAGCCCCCCCCCCACCCAGCCAGGTCTTCCAACTGTCCTTGCCTCAACTGAATCACCAAACTGCTTCCACAGATGTAAAGAGCAATTTGTGTGTGCTTGGTATGTCGAGGGAAGCTATGAATATGGGCAGGGTAGTTATACAGTATTTTGTTTCTAGCAAAATGTAAGCAGCATCTCACTTGGTAAACCTTTTTAGTGGTTTCTCTTACACTCATTGTTCCCCACTCCCCAAGTCTTGGCACTTCCCTGAGAAATTAGATGATTGCTCCAGTACTGCATGTTATTTCTTGGATGCTGTACTTAACATGTGCTTATGGTTGACGCTGCCCCGATTGCTGTTCATGCTATTCCTGGGTCACATGGAGGCTTCTGACCACATGGTTCTTTCTAATGGCATGTTAAGCAATACACAGGTGAGAATCTTTGCACACACTGGACTCTGCATGGGAGCAACCATTGAAGAGATGCTGATCATGGTGGTACCGTGCAGGAATGCATAAAGGGAGACTAAGGTACCCCTGCTGCATTTGTCTCTTGTTAGTAGGAAGTCTACGACATACTAGTGGTTGAATTAAATGAGAACATGCAGGCCGACAGCTGCCTGCCTCTAGCCCAGGCATCCCCAAACTTCGGCCCTCCAGATGTTTTGGACTACAATTCCCATCTTCCTCAACCACTGGTCCTGTTAGCGAGGGATCATGGGAGTTGTAGGCCAAAACATCTGGAGGGCCGCAGTTTAGGGATGCCTGCTCTAGCCTAAAGAGGGATCTGCAAGAAACACTTTGAGGTCGAATGTGAAAGGTGTGGATCAAACAAGAGTGTGTGTGTGTGTGGGGGGGATAGCAGCAATTTTCTTGACTCTATACCGAAGGGTTTAATTTTATACCATAGCTCATTGATTTCTGAAATGATGAGGCATGGTAATGTTTAAAGTGTAGCATGTTGGGTTTTGAAATTATTCCTATGATGCATGTTATTGGATCAGTTGTCTTGGATGGAATGAGTGATGAGTTGTCAAGTTGCATAGAACTCTTGCTTTTCTGATGCACAGGAATAAGTTGCTGTTCAGCTTCAAAAAAAGTGTGTCCCAGACAAGCAGTATAAAAGCTATTACCATAGAACCTCTTTGAATCCTATTCGCTTTTCTGTGGGTACATGCAGCAGTCATGCTTATAATTGCCATGTTTGGTTTGGTTGGTTAGCAAGCTGATACTCTAATCCCACATTTTCCTCAAAAGAGTTCAGAGTGGCATAGGTGATCTTCCCAAATCTGGCGAACCAGAGCAGCGCACGGAAACGGCCTGTACCTTTCCGCCGGAGCAGTCCCTATTTATCTACTTGCACTTTGATGTGCTTTCGAACTGCTAGGTGGGCAGGAGCTGGGACCGAGCAACGGGAGCTCACCCCGTTGCAGGGATTTGAACCGCCGACATTCTGATCAGCAAGCCCTAGACTCTGTGGTTTAACCCACAGCGCCAACTGGGTCCTTGCCAAACATTAGACTTTGCAAATCATTTGTATGATTGGATGTGTCAAGTTTTAGACATATTGCCCATATCATAAGCTGTATTTGTTTAAGTGGGGCATAAATGGGAGGGCAGGAGAGAACCCTACCTGAGTAAAAATAAAATAAAATAGTGAGGTGTGGAAGGATTCAGAATGGCTTTGATGTGGCATAGGTGATCTTCCCTTTTAATCTTCACAACAGCCCTGTGAGGTAGTTCAGGTGCAGAGAGTGACTGACCCTATGCCATTCAGAGTTTGGTGGTTGAGTAGGGATTTGAGATTTGGTACCTTCCCAGTCTGAGTCTGACGCTCTAACCACTGTGTGACACTGGCTCCCATCTGTGAGAAAGCAGCTTTCTTATGTATTGGTGTGTAGTAGTAAGGAAGCTTGTGAGCTTCTTTGAAACATCTGAGGCATAACTAGAGTGTCTAAGAAATTTTTCCCAAAAATACAGTTGCCCCATAGCACCTATAGAAGCTTGTAAGAAGAGAGGAGATAGATATGAATGAGGAAAGTGGGCTGAAATCACTTGTTGACATGTGATGTTAGGCCTGAGTTTTGCCACCTTCTATGCACACACTTGGCTTCACTATTTGGAGTTTGTATCCTCCACTTAAAAAAGCAAAGCAAAGCAAAGCAAATTGAGGTATTACATTGTTGTTTCTAGAGGCCTGGACATGCAAATACACAAATTTACAAGCCAATCATTACCTCAACAATATCGGGACTAGCATCCTTGTTGTGAGTTTCCCACCTGCTGGTTATATCCTGAGGCAAAACTCAGTTGTGAGTTTGAGACCATTATGCAAGGAATTTTCCCAGTTCTGATCCACACTAGGAGTGACCATCAATAGGGGCAGGGAAAAATCAAAAGGTGTGAAATCCGCTTAATGAAGATTCATCTTGTATCAGGTCCCCCGTCCCCCCAATTTCTACGGTAGGTTCTAAGTAACCCTTAGCTCTTCTGGAATCATAGCTGCCAAGTTATCCCTTTTTTTAAGGGATTTTCCCTTATGCTGAATAGGCTTCCTCGCGAGAAAAGGGAAAACTTGGCAGCTATGTCTGGAATTTATATACCAAGGGGGAACAACTTTTTTAGCATTCAGGCATCTCAGAATTGTGCCTTAAGATGATTGCAATTTGAGTATTTGCCAAACATTAAAGGTAAAGGGGCCCCTGACCATCAGGTCCAGTTGTGTCCAACTCTGGGGTTGCGGTGCTCATCTCGCTCAATAGGCCGAGAGAGCCAGCGTTTGTCTGCAGACAGCTTCCGGGTCATGTGGCCAGCATGACAAAGCTGCTTCTGGCGAACCAGAGCAGCGCACAGAAACGCCCTTTACCTTCCCACCGGAGCAGTCCCTATTTATCTAATTGCACTTTGATGTGCTTTTGAACTGCTAAGTGGGCAGGAGCTGGGACCGAGCAACGGGAGCTCACTCCGTTGCAGGGATTCGAACCGCCGACATTCTGATCAGCAAGCCCTAGACTCTGTGGTTTAACCCACAGCGCCACCTGGGTCCTTGCCAAACATTAGACTTTGCAAATCATTTGTATAATTGGATGTGTCAAGTTTTAGACATATTGCCCATATCATAAGCTGTATTTGTTTAAGTGGGGCATAAATGGGAGGGCAGGAGAGAACCCTACCTGAGTAAAAATAAAATAAAATAGTGAGGTGTGGAAGGATTCAGAATGGCTTTGACGTGGCAGCTGTTATGTGAATTGCCTTTAAAACACTGTTGTGGTAGAAATCACAAGGTGTGAGAAAGGCAGCTTGTTTGTCTTGCCTGTCTGATCCTTGGTACTTAACTCATGATACTAAATAGTGCAGGGACATGCAGGGACACTTTGGGTAAAGTGGCAACTGGGCATACTTCTTGGAGGCAGGAGATTCTGCAGCACCTTGATGAGCATGCCTTGAAGAGTGTACAGGAAACCACCCATGCAATACCCCTGACAGATGCTCCAGATCAGGCATCCCCAAACTGCGGCCCTCCAGATGTTTTGGCCTACAATTCACATGATCCCTAGCTAACAGGACCAGTGGTTGGGGAAGATGGGAATTGTAGTCCAAAACATCTGGAGGGCCGAAGTTTGGGGATGCCTGCTCCAGATCATCACCTGCCTGCAAGGAGCTATCCAGCTGGTGGGGTGGAAAGACCACCAGCATTCCTAAGAGAGTGGCCACCTTTGGATGATCAAATCTCTGCTTATAAGCATGAACATTATACTGTACACCTTTCACTCCCCACCTCGTTGTGTGAGTGGTTTTGCCTTTGAAGCAGGAAACTGTGATGATGAATGGTTTCTAAACAAGCCAGATTATATGAAGCCAAAAGGTTTAGAGTTGCTTTTAAGAAGCCGGCTTGTTTGGAAGCCATTAACTATTGCTCCTTTTTCAGATATGTTGGGAAGCTATGGTTGATGGCAGCTTTCTGACATATTTGCTTGCTCATACAAAGGGAAGAGTGAGGTGGGAGCAAAGGAGCTGGGTTTTTATTAAGATGAGCTTTGATGGTCTGAACGTGGCTGTTGCGTCAGGTGTGGAGGTGCCCAGGGGAAAAAGAGGTTGGTAGCTAAAAGTCAGTATAATCCCAGACATGCACCTGAAAATTCTGGTAATTTACCCTGACCTTTGCAGGATATTATTTACATTTATTGCTGTTCAGTGGTTTTGGTTCAGAAGGTGCCATCCTTTCTCAGAAAGAGATGCAGTACTGTATTAGCTGCATGAGTAAAAGGGCCACTAGGTGGTATTGTGAAGAGAATAGGAGAGGAGTTAACTTAATAGAAGTGGGTATTTAAGTGAAATAAACTGCATGTGGGAGCAGGATCTTTGTGACATTATCGTTAATTTCCCTAGGCCAGGGGTGCCCTCCAGATGTGGTGGACCATGGCTCCATCAGTGCTTGCCACCATGGCAGTGGTCAGGAGTAGTGTTAGAAACTCGGATATATAAGCTAATTGCCAAATGGCACCTTTAACCTAAGTTATGGTCACCACAAGAGAATGTCTAGGTGCCCTTTTTTTTACTGTGAAATTTTATATTATTAATTTCATTTCTAGACCGCTTTATATTTTAAAGGGGGGAAATCTCAAAGCAGTTTACAACACATTAAAACATCAAATAAAACAATCTAGAATAAAACAAATTCAAGCTTCAAGGAAAATATTTCAGATCTTTCTCTAAGTGATACTTTGCTTTCCCCATGTTTATTTACCTACTTAATTTTTTATAGCTGGCCCCATAACAGAAGTACTCAAGTCAGTGGTATAGTGGTTAGATTGTCGGACTTAAGACCTGGTAGATCAGGGTTCAAATCCCCGCTCAGTCATGAAGCTCATAGGGTGACCTTGGAGTCAGTTGCAACCTTTTAACCCACCTCACAGGGTTGTTGTAGGGATTAACTGGGGTGTGTGATTGAACCATGTACTCTTTGGAGAAAAAGGTGAGAAATAAATGCAATAAATAAGCTCTTCTGCTTACCTGCTTAAGAAAGCTGGAGGGGCAAGCCCGATGGAGATGTCAGTCGCCAACCTGGCATTCAGAGATCTCCATGTGGTTGCAACTGGACCTGTGCCAGTCGCAAAACACACCTGGCTACTTTCTAACACTGGTACCACGTTGTGTACCCCTGCTGTTTAGGTTAATTTGGCTGGGCAGTGAGGGCAAAATAGGCTTTACATTATTCGGCTTTTTATGTAAATAACTACATTGGGCTCTTACAAACATAATGGAAGTTATCTCTTCCAGGGGTCAGCAAACTTTTTCAGCAGGGGGCCGGTCCACTGGCCCTCAGACCTTGTGGGGGGCTGGACTATATTTTGAAAAAAATATATGAACGAATTCCTATGCCCCACAAATAACCCAGAGGTGCATTTTAAGTAAAAGGACACATCTACTCATGTAAAAACATGCTGATTCCCAGACCGTCCGTGGGCCGGATTTAGAAGGCGATTGGGCCGCATCCGGCCCCCGGGCCTTAGTTTGGGGACCCTTTTTTAGCCATGGTTAATATGCTTTTTATCATCTGTCTTTGATACAAGTTTTCTCCACTTACAAAGACTTTCCTGAAGATCTCGGATATTGGCCAGGGATATAGTTGATCAGATGGTCCTTGAGATATCACAGACCCAAGTTGTTAAGGGCCTTTTAAATTAATGCACAGAACCTTTAATCTGGCCTGGTGACATGGGCAGCCAGTGCAATATTTTAAGCATCAGGCGTTTGCTTTTTAACTACAGTTAACAGAGGTGGCAGTGACACTTAACCTTGCTTTAGTAGGGAGTATTTGCCCTAGGTAGAAAGTATGTTGTACCGAGGCCTACTCCCAGTCTCGTAACCAAAATTAAGAGATCAACTCTGTCATATAAAGGAAGTGCATTTTAGGTTTATTAAACATATGTCTTGGTCACCACGTATATTTTCAGAGTTACTGGAAGCTAAAACTAGCTGGTGTTTGTGGTATATTTCCTGTTGCCCACCATAGAGAATCATAGAATTGTAGAGTTGGAAGGGACTCCAAGGGTCATCTAGTCCAACCCCCTGCAATGCAAGGATTCTGCCCACAGCTTTCCCTGAGTGGGCTCGAACTGCCAACCTTCTGGCTAACAGCCACGCCAACCCATTACGCCACAAGAGGGCTGGATCAGATTTGCCTCCTTCTTGGTAAAACTATGCTGAAGTGCTTGACTTCCAAACCTGCAGGTTAAGTATGAAGTCTCTGTTTATATCAGATTCTGGTCTGGCTAGCTTTGTTCACAACAGCAGAATGGAAAATTTCAGTGTTAAGTGAAAGCTTTAACTTCTAAACAAATTGATGGCTCTAATCTGAGACTCCTGAGGGTTTTCAAAAAGGAAAGGACCCCCCCCCCCCGGCAAGCTTTGCTCATAGAGACTACAGCTTAAGATAGCACTTGAATATCTGCTTAAACCCCCTTTTAAGCAGCAGTACTGTGGGCATGTCACTTCTTAAAATATGTACGTATATGAATTCTTTTGTAAGGATATACTATAAGGATATACAGTGGTACTTTGGGTTACAAACACGTCAGGTTACAAACGCTTCAGGTTACAGACTCCGCTAACCCAGAAATAATACCTTGGGTTAAGAACTTTGCTTCAGCATGAGAACAGAAATCGTGCTCTGGCGGTGCGGTGGCAGCAGGAGCCCCCATTAGCTAAAGTGGCGTCTCAGGTTAAGAACAGTTTCAGGTTAAGAACGGACCTCCAGAACGAATTAAGTTCTTAACCAGAGGTACCACTGTACTAGATTTGTATATATGCTATATATTAAGGATATACTATATTTGTTCCCATAAGTTTTCAATCGAGCTGGAAATGCCACTGATATATAATTTTTCTGCTTTGAAATATTTGCGAGCAAAGTTGCACCTATGCTGTGGATATGCCTAATATGGATAAATAAAAGAGGGGTAAACAAATTATCGGGGACATGGGTGGCTGTGTGGGTTAAACCACAGAGCCTAGGGCTTGCCGATCAGACGTTCGGCGGTTCGAATCCCCGCGACGGGGTGAGCTCCCGTTGCTCGGTCCCAGCTCCTGCCAACCTAACAGTTTGAAAGCATGTCAAAGTGCAAGTAGATAAATAGGTACCGCTACAGCGGGAAGGTAAACGGCGTTTCCATATGCTGCTCTGGTTCGCCAGAAGCGGCTTTGTCATGCTGGCCACATGACCTGGAAGCTGTACGCCGGCTCCCTCGGCCAATAATGCGAGATGAGCACCGCCACCCCAGAGTTGGTCACAACTGGACCTAATGGTCAGGGGTCCCTTTACCTTTTAAACAAATTATCAGCCTTTTATATTACCAGTCCTTGGAGGTCCAAGCCAGGTGATGGTGGTGGGCAGGTGCAGGTGTGCTGCAAAGGGCGGATTGCCTGCAAAGAAGATTCACCTTGGACTTTACTCCCACACACCATTCCTGCATGCTGCACCTAAGAGCTAGAATCATAGCATTATAGAGTTGGAAGGGACCTTGAGGATCATCTAGTTAGTACATTCCCCCCGCAATGCAGGAGTTTGCAGCTGCGACCTTGCTGTTATCATCACCACACTCTAACCAAGATGAGCTTACCTTTCCTGAGTCATGAAGCAGGAAGAAGGAACACAGGATAAAAAAAATTCAGTGCCCCCCAATTCATCCAAGACTTTATTTATCCAAGAGTGGGAGAGGGGCACCCTTGTAGGCTCTTTATTAGTGATTGTACTTCCCTTCCTGCAGTGTGCATATACTGACAGTTTAAATAATCTGTATCTTTGATGACTTGGTTACACCTGTTTGATTACATTCATAGTCTAACTCAGACACATTCATGTACCCATTCACAGAGTTGTAGAGTTGGAAGGGAGGGACTAGCTAGGCACTCCTAGATGACCTCATGTGGGGGTCATCTAGTCCAATCTCCTGAAATTCAGGTATTTTTTTCATCCAACATGGGACTCGAACCAGCGACCCTGAGAGTCTCATGCTTTACCGACTGAGATATCCTGAGTTCTTGCTTGCAAGTTCAAAACTACTAGTCTGCTGCTGGTGTCATTCTGGAAAGTTGCCTGGTTGTGTGTGGGTTACAAATAGGGCTGTGGTGTACAAAATTTGCTATCTAACAAAACCTCAACTTGTATTTTGAGGAATAGTGGTGGTTGAAGTCAAGTTTCTGTCTCTTACGTGGTTGCACATAATACTTTGAAGTGTGAGTAGTATGTTGTTATTATTAAATTTATATTCCGCTTTTCCTCCAAGGAGCTTAAGGTGGTACACATCGTTCTCTTCCGCTCTCTGTCACAACAACCCTGGGAGGTAACTAAAGATTGCAAGGCAGTGAAAGTCACAGCCTTATCTCGCCAGGTAGTATGTGTATTGGTAAGCAGCTTTTGAGGGATTCAAACAAGGACTTTTCAGCCCATGAGCAGAGATCCCTTTTTAAGTGGAGATGCAAGTGCTCCACAGCTCTACCACTGAGTTATGGACTTTCCCCCAACTTCCCATCTAGTCACGCATGGACAGTATCAATACGAACTAGAGATGTGAATACTCAGGGGAGAAAAGAAGAAAAATGGGAAATACTGTATAAAGGAAAAAAAACCCTCCCTGTTATACCCATTTTTCTCTGTACCTTCACATCTTTAGTGAACTTGTTTATCTGATTATGGATTTGTATCTGGCCAAAACAGCACCATCCACACACAATAGTGAGGTATCTGCTTGCTGAACAGGAACACTTCATACTGCAATGTTTGGTTACAGCTCTCACATACAGTGGTGCCTCGCTAGACGAAATTAATTCGTTCCACGGGTCTTTTCTTATAGCGAAAAATTCGTCTAGCAAATCCCATAGGAATGCATTGAATTTTTTTGAATTTTTTTTTGCCCATAGGAACGCATTAATTGAATTTCAATGCATTCCTATGGGAAATCGCGATTCGCTAGACGAATTTTTCGTAAAACGCATTCGTCTAGCGAGGCAAGCTCCGCTCGAAAAATCCTTTCGTTAAGCGGAAATTTCGTTAAGCAGGGCATTCGTTAAGCGAGGCACCACTGTACCCTATTTTAAATACTAAGATTGAAAAACGACAACACGTCTTCTTGATTGTGAGGTCTATTATTATTATTATTATTATTATTATTATTATTATTATTATTATTCCACCATTCAGGTGTAATTGTAAACAGGGCAGTTTACAATATTAAAACTCAAATATGCAACACGATAACAAACAAAAACAATACCCCCCCCCCCCGCACAGTTTGAAAGACCATAGATTGTTTTATTTAGCCAAAGGCCTTGGAGAAGAGGAATGTTTTTGCCTGGCATATAAATATGTCTAAGTCCCTACAAGTAGAAATCCTCCGTTCTGACATTCATGGGCTTCCCTTCCACTCCCCCAGTTCATTCTGCCTTTTTCCTTTTGCGTCTTAGATTCTTTTCCACCATGTTGTTAGTGTCCCAGATCTATGCAGCTGCGAGAGGGCTTTTTTAGTTCCACCTGTGCTGCTGTGTCAAGGAAACAGTAGTGCAAAGAGATTGCGGTTCCTCCACCAATCTGAAAAGGCGATTGGAGAACGAGAGAGAAGCTGTGCAACCGTTACTGTAGTTTTCCCAGACTGTAGAATGAACAGCTCCGTTCCTTGACTTTAAGGGCTGAAAGGAAGCTTTACACAGCATAGGGACCATGGAGGTGAGGGAAAGGAAGGGTGGGGTGGGGTGGGGGGAGAAAGAAGCAGCTCTCTGGGACTCTGGCAGTGCAACCTCAGGCTTCTTCCAAGGAATTACTTGTGCCACTTTGTAGACAGGACAGTGGAAAGTTTTAGACATATGCTAAACTTACCTTAAAAACCCCCCTCTCTTCTCTGCATAGCTGTGGTTTGTCCTCAATGTATAGTCAATATATCTCTTGCCCCATTTTCACACAAGATATGAGAACACACTTGCTCTTCTCCAAGAAATGTGACTTTTGTAAAGCCATAGAGCGAGTGCCCTTGAAGCACTTAGCTATTGACCTGAACGCACCGTAAGGAATTTGTTTATCTCTCTAGATGTAAATGGTATGCAAAATATTAATAGAACACTGAATATTGAAATGGCAGTGCACTCCTAATATTCACCCACCAAAGTTTATTCTTCTTTAGACTCCATGGCTGCTCAGTTCTACTTGTGTTTCTGTCAAGTGTAATTGTTTTGAAAATAGCTTGCCCCACATTTTAAAGGCTGACAGCTATGAAAGCAGCTCATTGTCATACAATTCACCGGAAAGGTGTGCTCCAGACATTAATTCTTCATTACTACAACCATAGCCTAGATTGTGTTAATTTAACTTAAAACCAACAATGTTATTGTGGCAGCAAAATACAAAATAAATAAAAATAGACCACACAGTATAGTGGACAGAATGTATGACTTGGATACCAGAACTGGGAGACTTGGGTTCAAATCCCTGCTAAACCATGACGTTTGGTGGGTGATTTGGGGACAATCACTCTCTTTTGACCTCCTTCTCAGCACTGTTGTGAAGGTGATGGGATGATATTTGTGTAAGGTCAGAAAGAAAGAATACAAATATGAAATGTATATTGCAACTGACAAGGTCAATTTGGGAGCCATAAGCATAGCTGCCAAGTTATCCCTTTTTTACAGGGATTTTCCCTTATGCTGAATAGGCTTCCTCGCGAGAAAAGCGAAAACTTGGCAGCTATGGCCATAAGGCAACTGCTCTTTGGTACAACCAATGGTCTTAATCCAGCAGGCTTGTACCTGGCTGCACCTGCATGTGTTTGGCAAGGCCTTTCAATTTGTTTTCAGTACTCCAAAACCACCCACCCACCACCTTCCCCAAGTTTTTGGGAATTTCTTTTAAAACTTGAGGGGGCAGAAACAATTGCTTCTCATGCTGCTCAGAAAGGAAGGCTGCTGTTTAGAAACAATTTAAAAAAGCTTCCCATGCAACAACACACCTGCAACTCTTTCTGCAGATTTTTTTAAGTTGAGGCCAGCCTTGGACTCTTAAGGAAATTGAGGAGATTTCTTCCTAGTCCAAACAGGAATGATCCTCGTATGGATCCTGTAGCATGCACAAAAGGTTGCTGCTGGAGCTGGGGAGGGAGGACTGTTGTATTCAGCAGAAAGCATGTGCTGTAGGGTGGGTTCTGGTCCAGGCATCACTCTGTGGTGGGGGGTGGAATTGGATGTAGATATTTCTGTACATCTCTGGATTAGGGGTTGTTACCAAAGCACAGTTGTTGTCCAGCCACAGTTGTTGTCCAGCCACAGTTGTTGCCTGGTGCCATCAGCTGTTGCACTGTGAGCACACGCAGGGTAAAAGTGAAACAACTGTGGTCAGCTAATCCAGAATATTGTGCCGGCATGTGTTGCTGCAGGAGCAGCAGCCACTATTGCTAGACATGCACAGTTGTGTTATGCAGAGCTGTCATGCATAGGTCTGAACTGACTGAACAGAGGCATGTTTCAGCATCCTAGAAGCACTTCTGCCAGCATAGCCCTGATTTACAGTTGTGCAACTGTACACATTGCCAGATCTGCTTCCTTTGCTTTCAAGGGCAGGATGAAGTAAAGGCCTGAATTGTATCTTGGCAAGAGCAGATCTCCCAGTTGTTCAAATGAACGAGCAAGTTTGACCCAGAAGCTTTTATAGAGGTCAGTCATATTGGTGCAAAGAGATTTCCTTGGTTGGTGTGACTGGTCTCTGTAGGGCTAGGCTACAGAATCTTTGCTTGACAGCCCTCACGTCTTCAAGAGTTGCTGTGGTCTTGAGTCCTGACAGCACCTAATGTTTTGCAGCAGTCCTTCACAATATTTATACAAGTAAATTTAAAGGACCCCTGGACAGTTAAGTCCAGTCAAACACGACTATGGGGTTGCAGTGTTCATCTCGCTTTCAGGCCAAGGGAGCCGACATTTGTCCACAGACAGCTTTCTGGGTCATGTGGCCAGCATGACTAAACTGCTTCTGGTGCAACGGAACACCGTGATGGAAACCAGAGCACATGGAAACACCGTTTACCTTCCCATCGCAGGAGTACCTATTTATCTACTTGCGCTGGCATGCTTTTGCACTGCTAGGTTGGCAGGAGCTAGAACAGAGCGACAGGAACTCCCCTGTCATGGGGATTCGAACTGCTGATCTTCCGATTGGCAAGTCCAAGAGGGTCAGTGGTTTAGACCACAGAGCCACCCAGGTCCCTATCTTTGCTTTTACTTTTACCTATTTTATTTATTCCTTTATCTTTACCTATTTTTACAAATAGCAGACATTGTAGTAGGTAGGGTGTATTTTGCTGGCCACAGGATGTCACTGCAGCTACACCAACCTGATGCTCCTTGTGTGCTCTCTCACTGCAATGTAATTGGGATACTGGATCTGATTAAATCAGTGCTTTGTTTATATTTGCATTTGCCTGTATGGTCAGAACAGTGTTTTTCCTTTTCACGAATAGAGGAAAATATCTTTTATTTATGGACTTTATAGTAAAATAAACCTAAAGCTCTTTTACAAGAGGTCTGCTACTTTGTGGCATTTTCCTTGGCCTTAGTAAAAGTACTACCATCCTGTGGCTTTGTGATTATTTCTGCAGGGGAAGGAGTGTCTGTGTTTTTCTGTCTGAGTCAACTGAAGCTAGAAAGCTGCATGATGTAAATGTTATTTAAGCTAGTTGAGGTCTGATGTAGAAATGTAGCTACAGTAAAGTCTGCAATCCTGTACCCACTTAGTTACTCACTTGGATGTTACTGCTGAGTTGACATTTATCGGATTGCACTGTGAGAGACTTGCTTTAGTTTCACCTGTGATAAGTAGTGTCTGCACTAATTCAGATTAATTAAATCTTAAACTAAGCATCCATTTTTTTCCATGGAGGTTAGGCACTGGGTTCAACTCTGTGAAGAACCAAAGCGTTCAAGTAAAAGAGAGCTATAGGGATAGTTTGTTTTATGTAACAAGCTATAAACTGGTATTATGCATTGGCCATGCTGAAACAATGTGGAAAAAGCATACTGTGTTAGAGACTGAATTTGTGGATGTTCATAATTACAAACTGGGAACTTGGAATACTCACGTATCCAGCAAGGTTCATAGTTTGGTGACTGGAGCATGTGGTTAGAATGCAGAAGGTCCTGGGATCATTTGCATGCTTAAACGATCTTTGATAGCAAGACTGGGAAAGGAGTTACTACTGGATGGAGGAAGATGAACCAGTGTGCCAACTTGATATAAGAGAGTTTCTCTGCTCATATAAACACATTTAGTCTTGCACTCAGCAGACCTGCCAGGGATTCCATAACTTCTTGTTGGGCAACAACTTGTGTGAGGATGGAAGCTGCATTTATACAAAAGGAGGAAAGGAGGGCAGGCCTTCTGCATTGTTTACATATGCTTTTCACTTGGTGGTACTTTTTCTCTTGGGTCATGCTCATTGACATCAACTGAAGGTACGGTATTTAGGGGGCCTCCTTTACTCTTGTCTTCCAGTGAGCGAGCAGGGTCTCTGTACTGGAAATGGGTGCCTTTGGAAGAGACACTCTCATGTGACATTTCCACGGACTAACAGTTCACATAGAAAAATTCTGTTCCCACATACTCCTCTTTCAAGTGAGGCCAGGACAGGAGTTAAAACACACTAAAAGATTTTGTGAATATGGCTTGAGTGTTATTTTAGCTGTAGAAGCTGTTTTCACAGCTGTGGAAGCCTTAAGTAGTGCTAATAAAGGCAAGACTCTATGAGAGATGCATACCGTTGTCAGGAATTGACCCAGGCACCTGTAGTTTTTAATAAGATTTAATAAGAGTATTATGTTCTGTAGACCTCCCCCCACCACACTATCTGCACTCCCTCTAAGGTTACTGAATTTTTGGTCTACAATATAGAGAAGTGTCAACCTTAGTGAAGGCTCTAGTGCATGAGATTTGGAAACAGAAGAACGTTGCTGAAAAAATGAAAAGTCTATTCACTTTATAGAGAATACTTTTTCTGTTGTCATGTTACAATTATAATACAAGTCTGAAAGTCTAACTGAAAGTCAAAGAGGGTGTAACGAGGTTTTTTTAAAACCATTTTCCATTGTAAAGTTGGCCTTGAACAATTATTTTGATGGCAATGATTTACCCACTTTAATTTTGAGGAGCATGCAAGTGCTTCTGATCAGAACTGCTGCTTAGCAGTCACGCAGACTGGCGGCTTTGTTTTCTGCTAGTTTTTCATCCAGTAAAAGGTATTATTTTCATGACCTAGCATGGCTGTCCTATGCACAAGAAACAGGCTCCTTCTTTCAAAAGTGCACATTGGACTTTGGAATGTCATCCCTGCTCTCTGCTAGTTGTTGACCAGGAACTTAGATCTTTTTGTGGACTGTTTGACCCAATAAAAGCAATTGGCATTCACTTTTAATAGATGACTTAAGGGTCTTTGCTAAAGTTAGCATGGTTTTTTTTGTACCATTACATCCCCACTCCCCCAAACCATACAACAGAAAAATGCCACTGCAGACCTAAAAGGAGAAGGATGATATGAAACAGAAACCAAATGATTGTGCAGTGAAATGTAATGTGCAATATTTTTCCCCTCTTTAAAAGTCTGCTGTAAATATTATCATGAAAAAGAGCTTCATTTTCAGGTTAAAAACAAGAGGGGAGGAAGAGAGGGCCTTCATAGAAGCATATGGAGCCAAGTGGAAGCAGCTAAAAAGTTTAGAGGCTGAAGGAAACCTAAAGTGCATAGGTATTATTCACAAATTGAACACATCACTGGTATATTTAATTGCTTAAAAAAAAAAAACACCTGTATCGAGGAAGTAGAGACTTGATTTTGGCACACACTTGCTACCTAGACTTTAATTGTCCACAAAATGTAAGCTGAAATCTGCCCAAAGCTACCGTATGTGTTCTGCAGGTTCATTTTGAAATTTTTAACCGTGCCTAGGATTTCAGCCATGGCTACCATGCAGAGTAACTGTTGGGCACCAGGAAAATTCTGCACTAGGATATTCACACTAAATAGGCCATAAGCAGCTAACTCATTCCACAGCCTGTGACTATCCTGCAACCTGTCAAATTGTTGAACAGTCTTTTCCTGAGTAATTACATACATTTATTTGATGGACCACCATATACCTTATGTATCCAGTAGTTCACTGCTGTCTGCAGGACAGCTCCTCCTTGTGTTCACAAAGATACCAGAAGTCTGCTCCACAGTAACTCAAAGCAGGACTTTCAGTGTGGCTGCCTGTGTTCTGTGGAACAACATTCATGTCTAGATATGACAAATCGCCACCACCCAGGACAATAGAATACATTTTTGTTCAGGCAAGCTTTCCCAGCAGAATTTGCCATAGTTGTCTGATTTATATTGCTTTGTAGTTCATTTTCTGGGTATATTCCCCCCACTTTAAAACTGTTTTTAGCTGTTTCTATGTGGCAGGCAGTGTTAGAAACTCAGATATATAAAGTTAGGTGCCAAATGGCTCCTTAAACCAAGGCTGCAGTCACCAAAACGGAATGCCTACTTGCCATTTTTGACTAAGACGTTTTTAAGACATAATTTTCAAATAATGTACTGATCGGGATTGATTATCTGTTAAGCATCTGTCTAGTTCGGAGGACAACCTTGAGCTTGGTTAAGAGATCTGAGAACTTAAAGAAGAAAAGTCACTTGATCCAGGGACAGACAGTCCCCATATCTATTGGCATCTTCCAACCTCTTTTTCTTAATGGTGACTGCTCCTGCTCAGGCTGCACAGAAAAATAAGATAAAATGTGTGAGAAAAGAACCATCTATTCTTTCCTCCTTTTCTCAGAGAAATGGCAGGATAATTTTTTTGTAAATATATACATAAATAATAAAATATGTATATGCTCCCTCATCAAGACTGGTAGGTATATTGTTGTGGAGCTGAAGAATGCTGTGAATGCCAGCTGCCTTGAAAATACACATCTAATGGAGAAATAGAAAATGATTAGGCTTGGGATAAACTGCTAAAATGTACAAGGCTTAAAACTGGTGGCAGGGAGATTGCTGCTTTTATAAAAGTGTCCCCCCAAGCACATTTGGTGATACCAGTACTGTATAGGAAATCATGGTCTGCTTATATACTTATGTTTAGATCTCTACCCTCCCAACATTCTTCTAATCTTCATCTCCATGCTGTATTGCAACCCACAGAAATTCAGAATCATAACATATTCAGTATTCAATCTTAATATTACTGAGACATGGTCAGAATCTTTCTGTTATTTGGGACCAGTATATGAGCACCAAACCACCATGAAAGCTAATATTTTTATGGCCAGTCTGCTCAAACGAAAATCACATTCATAGGGAAGTGGGAAAGGAGAAGGAGTTACATTTTTATTGATAATGACAATCCTTGCTTTTTTGGGGGGGGGGCTTGAAACTTGGTATAAATAATTACGTTGCCCGGGATCCAAAGAATTGTAGAACTAGTTCTGTGCCCTCAATGGGGACTTGGGCTTGAATTTCTTGAATGGCAGCCTCCCCCTCTACCTCCCATGCCGCAGAACAGGCCACTTTTGGAATCGAGGGGACTTTCCAAAGCCCCATGTGACCTGGAATTGAGGACTGCTGATCCAAGAAAAAGTCAGCATTACTCGGCATATCAAGGCCTATAGGGAGCTCTCCTCTTGCCCAGCGCTTGGCTTCTCAGGCCAACGTTGTTACAACGGGGTAGTACAGGTCCCTTCCTCCAGATTGAAAGAAGTCTTCAGGTATTGAATATAAAAGTGCCATGTTGCCTGGATAATTAAGAGATTTTGTTCTCCTTGGTGTGACTCCTGCTTGCCTTCAGGTAAGAGGCCTCTCTGGATATGGCATTGTAGGATAGGGATTGTGGGCCAACAGGCTTGCCACCCTTACCTAAGGTAAGAGCCTGGGAGAGGGAAAGTTTGGTTTGGTGGTGGTCCTCCGAGCAAGAGACAGGGAGAAGTGTTATAGTGACTCTACAGTCTTCTGTTTGACAGTGTGGGATGTGCTTACTTTTGGCTTATTATCTGTGGCCCTAATCTCCCAGTTGTATATTGTGATATTGAGCAATGGTGCTAGGTTGGGTGGGTAGCAGAGAGTTACGAAGATATGGTGTGCCAGTTTCAATGGCGTTGTGCAGATTCTAGGTGTTTTCTGCTGCTAGTCGGATTCAGTCAAATGTTATGGTGAAACAGAGCTGAGTGCTGCCCATGTTCTGATGGCACCCTGCCCCAAATAAATAGCATTGAGGGTAAAATAGTGCCCTGCAGCGGGCCATAGCATAATTGTCAGGAGGCCAAAAAGCACTTTGCCAATGCCACTCTCTGGGCTCCGTCCTGTTGGTAGGAACAGCACTGAACCCTAGTCCTCATAGCATGGAACCAGTCTAGGAGGATGCCATACCATTCACAGCATCCGGTGGGGATATAAGAATTTGAATGGCTTATAGAGAGTTTTAATTTAAAAATAATAATGGAGAATACAAATTGAGCTAATTTTGTTTGTGCTTTTGCCTAAATATTTCTTTTTGGTCTCTCCCCACCCTCATAGCAGAAAATATGAGGGAGTTTTGTTTGCCACATAGATATCCAGCCTTTCTTTTGAGGAGCCCAGAGTAGTGCACATGGTTATACCAGTTTATCCCCACAGCAACCCTGAGGTTGGACTGAGAGAAAGTGATTGGCCTAAGGTCACCCAGATTGCCCCATGTCTGAAAAGGCATTTAAAATTGCTTCTCCCTGGTCCAGGGTGATAGGCATTTGTCTACTTAGGAGGACGACTGTCCCTGTAGGTGGCCAAATCTGAGGAATTTTTACAGTGCAATGAGGCATTTTCAGCTTACCAGAAGTGCAAATCATTGTTCCAACATTTGAGAGACTCTGAAGAAGAAGAAAAGAAAAAGGAAGAACAAAAGGAAGTTATGCCACAGAGAAGTCATCAGGCATTGCAGACTCAAACAAGAGGACTGACGAGCCATCCAATATTTGGGAAAGGGAGTGAGTTCTTCCCCTTCCACCCTTTACCACTTCCTCCTGTAATTCTGATCTGACTTGAGCTAAATATATGAACACTTCTGCATTGACTTAAACGGCTTTTTATTATTGTATTGTACTTATGTGCCACAATTGGTTTATGGTGATATGTATGGGCGTTTGAGCTAGTACAAATTGCTGATGGCTAGTCATTTTTTGGGTTCCAATTTGGGTTGCTTTCTTGGGTTCCATGATCACTGCAGATGGTGACAGCAGTCCCGAAATTAAAAGATGCCTGCTTCTTGGGAGAAAAGCAATGACAAACCTAGACAGCATCTTAAAAAGCAGAGAGATCACCTTGCCGACAAAAGCCCGTATAGTTAAAGCTATGGTTTTCCCAGTAGTGATGTATGGAAGTGAGAGTTGAACCATAAAGAAGGCTGATCGCCGAAGAATTGATGCTTTTGAATTATGGTGCTGGAGGAGACTCTTGAGGGTCCCATGGACTGCAAGAAGATCAAACCTATCCATTCTGAAGGAAATCAGCCCTGAGTGCTCACTGGAAGGACAGATCCTGAAGCTGAGTCTCCAATACTTTGGCCACCTCATGAGAAGAGAAGACTCCCTGGAAAAGACCCTGATGTTGGGAAAGATTGAGGGCACTAGGAGAAGGGGACAACAGAGAACGAGATGGTTGTTCAGTGTTCTCGAAGCTACGAACATGAGTTTGACCAAACTGCGGGAGGCAGTGGAAGACAGGAGTGCCTGGCGTGCTTTGGTCCATGCGGTCACAAAGAGTCGGACACAACTAAATGACTAAACAACAACAATAAGTCATTTTTGTGAACTTGTAAGTGGTTGTAGAAACAAGAATGAGTGGTGGGTGTAATAATCTATAGATGCAGTACATTGGTGCTGTTGCCTAGCTTGGCAGGCCCATCATGGCAAACGAAGATGCTGAGTGGACTGTTTTGGCATGTTTGATCACAGTGGGATTATCCTCAGATACTTCAGTGTACTGCTGATGGACTTACAGTGTCGAAAAAGCAAGTCTTCTTTTTCCAACTCTAGCTTTGAATCTGATTGGCTGTGGAAAACGCTGAGCCAGAAGGCTATAACTTGGACTCTTTATTCACGAATCAGATTCCATAATAACGCACTAGTCTGTACATTGGACACCTCATCTGGTTTTGTCATAACCATGCTGTCCCGATTGTTACAGAGACAAGTGACTTTGCCCTCAGAGTGCCTTGCAGGCTTCTGAGAGAGAGGTCCAACATTACTCTTGGCTGAGGTGGATGTTAGAAAAATCCTGTACCATTCATAACAACTGCTTGGTGGCTATTTGGGGATGGAATGGAGGCAAAAAAGTACAATTTCTTGTCATCTTTGTTATGAGTTTGATTCCGTCTGTGTTCCAGATGTCCTCTGGCTTGTTTCATTATCCACTGCTCTCCAGAAAACCAAGGAGCAATGCAGGCTCCACTGTGTTAGAGAGGGCACTCAGAAGCAAACATGTTCTTAGCACAATACATCTTTCCAATCTATTGATTCCAAAATTATATTTTGCTATCATTTTTGGTTTCAGGCTTTCTGTTCTCCCAGGCATTTTAAAACTAGCAGTGTTCAAAGTTTTTAGTTCTTTTAAGCTGCCGTGAATTCTTATTGATTGGTGTTTTAGTCCTGTACTGCAGTTTTTTTCATTTATTTATTTATTTATCTAATAAATCTGTATGATGCCCTGCATCCAAAGATCTCAGTGCGGTTCACAGAATATTTGTTCATTGTCATATTTATATTTTGGGAGCAGAGCTGTGGGAAATGCTGTTTGCCCATTAAAATACGGGATATGATTTTTTAGAAATTATACTAATAAATAATAACATTTTGGCAAGGTAATGAAGCTTCTGGCTTGAAACGCTATGCAAGATAAAGGGAGGCAGTCTTGTTTTGTGTTAGTAAATGTGCTTGTTGCGGGGGTGGGGACTGTCAGAGGGTCAGAAATAGTACCTGGCCTCCTTTTCCTCAGCATTCATTTTATGCAGTTTTTCTTCAATTCCAGGAAGTGGCAGGTGTGTGAGTGCCTTTCCAGGTGGCATGGCATATTCTGTCTTTCAGCTGTGCATCTAAAAATGTAACAAGGGAAGGTTGCAAGTGCCTGTTTACCAGTGTGTGTATCAAGAAGCTGAATAACCAGGGAACAATTTGTTTTAGAAAGTTGGGTTAACAAGTGGTAACGTTCATGGCCTCATCATTTATTATATGTATTGCACATATTTTTCACTTTAGAGCAGGGGTTGTCAACCTGGTCCCTACCAGGTTGGAAACACTAGTGGGCGTTTCAGGATTCTAGGTGGGCGGTAGGGGGGTTCTATGCCACAAACTGAATCCTCCTTCCATCGAGCACTGGTGGGCGGTAAGGAAACTTTACCATCAAGAAAGATGCATTAGTGGGGGGTAGGTATAAAAAGGTTGACTACCCCTGCTTTAGAGTGTTCAAAGCGCTTCACATATGAAGTATTGATACGTAAGTATTGACAAGTTGTTCAGCATCCAATCTGCTGGTTTTTCAGTGCTCGCTTTCCTCCCCATTAGCAGAGACCAGCTAGGCATAGTATGCAAAACTCTATGGCAACACTGTCTGAGGTTTGTAGGATCTCCAGTGTGGTCCATAGCAACAGTCGCCACACCACACACAAATTGCTGAACCATCTTCAGCCTGACAAAGAAGTGCCCCAAGCGAAGCAAAGGGGCTGGCTTACCTGCAACTGCTGTTGTGAGTAACAGCATCAGCCCCTCTCCGTTCCATTTAAATTAGCAGCTCAGGTGTCAGGGAGTGTATAGAAAGAGCAACTTCCCACCTTTTGCAGATGAGGGCAAATAGCATAGAACGGGCAATCATATCTGTGGCTAAGCGAGGATATTTGGGTGACATGTGTGACAGAAGCTGGCAGGATGGCGGAAGCTGGTTGTTGTGGCATGTGGGAAGATTGTGGAGGGCAAGCAATTGCCTTCTTGGTGGCAAGTTGAGGACTGCCCAGTCCCTTGGGAAGGAGCAGTGGTTGAAATTCCCCAGGCATGTTTTGCGATTGGCGCTGGTCCAATTGTGACCACGTGGAGATCTCTGAATGCCAGGTTGGCAACTGACATCTCCATCTGATTGGCCCCTTCAGCTTTCTTAAGCAGCTAAGCAGAATAGCTCATTTTTTGCATTTATATCCCACCTTTTCTTCCAGGAAGTATATGGTTCACCCCACTCCTCAGTTAAACCCTACAACGACCCTGTGAGGTAGGTTAACAAGTTGTGACTGACTCGAAGGTCACACAGTGAGTTTCATGACTGAATTGGGGATTTAAACCCTGATCTCCCAGGTCCTACTCTGACACTCTATCTGCTACACCACACTGGCTTCCTAGAGTATTTCTGCTATGAGGGAGCTATATATATTAAGTAGGCAAATAACTATGGGGAAAGCAAAATGTCACTTGGAGAAGGATCTGAAATATTTTCCTTGAAGCTTGAATTTGTTTTAGTTTGAATTGTTTGATTGGATATTTTACTGTGTTGTAAACACCTTTAAGGTTGTGTCTTTAAAATATAAAGAAATGAAATCAATCATAATAATATTTCACTGGGAAAAATGACACCTAGACATTCTGTTGTAGTGACTGTAACCTAGGTTTAAGGTGCCATTTGGCAATTAGCTTATATACCCGAGTTTCTCATGCTGGGAAGGAAGGAAATGGCAACCCGTGACGGTAATGAAGAAATTAAGGTAGGCAGGTAGGAGCCATATGTATGCTGCCTTGGGTTCCATGAGGCAAGAGAGATGGAATATAAATGTCAGAAAAATAAAAGAGGTGTTGAAGGGGTATTTTAAGAAGCTAACCAGTGGTCCTATACTGGCCCCATCTCACTTCAAAACTGATTATTCTTTGTTGGTGAAAACTTTTCCTCTCCAACTCAGTTGAATTCACTTCCCCAGACTGTGTACTGCATTGCACTGCTTCTGATAGCCACAAAAGCATATTTTTCCTCCTCCTGCTCTTCCCCTAATAGAAAGTATTAATCAGTATTGCAATTGTAGCCTGTTCCATTTCAGCATTTATCCTCTGGTTTGCCTATCATTCTTCTCAGAACTTCCTGAGAAATGGCTATTGTGGGGGCTGCTAGGTATCAAATGGGCTGAGCTAAAGCTGCTGGGTTTTTTTTTTTTTAAAAAAAATTCACTGCAGAACCAACTTGCTTTGAGTTTACGTTCCGTTCTTCTAAAATAAATCTTTGTTTTGTCACTTGGCTTGAATTGCTTGGCTCGTCAACGATGGTGATGTTGTATAACGGCGGATGATCTTACGTACAGAAGTTGTCGCAAGCCATAGAAATGGAAGTGGCTGTAGACTGCCAGATATTTTGGAAATGAATGTACATCCCCACACCCCTGAAAAATAAGCAGCTTACTTGGGAAAAATAAGGGGGAAATATGAAGGAAAACACCATGAATGTTGGGTAGAGAACTGGTAACCATCAGTTCTCAAGTATGTTTCTCAGTGTCTTAAGATAGTCTTACCTTGCTGTTGTTGGTTCTTAGCAAGTCGTAGTATCATAGGGTTGTAAAGTTGGAGAGGAACCCTGAGACTCGTCTAGTCTGCAATGCAGGAATCTCAACTAAAGCATCAATGACAGAGGGACACGCAACCTTTGCTTCAAAACCTCCAAGGAAGGAAAGTTCACAGCCTTCCGAGGGAGTCCGTTCCAATGTCAAACATGGAAATATATTTATCTCTTAAGAGGCCTTTCTGATGACGATCCTTGAGCCCAAAGCTTACCTTGTATGTGTAGATATAAGAACCAATTTTGTCGTCTTGGGAATGAACGGTGGGCTATACATTGTAAATAAAATGAAAATAAGTAGCAAGTGATGGCTGAGTAAAACACTTGTTTTTGCAACTTTGTTTCTTTTTCAGATGTTGCTGTTGTAACGTATTTTGGGGGATATTATGAATGGAGGTGTTTGAGATATTGTTGCAAGTGGCCTACAGCAAGTAAAATATGAAATTGTTGTGACAAAATGCAAACTTCTATAATTAATATGAAGGACCATTCCTGACCAATTTGGGTAATTCTTTTTTAACGGTGAGGCAATAAATTGGCATTAATTCAGACTAAAGAACTAGGCTTTTAAAGTCTCCACTGTGTCTGCTTCGTTCTAATGGAAAGAATCAATTTGATAACTAATTAAAAACGTTCTCTCTCTCTCTTATGCTTGCTTGCTTTAAAATGGAGCTGGAAAAGAAAGCTACTTTAGTGCTCACATCTTAAATTCAACAAATTTGTGACACGCATGGACAGTACCTGAGACTTGGTTAAATGTGTTGCATTTTAAGCAATTACTGAATAGAACAAGCACTAAGTATGTCTCCTGGGTGTTTCTTATTCAGAACAGAAAGGGATTTTTTTTATTTGTTAGGGGGTGGTATATCTGGAAATTATTTTTGAGAACAGTGTGAACAGAGAAAGCATTTGGGGATGGCAGCCTTAACATTTTGATCTTACGACTGCATACTCAGAAGTCAGTTCTATTTGATTCCAGTGGGACTTACTCCAAAGAAAGGTGCAGCCTAATATGGCTCAAACTGGATTCATAAATTTTATGACCCAGTCCTGAATATGTAAACTGAGACTTATGTCTCAGGTTCATGTGCACAGGACTCTGGCCCTAGAACTTCACCCACACATTACATTTTAGTCGTAGAACAGAAAAAGTATGGCAAAAGATGTAGAGAGTCAACCTGACATTTTTTCAAACATTTATATAATATAGGGTACTCACCAAGGAAGGCAGGATTGGATGATCTGGTGACAGACTTGTGGTTTGTTCTTCATAATATGTGAAATGGCTCTTGCTGTCACTGAACTTGATTCTGCTTAAAACCAAATAATTTGGATTAAAATAGTTCATCATTTGGACTGAAGCTTCTTTGTTTGGATGTGAAATATTACCTGGAGTAGCCTTGCAGTTGCTTTTTATCAATAAATTAAAGAATTATTATAAAATGACATAATAATTAATAATAATTAATTACTTAATAATAATAATATATTATACCCCGCCCATCTGGCCAGGCCTCCCCAGCCCCTCTGGGTGGCTTCCGACAGGATATTAAAAACACAATAAAACATCAAACATTAAAAACTTCCCTAAACAGGGCTGCCTTCAGATGTCTTCTAAAAGTCAGATAGTTGTTTGTTTCCTTGACATCTGGTGGGAGGGCGTTCCACAGGGTGGGCGCCACTACCGAAAAAGCCCTCTGTCTGGTTCCCTGTAACCTCACTTTCTCATAGTGAGGGAACCTCCAGAAGGCCCTTGGCGCTGGACCTCAGTGTCTGGGCTGAACGATGGGGGTGGAGACACTCCTTTCCTTTCCTTTCCTTTCCTTTCCTTTCCTTTCCTTTCCTTTCCTTTCCCTTTCCCTTTCCCTTTCCCTTTCCCTTTCCCTTTCCCTTTCCCTTTCCCTTTTCCTTTGTAAAGCACACTGCAATCCTTTTGTGATGGGGTGGTGGGCAGCAGGAACCAGCGAAGTGAAGAGCTTAACTTTGGGGATTCATGTAGCAAATTCAGGTTCAGTTTTCCTTCTGGCCTTGAAGTTCACTGGATGCCTCTGAGCAAGCCTTTCTCTGCCCCACTTACTGGTACCTATGAGCTTGTGGTGAAAGTGAAATGAACACCCCATGTCAGCTGCCCACGCAGTTTAGAAGAAGAGGGATACAGATTTGGTGAATAAAAGTCTGAAAACAACAGTGATGGTTATCCTAGTGAGTCACTCCTTGAGTGCATTAGATCTGTTTGGTAAGTTGCTGCAGGAATCTGCATGTGCTCAATGTTGGTAGCAATTATGGTAATAAATTCCTTGCTATGTTATGTGAGGGGGGATTTGTGCATGTGTATATGTGCATATATTGTGTGTGTAGTGCTCTCCCTCTCCCTCTCCCTCTCCCTCTCTCCTGTTCCTAATTTCTGGACATAAAATGCACCAGCATCATTTAGGCTGGTTATGTTTGACCTTATCCTAACCTTAAGTCAGCCAGCCTGTCCTAGCAGTGACCCTTTGCCTTGATCCTATTTTACTTGTAACTCTCCACTTGCTCTTTGTTTTGCTTGGAGCCCATCCTAAATTTGGAAACCTTATGCCTGCGATTGGCTTGACTGTTAACCCTTCTCCGCATTGTGGTTATGGAGATTACAGTGATCGAGATTGTTTCCAAGTACTTCGTGGGTAAAGTCACACACAAGTGTTAACAAGTGATATTTTGAGCACCAGAAGATGCCAACTTCTGTGTTGTGCAATGCTCTTCAAAAGACAGAATGGCAAGGCCGAAAATTTCATCATAGATATTGTATCTTATGCTGGAATTTAATGTCTCTTAGGGAGTGAAAGTTGCCTGAAAAACAGGCAAACAAAAAACAAAAAACTATAATGCATATAGCAACCTGCAGCTGCATAGAGAACAAGAGTTGTTAATAGGTGCATATGTTTTAAGTTTGGGACTTTGGCATCATCAGCCACAGCGAGCATTATAGAAAGATGCAGAACTGCAGTGATGGGAGCCTTCGGGGTTGGAAGATAGGCTTGGAGAGCTGCATGTTACTTTTTGACGAAGAGTGTCCAATGCAAGCAATTACCTTGAACATGTATGGGGAGCACGTTCACAAGAACATTTCACCCTGCAAAATTTGAAGTTTTGTGGCAACTTCTCCACTTCAGAAATCATAGAATTGTAGAGTTGGAAGGGACCCTGAGGGTCATCCAGCACTGGTCAGGAATGCTGGTGACTTTTAGGCAGTGTAACCTGAAAATGGGCATTTTCTCTGTCTCCCTTTTCTGTGGAATGCCCATATATGAAGAAGCAGCTGTCAGTTGCTTCAGATGTCTTGCGAAGAATTATCTTTTAAACAAGGCTTTACGTGTTTTACGCATTTGAATCCTGAGAATTTCTGTTTCCCCCCACTTCCATATGCTTTTATGTGTGTTTATATTGTTGTTTTATTGGTTTTAGGTTGTGGGTTTTTTGTTTCTCATGTTTTAATGATACACTGTTGAGGTTTTTTTTAGACTGTATACAGCTTTGAGTCTTCTGAAATATTAAGTGCTTATAAATGCTTACGGTGCTTATGGTGCTGGAGGAGACTCTTGAGAGTCCCATGGACTGCAAGAAGATCAAACCTATCCATTCTTAAGGAAATCAGCCCTGAGTGCTCCCTGGAAGGACAGATCGTGAAGCTGAGGCTCCAATACTTTGGCCACCTCATGAGAAGAGAAGAATCCTTGGAAAAGACCCTGATGTTGGGAAAGATTGAGGGCACTAGGAGAAGGGGACGACAGAGGACAAGATGGTTGGACAGTGTTCTCGAAGCTACGAACATGAGTTTGACCAAACTGCGGGAGGCAGTGCAAGACAGGAGTGCCTGGCGTGCTATGGTCCATGGGGTCACGAAGAGTCGGACACGACTAAACGACTAAACAACAATAAATGCTTACAAATAAATAGAATAGAAAAGCATCAGCAATGCTATTTGGCGAGGATTTCCACAGTCAAACCTCCTTCTGAAGTAGATTATCATCTTTGAAACTTAATGTTTTGTAACATATCCTTATATGGCAATAGCAGCCAATCCTTTACAAGAAGTTTCGAACACTTTAAATTTAACATCATGCTGAATTCATGTTCTATAATATTTTCTATAGGACTATTAGAAGTGGGTAGCGGGTGCTGTAATTCTTAAAGTTATTAATGTAATTTTATAACATCAAGGTGTGTATGCCTGCTTATGTATATCCTCCTCTTAAATCAGTCCAGGAAGAGCTTTGGTCTGACATACAATATGATATTTTTGCCATATATGACTACCTCTCCATCAGTGTTTCAATGCAGCTGAGCCATGTGGCAGCTTTGAAACATTTTTTATAGTGAGAAGAATTGCTCGCTATGTTGAAATTAAAGACAAATTTTAAATCCATTAGTTAAATGACCAGTAAATTTGGACTGCACTCTTAAGCATTTAAGTAATTGAAATAAGTATTGCAGCATCACTATCTTTATTACAGTGCAGTCCTAAGCATGTTTGCTCAGAAGTAAGTTCCACTGAGTTAATTTACTACCTAGTATGCTTGCTGAGAATCATGACCTAAACAATTTAGTATAATCTGGATTAAAGTAGTGGTTAGTGCATCCCAGTACTCCGTTGCAGGCATCTGATGCCCTTTGCCCATGGCCTGGACTATGCATATTCTAGTTGTGAAATGTTTTTTCAACCAGTAGTTTTCAGTCTCTGTTTTGGGGAATCCAGGGGTTCTTCAGTGAAAAGATAATTTGCAAGCTTCCTTGTTTGCTGCTTTTGATCTTGGCAGGAATGCTAAAGGTGCATTTCAGTTCACGCAGGGCAATGGTGAGCTCCAGGAGTCCCAGGCAGTGGCTGAATTTGCATGCACTGGAATATGCCCCATAATTCTTTGCAAGGTAGAGAAGTTTCATTGCTGGCACTGAAGGTATCCTGAGCAGAAAAGGTGACACGGAAAGCTAGTAAGCTTGAAAAATACATCACTCTAGGAGAGATGCTGAACCCTGAAGACACTGCATTGATTTTATATGTCCTAGACATGTATTTTAGTATATGTTACTATATTTTCTAACTGGAGGCATTTGTGTTTTCCTCTAGCCCTGCCAATTTCACTTTGGGAGAATTGCTAATTCCTCTCTGAAGTCTTAGCATTGGTGACAGTTTTTAAAGTGCCACTTGATATGCATTTTCCAGAGCAGCAGGTGTTTGTTTTCCATTTTTGAGTATGCTGAAGATCTGTGCTGATTCAGTGTTTCGTTTTAGGCTTAATGAAGGCAAGAATATGACAGAGAAATGGGCAAAAAGTGTTTGTTTGCTGACTGTGTCATATTTATATGTTGGAATAAAACATCAAATTCTGGGGATGGCAGGGGGCACTAAAGTTTTTATAGTTAATGCTTGTGATTCGTTGTACTCGATGAGCAGAATCCAGGAAAAGTCCGGCATTTCTAAATCCCACAGATGTCAATGGGATTCATTTAAGCATTTTCCCATGGAGACCAATGTGACTTAAAAGTGGTTAACTTTGCCTGGTTCAAACACTTTGTGACTTATAATTACTAATTAAAAGAGGGCAATTTTGATTTTTGCTGAGAAAGGTGCAGTGTATGCATATTGTATCATGATTGAGAAAAACAAAATGATATTTGTTATCAATTAAATCTGGCTGTGGTTCAGTTTTCTTTCCTTCCTTTTTCTAAATATTCTGGTAACCATATTCCAGAAAATCCAGTATATTAAGGCTGCAATCTTATGCACACTTACATGGGAGCAAACTCTTATTGACCACAGTAGGATTTTATTGTCAATTACCAGTCTTGAAGAATTCAGAATTATTTCAGAATTGAGTTAGGGGGAAGGTCATTCATTGGCCAAAGAGCTTCCTTTATAACTACTTTTGCATGTTGAAAATTACTCCCATTGATGCTTTCTTTTTGTCATTCTTTTTTAAAATCAAGCCCTCATGGTTGCAGAGATATCCCCAAAGATATACTATGCATTGTTGGCATATTCTAAATGCTTAGGGCTTGAAGAGAAAGTAATATGAATCCTCCATCCAATGTTTTTCAAATATTTGTTTCTATAATGTTTCCCTGAGTTTCAAGTAGGCCATCTGTAACATTTGTACGTTACACTTACTCAATAGATTTTATAGTAAAACATCCCATTATTAGTGAATTTGCTTCATTTGCAGTCATTCAGCACGTTGAGCTTGGTATGTTAATTGCATGTCATGGGGTGAGGGGGGAACGTGATGCTCCTGCGGAGTATGTTGCTTACCCCTGAATTAGTGGGAAATGCTTAAGGCTGCTGTTCAAACATTTCAACTTTATCAGAATATCTGCAAGGAACATAGCTAATGTTTCTGTATAGTCTGTGAAACTGATGGCTTTTTTTGTTGTTGTTGTTGCTGACAAGTGAAGGCTAATACAATTTTGAACCCTCCCTTTACCAATGCATGGCTACCAGTTTCAGAATATTGACTCAGCTGGAATGATTAATGCCACTTTTCTTCCTAATTGTCACCAATGATCAGCCTCTGATAAATGGATGAGCTAAGGCAGGTGTTGAATTTTGACGAGTATTTTTGATGAGTTGAATGGGCTAGACGTCATTAGTTACTTTCAGGGCTGGGATATATGTCCAGGTAGGAATGGAGAAGATTTATGGTTAAATGATGTGGGTACTGCCAGAATCTCGAAGCAGATGGGTAGGATTTAAGAGAAAGACGTACAGTGGTACCTCAGTTTTGAACATCTCCATTGACTAACGTTTCGGTTTCCGAACGCCGTAAACTCGGAAGTAAACGCTTCGGTTTTCAAACATGCCTCAGAAGTCAAACATGACACGCTGCTTCCATATTGAGTTTTCTGTATTGAGGCTTCTGTATTGAGTTTTTGGTTTTCAAACATTTCGGAACTCAGATGGTCTTCTGAGACAGATTATGTTCGAAAACCGAGGTACCACTGTATTTAGTTATTCAAACACAAAATAAGAAGCATGTTCCAAGAAAACCTGAATTATGTGATATGTATACATTATGCAAATTAAGAGCAATTGGGACTCATCCACATTAGAGTTTATTGTGGATTTGAAACTGCTTATTTATTTATTTTCCCCTGTGTCAACACAAGGTCCTCATTCAAATGTCAACCCATACTTTACCTCTTCTAAATTCAGATTTTCCCAATCTGTGGATAATCCAGTAAGGGAAGAAAACACAATATAAAATTTCATTTTGCCCCCTTGAAAGAAAAGCGAGGAGCAGCACTAAACGGCCAAAGAAAGAAGCAAGGCCTCTGAATGGCACTGGGGGGATGATATGGATAGTAATAATAATAACACTCAACACATTCTGATTAAGACCTTATTAAGGAATGTGGGAGCAAAGTTTTCCTAGAAAGTTTGCCTTGTAAATGAGTCCACCAAACATACTAGCCTGCAAAGTTTTTTCACTAGCCTCTTGTTGTTCCTGCAGCAGGCCACCCGCTTTCTACGCTGTGGAACAGGCAGGGGGAATCTTGCACATCACTTGGTTTTTATGCTGAGCACAGAGGTGGGATGAAGCATCCCAGCCCACTCACTTGCCTGCATGATGAAAACCCTTGTTGCCTGTGGCTACCAGGGGGCTGCTTAAATACGTTTATTTATAACCTGCCCTTCACTTGAAAGTCCCAGGGCTGAAATACACACACACAGCCTAAACCAAAATTAAACAATAAGATTGAAACAGCCCAGAACAAAATGCAGAAAAGCTGGGAACATCCCTTTCTGGGTCATCACCCTGTGATATTCTGTAGTGCCATAATTAAAATTTCCCAGACTACCTGAGTGATCTTACAGGTCTATACAGCGTTAAGCAGCACTTTGGGCAGCGTAGTCCCATGGGCATCTGGCTAGCCACTGTGGAAAGTAACAAGCAGGGCTAGATAGGTCTTTGGTTTCACCTAGCAGGGCTCTTAACGTTCTTCTACATCAAGAATATGGAGGTATTCCGAAGGCTTCTTCGAAAAGCTGAGTTTTAAAGGAGGGGCTTGAAAGAGGTAAAGGAGATGGCCTGCACAAAGGCATTCTGGGAGGCAGTTTTAGATCTAAATGCAGCAAGGGCAAAAGGTCAGAGTTATTTGAGGGAGAAAGAGACTTTTGAGTGGCTGAAGGTCGTGGAGAGAAGAGGCAGGTGGGTTTAAAAGTAAGGATGAGATGCCTGTTTAGGTTTTTTGAGTGGACCGAAGAGTAGTGCAGGGGTTTAAAGAGGGGCATAATATGGGCAGAGCCACAAGAAAGATAAATAATAATACTAAGTTAGGCAACTTATCCTGAGCTGGGTTGCACCTAGAAAGGAATGACTTTTAACATTTGGGCAACTTCCTGTAGTCAGAAATAAAGGAGCGGTTCTCTACTTTTTTAGTTGGGTGGTATGCTTTCTGTGACTTTTGATGGATATTGCTATCGGCTGTGTTGATTATTGTACAGACTCTCTGGGCCCCATGGAAGATAGCATAAAACTACCCTGTATCTTTGTCCTCCATCTAACCCTGAACTGGCGGTTTGGGCTGATGGAAGCTCTCCAGAGGCTTCCACCTTCCTTTAGTGCCTGAGATCCTTTGGTTGGGCATGTGGAAGGATGAGCCCTGATCCTTTAAGTGCAAGAGAGCATTTAAGCAAGAGGGAGAAGCAGGGAGAACTCCTCTCTTTAATACGTTGGGTTAAAAATGCTTTTTAAAAGTGAAATTGGAGAGCCTCGTGATATATTCTTTGTCAGATATCTTGTTTCTCCCTTCGATGTAGATAACCCTTGTCAACAGCACAAGCCATCCTTCTTTGCAGCCATGCTGAGCGTGTTTGTGCATGCATGCTTAGACACTGGTTTATTACTCTGCACTTGATTATTTGTGGCTGAATGTGTGAACTGGCTCCACACAAATTTTGCATTGTTTTCTGAGGCAATGTGCAAATTCTGTCTGTTAAATAGGGCTAGTTCAGGCATGCATGCTCATCACTTGCTCCAATTATTATGTGTGAACGGAGCATGACGTATTTCTTTAGATGAGTTTCAGTGAATGAATGCTTCACTAATTGTGTTGGATTTGTTACATCCTAGTTCTGCCCATAAGAACTGAGAACAGGTGTGAATTTTGTTTTCAGTCCCTTTCCCTACTGTAGCTGTTACAGCAGGTTAAGAGGGTAGATATGTGTGGTTAAGCAGGGAACGGCAGCTTTATTTGCCTTGTCCTTTTTATTTTTCTTTTGGGATGTAATTCAGCACTTCGCCGTCTGTTACAGATGCACTGGAGGCCAGTTATGGTTTTTATAACCACTTTTGTGACTAAATCTGTTATGGGAAATTAATTTAGAAGTTAGACAATTTGTGTTCCCTTTTCTGACGAAAACCTCTGTTTAATTGGTTGGTGGCATTGAATTTAATAGTAGGTTTTTCCTTCTGCTGTTGTATTCACAAGTGAGCTAATGGCTTTTCTAGACAAGTAACTACATCAGTATGAAAGCTCGCACAATGTCCTAAACAGAATGCTAGACTTGGACTGGGGAGACCTGCATTCAGATGTTCTGAAACACTCTAAGGAACTTCTGAGATATTCATTGTATCTCAACCTAAACTATCTCTTGTTAAAATGAGACCACACCCACACCCACGTGTACTCCTTGGTGGAAGAGTGGTATACAAATGTGTTATGTTTAAAAAAAACCTGTCAGAAGTGAGCTAGCAGTAAATCACACTGTGCAAGTTGGAGTAAACTCTTTATTAGCAAAAACACGATCAGCACAGACTTGGTGGAGGGTCAGGCCTAATTAGCACCACAACTCATCTCCAGTAGGCCTTTCCCCCAAGTAGTTGCTGAGACTGAAGGTCCCAGCCTCCCCACAGCTGCCTAAGTCCCCAAGCAATCAGAGACTGTGCCTGCGTGGCAATATTTGCTCTTCCTGCTTCATCCCTCTTCTGATTCTGGAAGACCAGCAAGGAGGGGAGTTTGTCACAGCAGGAGGGGGAGACACCCATGACTCTTCACTAGCCTGACTCACCTCTGCCTCTTAACCTCCCTCCTGTCCAACCACCCTCCTGCTTCTGCTTCTGCTTCTGGACTGCTGTCTGCCACAGACTCTCCCAGCACACCTGTTACCCCTTCAGCTTCCAACTCCCCTTCTCCCTAGTCTTCTCTCACCCTGTGACAAATCATTGTTGTCCCACCACCATTCCCTGGGCTCTGAGCCATCTTCTCTTGGTGGTTCCCTAGCAGGTTCCTCCCACCATTCTTCTGTGTCCAACCAATCCATGACAACACCTCTGGCAACTATTTTTTTCTCCCAGTTTTGAGTGTTTCTAAACATATATAAGGATTGTGTGTGGCCATGTCTCTAGGGTCCCTTGTGTCCCTTTCTGCGTCTTTGGGGTGAGGTGGGGGTGCAAATGCATAGCAAATGGCCTACAACCTTTCCAGTTTTGGTTCTGCTCTTGCAGCATGTGCCTTTGTAACATCAAGTAAGGTCAATAGACTTCTCTTGCCAGCCCTGCTCTCTTCCCTCATTATATGTACCTCATGATGGAGTTGTTGCTAGGAAAACAGCCACGTTGTGAAGAAAAAAAGCAGTTTTTTTTAAAAAAAATAAAAACCCTGATTGGCTGGCTAGCCCCTTGGCCAATCACAAGTGGATAAGGGGGCAGCCCACCAGGGCCTAACGCTGCTTTTTGCCACATGGCAAAAGTTTTCTTTGAGCAGTTCTGGTTTGTTTCCACTGGGAGAGGGTGATCGCTGAGGCTTCCATTTTGACAAGTAGAGCCCCAGCTCAGGTAAGTGCAGTGGTGGGGTGGCAATGGGTAGGGCTGGACGAGCCATAGCTGCTTGTTGCTGCTGCCAGTGCTGGGCCCAGTGGCAGCGTTGGCCTGGCTCTGCAAGGCGTACGGTGAAATCCACCTCAGTGCCTAGACGAGCATGGTCATCTGGTGTTGCTGACTTGCATCTAGTAAGTAACTAAGTGCCTACTCAGAAGAAAGCCACACTGGGTTCAGTGGGCCTTACTCCCAGGTAAGGGTGTGTGGGGCTCTCTAGGCAGTCATGGCTCCTCTGGATGACAAGATCTTTTTGCACCAGGTCAGTGAAGATCACCTGCTTTTTAAAATTCTCCCATGTATACAAAACTCTCAGTGCGTCTTTTGGACTGTATCTATAGATTTTCCCCTCTGTGTCAAATAGTTGTTTAATCAACTAGTCGTGTCCGACTCTTCATGACCCCATGGACCAGAGCACGCCAGGCACTCCTGTCTTCCACTGCCTCCCGCAGTTTGTTCAAACTCATGTTGGTAGCTTCAAGAACACTGTCCAACCATCTCATCCTCTGTCGTCCCCTTCTCCTAGTGCCCTCCATCTTTCCCAACATCTTTTCCAGGGAGTCTCTTCTTCTCATGAGGTGGCCAAAGTATTGGAGCCTCAGCTTCAGGATCTGCCCTTCCAGTGAGCACTCAGGGCTGATTTCCTTCAGAATTGATATGTTTGAACTTTTTGCAGTCCATGGGACTCTCAAGAGTCTCTTCCGGCACCACAGTTCAAGAGTATAAAATATCTTGTTTACTTTTTATAATACATGGAGGATGGATCTGCCTTGGGAGGTTCTTGACTCTCCTTCCTTGGAGGTTTCTATGCAGAGGTTGGATGGCCGTCTGTCATGGATGCTTTAGCTGAGTTTCCTACATTGCAGGGGGTTGCACTACAAAGATGACCATTCCAGCTCTATGTTGTTTTTGCTTCAACAATAATTCATTATGTTCCTATCATTTTATGCAATGGAGGTATGGGCATTGCCAGGATTTTTGTTAGGGTGGCAAAATCTCAGATTTGAGTTGATTGTATTAATTTTTTCTTATGGGGGGGCAGCTGCCCCACAGCCCCCCTGGCTACATCCATGGGGGGGCACAGGAAGGAAACAAGGTCAGAAGGGGTCCACGGTCAGAAAAAGGTTGGGAAACACTTGAGTTGGCAGTGAATCTCCAAGGTTCTTCTACATCATGGGCAGGCAACCTAAGGCCCGTGGGACGGATGCGGCCCAATCGCCCTCTTAATCTGGTCCACGGACGGTCCGGGAATCAGCGTGTTTTTACATGAGCAGAATGTGTCCTTTTTATTTAAAATGCATCTCTGCCTGGTGTTTTTACATGAGTAGAATGTGTCCTTTTATTTAAAATTAGTTGTGGGGCATAGGAATTTGTTGAGTTTTATTTTCAAAATATAGTCCGCCCCCCCCCAAAAGGTTTGAGGGACAGTGGATCAGCCCCCTGCTGAAAATGTTTGCTGACCCCTGTTCTACATGAAGGGGCTGGGGATGGGATTTGGGCCCTTCTGCATGCAAGGCATGTACTGTGTCATTGGACCATGTTCCCCATTGTGCAGTCTGGCAATGGAAATATTCTTTGGTTAATTTGAGCTTAACTATCCTGGGAAAACAACACCAGAATCTCATTGAAACACTTTTCACTGAACCGACGTCCCAAGTTGCATCTTCATTGCTCCCGCATGTGGAATGACTTCCTGTTTCCCAAGCCAATCCTGACGGGCACTTTCTTCCCTCCCTTTCAGGCATGGTTCTTGTGCGTAGCGAGAATGGCCAGCTACTGATGATCCCTCAACAAGCTTTGGCGCAAATGCAGGCCCATGCGCAGTCCCAGCCTCAAACCACCATGACTCCTCGCCCTGCCACCCCTACCAGTGCTTCTCCGGTCCAGATCTCGACTGTGCAGGTCAGTTCACTGAGAAACGTAAGTAAAATAAAATCTTAACTTTCCTTACATTTGAGGGTATCCAAACTGGCTGCCTCCAGGTGTTTTCCCTTGACATGCCCTGCGTTGTATTCCGCGTGCCTGCAAAGTATGTCTGCGCTGACTCTAGGTGACAAGATTCTCAGTCCACTGAGAGACCCGCATTTACCCACCAGCCTTCCAGTGAAGCTTTTCTTCCCGGGGGAAAAAAGCAGCTCCTAGTTATATCCTTTGCATGTGCTTCCTATCCTAGACCTTCACCTGCTGGGTTAAAAGCGCTCCAGGTTTCCATGGCCCACAATCTCGAATTTCATAGCTGAAGCGAATGATCCAAATGTGGCAAATTTGCAAGGATTTGCTTAACATGCATACATAATATTGTTTGCATAGCTTGGTATTGCATTCGGCTTTTCATACTGTGAGCCAGTCGTAAAGGAAAGGGGAAAGAGTGTGTATCTGGAGACATGCATTTCCTGCCTGATAGTTGTGCCATGAAAACTCCCAGCGCCTTACTAGTGGAATTCATTTCCAGAACTCTGTTCACGGCAAACACTTCCAATACATAGATCCCTAAAGCCTAGCAATGTTGCTTTCCTTCTTTAATTTGTTTGCAAAATAAATCTGAGGCCTACTGCAGACTTTGTGCTTGGATCTCAACCCACTTTTCAGTAGTTAGATGGAGATCAGTTCGTTAATTTCATCCTCTGAATCACTCCTTAAAAAAAGAAGAAGAAGTGGAAGTTAATGGGCTGAACATGAAATGGGCATGAATATAATTGGCTACTGTGGTCAGAAGCAAGCATGAGACTTCAGGACTCCGACTGAGGCCGATGCTGGATGCTTCATGGGTGGTGCATGCAACTGTGTTATCAATGTCCTTTCTTTCGCTTGGTTTTTAAACAAAAAGAAAAGGCCCTAGGAAGTTGCATTTGGAAGTGGATGGATGGTAAAGAGGTGCTTGACCCTCTCCCCTCCACTGTGCTTTTTGCTCAGAATTGCCTCCTAAGTGCTTTTCTCTCACCTTCCCAAGACTGGTTAAAAAAAGGCAGCTTGTGTGTGTGTGTGGATTTGAGTAGAAAAATGCCCCTGGCGGAAAAAAATTAAGCATTTTGTAACCAGACATAGATTTTACTGTCCCCCCCCAGCCGTTTTAAATGTTGCTAACTTGTTAAAAAAACAAGTTTTTTTTAAAAAAGAAACAAAACCTTGTTTTGCTGTTGTGCATCTTCACTGATCAGAGTTTTATCTTTTTTCTGTGCTGTATTCAGTCCTTCTGTAAGATTTTATTTTTATTGTTTTGTAACCAGCCTCTGGGAATGCTAGTTGCAATATAAATTACAAAAACGAGCAGCCCTACCTGCAATCTCCCACAGCTTCCTTTCAGTAAAAGAAAACAAAAAACCCATTGGTGATTCTTAGCTTGGCCCTGAGCTTCAGGGTTTTGTGCTGAGTGCCATATGGAGTATTCTGAGGCAAACTGAACCCCCTGGCCTGCGTTTAGTGTTGCATGTTTTCTGTTCACCTCTGGTTTTCTAAAATCCAGATTATAAGCTAGCAAACTCACATTCCTCAATTAACCTCATAATTGTAGAGGTGTGCTCACCTTAATTTCCAGTTTTACAACCCACTCCAATTGACGTATTTAAAAGTCTGGGTGTTTGGCATTATTTTAGGATATTGAATATGTGGCCATAGTTTAGGGGTGGATGGATAGGGACTTGAAGTTGAAGCAAGGATGGGGAGGTGGAGCTACTTTAAGGATCTGAAAGTCTTGATTTGGATAATTAATCACCTCATGTTTTCTGATTCTACCTCAACTGTTTAGTTAATCTCTATTAGAACAATGCTGATTTAGTCTTAGGGCCATAACATTTTTATGCAAATTCAGACAATGAATTATAACCATGTGTTTTTTTTTTAAACAATCAAATCAAATTAATACATTGCAGCTTCAAATATTAGGATTAATGGAGGATTTTTCTAACAGAAAACCAGCCTTTATCTCAAAGTTTTTGATTAGAGGCTTGGAGACCTGACATACTGATTTGGAATTTTAATAATAAAATAGCCTAATTAATAATGCCAGTTATCAAGTTCAGACTTCTCTGCAGTTACATCCTGTACTCTGTTAATTTTCACAATAATTTTGGTGAAGATCTAACTTGCCATATCAGTTTTGGGATCAAGATAGTAAAAGAAGCCCTGTGACTTTTCTGTGATTCCAGCCCTATAGCCCACAGAATCACGTAGAACATTGTCCAAAACTGGTTTGAAGTCCATCTCTCTCTCTCTCTCTCTCTCTCTCTCTCTCTCTCTCTCTCTCTCTCTCTCTCTCTCTGTGTGTGTGTGTGTGTGTGTGTGTGTGTGTACACACATTCGTGTTCGTGTGCTATGCAGAAATCACAATGTGGGGAAAACCATGAAGCCAGCCAGTGCCTCTACATAGCTCCATCTTTATTCAGACATTGCGATATATGAGATGATTAGCTGGTGATATATCACAATGTTGAAAACCAGATATTGTCCAGCCCAGCCCTAGTAGGTTATAAACCTGTTGGTTTTTTTTTTTATAAAAAAAACCTAAACCATGAAAAATCTAGACTAGATCCAAAGTTGTGAAGATGTGCAGTTGAAACAACTCAAAGCTATAACTAATCAGGACTAAGTACTGGGTGTGGATTTGCTTCAAAGGATGCAGAACTGAAGAAAGTGCTGGAACTTAAAATTTCAGCCCAACTTACCTTAGGTTGGATTCTAGGTTAAACTGGGCATGTTACCTATTTACTGTATATGTGGCTACTTCTCTGTGAACGTACCTGGGATTCTTTTTTGCAGGCTCCTGGAACGCCTATCATTGCACGGCAGGTGGCTCCAACCACTATAATCAAGCAAGTGTCTCAGGCACAGACAACTGTACAGCCCACGACAACGCTACAGCGGCCCCCTGTAGTTCAGGTAAGGTTGCCAACATACGTTGGCTGAGAACCAGGGTGCTGTTCGGGTGCCGTTCATTTTTATGAGAATAGATGGTGGAGATGTAAAACTCACACTGGGGCATTCTCCCAAGTAGGTGAGTGGACTCCATCAAACACAGTGGGGCTTACGTGTAGCTTGTTAAGGAAGAGTAAGTACAATAATAAGTGCAAAAAGAAATTACTGAATAGCCCAGCCCTTAAAGGTAAAGGTAAAGGGACCCCTGACCGTTAGGTCCAGTCATGACCGACTCTGGGGTTGCAGCGCTCATCTCGCTCTATTGGCCAAGGGAGCCCGCTGCGTACAGCTTCCAGGTCATGTGGCCGGCATGACAAAGCCGCTTCTGGCGAACCAGAGCAGCACATGGAAATGCCATGTACCTTCCCGCCTTACCTATTTATCTACTTGCACTTTGACGTGCTTCCGAACTGCTAGGTTGGCAGGAGCTGGGACCGAGCAACAGGAACTCACCCCGTCGCAGGGATTTGAACCGCCGACCTTCTGATCGGCAAGCCCTAGGCTCTGTGGTTTAACACACAGTGCCACCTGCGTCCCAGCCCAGCCCTTACTGAGGTTTAAAAAGCTGGTGCATTCAAATGGTAGCGTGTCCTAATTCAGAAGGGGTATGGACTTTCTGCAGGAGCTGCCCAAGTATAGCATTGTTGAAGATTCTTTACACCTCTGAAATTATGTTACGGGTGGTCCAGATTAGTACTTGTGAATAGTTATTCCAGCTACTTCAGACTTTTGGAAGTCAACGGACAGTGGAACCAGCAAAGAGTTTCTCTTTCAGTGACTACGCTTCTAAACATTTTCCCCTGAACAACAGCTTTTAACTGTGCAAATTTTTTTAGTGTGTTTCGATTTGCACCTACCTGTTCTTCCTTGACATATGTTGCTTGTGTGCTGCTCTCCTGTGTGACTGATGTGGGATGCAAACCAAAGTTTCCCCCCAAGTTTTTATCCTCATGCCTGTTCTGTTTGCATGCACAGTGCCCTTATAATAATTGGGAGTGATTACTAAGAAGCAGAAGCAAAATAGATTTATTTGGCTGCACCACAAGGTCTGTAGCCCCTTTCATAGGTCCTGGGTTCTGCTGCCTTCTACCTTTTGCACCAAAAACACATGCTTTGTTTAATCAACTTCCAGTCTTGAATTCTGAATGCATAGGGCTTTGTGCCACCTGGTGGTTGTTTGATTTAACTGCGCCAGACAGGTGGCCATAGCAAATGTCTCTCTTTTTTGGAGCCTGTTTTAACATCACTGTAAGGAGGATATTGCGTCTGATAAAAATGCATCCTCCCTTCGTTTGCAGCTCGGTATAATTGTCTAATATCTGTGTATCTTTGCAGCCTCAGATTGTTCTGGGTAATCCTGCACAAACGACAGCATTAGGAACAGCAACTGCTGTGCAGACTGGAACGTCTCAAAGGGCGGTGCAAGCAGCCGCAATAGCCTCAGCTGCGGCCACAGTAAGCTCCTGATGACTGTTTGTTGCAAGTCAAAAGCCAAATCTAGCCAGCTTCCAAGAGAGGAACCTATTAACTTACCACCAAGTGTTCAGTGTAGGGCATACTGACTACTTCGCTGGCACAGTATTGACACTCCTGTTTGTACCTTATGGGTATGAAACTGCTAAGTGAGGCAAATGTGCTGAGATTGTGTAAATGTTTGTGGGAATTATGGTAAACATTACTGTGCCACACACATGCTATGAAACAAAATAAGTACAAGTTCTGCACCAAAGTAACCTAAATTCTGTGTCAGGGACAGCTGGATTAAATGACATAAGCAATTTGCTTATTTTGCACAATTTATTCTGCTCCTTGTGCTGATGGGAGAGGCAAAGAAATGGGCAGGACACTGAAATCTAATAACATTACAGCAATAGTGGAACACTTGCATAGCTTCTCGTTCTAGCTTCTAAGATTCAACAGGCATTGCCCCACAATCCATGAAACATATTTGTAGTAACAAGGGCCATAAACTTTCTTGAAGACAAAAACAAGGAAGCCAGGATCCTTGAGAATCTGGCATGTTTCCATTATCACATCATGTGTTTTTTATGCATGGGCACAGAATATCCACACCCCTGGCCAAATAAAATTTGAATGACAGTGTTGCCAATCGTTAGGGTTGAAAGGGATTTTATAGTGTTCAGATTGAATTCGAATACATTTTTTTTAAAAAAAGCCCTCTCCCTTCTCACTTTCTTTTCTATCTTTCCCTCCAATAGGAAACCATGGAAAATGTGAAGAAATGCAAGAATTTTCTCTCCACGCTAATAAAACTGGCCTCTTCTGGAAAGCAGTCTACCGAGACTGCAGCTAATGTGAAAGAACTAGTTCAGCACCTGCTGGTAAGACAGACGCCGGTTTAGTTCAGATCCTCATCTGAAACATAGCATAGGTGACTGAGAATGAGTCTCTCCCCTCTCCTTTGCCTTTGCATATAAGAGGAAGAGAACGAAATCTTCCAATTTAAAATAAACCGCAGTTCACATGTTGTCTAAAACACAAGGAGCAGTGGTTTGCTCTAACTAAAATCAGTTAATAAGTCAGGATCTGAAACCATAGTTTAATCATTTGTTTTTAACAACTTCGGTTGGAACGAACCACTGTTCCTTGAGTTGAGGTGCGGCACAGAACTGCAATTTGTTCTAAAGCAAAACTTCCAGTTTCCTCCTTGCATGTATGAAGGAGAAGATGGGGATGGAGGCCTTGGGAGTCTGAGTCTTGCCATATTTCATCTCCAGTCTGCTGGATTGTCTGAACCAGGCCACAGAAATACGGTTATGGAACATTGTTTGAAAATAAGAGATTAAAATGTTGACTTTCAATACTGTTACACAAAACAAAGATTTGAGAAGCAGTAGACATAGCAATATATTTTTAATGTGTTTACTCCTTTGCTTAAGGAGAAAAGGGTTATTCCTTTTCCCTTGCAATGTAAGAATCTTTTTGCCCAATGTAGGGCTCAAAACCATGACCCTGAGATTAAGAGTCTCACACTCTACTGAAACTTGGATGCTGCCGTATTCCAAACTCTTGTCATCCTTGACTATTTGCCATGCTGGCAGGGTCTGATGGGAGTTGGGAGTTCAGCAACACCTGAGGACCACAGGTTAGCTACCCCTGTTGTAATACCGAAGAGCAAATTTTGAAGTAATATACAAGGTGTTATGGATGCGACTCAGAACATCTATTTTTAGATATAAGATCAATGAGCAGGGGGAGCTACAGAGAAGCAACCAGCTTCTCCACAGCAACCTGCCATAATTTTCCAGTGCGATCTTTTTTTTTTTAAGGTGAATTAAGGAACATTAACAAGATTGACTGCTTAAACTGAAAATATGGGAATTTTCCTCCCCACCCCAACTTTTTTTAAAAATTACAACAATTACATGTGTATGGAATAACAAAACTTAGGCAAGATATACCCTGACAAGACAGAGTTCATTCATGTGACATGAAAACCACAGAAGGCTTCAGTCATATGGACGTTCTCATTGCTCTCCAGTATTGAAAAACACAGACGAACCCTTTAGTCACAAATCTGAAAAAGAAGAGGAATCAAAAACAATCCAATCAAAATAAAAGCTCTACCATTTGATGTAAACATACACTTTTTTGCGACTTTTTGAAATGATTAGCATTCTGCTTACGAGCATAGAAAATAAGAGCAGATCAAGTGGATTTAAAAATGCATTTAAACTGAACTTGCTAGCAGATGTGTTATTTGTATTTTTATGTTGGATGAATATGTAGGATTCTTCTTGCAAAATGCCTTAAATACATTTACCCAGTTAAGTACAGTGGTACCTTGGTTGTCGAACTTAATCCGTTCTGGGAGTCTGTTCAACTCCCAGAATGGTTCAGAAACCAAGGTGCAGCTTCTGATTGGCTGCAGGAGCTTCCTGCACTCAATTGGAAGCTGCGTCGGACGTTCAGCTTCCAAAAAAACATTGGCAAACTGGAACACTCACTTCTAGGTTTGCAGTGTTTGGGAGCCAAAATGTCTGAGTACCAAGGCATTTGGTAACTAAGGTACAACTGTATCTTGTTAAGAAGATATGTCCTTCTTATACATTCAATGGTTGATGGCTTAATATCTGGAATTCATTATCTGGAAAATCTGAATCTGAATTTTATTCTTCAGGATGGAAAAATTGAAGCAGAAGATTTCACCAGCAGACTGTACCGGGAACTTAATTCTTCACCTCAACCTTACCTTGTGCCTTTCTTGAAGGTAACAACCTCTCTTCATTCTAGTTGCATCACTTGGCAGAGAAACCTCTTGGCCTTTTCAATAAAGAAGCGGGAAACACAGTTAGAAATTGGTACCAAATTAAAGTAATGAAGACTGACTACAAGAACAAAAATTCTCTTTCTTCGTAGGAGGAATCACAGGGGAATTTTCCTCATGTAAAAACTATAGAGTGCAGCTGTGGGCAATATTCTGTATGCAGAATATTGAATTACTGTGTTCACACAATCACTGCTGGAATTCTGGTAGACCTGGTGAGATGATGGAACCTGAGTGGTACAAGGCATAATGTGTGATGCTGGGTATACACATGCATTCTTGCTCTCAACATCCCTTCCTCCTAAAAAAGGTGTATATGGAGGAACTATAGGAATTTAACATGTGTGAATCCCAAGTCATGTTGTATTGTGTGTGCAAACGTGTATGCAAACGTGCGTTTTCAAGCTTCATATTATATCACTTGTTCTGATTTCCAACTAGCAATTATTGTGAAATGCCCTGGGTATGTTGTGAACCGGCCTGGGATCTGCGGATGAAGGGCGGTATATGAATGTTAATAATGATGATGATGATGATGATAATAATAATAATAATAATAATAATAATAATAATAATAAGAAGAAGAAGAAGAAGAAGAAGAATTCTATGAGCCAGTTCCATTGGTTAAATATTAGCTAGCACCATACTGTTAGCAACCTAGTCAGATGGGCAGGGTACAAATAATAAAATAATAATAATAATAATAATTTATTTATTTATTTATACCCCGCCCTCCCCAGTCAAAACCAGGCTCAGGGCGGCTAACACCAATAAAATTACAATGAGACGTAAAAGAAAAGAAAACAATTAATTAAAATACAGATTAAAATACAATATTAAAATTTTAAATGCAGCCTCATTTTAAGTAGTCCATAAATCCAAACCATGAGGGAGGAAAACACAGGGGTCAGACTGAATCCAACCCAAAGGCCAGGCGGAACAGCTCTGTCTTGCAGGCCCTGGGGAAAGATGACAAATCCCGCAGGGCCCTGGTCTCCTGTGAAAGAGTGTTCCACCAAGTTGGGGCCAATACTGAAAAGGCCCTGGCCCTAGTTGAGGCCAATCTAGCCACCTTATTGCTCAGGATCTCCAGAATATTGTTGTTTGTGGACCTTAAGGTCCTCCGCGGGGCATACCAGGAGAGGTGGTCCCGTAGGTCCGAGGGTCCCAAGCCACATAGGGCTTTAAAGGTCAAAACCAGCACCTTAAACCTGATCCTGTACTCCACCGGGAGCCAGTGCAGCTGGTAAAGCACTGGATGAATGTGATCCCACGGCCGGGACCCTGTAAGGAGCCTCGCCGCGGCATTCTGCACCCGCTGGAGTTTCTGGGTCAGCTTTAAGGGCAGCCCCGCGTAGAGCGAGTTACAATAATCAAGCCTGGAGGTGACCGCCGCATGGATCACTGTGACCAGATCAGGGCGAGAGAGGTAAGGGACCAACTGCTTGATATGGCAGAGATGGAAAAATGCCACCTTAGCTGTGGCTGCAACCTGCGCCTCCATGGAAAGGGATGCGTCGAAGGTTACACCCAAACTCTTGACAGAAGGCGCTGGCACTAATTGAGCCCCTGCAAGAGATGGGAGTTGGCCCCCCAACCCCATGTCATCCCGACCCAGCCAGAGGACCTCTGTCTTCAAAGGATTTAGCTTCAACTGGCTCCCACGTAGCCATCCAGCCACAGCTTCCAAGCACTATTATTATTATTATTATTATTATTATTATTATTATTATTATGCTGTATACTCTGTTTGGTCCCTGCTGATAATGTGGTAAAATCCACAGTATTTCCAGTCCATCTTAGGGGATCTGCACAGAAATGTCAGATCTTGCACTCATGAGGCACTCCTTGTCTCAGAAGTCAGTGCTTTGAGCATTCCCGTCAAGCCTGTGCAGTCAAGAATTGCGGACTAGATTTTATTTCCTCTTCAAGGATGGGCTTTCCCCTGCTTTGAGGCAGATTCCCAAGCACTATTTTCATTCCAGGGTATTAAGGGTTTTATTAACTCTAACTTAGCTTTAGCACTTCTCACGCTGCACAGGCATCTTTACCACAACTCTGCAAGATGGGTCAGTATTATTACGCCCACTTGCCCCTGCAAATGGGGGAGCGTCACTGTGGTCAGTTCAGTAATTGAAATGAATTGGAAGACAAAGCCGGCGCAGTTTGGGGTTATTGATTTGCCCCTCTCACGAAAAATTGTAGCCAGGTTGTTCGCTCGGCTGGAGTATAGAGTTTACTGTTCCACAGAGAAAGTTTGTCTCCTTTGGACAAGTAAGTATTGCAAGTACAACCTTAGATTCCTTGTTTGATAGGGATTTTTATCTCTGGATAGCAAGGCTTGAGATAACTTCTGATTCTTGACTGTGTCCCTTGTCTAACAGTATGCTACATGGGAGTGTCACTCATGACAAACTATTGCACATTTCCGATGCCTCTAGGGATAACTGAAATTTGATGCTATTTTTTTTTGGTGTGTGTGTGTATAAGCATTAGCACTTGCCGCAGAGCAGTGTGACGTCACTTCCTCTTTTGTTCCCGTAGCGGAGCTTACCTGCCTTGAGACAGCTGACTCCAGATTCGGCGGCTTTCATTCAGCAAAGCCAGCAGCAGCAGCAGCAGCAGCCCACGACGCAGCCTACAACGGCCCTGACAGCAGTGATGCTGAGCGGCTCAGTTCAGCGTACAGCGGGGAAGACCCCTGCCACCGTAACAAGTACCTTGCAGCAGCCGGTCATCAGCCTAACACAGCCGACGCAAGTTGGGGTTGGCAAACAAGGGCAGCCCACGCAGGTGGTGTGTAAACCAAAATGAATCAATCCTACACTTTACCTCCCAGAAAACTGAACCCTTTCCTTCCTAACTCCAGTCAGTAATGGGCATAAACTGAACATAGAACCAGATACCTTGTCAATATTTCATGCATGTTTATCAGTTGTTACAAATGTGTGCTGCACTGTAGTCAATGATCCCCTTTCCCCTCATCTCAGGAAAAGCATATTCAGGAGGCGGGCATGTAAAGCATGTGTGGTTAACCCTCTCCCCACTTATTTTTCTGCTCCAAATTGTTCCAGCTGCAAGGGAAAGTAGCTTTGGTGTGGAGGGAGGAGAGGAGAGAGAAATTCAGAATGGAAAAGCTGTAGATGTAGAAAGAGTTAATGATTTCCACCCCACCCCCCCAAGCTGTTTCTCTGCTTCACATGCCCTTAACTCATACCTCCTTTTTCTTGATAAAGAAAAAGCTCTATCAAGGACATATTGAAAACTTTTGTGCATTGGCCTCAGCTGCACGACACAACTTCTATCCTTACTCTAGCGATCACTGTGTGTTGTTACCATGGCAGCCTCTCTGAAAACGAAGAGTTTATTGGCAGTAGGTACAGGAGAAATTAAAGGGAGATACTGCTTTGCATAGGCCAAAAGCAACTTCTTGGATTCATTTCTGAAAGATAGCCAGTAGCACCAGGTAGTTTTTAAAAATTCATGGAGAAAAGTTCTTCGAGCTATGACAGTTAAAACTTGCGTGTTCAGAATCAGCATACAAATGATTTGCCAGAGGCTAGGGGCAAGCAGTGGGTTCCTAGGAGCATTAGACTGGCTACTGATAAGAGACCAAACTGTGCACTAAATGAATGGCAAGGCAGTTGTTGCGTATGTGCATTGATAACCTCTTCGAAAGAGGTTCTGTTGTCATTTTAAAATAAGACAGTATTCTTTTGTTTGATTTTGCTAGTGTCTAAAGATTCAAACCTGAATTGGATTTGACTCACCGCACTTGCCTGTCAGCATTCCTGCTCTTAGTTACTTGAAAAACTAAGCGAGGGGTCAGCAAACTTTTTCAGCAGGGGGCTGGTCCACTGTCTCTCAGACCTTGTGGGGGGCTGGACTATATTTTGGGGCAAAAAAAGAAAAAGAAAAACCAAATTCCTATGCCCCACAAATAACCCAGAGATGCATTTTAAATAAAAGGACACATTCTACTCATGTAAAAACACGCTGATTCCTGGACCATCTGCGGGCCGGATTTAGAAGGTGATTGGACCGGATCCAGCCCCTGGGCCTTAGTTTGCCTACCCATGATCTAAGCTGTTTCTCTTCCTGTACTTGCGGCTGTGAGGATGGGCTACTCTTAAACCCACTGCTCCTGTACTGCAGGGGAATAGGGCTTTATGGCAAGGTAGACTCATGATTCACAACATGTATCTAAATTATGCATTAAATGGGGAGAGGCTTCTGACAACCCTGTACCCCAAAGTCTGGCAGAGCAACATCACCCACTAAAATGGAATGGTGTTCATTCTTGAAAAACGTTGGACAGGGCTGTAGTGGTTGTATAAAACAAGGGGCCACTCCAGGGCTGCATAAAGCAAATCTTTTATCATGCATCTCTAGACCCTATTCGGTTGATGCGGAAAATAACCTTTTCACATATGGCCTGCTTTAATTTGAGGCATAGTTAAAGGGAGTGCTATTTTTCTAGAAAAAAGAGGTGCCGGAACTCACCATTAATGCCTTCTGTGTTCTCTTATACTGTAATGGCAATGGCGCCCACCTAAGAGGTGCTGGAGCTGAGTTCCAGCGAGTTCCTGCTGAAAAAAGCCCTGGTTAAAGTTCCAAAAGTTGTCAGTTGAATTGGCATTCTTAGTCAACTGCAACTACAGTGGTGCCTCGCAAGACAAAAGTAATTCGTTCCGCGAGTCGCTTCGCCTAGCAAGATTTTCGTCTTGCAAAGCGCGGTTTGCCGCGGCAAAAAAACCAAAAAAACCCGCCGAAGAACTTTGTCTTGCAAAGCGCGGCCATAGAAAACTTCGTCTTGCAAAGCGCCAAAAACATAGCAAAATGCGTTAGTCTTGCGAGTTTTTCGTTGCGCAAGACATTCGTCTTGCGAGGTACCACTGTACTCTCAAACTTTTTATTCATTTCTTACGTTTCTCTGCCACCTTTTCCTCCAAGGAACTCAAGGTCAGTGTTCGAAACTCCTATTGTTGTAGGCTCATTTTGCAACCAGGAATTTAATTAGCAAGAGCAGTTTCTGAATTCTAGGTGCTGTACTGCGTCTAAGATTTCAGATTAAAGTTGCAGAGTGGAAGAAAAGGACCCTTTTCTGCCTCCCCGCTTCCAGCTACTCTCTGAAGACTGGAGAAGAGACCCTCTTAAGAATATTAGGAGGGGTGGGCAGGGGAAGGATGAGGCCATGTGAAAAAGGAACATAATATTTTAGCTGCAATTCATTCATTTTCAGCTTTGTATTCATGTTATAAGAAAAGTGCACCTAGGCTTTTCTTGTTCTCAGCCGGTTTATTGAAACGAATGTCTCTTCAAATGTTTTCAGGTTATCCAGCAGTCTCAAAAGCCAGGCACGTTGATCAGGCCACCACAGGTGACATTGACACAGACCCCTATGGTAGCCTTGCGGCCGCCGCACAACCGTATTATGCTTACTGCTCCTCAACAAATTCAGCTAAACCCACTTCAGACAGGTAAGAGAGAAGCATTCTTGTTATTTATTATAATGGGATTTTTATTTATTTATTTAAAAAACCAGCCATCTGGTGCAGTGCCATAACATTGCACTTGGAAAATAATGTTTTCAGTCATGGGGCCTCTTAATGGTACATGATTGTTTTGGAGAAGTTTTTTTTTATCAGATTCTTGAAAGTCAGAAAACCTGCACAGGAAATATACGTTCTTTCTGAGCTAGCATCTCAGGTAGCAGATTTATCAGGTCATGGGGCAGGACTGTGCATACTCTATGCTTAACTCCCTCTCCTCTTAATTCTGCTTCGGGTAAAGACTTTGCACTGTTCTGCTGGTTTTGTGTGGATTCTGAATTACAGAGCATTTTCCTTGATTTCCTTTCCTTGCAGTCCCTGTGGTAAAACAGACAGTATTACCTGGAACCAAAGCTCTTTCTACACTTTCAACTCAAGCAGCTGCTGCTCAAAAAAACAAACTCAAAGAACCTGGGGGAGGTTCTTTTAGGTAAGTAATCCTGTGCATTTGTGCAAAGAGATTTCGGGGGTGGGGGAGGAATCCTGGAAATGACACCTGTCCCTGTGACAGATACTTTGTAGTGTGTGTGTGTGTGTGTGTGTGTGTTTTAGTTATGCCTTTTGTTGCTTTCTCAGTAGCTGCAGATTTGCAGCACCCAGGGAATAAATACTGATGTTTTAAATATATTCTTATCTGGATTTGCAAATATAGTTGGCTCATTCTGTCTTCCATGCTGAATTGCATTTCTGTATTTATTATACTGCCCCGGGTCTCTCAAATCTTTCTGGAAGATTTGCAGGCGGACCCCTATGCAACTTCTGAATGTACTCTATATGCCTCCCCATGTTTGATAGGTTAAAGCACGGAGATTCTCGTGTGTAGACGCCTTCTGGAAGCCTACTATGATGGACTAGGCTCTGTCAAAGGGATTCAAAGAATGCTGGATCAGGACCTCTTGGTTTCTCCTTTCTTACATCTCCTCCCAGTGTGGTGTAGTGGTTAGGAGCAGTAGACTCGTAACCTGGGGAACCAGGTTTGCCTCTCGGCTCCTCCACATGCAGCTGCTGGGTGACCTTGGGCTAGTCACACTTCTCTGAAGTCTCTCAGCCCCACTCACCTCACAGAGTGTTTGTTGTGGGGGAGGAAGGGAAAGGAGAACGTTAGCCGCTTTGAGACTCCTTCGGGTAGTGATAAAGCGGGATATCAAATCCAAACTCTTCTCCCACTTCTGTGAGGCAGCAACGAAGGGGGAAATCCCGGGAAGAACCCATTCTCTGGTGGGGGAGCAACGTATCCTGCCAACATACCTTTTTTTAAAAAAAAAAAAAAAAGGAGAGATGGCATGGTCTGAAAGCCCTTCCTGATTTTAGGGGCAACAAAGAGAGAAGAAAACCCCAAGCGAGAGGGGAACCAAGGAAGCATCTTCTTTTCTACTTCTCCATCTCAATACACCACTAATTTTCCCTCCCCACAGATATTAGGGGTGATGGAAGTGGTCTTCAGTTTCTACCCCCATCCACCTTTCTCTCTTTCTCCAGGTGGCTTAAGTATGAGAGGGAATAAAGGATCCCCTATCTTAAGTCTGCCATGAAAAGGTAGACTTACATGCATTGGATATAAAATGCACAACTGGAACCAGGGAGCAGCATATCTTGCTTATTCTTCTTTTCTGTGGGAAGAAAAGGGCAGTAGTACCAGCATACAGGAAGCTAGGCTTGACCTGGATTTCCTTTATATTTTATTTTGTTGCTGGGAAACAGCGCCCCCTGGTGGACCTGGGGAAGTCAACGAGCTGAGCCACCCCATCTCTTCCTCCTTGATTCCTGACCCCCCAGTCTCTCATACCGTTCTCTCTTCCAACTGCCTTTCATTCCCTCTGCCCTACAGTTTGAGAACGGCTAATCTAGCCTGTCTCTCGAGAGTGGATGCTGGGCTCTGTTACCTTCTGTCGGTGTCCCCATAACATGCATGTTACCAGATCGCAAAACAATAGAGATTATGAACCGAGTGCAAAAAGCAATAGATGCTCTTCAGTGAATTTTTTTTTTTTTTTACAATCCCAGTTATTCATGTAACCCATGACTCACTCCTTTTACTCTAGCGGGATATGTTAGAGGAAAAGTGATGCTATTCTTGTTGGCCTATAGGAAGAAGAACAATCCAAAATCTCTGCATTTAGGGTGATACCTTTATTAGGCCAAACTGTTATAAAATAGCATGCAAGCTTTCAAGTTTTCTGGCACTCTTCATTGGGCTAGATGGTAAAGAAGCGAGAGGGGAAATAGTTAGCTGCTGATAAAGCTGATACTATACCTTGTCTCAAAGTGGAGTGTGGCAGAAGGTAGGAAACTATCACTCAAGGCTCTGTGCAGGTTTCACATTTTTTCCTACATAGATGCAAACTCACAGCTTTACCACCAGCCAAATCTCTCTCTCCACCCCTCTGATTTTCTCTCCCACCCACCTTCTAGCATAACCTTTGCTAACTTGCTGCCCTCCATAATTTTAGTCCATAACTCCCATCAGTACTGAAGGGAGTCATAGTCCAAATTGATGATGGCAGATCTAGGCTGATTATTCCTGCGGCGCTTGGACATTTCATGACATTTTACTTGGCCTATTGAAGGTGTAGCTCTCGTATGGATTTTAGAATGATAGGTTAGGTTACCCCTAGCTGAAAACCTAAAGTGCGTATTTTCTCATCATATTTATAATCATGTTACTATCCAGCTTGTGGATAGTAGACACTGCCAAACACACAAATAGGCATTGCATACAGGACCCCCATGTTGTTGTTGTTGTTGTTGTTGTTGTTGTTGTTGATGGTGATGGTGATGTTGTTGATTGTCTTTCATTCTCCCCCAGCCCCCCCCCCAATTTATTAATGGAAAAACCTGCCGATGTGTTAATGCCTTATTTGCATAAATTTGAACCACGCCTTTTGATTATTCATATTCATTAAGGTTTCTTCCTTTGACAACTGTCTTTATCGATGTCAAAAAATGTCCACATTTCATCTTTCAATTAAGTTCTGTATCAGAAATAATGGCAGTGGTTGGTAGTTTTGTTGGATTCAGTTTACTTTTCTTTGAGTTTTGATACTCTCAATATTTTACTATGGGTTGGATCCAGAGATAGCCAAGAAGATCTCCTTTCATGCAGTGGGGCTTTCTCGAGTCTTCTGTCCAATTGCCATTCCCACTTGTCGAGGGAGTGCTGGAAGCCGCAATGGGGAGAGTGTTGAGTCCTGTTTGTTGGTTTTCCACAGGGATCTAGTTGGTCACTGTGAGAACAGGATGCTGGACTAGATAGACCATTGGCCCGATCCAGCAAGCTTGTCTTACATTCTTAAGACCAGGCTTCCTCAAACTCGGCCCTCCAGATGTTTTGGGCCTACAACTCCCACGATCCCTAGCTAGCAGGTCAGGGATGATGGGAATTAAGACCCTCTGGAATGTCATAAAATTCGGAGAGAACCAGAGTTGCCTTGCACCAAGTGGCAGCGTCTCCAAAATATCCAGATCTGAGCCAATACAATCACATTTAAATTTCGTATTGTTTTGCAAAATGCCCTTCACTTTGTTTTTGCTGCCCCCACCCTCCCAGTATCTATTCAGCTGCTCATTGAATACAATTTTGCAATTTTGGAAATATTTGGAAATTTCCAGATGAAAAAAAACAATACTTACCATATTTTGAATCTACTGTTCCCTCTTTCTGAAGGGATGACGATGATATCAATGATGTTGCATCGATGGCAGGAGTTAATCTATCAGAAGAGAGCGCACGTATATTGGCCACGAATTCTGAGTTGGTGGGCACGTTAACAAGGTCGTGTAAAGACGAAACCTTTCTTCTCCCAGCACTTTTGCAAAGAAGGATACTCGAAATAGGTGAGTTGCGGTAAACTTTGGGAGCATAATGGCCCGATTGGTGATACTGGTGACTCCTTCCTTTTATGGTTCCATGTGATGATGTTACTGTTCCAGCAGTGGCGGCCCATAATTGAGCACAGCTTAGATGTGACACACAAATTCATTCTATTAGGCAAAAGTGGATAGAGAATGAGGAGTGGATGGGACAAAGGCAACAGTTGTCTATGTGCTATCTTTAAAGGCCACTGAGAGTCATCCGCATTAGGTACAGTGATTCGGAGACTCTTTTTACATAGTAGCTTAAAAAATATTCCCATGTTTCACACACCAGAAAAGTAGCTTCTGTGTTTCAAACACCCTATTTTTTAAAGAACATGGACAACCTGGTTTCAAGCTATCAGGAACCCAAATTGGCTACAGCTTCCCTGTGGAGGATATCAGTATAGGATAACGTGTATTTTACTGCTGTAACATGTGACTTGCCCTGTAAAGAACAATTGCACCTAGCAGGCAGCAAAGCAGAATGAATTTGTGCACGCAGGTACAGACATGGACACACCCACCCACACCCACACCATTTCCATTGGATGTTATGTCGTAGCTATTATCAGGCTTCTATAGCAGGCTCCCAAGTGTTCCTTCCGTCTTTCCCTTTCTAGCAAAAGTTATTGCTTGTTGTAAACAACTTTTCAAACTTGGAAGAATAGATTGTAATGCGGTGATTAGAGTTGTTGACTTGCGCCTAGGATATCTAGGATTAAATTGCTGCATAGCTTTTTTTTAAAAATCTGTAAGCTGCATCGAGTCGTGTCAGGGAAAAAGGTGGGGTATAGATATAATACTAATAAATAATATTTGGGTAGGTCAGTCGCTAGATAGTTGCCATCTTTAAAATGAGGGTCATAGTGTCCTTACTCACACACTTCTTTTCCAAAAAGCAGCACAATGAGACTCATGAAGCCCATTGCAAATAAAAGGAAATGAAACGAAACTAATTAATATCACTGTTAAGTAGCACACATACTTCAATAGGTGCACAATCCACTTGGTAAGGAAACCCAAAAACATTAGCTGTGTTGGTGTATAGTACTGTAGTAAATTGCTGAGCTTTGTTTGAGAAAAGCAGCTGCATGGGGCTCTTCAGCTGTAAATCACATTATGTGAATTGTTTTGGGGGGCTTTTTTGTGCATGCATAGCCATCGCTTTGGGGGCTGCAGTATCAAGTGGTCTTAAGCAGGTAGTAAAGGGCCATCATGGGTCAGACACTACAGGTAGAACTTTTGAATCACCTTAAACTCAGTGCTTTCCAGTGGAGTCATTTCACACATTCAGTGGCAAGTCAACCAACAAGAACCAAGTAATGTGATTCTTTACATGAACTCGGCTCTGAATCGGCAATGGCTGCTTAGGTTTGTTACTGAATGCCTTTGCTTTTGTTGGAAACACAGGTAAGAAGCATGGAATAACGGAAATCCACCCTGACGTAGTTAGCTACGTATCGCACGCAACGCAACAAAGGTTACAAAACCTGGTTGAGAAGGTATCGGAGACTGCCCAGCAAAAGAATATGTCTTACAAGGTAAATAGTCTTACCAACAGTGAAAAGGTTTGGCAACTTGTATTATTTTGAGCTCTGGTTTAATGAATTCAGACACAATCCCAGGGATTCTGTTTCTAGCCAGTGATTTACATTTTTTGTAGCCTTCCTAGCAGCAGAGAACCTCATGGTGGCGAACAAAAGCATCCAGGCCTGAAGAAATCAAGTGTGTCTTGTAGACACGGTCTTTGCTGTGACAATGGAGGCATTGCCCTCCCCTCTATTCCCTGCCCCCGCTCCTTAATACTACGTGATGCTGAACGGTGGAACTCATTGCTGCTGGAATTACTCCATGGAAAGGACCGACTTGACTTAGGGCAAATACGAATATAAAAAGCTGTTAGCAGAGAAGGTCAAAATTGGACTTACTTATGGTTAGAGTATCCCTAAACTTAATTTGGCTCAACACTGGACAGGACAGGAGATTAGGCAGTGGTTGTCTTGATATTCTGTGCCATTACATGCTTTCTCAAAATCCACCTCCAGCTATTATCAGATACAAAATAGAGGAAACGATGAACCATTAGCCTGATCTACTGGCTGTCCTATTTTTTACGCCTTAGACCAAGCTCTGGAAATGAAATTGTGTAAAATATTAAAAGAAGGATAAGTATCGGATATTCTTGAGTTGACTTGACAGGTTTCCATGACCTAAAGAACTGGGCTTTTAGGGGAAAAGAATCTTTTTGAAAAAGGAAGCAGAAAATATCACTTGAATGTTATAGACCCTGATGAGATCATAGAAAAGTTTGTGGAATTAAAACAACAAAACAACAACACATTTTTAGCCAGCTGTATGAGTTTAAAGATTAACTTGCTGTTTGAAGACGACTAAGTGAACATATTGAGCTTTATGTGTGTGTGTGTGTGTGTGTGTGTGTGTGTGTGTGTGTGTCTGTCTCTTTTAGCTGTGCAGTACAATTGAACAGCTTTGTGATCCCCCCCCATTTTCCCCCCTAATGAAAACCATTTCACCACATTTTTTAGGATGATGAAAGATACGAACAAGCAAGTGATGTTCGGGCGCAGCTCAAATTCTTTGAACAACTTGATCAAATAGAAAAACAGAGGAAAGATGAACAAGAAAGGGAAATTCTAATGCGCGCAGCAAAGGCAAGTGCTTTGTTGTTGTTTTTCACCCCTAATAGATTGACAAGTGTCGCATTTGACATTGAAAGAGCTGCGGTTCTTTTGTTCTCCTGGCCGGGAAATGAGACGGGAGGCTCTTATAACCCTAAATGCCCTGATCTTTTGCATGCTGTCTTTAGTTCAGAACCACAAAAGGACTATATGTCAAGCTTTATCCAGACAGGTGCCCCCCCACCTTTTTCGGGGAGGGCGTGTCGGTGTCCTTCATCATCCAGAAGCCACTCCCAGCAATTTTGGAAATCGCCCCCAGCAGCACTCTTGTAGAGCATGAGGCTCTTAATCTCTGGGTCATGGATTTGAGCCCCATGTTACAAAAAAGATTCCTCCTGCGTTGCAGGGGGTTGGACTGGATGATCTTCCTGGTCCCTTCCAACTCTACGATTCTATGATTCTGTGAAAACAGCTGGGGGATTCTGGTGTGGATGGGAATACTTCCTCAGGTCTAAGCGAGCTCTTTGGATCCCAGCCTATAACTGTAGCCCAGAAACTGAAGTGGAAAACGCTTTGTACTCCTTTGAACGGGGAGATTGAATTGAATAACATTTTGCACTCTCAATGATGGCTCAAAGAGAAGCAAAATGCCCTATGCAAATGCATTTTGTAAAACCAGGCACAAAAGGGGTAGCGTGGAACCTCCTGCTTTCTCCTTATGGAGGCGCAAATCCAGTGAGAGCTTTGCTGCTTGGTTTGAATCCGGACTGAGCTATGAAACTCCCTGGGTGACTTTAGGTCAGTCACCGTGGGTCATACCCAACACAGCGCTAGTAGAGTTCCACTTGCACCGTGCAACTTCCCCATCCTCTCCTCTCCCTGTGCTGCCCCCCAGATTGTCCTGCAGCCCCCAGAAGCAGATTTTGTGGGTGTGCAGGGCCTGCAGAGGAGGAGAAAGTTCTGTGGCACAATTGGAAATTGTAAGCACGTGTCTCAGCCCACAGGGTTGTTATGAGGATAATCAATAATAATAATTATTTTAAAATATTTTCCCCAGTCTCTCTGGGCAGCTCCCAACAGAATACTAAAAATACAATAAAACATCAAACATTAAAAACTTCCCTAAACAGGGATGCCTTCAGATGTCTTCTGAAAGTCAGATAGTTGTTTATTTCCTTGACATCTGATGGAGGGCGTTCTACAGGGCAGGTGCCACCACCGAGAAGGCCCTCTGCCTGGTACCCTGTAACCTCACTTCTCACAGTGAGGGAAACGCCAGAAGGCCATCGGAGCTGGACCTCAGTGTCCGGGCTGAACGATGGGGGTGGAGATGCTCCTTCGGCAGATAACCCCCTGTATGCCATTCTCAGATCCTTCACGGAAGAGCCAAGATACATGTGTGAAAAATAAGTAACTGCTAGACTTCATTGCTGTGTATAACGGAGAGGCCAGCAGCCTGTCTCATACCCAAAGCGTGAGACCCAGTGATTTCCACAATTTGCTAGGAGATCAGAATATCTATATTAGGTTCCTTGGATCTGAAGTTATCCGGACACCAGAAATCACCAAGGAATTATCAAGAGGAAGGGAAAAACCCTCCATTCAGTCTCCTTTCTTTTGTAACTAGAACTATGCCAGAGCTTGGGGTGGGTGTCTGGGTATTTGGCTGGATCCGGTCTGTTTCTTCCTCACTTTCCCAGCCACCAGTGTGGTAGCTCATCATCTTAAATTTGAAAATCTGAGCATGTGCTAGTGTTGGACTAGGACCTAGGAGACCAGGGTTCAAATCCCCACTTGGCCATAAAGCTCCGTGGGTAAAATTGGGCCAGTCAGTGCCTCTGAACCTCACCTTTCTCACCTACCTCACAGGGTCATTGTGGAGATTAAATGGGGAGGGGCGGGGAAACCATGCATACCACCTTGAGCTCCTTGGAGGATTAAGTGCAAGATAAATGCAATAACTAATAACTCAATAATCTGTGTTTGGAATATAGTTAAAATACGAAACATATGGTATAGCCAAGAACACATTTTTAAAATGTCTCTGATTTATTCTCTCTTTTTTCCCCCTTACTTTGTCTTCCCTCTCCTTCTCCCTGCTGCCACTTTGAAATTCTTCATCAACACAGTCTCGATCTAGACAAGAAGACCCGGAGCAGCTTAGGTTGAAACAGAAAGCCAAGGAGGTATGGTTTTTTTTATTCCAAACCGCCCATCGTATTTATCATCTCGGTGCTGCACTTGTTATATTTTCACCTGCGTAGTAATGACTGCATTCCAAAACGAGCATGGGAGAGAGTAAAAACACAAAGGAAAACGGTGGCTTTTTCTGTTTTGCCAAACACAGATGCAGCAACAGGAACTAGCACAAATGAGACAGAGGGATGCCAACTTGACTGCCTTGGCTGCAATAGGACCCAGAAAGAAGAGGAAAGTGGATTCCCCAGGCTCCGGATCAGGGACAGAGGTACAAGACTACAACTCTGTTTGTACATCATTGCATCCTAGACTTCTGATAGCTCTGGTACAGTTTCAAACTAAACTGAAATTGGAAGCGCATTTCACTCTTGCCCAGAACAGATTTTCTTGTTGCGGGTGTAAGCCACCCCAGGTTTAACAAAGTGTGCACCACACCTATGTAAGTTGCAAGTCTCGTTGCTGGTACACTTTCCTGCCCCACTGCTGCACACTTTGTAATTACCCTTGGGTGCCTTTTGCTATATACCTTAAATTTCTTTAAGCCTATCTGCCATGTTCTTTCTTACAACTGTGTAAGTTCTGACAGGCGTAATATTTTAAGAGGCTTTACTGTTAAGTTTATCTGAATGTCTTTGGACTGATAATTTCAAGATGTGTTGGAACAGATTCTTCATCTGTCTTTTCTTAGTGGTGCAGAATGTGCAAAAAAAATCTTTCTTGATGTGAAACAGGATATAAAGTTTGCATTTTGTGTGTGAGATGTAACCTCTGGAATGCTTCATAATGGTTGTAGTTCTCTTAAACAAAGGGTTGGGGCCTCAATATATCTGATCTGCAATTCCAGATGCCTCACAGAAAACCTATATTAATATAAAAGCAGATATATCTGCCAATTTGTTTTCTTTATTGCTGTAGCAGCAGTGGAAGAAAATGAGATTTGAAGTTCATCTTCTTCTGCATAGCTCTTGACAAAAATGATTTTCATGTTGCAGGCTTTCCTGCGAATAGCAATTTGGATAACACTCATTGAAACAAGTTTCCATTTTCTCTTCTAACAGAGGCTTTAATTACAGGCAGAAATTGAGTAGATACACTCTTTAAGTTCTGGAGTGTGTATTAGTGGAACCTGTTGAATTCCTGTCTCGGGCAGAGCAGCAGTTGCACAATAGTACCCCAAAGGCCAACAACATTTATTTTGGCACTGGGGTAGAAAATCCCATAAGCAGCTCTTTCCCTTCCCTGAAGTAAAATATACAACAGCAATGAATTAACTAAATTGTTGCCCAAAATCAGCTGCTTGAGGTAGTAGTCTCACTTTTCTTGACAGTAGGACTGGTTGAAGGCACAAAATGATAGTGCAGAAGCTGATAATCCTATCTAGAAATATCTCTGCAAAATTCCCCTTTCCTAGAAGCTGCAAGTTTCTCTTGCGTGTGTTTATATTGTTACTAGTAAATATTTTATAAATCTTACATAGTTTTTATAAATCTAAAAAACATTTACATAGGTTTTATAAATCCATTTGAATCCAAACACCCATATCTAAAAGGGCATTGTAATGAATTCTATGGGACTGTGTCTGTGAAGTCTTGGGGAGAAGGGAGTTGAGTTAAATCGAGCTCAAAGCTTACTTAATTTTAAAAACTTAAGTTGCGTTCTCAGCAATAGTAGCACCTAGAAAGATGGGGGAAAATAGGGAATGCAACAAAATTATCATCGCTCAAACTTGGAGCAGTGCTCCCAAATAGCATCCATTGTGTCTTAAGTCCATTAGGTATGCTGAGCAAATTTAGAAGTAAGCTGTGTTCAGTTGGGTTTACTCCCTAGTTAAGTCTTTTTAGGATCAGAGCCTAAAACAACTTACTTCCAAACCTTACCAGTAAACTTGCTTCCAAACCTATCAGTCAGAATTATTATTATTATTATTAGTAGTAGTAGTAGAATTATTATTATTATTATTATTAGTAGTAGTAGTAGTAGTACTAAAATTTATATACCACCCTTTATCCAAAGATCCCAGGGCGGTGCGCAACATTAAGAACATAATTTATGCAGCATAATAAACATAATACACAGCATAATAATAAAACAATCATGATAACTGCCCCCCACCCCCCAGTATACATTTAACAGACTATAGATTATTTAATTGCCAAAGGCCTGGGTAAACAAGAATGTTTAGTTTTTATTGGGCAATAGCACCTGCTCCCTGATTTGAGGTGCAGAAGTGATCTTCTTTTCTAGTTCATTCAGGATCAGGGTTTCTGCCTACCGTTAAAGAGAAGGACTTCATCATGCCCATTGCGTCATTTGGGAAGTCTGTGTCCAGTAGGCCACGTTCCAGTGGTGGGTGGTGCCAGGGGCAAAAATGGGTGGAGCAATGGGTGTGAAGCTTTCTTTCTTCTGTACAGTATAAATGGGAGATTAATGTTCACACATCTCTTTGTTCAGGTAAGCAAGAGTCATTGCACAGTGGCAGCCAGGCAAAAGCAGCCGAGAACCCAGAGCAGGATTGTCTGGGGGGAGGGAGCATGGCTTAGCAAGAGTCTCAAAGGCCAATCAGAGATTTCTGGAGGGTTCCTTTGGACCCTGGACCAGAGGTTCCCCAATACCTGAGTATGGCATTGGTCCCCCAACTACATTGTATCATGAAGCCCTACCACAATTGTTCCTCTCTAGTGGCAGGTCACTGCTAAGTGGACCTACACTGCTGTGTTTGAAAGCAGTTTCATTTAGTTCCTACATATTTATCCAAGGTAGATTTAAAATACCATGCGGGCTATTAGGATCACACACACATAAACCTTCAGGCATACAGTGGAACCTCGTGTTACGAACCGTCCTCCTTGCGAATGCTTCGGGTTACGAGCTGTGCTAACCCGGAAGTAGATGTTCCCAGTTTGCCTTGGGATGCGAGCGGAAGTCACGCGCTGGCAGCACAGCAACAGTGGGAGGCGCTATTAGCAAAAGTGCGCTTCATGTTACAGGTGGTTTCAGGTTAAAAACGGACCTCCGGAACGAATTACGTTCGTAACTGTAGGTACCACAGTACACATGAACATTTAACTTCATATGTCCTTCAGTATATGGAATCTGCTTTTCATTATTTAGAAATTCTTGTTTGCACATCAGCAAACTGTGATCAATTTAGTTATCTTAGATTAATCTATTACGGGATAGCCAAATGTCCTAAATCGAAGCTTTTGTTTGCTTAATTAAGAACCAGCTGCTTTGGATTTAATTGACTCGCAGCTGTGCAGCTGCTGCTGCTGCTGCAGTTGACATTTTAAAACTGAGCTCCCCTTGTCTCTCTCTTAGTGCACGCACACATGGTGGGGGTGTTTTTCTTGCAGTTAAAGCAGTATTACCAAATCAAACTAGCATGCTGATATCCAAGGAATGTCGGACCTCCGGTGTATAAGACGACTGGGCGTATAAGACGACCCCCGACTTTTCCAGTTAAAATATAGAGTTTGGGATATACTCGCCGTATAAGAAATATGACCCGGCGTATAATTATTATTTATTATTATTTATTATTTATACCCCACCCATCTGGCTGGGTTTCCCCCGCCAGTCTGGGCGGCTTCCAACAGATACCAAAATACATTAAAATATCACAGATTAAAAACTTCCCTAAACAGGGCTGCCTTTAGGTGTTTTCTAAAATGTCAGGTAGTTGACCTCCGATGGGAGGGCATTCCACAGGGCAGGCGCCACTACCGAGAAGGCCCTCTGCCTGGTTCCCTGTAGCTTTGCTTCTCGCAGTGAGGGAACCGCCAGAAGGCCCTCGGCGCTGGATCTCAGTGTCCGGGCTGAACGATGGGGGTGGAGACGCTCCTTCAGGTATACAGGTATATAAGACGACCCCCGGCTTTTGAGAAGATTTTCCTGGGTTAAAAAGTAGTCTTATACAAAAGTAGTCTTATACACAGGAATATACAGTAAGTCACCTGTGGGCAAAGCAAAAGGGGAAAAAAGCCAAGAAAATGTGATTGCACAATTAGCTTGTGGATATGATGTTCAATATCCGAGATGATGTCAAAAGCCCAGGTTTTACCTGGACAAATTAATTTGTTGCTCTAACTGTGCAAATTCAGCTGTTTGAGCATTTCTGTGAAGCATCAAAATATATTGTGACAAGATTGCCTGATTAGCTTAAAGGCTCCCATAATATACCTCAGACACACACACCCCAATTCTTGGCCATGACCCAGTTTGACCCCACAAGTGACTAAGAGGTTCTTACGCTATTCCTTCTCTCTGCCTCTCTTCACCACACACTCCCTAGAATTATGGAGCCTTCAAACAGGATGCTCCTTCTGCATAGTTTTAACTCACACGTGAGGAGGCAGCCTTTGAATTGGTATTTGGGCAGATATATGCAATGTTTCTCAAGCCTTTTGAGCTTAGTTTCTACTTTCAAGCACGTTGCTTTCTGGAAGGGGGCGGTCCTGTCTAAAGCAAGGGGCTTAGAGTGAGGAATTTGGCAGGGATAGATTTGAGGTATGTGAGCCTTTGGTCACACTGTTAGAAGAGGCTGCACATTGAAGAAGGAGGGGGCAGATGGATCGTGATCCTGGGGGCTGGAGTGGTGAATGAATGGGACCCTGTTGGGGGCACTACAGTGTATCAGGAAAGGAAAGGCTGAGAATCAAGAAGGTAGAAGAGTGGGAGGACAGTACCACTGTGCACTTAAAAAATAATAATCCTAATATTTTTGTCAAATATGACCCTGTTAAGGCAAATAGTACTAAACTGCATCTGCTCAGTTTGTGCAAACTGCAGCTTCAACTTGTACACCAATTAGCAATCATTCCAGGTGGTATATCTCCCTTGGTTCTTTTTTTTTAATATAGAAAAATCAGAGCAGAGGCGAATTCTTTGGTCTATATATGCCACCTGCTGGTCTCAGCTCATTACTGCCTCTCCACATGCATTCCAAGACAATGAGGAGATGCTGCAAAACCTCCTGTCTCTTCCGATGCGATAACTCACTCCTATTCTTTGTTTTTGTTAAGTTGACTTACCTTTTAGTACTCATCATTTTACGAAACAAAAGCTATGTGTATTTCTGCTGCTTCTGTAGTCTTAATCTGCGGATGAAGGGCGGTATGCAAATTCAATAAATAACAGCAACTACAACAACAACACAATATGAGAAGTGATGTAATCTGCAATGACGTTCCTTGAGTTTAGCATATGACTTCCAAAACTGTGTGAAATATAGCCCCTGCTGTTCTCTCCCCCTTTAAAAAATACAGAGCTTGTGCTAAATAGCATACTGTTAAACAAATTCACCCTCAGTCATCCATAGTTATGTTTATTGTGGGCCAGAGCAGTTGCTCCTGCCTGACATTTATTTGCAAAAGTGTCATGCTCTCAGCAGGAAGGACTGTGCTCATAAAAGGCTGTAAACATGGGGTGCCAAATGTTTGAGTAGTTTGTCATATCATAAGCTGGTCACTGAAGCTGGCTCTAAACTACCTAGGCTGGTTGAAAGTGTCTGGTTGGCTTTCCAGGATGTATAGAAGCTGAGATGTGGGTGAAGACCAGGGACTGAGAGGGAATTTTTCGCACCTTCCCCAAACAACTGCTTGTGCCTCAAGCTCACCCTGCGCTTTGTGGCTTTTACAGGCACATCTGCGTCGGCTTCGAACAGGCTGATATCTTATAGCGCAGGTTCAATGTCTTGCCACATCAATACGTTCAGTTTATAATACCAGTGATAGCGATAACCAGAGCTCCCCAGTCTCTGACCCTTAACTGACTTGGGCACTCAGCTTTTTACTGCCACTGTAAGATTTGCAAATCTTGGGTCCGCCACTCGCCTTTGGCGTTTGCTTAGGCCAGCCTTCGCCAACCTGGTACTTTTGAGATATTTTGGACTACAACTCTCATCAGCCCCATCTTGAATATAGGCCTGACCTCTTTGGAAGCAGAAAGCCAAGACTCTTGCAGCAAGGCAGATATCTTCTGTTCTCTTCAAAGATCTCCTTCCTTGGAGGTTTCTAAGCAGAGGTTGAATTGGCCATCTCTCATGGATGCTTTAGCTGAGGTTCCTGCATTGTAGGGGGTTGGACTAGATCAGGCACAGGCAAACTCGGCCCTCCAGATGTTTTGGGACTACAACTCTCATCATCCCTAGCTAACAGGACCAGTGGGCAGGGATGATGGGAGTTGTAGTCCCAAAACATCAGGAGGGCCAAGATTGCCTATGCCTGGACTAGATGACCGTTGGGTCTCTTCCAACTCTACGATTCTATAATTCTAAGTGCTATAGATGCACTCATAGGTAGGCTGGGTGATAACAATTTCCGGGTCTTCAGGGAATGGAATCCTGCAACTACTGGATGATCCCCCCCCCCACCCCCGACAGTGAGAATGCTTCATGTTGTTATGTGGCCTCATACTACAAAAATGAATGTTCAGTGCTTGTTAAAAAGACACCCCAGAGGATCGAAAATCATAGAATGTGCCTTAGTTTTCCTCCAACTCCTATGTGGATTCCATAGTTCCCATGATGCTTTGGGTGTCTGGGGACAGATGTCCCCTGGATAATACTGCCCCCATGAGTGTGTCTTTATAATGGCTTATGAAACAGATGTTGGCCCGTTGATGCTAAGGCAGAGTAGCATCATTCTCAGAATGTTTCAGTTATATGCCAGCAGGTATTTAATCTGTGCTGTTCATGTCTTTAGCGTTCTGCAAAATTGCATTAGCTTTTTACCTGCTGCCTCTGTTCCCCACTTTATTTCTGTTTTAATGGTTTTAATTATTTTGCATCACTCTTTTTATTGTTACAAGCCACCTTGCATATCTCTCTTGATACACAAAGTTCAGGGTAGAAATTACTCCAGTAAAACAAACAAACAAATTGACCACTACGCGAGGTGGGATAAAAGTCCAGAGGTCTTCTAAAATGTTGATGGATGCTTACACACCCTGGAGCCAGTCTGGTGCAATAGTATATAAAGTGTTGTTTGTTTTAGGTAGGGCCAAGCTGAAAGCTGTCCATTTAGAGAGCCTTGAGCCAAGTCATTTGTATTACCATAAAAGTCATGCAGAGAGTCCTGTGGTCTAATCACTTTACTGGGTTGTTGTCAGGATAAGAAATGAATGCTACTTTACTGAAAGGGGGCTGTAGAAATGGCAAGGAACCTAGAATGTATTTGCATAAGAGGCAGCAAACAGGAACTGCAGGTGGGAAGAACTAGCTATAATAAACAACAAACAACAACAACAACAACAACAACAACAACAACAACTTTATAAGCCACTCATCTGACTGAGTTGCTCCAGCCACTCTGGGTGGCTTCCAACAAGTTAAACACAGTAAACACAGTAAAACATCAAATGTTAAAAACTCCCCTGTCCAGTCCTTCCTTCAGGTGTCTTCTAAAAGTCAAGGATTGTTTATTTCCTTGACATCTGACGGGAGGGCGTTCCACAGGGCAGGCACAACTACCCGTGTGCCTGTATGTTTCCGAGCACAATTCAAAGTGTGGTGCTGACCTTTAAAGCCATAAACGACCTCAGCCCAGTATACCTGAAGGAGCGTCTCCACCCCCATCGTTCAGCTCTGACTTTTTAGAAAGCATCTGAAGGCAGTCCTGTTTAGGGAAGTTTTTAATGTTTGATCTTTTGTCACTTTTGAATATATTCTGTTGGGAGCCGTTCTAGAGTAGGTGGGAAAACCCGCCAGAAGAGTGGGGTATTATTATTATTATTATTATTATTATTATTATTATTATTATACCACCAAGAGGTCCCTCTGCCTGGTTCCTTGTAACTTCACTTCTCTCAGTGAGGGAACTGCCAGAAGGCCCTCGGAGCTTGGACCTCAGGGTCCGGGCTGAACGATGGGGGTGGAGATGCTCCTTTGAGTATATAGGGCTGAGGCCATTTAAGCTTCCCATCCCTGACTTAGAGGGGACTTTCTAAGAGATGCATGTTGCTTATTCCGCTATACCGCTAGCTCGGAGAACTAACCCATTGCCCTGTTCGCACACACTGTATTCCGCACAGCTTCCACCGCCGCAAAGGCTTCTCCGAGGGGCTTGGAAAATGAACTAACTTCTCCTCTTTCTGTTTTCAGGGATCCAGCACGAGTGTGGCAGTGCCAGGCAGCTCTGGAGTCGGAACAGCCAGGCAGTTTACACGGCAAAGGATAACGCGGGTGAACCTCAGGGACCTCATATTATGTTTAGAAAATGAGCGAGAGACAAGCCATTCACTATTGCTATACAAAGCATTCCTTAAGTAAAAAAAGTGGAGAACATCAAGGTATTTTGGGCGGAGAAGACACCTGGGGACACTTTTTTATATATATTTGCAGATTACGCCTTTTTGTAACGAGCATATGGGATACAGTTTAAGAAAAACACACACCCCATCAACAAACAACCACCACCACCACCACTCTGAGACAACCACCTCTTTACAAGGAACCGTTTTCTAGTCCCATTTATTACAAACTCTTTGGTGTAAGAGAGAGATCTCCCTTTCTTTGACAGTAAGGAGACTTGCAAAGGCCTGAGGAGTCGATAAGAGGACAATTTAAAGTTTAACTCATCTCTTTGATTGAGTGGCCTTCTTGCCAAACAAGCCATATTATAGAGACTGATGGAACCGTTTAGCAAATAACCAGCTACTCTGTGTCAGATCCTGTAGCAATTTCAACATTAATTGTGCATTTTAGTTCAGTTTTACTTAACGAGATCGATTATATAGGTATATGTCTACAGCAGATGACCTCATTTTATTTTAGCTTTTAAAAGGAGTCAGTTAGCAAAGCGAACTGATTTTAATAAATATTTATCTTTTCCTGCCCAAAATTGTTCAGATCCTAGATTACACTTAATTTTAAGCGTAACCTCAATTCTTTTAATCTTGTTATTATCGCTTATTAGAGGCAACCCCCACTCTGAAGGCCCACAAAGGAGGGTTACTTCTGAATGTTTTATCAGCATCTGTAAAAATAGAAAAAGAAAAAAAGAAATGCATTTTATTTGCTATAGTTTGTAAAGCTGTAAAGTTTAAAACAAAAAAAGGAAAAAGGAAAAAAAGAAAAAACCTTTTCAGCATAAATATATTTTACTTGCACTGTGTTTTTTAGCGAAAGTGAAAGCTTAGATTAAATAAAAATCAAAGTTGAGAGGAATCATCAAAAAAGACAGTTTCTCAGTGTGAAATCAAGTGTTGAAAAATGGTTGGTGTATTTTGTCAGTAAATGTACATAATTTTTGGCACATAACATTAAAAAAAATGGCTATGTAAACTATAATTATTTTGCTAAAAGACTGTATGCAAGCTATGGGCTTACTTTAAAGACGTCCAGAGCAAAATTCCCCTCTTTGTACCTATTTTTTTATTACAAATATACTAATTGGTTCTTTATATTTTCAGAGGTTATTGTATTAAATTGTCTATTGATAGTACTTTTATGACTGTAAATATGTCGGCTTTCTTTGTGTGAACTCTCATGTTAGATTTTAAGGGCAGGGGCCACCGTGAACACTTCTTGTGCAAATCCTATTGAAACGAAGGGAGCTCTGCGACATGAAATGGCATTGGGTTTCAACGGAGCCTTGTGCGAGAAGCGTTTCCGGTGGATTGCACCTTAACTCTTTTTGTGTGTAAACTGAATGCTGATCAGTATTTTTATCAAACACCCTACAAACTGTTACACCTTTTTATTTCGTCTTTTAGGGAATAAAAATCCTGTCTTTCCATTTTATTTTCATGTAAATTTTGCACAGTTCCTTGTTCATATGTAAATATTTTACTTTCAGAAATGAAGTTTTTAATTGCTATTGTTTTATATAGGATTGAAAGAAAATTAACTCCTTTATTAAAAACAAATTTATCTGTACCTGTGTATGTATTTTTGCTCTATAAAAATACTTCTGTTTCTGGATTTATTTAATTTCTCCCCCCCCCTCCCCGACCCTACACTGCTACCCCCCTCCCTTATAAAAAAAATAACATTCGAAGAAATAACCTCTCTTGGTTTTAAGCAGTGTTGGGAAGTTAACAATTCACCACGGTGATCAGTGCCTGAAATAAAATTACAAACTGTATGCCAAGGAAACTCCGCTTCTGCACTTGGAATAAATTATACAAGTTATCTAAACCTGCAAATATGTACTTTGCCTAAACAGTTCAGCGTCTTAAGATTCAGCTACTGTGGAATAGTGGTTAGAATACTGGATTTGGGAGACGGAAAACTGGGTTCAAGTCCCTACATCAGCCTTCCTCAACTCCAGCCTGTAATCTGTAGACTGCATTTCCAGTTGAAGTTTCTGAATTGTAGAGCACATTTACAAAAGTCCAATCCGGATGTCTTCAGAGCATGCAGTATTTGCTGTGCTGCCTGGGCTTTGGGGATTTCTGGTTCCGGGCAGCAGGCTGAGCATGGCTGCCCCTCCTAAGAGACCTTGCGCCAGCCACGTTTTTCCAGCAGAATAGTTGGGAAAATATTTATGCCAACCTGAGCTCAGGGTGCAATGGAGGGAGATAAATCCAATAGGTAAGTTTGGCTGCTTGTTTATTTTACAAAGGTTGAGCAGGAAAGAGCATGCAAGGAGGGTGGGGAGCGCGGAGATTGGATAGAAACACGTAGGCTTCACGCAAAAAAAGAAAGGCAGGGAAACAAATATAATTCTGAGATTAAAAAAGCTGAATCCTATGTCAGCTATGTAAATGAAGTACATTTGCAATGTATGCCAATTTTCCATAATTAATTTTGCTGGATGTTGGAAGGATATAGTGCGATGGAAGGTACCACCACCTGGGAAATGTGGCTTCTGATATTTTCCCAGGTACTACCTACAGGTTGGCAAGCTTACATTTATAGTTTTAGGAACTAGATAACTAAAAAAGCTTTCCAGGACATTTTCAAGGATGTGGACCTTTGGCCTAATATTATAGCCTGGATAGCTCAGCTGGTTAGAGCATGGTACTGATAATGTCAAGGTTGCAGGTTTGATCCCCACATCTGAATATTCCTGCATTGCAGAGAGTTGGACTTAGATGATCCTCAGCGTCCCTTCAACTCTACAGTTCTGTGATTCTATTTATTTCTGTGCTTCAATAAGGGTTGGGGAATACACCCAAGTTCAGGGCAGAGGTACCTGAGGGATGGGGATGAATAGCAAACCATGGAGGATGCTGACATTTATGATGGCGTCTGAGCTCCGTAAGACTTTCTTCTGAGTAAACCAGTTGCTTGAAAGGAACTAGTTCTAATTCAAGTTCTAGTTCAAGTTAATCCTGCCCAAAAATGAATTCGTTCCGGTTCATGTTCGTCCTTTTACAAAATGGACTAGTTCAGTTCAAGTTGTCCAATGAACATTTTTAGTTCATAAAAAGTTCATTCCTGGCAAAGCAGTTTCGGCATTCATAATTCTACAAGCTGCTGTGCAGAAGTGTAAGGTCCAAAGGCTTCCCCTTTTAATTTGTACCAGATGTACAGTTGTTAAAGGTACAAGACATCATTTTCCCCACAAGATCATATCCCTTCAGCAAGAAAGTTATAGGAAATGCTTCACATTCCTTCTGAATTTTTAGTAGTAGTGATTAAGTGCCCTTGGCGACAACAGCATCTCTGTATCTGTCTCATAAGGCTTAGAACATTGCCTTCACTTTTTGCTTTCTAACTTTATACAAGTCTGATTCGTGATTATTATTTTTAAATGAAAGCTAAGATTGGGCTTCCTCCTTAGGTGGTGGAAGAAATTAATGCAAAGACCAGGCATCCCCAAACTGCGGCCCTCCAGATGTTTTGGCCTACAACTCCCATGATTCCTAGCTAAGAGGACCAGTGGTCAGGGATGATGGGAATTGTAGTCCAAAACATCTGGAGGGCCGAAGTCTGGGGATATCTGGCAAAGCTGGACTAGAAATCATTCAAAGTTCTACCCCAAAATGAACTTAGTTGCCAGATCGACCAAAGGCAATTATTTTCATTTTTTTGAAATTAGTTTTCCAATATTATTCCAATAATAACCCCATTATAACAATGCCATTTCATATCTAATCAATACAATTATTAATACAAATTTATCAAATACCAGATTATACATTTTAGTTAGAGTGACCCCCCCCCCGTGTGCTAGGTTTGATGCCTTTTTCAGCTTTCCAAAATCTTATTAATTTCAGTTACACTCCAGTTAAAATTATAATCCTTTATAGAGCAGCTGCAATCCTGATGATTTCTATTTGTGTTGTTACATCAAGTAATTTATAAAACCTCAAGTGAGGAATCTGTTATCATTCTTTCCTGTGTGTGGCAATTACTTTGTCCATGATGTTTCTTCCTGTCCATGTATGATGTAAAATAAAAAAATTCCTTCAGTAGCACCTTAAAGACCAACTAAGTTTATATTTTGGTATGAGCTTTCGTGTGCATGCACACTTCTTCAGATACACTAGAAACAGAAGTGTCAGACCATATATATATATATATATATATATATATATATATATATATATATATACACAGTGCGGGGGGTGCGGGGGTGGGGATTGGGGGGAAGTGGGAGGGAGGGAGGGGGCAAAGCAAAAATGATATTTCAATGGGTTATAATTTTTGTTCATTGGTTTTAACGATTTGTACTATTTTCTGAGTTGATTATATTTGATTTGTTTTTTGTGTGTTGTTAATAAAGATTATTTAAAATATATATATATATATACAGAGGGTGGTGGGGGTGGGTGGGAATGGGTGATGGGCTGATGGGAGAGGTAAACCTGGCTGCTGATGGCTGCAATTAGTCCTGGGCTGAGATGGCTGTAAATGGCTGCTGATGGCTGCAATTAGTCCTGGGCAGAGGTGCTAAAGAAAGCTTGATCATGCATAATGAGATAAGAATCCGATGTCTCTATTCATCCCAGGTACTTCCATGGTTTTAAGCTTGGTAATGATTTCCAATTCAGCAACTTCTCTTTCCAGTCTGTTCCTGAAATTTCTCTGTAATAAAACAGCTGCTTTGAGATCTTGTATAGAATGTCCTGGGAGATTGAAGTGTTCCCCTACTGGTTTTTCAGTCTTATGGTTCCTGATGTCAGATTTATGTCCATTTATCCTTTGGCGTAGGGTTTGGCCTGTTTGTCCAATATAGAGAGCTGAGGGGCACCGTTGGCATTTGATGGCATACACAATGTTAGAAGATGAGCAATTAAATAGTCCTGAGATGGTATGTTGGATGTTGTTGGGGCCAGTAATGATGTTGTCCGGGTGTATGTGGCAGCAAAGTTGGCATCTGGGTTTATTGCAGGCTCTGGTCCATGTTAAGTCTGGTGGTTGTATTATTGTGGGTGAGGAGTTGTTTAAGATTGGGTGGCTGTCTGTAGGCAATGAAAGGTCTTCCTCCCAGAGCTTCTTTAGCACCTCTGCCCAGGACTAATTGCAGCCATCAGCAGCCATTTACAGCCATCTCCGCCCAGGACTAATTGCAGCCATCAGCAGCCATTAACAGCCATCTACAGGTTTACCTCTCCCATCAGCCCATCACCCATTCCCACCCACCCCCACCACCCTCTGTATATATATATAGGGTCTGACACTTCTGTTTCTAGTGTATCTGAAGAAGTGTGCATGCACACGAAAGCTCATACCAAAATATAAACTTAGTTGGTCTTTAAGGTGCTACTGAAGGATTTTTTTTATTTTGCTTCGACTCAGACCAACACGGCTACCTACCTGTAACTAGAACCATGTATGATGTGTCTGTCTTTCCTCTGATTGTTGCTGTTACCCATCATGACTTGGGTGTCCCATTGTTTCCCAAGAGTCTCTCCATCGTTCTATCCCATGGTTATTTTGCACAGAGAACTCTGGCAGTAAATAAGCTGTTCTCACTACAGTCATACCTCAGTTTAAGTATGGTTCGGTTTGAGTACTTTCAGTTTAAGTACTCCGCGGACCTGTCTGGAACGCATTAATCCACTTTCCATTACTTTCAATGGGAAAGTTCGCTTCAGGTTAAGTATGCTTCAGGTTAAGTACAGACTTCCGGAACCAAATGTGTACTTAAACCTAGGTACCACTGTATTCCCCCCACCCCCGAGCTTAGGAAAAGCAGTCCCTTGGACTGCAGATTCCACGCCACTTTCTTGGCAGCCCACAGAATCCTTTCAGCCTTACAGCTGAAGATTTATGACCAATTAGCCTTCAAGTTAGATTAAATTCCAAGGCCCTTTCAGTTCCCTTTGTAGATAGTACAGAGTAGGTTGGCTGTTTGTTTCCAGCACAATCCTTTCACACCGTAGAGCAAGCATCCCCAAACTGCGGCCCTCCAGATGTTTTGGCTTACAACTCCCATGATCCTTAGGTAACAGGACCAGTGGTCAGGGATGATGGGAATTGTAGTCCAAAACATCTGGAGGGCCGAAGTTTGGGGGTGCCTGCCGTAGAGCTTCCCCCCTTCCTCCCTTTTTCACACCTACAGTTCCATTTTTGTTGTTAAATTCCATTCCATATTAGTAATCCAATTTCTTCTAACCTCACTTGTACATATTATTTTTAACTTGCATTCCGGGGAGGGTTGCCAAATCATAAATGTAGAGAAAAAACTTTGAATAGACAAACCGTGGGCTCCTCTCCCTCCACTGTCTCTGGCACCAAAATAAATTTTATTTCAATTCAAACCTTTAAGTCCATTGCAGCTGTGTTGTTTGGCAGTTTGTGATATTATCTCTTCTTGCACGTGCCTGTACTGTAATCTCCAATTAACACGATAACCTCTGCTTCTAGGAACAGAGTTGGGTTTGCGGCAGGTGGAGTGCTTGGCAGCCAGTGCCCTTGCCTGCTCTCGCATTCCATGGGGAAGCAAGTGCCAGACCTCAGGGCAATCTGCGGGTGAAGCCTGCTCTTCTCTCACCCAGAGAGGAATGAGTTTTCCCCATCATTCTTTGTTTATCTCCTCCTGTCTCTCCCTGCAATGTCGAAGGAGACTTACCATTCCTGGCTCACCAGAAACGGAAGAGCAAAGGCAATTAATTTCAGGTGTAGTTCAGAGATTTTTGAAACCAGTTCAGTGTGCATTGTTCAGCTGAACTAGTTCATTCCAAGCAATATGGTAAACGTGTAGCATTGCGCTGTAAAGTTATCTGACAATACGTTTTTCAGTTTGGTCCAATGCATGCTTACTCAGGAGTAAATCCTCCCGAGATCAATGGGATTTATGCCCAAGTCAAAGCACGCTGAATTTGCAGCATTTGATGTGCTGTTCTGCAAGGCCTGAGAACATTTTATATTTGAGGTAGAGACTTTAAATCTCCACACTTGTGTTGGAATGCCAGCACCTGTGTTTTGTTCCACTTTGGAAAGTCCAGCTGCTGACTAAGTTTTGTATGTGTTTGTTGAGACAGAACAATGTACATGGGTTTATCACTAGCAAAAGTCCATTTTCCTCATGGACAAGGAGAATAATTGAAATAGACCATCTTCTTAGGAATTTTATAATTATATGTGATCAGCAGACCTTTGGATACGCAAAGGAAGTTGTATTCATTTTCTTAAATTTATAATCCCACTTTTCTTTTGTTATGGACACCAATGTAGTGTGCATGTATTTTCTCAGGAAGCTACCCCCACAGACTAGATCAGGCATCCCCAAACTGCGGCCCTCCAGATGTTTTGGCCTACAACTCCCACGATCCCTAGCTAACAGGACAGGACCAGTGGTCAGGCATGATGGGACTTGTAGTCCAAAACATCTGGAGGGCCGAAGTTTGGGGATGCCTGGACTAGATCAATAGCTGCTTAGCTTTAGTTAGTTGGTGGCTTCGCATGTCTTCAGACCATACCCTGACACACACGTGACAACAGGTTATGCCAGGCATAGGCAAACTCCGGCCCTCCAGATGTTTGGGACTACAGTTCCCATCCCTAGCTAACAGGACCAGTGGTCAGGGACGATGGGAATTGTAGTCCCAAACATCTGGAGGGCCGGAGTTTGCCTATGCCTGTGTTATGCAGAACAAGGGATGGGCTATACAGCTTGAAAGTAGAACAACTCTGTTACATGCAACAGGTAAATCCCCAGCATCTCCAGGTACTGTAGTTGCATCTTGAAACCCTGGAGAGTCACTGCCAGTCCGTGACAATACTGAGCTAGAAGTGCTTTTCTGATTCAGCAGAAGGCAGTTTCCTGTGCTTTTCCTTCCTTGCACAAGGAGACTGGAATGGATATAGGTGAGTGGTGCATGTTATTAAAGGAAAGGGAAAATATATAATTATGCATTTAAAAAAGCACAAATCCAGTGGTCTGTATATGCCATGTATATTCTTTTTAATGTACCTAAAATTGCTAGGCACTGTGCGAAATAGAATGAGGTAAAACAACATCTGCAGCTATGCTTATAATACGAAGTGAAGACATGGTAGGGAGGAAATTAAGGGAGAAAGAGTCACTTGAATGTAAAAAACAAATGAGAGTTGGATGTCACCTGGAAATTTATTCCTATGATAGGGAGCTTCAACAGTAAAGAGATGCAGGCAGGGGGCGGAGAGAGCAATCATGGGTTTCAAAAGACAGCAAATTGACTATAAACCTGCTTATTTTGCTAATTCTAGTAATCTCCCATGTGGCAAGAAGCCTCCAGTTGACTGTAGCAGCTTAAGGTTCCAACAGCTGCTGCAATCACTGTTGGGACAGCCCCACCTCCTCCCTCAGTGGCGATTTCCTGTACTAACACATTTACCTGTTCTTCTTCTTCTGTGAGTTGTAAAGTCACAAAAGAATGGGAGAAAAGAAAGGGAGTGAGTTCAGTCAAAACAATAAGCCACAAAATTTAGTAACTACTGTATTTTAGAGTTCAGTATTCCACAACACCTCAGACTTTCTAGCTCCCATGGCAGTGATGATAGCTGGATTTCTACTTTTGGGTGGGTGGATAAGGCTTCCTTGCTGCTGTTTTTCTTTTCTTCTTTGTCTAGCAAGGCTGCTGTGCCTGTTCAGTTTTCACCGATTTGAAATGTTTGTTGCCATGCCCTTTGAGGCTAAGAACTTCCAAGGTTAAATACAATTATGGAAAAAAAGCATTTAAAGCAATACAGTGGTACCTTGGTTTAAGAGCAGCTTAGTTTATGAACAACTTGGATTAAGAACGCTGCAAAGCCGGAAGTAGGTGTTTTGGTTTGTGAACTTTGCCTTGGAAGCAGAACATGTTCCACTTCCTGTTGAGTGTGTTCCATTTGTAAATTGAGTCCCCTGCTGCTATGGGAAAGCACGCCTTGGTTTAAGAAGAACGGTCTTCCAGAACGGATTAAGTTTGTAAACCAAGGTACCACTGTACTGGAACAACAGAACATCAATAAAACAGCATGTTTTGCACACAGCTGAACAATGCCAAAGACTGCATCTCAGGCAAATAAAAAGGCCTGTATCCAGCCATCCACTTCCAACATACATTTAGTGCGAGGCGAGCAGGGGCGGAGGAAGGGAGTTGCGGTGGGGGCAGGCCGCCCTGGGTGTCACCACTGAGGGGGTGACAAAATGCCGGGCGGCACTCACCAGTGTGGTGTAGTGGTTAAGAGTGGTGGACTCATAATCTGGTGAACCAGGTTCGCGTCTCCACTCCTTCACATGCAGCTGCTGGGTGACTTGGGCTAGTCACACTTCTCTGAAGTCTCTCAGCCCCACTTGCCTCACAGAGTGTTTGTTGTGGGGAAGGGAAATGAGATTGTTAGCCACTTTGAGACTCCTTAGGGTATCAAATCCAAACTCCTCCTCCTCCTCCTCCTCCTCCTCCTCCTCCTCCTCCTCCTCCTCCTCCTCCTCCTCCTCCTCCTCCTCCTCCTCCTCCTCCTCTCCTTCTCCTTCTTCACCGTGGGGCCTGCAGTGGGCCCGAGCCATGTGTCTCTCCTGGGAGTGACGCAGTGGCTTGGGCGCCCACAGGCTCCGCGCTGTCCAAACGGTCCGACTGCTGCCTCCCCCTCAGTTGTAGAGTGGCTGAGTGGGAGGAGGCAGGCAGACGCCTTGGAGGCCCCGCGGAGCATCCTGCCCTGCAGGCGAGCTTCTCTGGGGAGGGCACTCCCAAGATGGGATGCCAAAACCCAGAAGACCCTTTTCTTCATTTCCACCCATTCAACCTCTTGACTGGGGGGCAGGGCACCTCAAATGACCATTTCAACAATAAGGTTTGTTAAGATGGGGTCAGAATGTCCTTTTGAGTATGGAGATACGTCAGCTGTACGGTAGTTCTCCCTGTCTCTGCATCTCAGCAGCTGCAGCTGTTAGGCTCTGATACTGGTGCGCAAGGTGTTGTCTCTGCAGAGACATCACCTTGCCGACAAAGGTCCGTATAGTTAAAGCTATGGTTTTCCCAGTAGTGATGTATGGAAGTGAGAGCTGGACCATAAAGAAGGCTGATCGCCGAAGAATTGATGCTTTTGAATTATGGTGCTGGAGGAGACTCTTGAGAGTCCCACGGACTGCAAGAAGATCAAACCTATCCATCCTGAAGGAAATCGGCCCCGAGTGCTCACTGGAAGGACAGATCGTGAAGCTGAGGCTCCAGTACTTTGGCCACCTCATGAGAAGAGAAGACTCCCTGGAAAACACCCTGATGCTGGGAAAGATTGAGGGCACTAGGAGAAGGGGACGACAGAGGATGAGATGGTTGGACAGTGTTCTCGAAGCTACGAACATGAGTTTGACCAAGCTGCGGGAGGCAGTGGAAGACAGGAGTGCCTGGCGTGCTCTGGTCCATGGGGTCACGAAGAGTCAGACACGACTAAACGACTAAACAACAACTGGTGTGCAAACAACTCAGGAGGTGCATGGACATTTGCTCTCGGGTTTCTGCAGCAGTGTTCCTAGTACAGAAAAGTTTTCCTGCATCTTTTACTTCTTTGCAGCAACAGTAGCATTCCAGCTCTCTCTTAGTGAAATTCCCATTACAGGAATAAACACCATTTGGTTCTGTTTCTCAGAGTCTTTATTATTTACAAAATTTTACACTGGTCATTAACAAAGAAAGAAAAAAAAGAGAGAAACATAATCTTTTCCTCTTTTTAGCCATCCGGCCAGAGACCTGATACTGACTCATTCACATGCTCATTTACACTGGCCCAGACGTAGTTGATGGCTTGCCCTGATAAGGACATCTGTTGCTGTGGAAATTTTCCATTGGAATATTCCAACATTGTCTTACTCCTTTTGTATCCAACTGCTCATTGTGCTCTGTAGGGGAGGGTCTCCTGCAGATAGCATCTCATCAGGAGTTCTGCTCTAAAGGTTAGGCACCCACCCTTTGGAACGCCTTTCCATTACACACCAGATAGCTGGTGTCTCTATTGTCTTTTTGGCTGCTATAGATGAATTTCCTCATGTATCTGTACTGCAGGCTTGGGGAACCTTTGGCCCTCCAGATGTTGCCGACCACCAACTCCCATCATTCAGCAACTCCTGGAAGGCCAAAGCTTCCCGCACATGCTGTACCGAAAATGTTTTTACATATGAAACTGCTTTATATATCCATGCTTACTCTTGATAGGTTCGTGTTAAATTGCACGTTTCATAGGAAACAGTTCATGGATGGAAACGAATAAACAACAAACAGTTCCTCTGCCTTATAGGAGAGCCAGCTCTGAATTTCTCGTCTCTCCTGAATCTGCAGCCAATCAGTTTTCTTCTCTACAAGGAAACAGTTGCGGCACCTGGGGCTTTTTTAGTTTCGAAAAAGGTGAATAAGAGGTGGCATGATGGACACACATGAAAATTTGTGTGCTGGGAGAAAGTGGATAGAGAAAGGTTTCCCCCCACCTCGCTGACAATCAAGTTGAATGTTGGGAGATTAAGGACAGATAAAGTCTTTCTTTTTTCTTTTTTATACATTTTTGGGAGGTTTTTACATAAATTTATATACAATAACTATAACCATTCCAAAACATAAAAATAAAAAGGTTCTTTTGAACCTTTGGACCTCCTCCCCTCCCTTCATGGGTTCCATTTCCAAATATATTTGCCTTTTTCTTTTTTTCCTGCATCTTTTGCCGTTATCCATCTATTAAATAATCATAGTAACCAAAATTCATTTCACATTACAAGTGTTGTTGTATCCCTGCCAATGGTTTTAACAGTCTACAGTGGTCTTTTAAGTAAAAGATACCCTCTGGCATTCAATTTCGTTGTACTATGTACAATGACAATAAAGTATCTATCATCTATCTATCATCTATCTATCATCTATCTATCATCTTTCTTTCTTTCTTTCTTTCTTTCTTTCTTTCTTTCTTTCTTTCTTTCTTTCTTTCTTTCTTTCTTTCTTTCTCTCTCTCTCTCTCTCTCTCTCTCTCTCTCTCTCTCTCTCTCTCTCTCTCTCTCTCTCTCCATTTCCAGCACAAATTTGAGCTGCTTCTGTACATTTTCGCGATTTAACTCTGAACAGGGAACGGTGTAAGTTTTCTAAGTGGTATTGAAGCAGATTCTCTCTGGGTTGTCTGCAGAAATAGCTCAGCAAGATTTTAAGTTTAACAGTATCTTTATTACAAAAGAAGAGAGTCTGCGTTATACTATCATCTCCTGGAAGTTTCCCCTGCTTTTGGACTGCAGGTGGTGCTATCAGCCTGCACATAAAAAAATCATAGTAAGTGCACTCTTCATGAGAGTGCAAAAGTTATTTTTCCTCTATCAATTACTCCCTGGCTCCCTTTTTGGTAAGAAACAGCTTTGCTGAAAAGGAAAGTTTGCCTAAAAAGGATATATGACAAACATTTCATCGGTGGTAACAGAGACTGGAACAGGAATGTTCAAAGTTTGATACTACCAGGGGAGACTTCAGGTAGAACATTGTTTTCGAACAGTCATAAGAACATACAAAGAGCCCATCAAGTCCACAACCAGATGCCTATAGAGAGCCCACAAGCAGGACCTGGGGCAACAGCACACTTCCCACTTCTCATGCCCCCAGCAGCTGACATTCCTATTGCCTCCAGCAGTGGAACAATGGAAGGGAAATAAACAGGAATAAACTACACTAGCGTCAAGTTTGGTACAACTTGCTCTCTGTTCTGGCGGAATGCTAAGGGGGACTGGGCAAGGTGCTGAGTCTTATTTCTTTTTCTTTACTAAATTTCTATGCCACCCTCCATCCGGGGATCAAAAGATGGTTTACAATATAAAAACACCAAAATAAATAACATAAAAAGGTAAAGGTAAAGGACCCCTGACAGTTAAGTCCAGTTGCAAATGACTCTGGGGTTGCGGTGCTCATCTCGCGTTATTGGCCGAAGGAGCCAGTGTACAGCTTCCAGGTCATGTGGCCAGCATGACAAAGCCGCTTCTGGCGAACCAGAACAGCACATGAAAACGCCGTTTATTTTCCCGCTGGAGTGGTACCTATTTATCTACTTGCACTTTTTTTTTGACGTGCTTTTGAACTGCTAGGTTGGCAGGAGCTGGGACCAAGCATGGGAGCTCACCCCATCGTGGGGATTTGAACCGCCGACCTTCCAACCCCTAGGCTCAGTGATTTAGACCACAGCGCCACCCACGTCCCAATACATAACATAAAAAGCTAAAGGGACCCGTGACCATTAGGTCCAGTTGTGACCGACTGTGCGGTTGCAGCGCTCATCTCGCGTTATTGGCTGAGGGAGCCGGCGTACAGCTTCCAGGTCATGTGGCCAGCATGACTAAGCTGCTTCTGGCGAACCAGAGCAGTGCACGTTTACCTTCCCGCCGGAGCGGTACCTATTTATCTACTTGCACTTTGACGTGCTAGGTTGGCAGGAGCAGGGACCGAGCAACTGGAGCTCACCCCTTCGCGGGGATTTGAACCGCCGACCTTCTGATTGGCAAGCCCTAGGCTCTGTGTTTTAACCCACAGTGCCACCCGCATCCCTTCAATACATAACATAGTAACAAACAAAAACAATAACTCCCCCCACCTTCCTCCTACACTTTTTTGTCAAATCTTTTTTGTATTAATTTTTACATTGCCAATTTACATTCAAACATTAAAAACATCATCATTTAGGATTTCCTGAATCCTTCAGCTCCCCTCCACCCTTCCATGGTTACCACTATCAATCCCCCCCCCCCGGGCTTCTCTTATTTTCTCTGTTTTTCTTAAATAATCCATTTTTTAACCATTATTTTTAGTACATTACAAGCGTTACTCAAATCCTGCCAAAGTTTTTAGTTGTTTACAGTGTTCTCTTAAATGCATTGAATTTTTTTCCCAATTCCTTCTTAAAGTTCTTCTCTTCCTGGTTTCTCATTTTCCTGTTCAATTTCGCCATTTCGGCCTAGTCCATCATCTTCATCAACCATTCGTCTCTGGTCAGGACTTTATCTTCTTTCCATCTCTGAGCCAGTAGTATCCGTTCTGCTGTTGTTGCCTACATAAATAATCATTTCTGCTCCTTTGGTATCTCTGCACCTATAATTCCTAATAAAAAAGCCTCTGGTTTTTTTCAAAAACGTTATTTTAAAGATTTTCCCCCCAGCTCATTTTAAATCATTTCCCAGAATGCCCTCATTCCTCCTACACTTTCAAACTGCCCCCAAATCACCCTGGGCAAGAGTTTTGGAAGTGTCTGTGGCAAGAAGGAATGGGAATGTAACACTGGGTCTCTTTCTCTGAGGTTGGAGCCAGGATGACTTTCCAAGACTGTCCTGCTATAATTTTATCTGATAATTATAAGCTGCCTTGGGATTTCTCTCTGAGCTGAAGGACAGTGCAGCCAGGGCCGGTGCTAGGTTTTTTTGCGTCCTAGGCAGATCATCTTCTGGCGCCCCCCAGGGGGTGAGAGGGAAAGAGAGAGAGAGAGTGTGTCTGTGTAAGGGTGGGAGGAGTGAGTGAGAGGGAAATAGCGAAAGAGAGGGAGGGAGAGAAGAGAGAGGGAAGGAAGGAGGGTGCCGTCCGGGGCCGGGGTCTGCCTGGCAGGCCCAGCAGGGCCAGGATCTCACGCTGCATCTCTCGCCCGCTGAGGCGTCGCTGCTGGGGTGGCTGCTGCTGCTGCAAGCAGGAGGCGGCGGCGCGGCTCGACACCCGGCGTGCCCAGGGCTCTCCCGCCAGCAGCAGCAACAGCAGCATGGGGAAGAGCAAGGGGATCGGGGCCGGCGGGAGCTGCATCCTGGCGCCAGCTCGGCGGTGGCAGCATCAGCCCGGCCAGGGCGCTGGCTGATCAGGCACGTCACAGCAGCTCTTTAAGAGGCTTGAGGCTGGAAGCACGTGCTGTTGCTCGTCGGACGGGCTGGGCGGCCCGCTCGCTTGCTCCAGCCCTGCCCTCCGCCGAGCAACGTGAGGGGCCCTGAGCGCGTGCAGAGTGTCTCCCTCACCTTGGATCGGTTCCCAAGGAAGGTGGGTGGTGGCGGCGGCAGGCCAGCACCCCCTCCATTTTGGTGCCCTAGGCAATGGCCTAGTTTGCCTACATGGACGCTCTGTCCCTGAGTGCAGCAAAAATTACAAATCGGCCAAAGGAGCCGAATGCAGTATGTTAAAAGAGAGAATCTCAAGGAGGTTGGAGCGTGGGTCGTGGTTCTGGGGGTGGATGTGTGTGGGCCTTCCTTCCACGGATGCCTTGCAGTTGAAAGAGAGAGCCATTTTCTCAGGGTTGCTTCCTGTATTGTGTTGTTATTAAGGCTGGGAGTGGCTGCGGCAGATCAACTCTCTGCACCCACCGGTGCGTTGTCTGAATGAGCGAGCCAAGTGTTAGCTTATTAGGTAGCAAGAAAGCGTCAAACAGGCTCTTGTTAAAGCATCGGCATCAGCAACAAAGCAGAGGAGGTTGGAAAGACTGGTTGGAGAAATGATGTCTTAGCAGGTCAAAACAACTTGTGAAAGCAATAGCAGACTTTAAAGAAAATAATGATGCTACACATTTGGAGGAAGCAAAGGCAGTGAATAAAACAAATACAAAGTCTTGGTGTTGGAACAAGGCAGTATCCGAGGGAAGAGGCTGTAATAATCATGATCATAAACAATCTTGTCATATTCTTGTAGAAAGCTCTTAAGAACTTTAGAATCAAACTGGGACTCTCTTACTGCAGAAGATATTTGGATCTCTTCTTTTCGGCGGTGTAAACAATTGGGATTGTGGCTTGTTAAAGAGACATATAAGGTTCTTAATTACCAAATGGAGAAATTGTGATAGCTGTCTTCACTTACACAAGGTAAAAAAAAAATGCAGATTGGTAGTATCACATTGATAGATTCTATTATTATGCCACAGAAAAATAAAAGCTTTAAAATTGGGTTTAGGAAAAATTCCAGCTGAAGTTAAGCACCCTGTCCCCCAGTCCCTTTAATGGAAGCATCTGTTTATAAATGTGTATTATAACAACCACCACCACCACCACCTTCCCAAAACCAAATTGAGATAAGCACTCAATAAAGAGAGAAAATAGTATAATCACCATGCAAGCTTTGTTCAAGCAAGTCAGGATGGCTGCTCAACAAAAATATCATCTGAAGGCTCCCCTCCTTAGTTTCAGAAAGCTGCTAGCCTTCAAACCATACTATGGGGCAATCCCGCAACCAAAGTTTCAAAACAAAGATTTGATTTATTTTCCAGATTAATAAATTCCTCTGACTTTTATTTCTTGCATTAAAAAAACCTAACACCCTACCCATCATGGGGGTCCTTGCCCTTGATAGCCTTCTAAGTCTCTGCAGGAAAGGGACCATGAGTAGAATCATAGAATATCCCAAGGGACACCTAGTCCAACCCACAGTTGTCCCTGGATGGGCCCGAACCACCAACCTTTTGGTTAACAGCCAAATGCACTGACCCATTGCGCCACCTGTGGACCAACATCATGGGAGGCGTTCTAGGACTAAGGTGAAACTGTGAAGCTCCCTCGTTATTTTTGCTATTGGATGCTGCAGTTTGGTTACGTAATCTTGTTATATTTATAGTAGTGAAATGTGATTTATTTTGTATGCTGTTATATTTGCCATGCTATGAAGTTGTTGCTGTTTTTTTCTTTTGCTATGTTATTAAGACATTGTTTTAATCGCGTTTGCGTAATGCGCTCCCGTCTCTTTGTTACGATCTGTTTTGAGCACGGTTTTGTGTGTGTAAAAGCGGTATACAAATAGAAGGAGCACGTGAGATCGAAGCACATTTTTTTCTCCTGAAGAAAAGCAAGCTGGCTGGATCTTCAGCAGCCTCCCCTGACTCTCCTGGCAACCAAAGACACCTTCACCCTTGTCATACCCTCGTTTCAAAAGGGCTCTGCTGAGAGGTAATCTTATTTGTAATATAATCAGTCTGTTTACTGGTTGGGGAAATATCATCAAGTATTACTTTAAGATACTTAGGAGATGTGACATACTCTCAAGTAGAAGCCACCCCTTTAGAATGTAAAGGTATTAGTTGGCTGGATTTGCTAATAGAAAAAACAAGCTTCAGTTTTATCAAGCCTGACAGTGGGAGAGCAGTTTATTACGCTGGCTGATCACATACACTGTTTCAGAGAGGAAGGGTATTAGAGAGAGATGGCACATCATTAGCAGTAAGTAGAGGTGCGTTGCCATCTGCATACATAAATCACTCCCAGCAAACATGGAACATGATATTTCCTTCTCTTGGGAGTCAGAAAAGAGTGCAGGGAATATAGTGCCAGGGGCAAGGCAGGCAGGTGGGTAAGGGAGAGACTGGGGCAACTGGAAATGAGAAAAATCGTGCATTTGGGAAGCCTGCAAGTTATTTTCACACCTAGATCCAGTCTTGGTTGAATTTTAACACACAAATAAGGACGCTGCCAGTATTCTTGCCTTTCCCAACCAGATGTTTTGGACGACAAATCCTCTCAGCCCCAGCCAGTGTGGTTGGGTGACAGTGGGTGGCTCAAATTCCACAAACTGGGACTTCTTTTGCCTTCTCCAAGGCTTCTCCAAAGTAGTTGGTCCCTTCCAAATCTACGATTCTTTGAGATCTGGGTTTAGGATGTGAGGACGTCCTCTGAAGGCTTGGAGGCTGTGCCAAGAGGCAGCAGCAAAGAGGGGCAAATGGGGGCAGGTGTTCCCCACACAGACCAGCAGCTTGCTCCCTCTCATCTCTTCCATTGCTAGATCCTTGCGGTTATGTAAAGAAAGGCACTTTTCATATGCAGATTATAACTAGGAGTGTTCATATGTCCTTCTTTACAGAGAACAGTCATCTATTTGCAGGTGTCTTTGGTTTTGAGGGCTGTGCAGTCTGGCTTAAAGACAAGAGGCAAGATTCAACAAAGGGGGCCTGGTAGCAGAAGCAAGTGCTAGGACTTCTGCTAGTGCAAACAGTGCTTTCTACTCCCTCCTCCAATGACAGCCCCATGGCCCCCCCATTCCCTTGGGCTGCATGTCAGGGGAGCCCTCAGAACCACGCACAGGGGTAGATCATTCTGCCTGGCAAGCTGAAATTCTTTTTGCTGGTGGAATGATCTCCTATGTTGGATTCCTCCCATATAATGGCCACCAACCCAAGTTGATGGCCACCAACTTGGATTAGACAAATTCAGGGAGCACAAGGCTATCAGTGCTACTAACTCTCATGCCAATATTTTGCCTGCTGGAAACGGCAAGAGGAGAGAGTGCTGCCACTGTGAGAACAGGATGCTGGATGAGATGGGCCACTGGCCTGATCCAGCAGACTCTTCTCACATTCTTAGAAGGGGAGAACAAGGAGCCTTGAAGTTTCCCATAAACGGTTAGCGGCACCTGATCAGAAGACGGAACAGGTACACAAGTCATATGGTGTTTTCCCCAATATGGAGAGATGTAACATATTTCTGCTCAAATTCTAGAAATTATTTCCATTTTGTGTCTATTAATTTAAATCACCATGTATTTAAATTAACCTCCCATTACCTCCTGGCAAATAGAAGGGGAAGAAATGGAGGCAGTGAGAGATTTTACTTTCTTGTGTTCCATGATCACTGCAGATGGTGACAGCAGTCACAAAATTAAAAGACAGCTGCTTCTTGGGAGACAAGCAATGACAAACCTAGACAGCATCTTAAAAAGCAGAGACATCACCTTGCCGACAAAGGTCCGTATAGTTAAAGCTATGGTTTTCCCAGTAGTGATGTATGGAAGTGAGAGCTGGACCATAAAGAAGGCTGATCGCCGAAGAATTGATGCTTTTGAATTATGGTGCTGGAGGAGACTCTTGAGAGTCCCATGGACTGCAAGAAGATCAAATCTATCCATTCTGAAGGAAATCAGCCCTGAGTGCTCACTGGAAGGACAGATCGTGAAGCTGAGGCTCCAATACTTTGGCCACCTCATGAGAAGAGGACTCCCTGGAAAAGACCCTGATGTTGGGAAAGATGGAGGGCACTAGGAGAAGGGGACGACAGAGGACGAGATGGTTGCACAGTGTTCTCAAAGCTACCAACATGAGTTTGACCAAACTGCGGGAGGCAGTGGAAGACAGGAGTGCCTGGTGTGCTTTGGTCCATGGGGTCACGAAGAGTCGGACACGACTAAACGACTAAACAACAACAACATGCCACTTCAGCGTTGAAACCTCTGAGCCATTTACGTAGAGCATAACACATACAGTAGAATGGTTAGTAGAAGTCAGAAACGCAAATGTCATGTGAATTGGTGCCCTGTTATGTCTTCTTCTTTTTTGGCGATGCAATTCTTCTCTTCTTCTTTTTGGCAATGCATAATTGACCATCCTAATGATAACTGAAACATAAGCTGGAAATAAGACTCTAAGCGAGCTCACTCTGGCAATTTAAGAGCAGCAACAAAATCGATAGGATTTGCAAAGCTTGCCTTCCTCTGAAATGCACTTTGCCTGTTCTGTATATGAATATTTCTGGTGCTGCCACTAGAAATATTTGGGGGAAACAGGTGGTGGGGCTGGTACCCCAGGAATTGCCTCTCCGCCCATCTCTATTTCTCACCCATCAGACTTTGGTAACAGCAATACTAATGATTAAAAGCCTAGTTGAGAAGGTCTCACACTCTGAAGCAACAATCTGGCTGGGCTTTGCAGACCTTTCATCCTGCATCATGTCTGGTTTTTTAAAAATACAATCAAAAAGAGACATTGGGTTCAGAAAGCATGGCTGCATGTTGGCTGAGAGACATTCCAAATTAGTATGCAGAATCAGAACAAGCCATTTTTTTCTCCAGGCAAAGGGAAATGTTACAAATTTTGATATATATAAGGAATCCAGACTAAATGAATCCATAAAAATGTAGGTAACCATCACCATCATATATATATATATATATATATATATATATATATATATATATATATATATATAATGTAGACGTCGTAAGTGCAACTGTTTAGGCATTGGACAGAATTTACTTATTTATGGACACATCATCAATGGGTCTTTGTCCCTGGTGTTTCAGAGGCAGTAGTATAACCCATCTCAATTGGCTGAAGCAAAGTTTATCAGATGTTTAATATAAGGATAAAGCAAAGCAAGGAAATAACAGGTACTAAGGGAGAAACCTTTCCTCCCCAATGCTCCAGATTTAGAGTGGTGCGTGGAATTTCCCACCCTAAGACCCCTCAGGGCACTGAGTCAAAGGGGGCACACAATTGAGAAGATCCAAATTTTGGCCTTGCACAGGGCACCATATTACGAAAGATTATTAAAGCCTGCTTCTTTCTCTAGACACAATCACAATACAAATTGCTCTCTAAACAGCAGTTATCATTACAAAATATCCCCCCATGCTAATTGAGGATAATTTCTACTGAGATTGTGGCTGGGGGAGAAGGTGGAAACCTCTCCCACCCCCAGCACGCTGTAGTGTCAATGATCCCGTCATGCCTAAATTTTTTTTGCGGGGGAAACTCACAATATGATTGCTACTCATGTCATTAATGCAACAAGTAGTTAGGCTCTACCTTATTATTATTATTATTATTATTATTATTGTTGTTGTTGTTGTTGTTGTTGTTGTTGTTTAGTCGTTTAGTCGTGTCCGACTCTTTGTGACCCCATGGACCATAGCACGCCAGGCACTCCTGTCTTGCACTGCCTCCCGCAGTTTGGTCAAACTCATGTTCGTAGCTTCAAGAACACTGTCCAACCATCTTGTCCTCTGACGTCCCCTTCTCCTAGTGCCCTCAATCTTTCCCAACATCAGGGTCTTTTCCAAGGATTCTTCTCTTCTCATGAGGTGGCCATGGAGCCCTTCATGGATCAATGCCTTGTCGTGGCGAAGGGGCTTGAATAACTCAGAGAAGCTATGAGCTATGCCATGCAGGGCCACCCAAGATGGACAGGTCATAGTGGAGAGTTTTGACTAAACGTGATCCACCTGGAGAAGGAACTGGCAAGCCACTCCAGTATCCCTGCCAAGAAAACTCCATGGACAAAGACAACAGGCATATAAAAGTTATGACGCTGGAAGATGAGCCCCTCAGGTCGGAAGGCGTCCAACATGCTACTGAGGAAGTACAAGTAGATTCAGAGCTGATGAAGCGGCTGGGCCAAAGCCGAAAGGACGCTCAGTTGCGGATATGCCTGGAAGCGAAAGGAAAGTCTGATGCTGTAAAGAAAAATATTGCATAGGAACCTGGAATGTAAGAACCATGAATGGAGGTAAGCTGGATGTGGTCAAATTATTATTATTTTTATGCATATTTCAGATGGTGGTGCTGGAGGAGGAGGACTAGGGCAGAGTGTCGTTTGCCCAAGGTCATCATTGCAAAGGTGAGGTTCGAAACAGGGACCCAGAGGTGGTTTTAGGGCAGTGTGACTGGTTCCCCACACTGGGCACCAAGCCGAGAGGGTGCTTGGTAAGCACTTGGCCAGCTATGGGAAACAGTTGTCAAGTAGATGATGAGGTCAAGAAGACTCAAAGCATCTTGTGTGTGTGGCTGTGTTTTATGTTATTTTATTTGTTAAAAAAATCAACATGTTAAATTTATATGTATCTTAATGTTATTTTCTTTTAGGGTTAAACTCCCACGCAAAGAAATGGAAGAAGGAGGAGAAGGAGAAGGAGAAGGAGAAGGAGAGGAGGAGGAGGAGGAGTCTCTTTTGGACAGGATCATCATGGATCCTGTTCAGCAAGTGGATCCTCTTCTCCTTTTTACCGGCTATGCAAAACTCCAGTGCGGCTGAAATGTGTTAAATAAGAACATGTTAAATATGAGTCTGCAGCAAAAGTAGTAACTCAGCAGGGAAAATTTCTGCAAACCTGGAAGATTCAGTGTCTGCTCCTCTCTGACAGTTTTCTGCCTTGCCTGGTCAGCATTACGTTTTAAGAAGGTAGGTACATTCTGGCAGGTTTGACATATGGATGGCGGTGTGATTGAGAGTGGCAGCTTTGTCAAAATGTCAGTCTGGATGTGGTGGCTTTTGAGATGTGGGAGTTGGAAAGTGACAGACGGAGATAGAGAAGACAAAGGCGGCAGCAGCTATCTCGTAACTAAAATGCTCAGCACCATTCGCTTTTAGAAACACCTCTGGGTGCTTTTTTTTAAAAAAAAGTTTTTTGGGACTTGGGGAAGTGAGTTGTGAAAAGTTTGAACAAGATTGTCTTCCTCCAGTTTGAAAAAAAACACCCTATCCCTTTCCCGGGTCTGGTGTTTCACTGCAGGTGTATTTTTGTGCAATAGGAGGAATAAGCTTCTGCAAAGCCCAGTGCCTCTTGGATGCAAGGAGGAACAAACTGAGAAAAACGGGTCTGTTCTGAGCAACATTAGCCGTGTTTAGCATTCTAATAAGTTTATTATGTTGTCATTTAGATTGCCTAATTCTCGGTCTGTTGAGAATCACATGCACGCTGCATCGTGTGTGCTATGCACCTTGGTTTGAGAACAGCTTAGTTTATGAACAACTTGGATTAAGAATGCTGCAAACCCGGAAGTAGGTGTTTTGGTTTGTGAACTTTGCCTTGGAAGCGGAACATGTTCCGCTTCCTGTTGAATACATTCCATTTGTAAATTGGGCCCCCTGCTGCTATGGGAAAGCACGCCTTGGTTTAAGAACACTTCGGTTTAAGAACGGACTTCCGGAACGGATTAAGTTCATAAACTAAGGTACCACTGTGATGAGGAAAGGTCAGCACAAGTTAGGTCAGAAAGACAGACTAGGAACCCCGGAGGTTCCCCTCTGCCTCTCTACTTTCTCCATATGCAAACCCATAAGCTTCCGACACTTATTTCAGGCTGTTCTCTCCCCATCCCCATTCGAGACTTTAAAACATTTATTTAGCATGTGTGGCATATTTAGCTGTGGAAATCTATGCCACTGTTTTAGTTACTTTTAACTGGTCTGTTTTAAAAGTGTGATCTAGTGTTAGTCTTACTCAGAGTAGACCACTGATATCAGTGCACTTACTTAAGTCTGTTGATTTTGATGAGTCTGTTCTGAGCAACATTAGCCGTGTTTAGCATCCTAATAAGTTTATTCTGTTGTCATTTAGATTGCCTAATTCTCAGTCTGTTGAGAATCACATGCACGCTGCATCGTGTGTGCTATGCACCCAAAAGACAGCCTGTAAGTAAGTGCATATCTAAGTAGCAAAGAAGGAGCTACCACGGCCAATCTGCCCACAATGAGAATGCATAATTTGCCATGCTGCAGTTGTGTCATTCAGATTTTCAGCTGGACCCAAACTGAGCCCCTCGCATGTAATCAGTTGCGCAGATAAGACTGTGAAATGGGAAGGGCTAGTATTTCAGTGTGTAAAAGAGCTTTGGGATACATTAGGTAGGATAACAATTTTACGATGGATATAAACCCCCGTGCTTCAAGATAGAAGCCAAGCACTAACTGCTGGGGTCAAGAGGAAACATCTCCCTGGGGCATCTTAGCACATAATTGTCCATTACAGAAGTTTTACACCTTCCTTCCAAACTTGCCTGCACACTAGCTACTGATAAAGAAAAGGTTCTGCGGCAGACAGTAGATGGCCCACTGGTCTGGCCTAAGATGGGCCAAAAAAAAGAGAGAATATATGCATTATTCCCACCACAGTCAAAATACGGTGCAGATTTGCATTAAAAAATGCCTATGCTAATTTAGATGCATGTTTAGAAATAATGACTACAATGCAATGAATCTAACCACATTCATGTATTCAATTTAGATTTCTACTTGCTGTTCAAGCAATGATTCCAGGATGGTTTACATTGCATTAAAATGCACAAGAGCAGTACAAATACAATTTATGAAAGCAGGGGAAAAAAGAAGAAACAAAATCCTATTAACCTGGGATAACTCTGGGACCTCCAAAAAGGGCTCCTTGCTTTTTACTGGTCATAGTAATACCAGTAATCCACAAAACCCAGGGCAAAAGGTCTGCCAGGCTGGTGTGTTGAGAATGCTGCTTTATGGAAGCAAAATAAAAAAATTCCTTCAGTAGCACCTTAAAGACCAACTAAGTTTATATTTTGGTATGAGCTTTCGTGTGCATGCACACTTCTTCAGATACAGTGCATGCACACGAAAGCTCATACCAAAATATAAACTTAGTTGGTCTTTAAGGTGCTACTGAAGGAATTTTTTTATTTTGCTTCGACTCAGACCAACACGGCTACCTACCTGCTTTATGGAAGTGAGTCATGGGCAACTTGAACCCACCAGGAGTGATGCTTCAATGCCTTCTATATGCACTGTGTCAGAAGATTTTGGGCATCACATGGCAGGACCGAGTCTCAAGCAAAGATGTGCTCTCCCAAGCCCACATTCCCAGCATGTACACACTCCTGTCTCAGTGACATCTATGCTGGCTTGGTCATGTACACAGAATGGAAGATGGCAATATCCCCAAGGATGTGCTCTACAGGGAGCTGGCTTTAGGCACAAGACCTGCTGGCAGACCAACTATGTGTTACAAAGATGTCTGCAAATGTGATATGAAAGCTGGCAACGTCAACCCTGCCATGTGGGAATTCCTTGCCGATGATTGCAGTGCTTGGAGACAGACAGTCAGGTTGTGGATCCACAGCAGTGACCAGAGAAGAAATGATCAATGGGAGAAACTCAGAGAGAAGAAACGTCAGGGTGCATGTGAAACAGTGAAACTGGAGGAGAATAAGAATAAGAATAAGAAAAACAAAAAATGCCCCAGCTGCAACAAAATGTGTCTCTCCCATATCGGTCTTTACAGCCACAGCAGGCACTGTAACTCCACCAATAGTTTGCCTTTGCTTCTGATGGCTCACTCCTCCGTTGTTTCTTGAGATGAATGGATACCAACAACAACAGGCATGACAAAAATGTGAGCTCTGATCTTACTTTCAGGAACAATTGTGGGGGGAACTCTGATGAGGAGGCATGCGAGTTTGTGTGGTGCAGATGCTAACTGCTGATGGGAAATTTTGAGGCTCCTGCTCTCCCTCCTTATGGTTCATTATCTTCCAAAAATAAATAAATTCAAAAGTAGACAAGCTCCGGTGCTTCTGATAATCAGCTGTTCATTTTGCTCAATGTGCATTGGAGAAATCTGCTTTGTCAGGAGCTGCAAAACCATTCAATTTATTAGCTTCAACAAATCGGGACCCATTAGGTCCAAACATTAACCATTTTTTCTTGAGGCTAACTCTAATCTCAAGGTGACACTCCCGCTCCCACTAGGATTTTGTTAATGTTTAGACCTAATGAATCCCGATTCGTCGAAGCTAAGAAACCAAATCGTTTGAAATTGAGCAAATATGTGCATTTTTATGCACATTAAAAACCCCAGGACCCGCGTTACTTGGCTGGAGAACTGCACTCCAAATGAGTGCAACTGTCCAAGGATGGCTGCTGTTTGAGAGCTGCGTATTATTTGAGAAAGTGTGAATTAGGTTGGTTTGCCTTTAAATGCAAACCCCTTTCGATTTCTCCTCCATCCCTAACTGCAGTGCACCCCATCTTCTCCAGCAGTAAACATCATGCTTTAATTGGCCAAAGAAGCCACTTTGAGGAACAAGAAAGAGAGAGAGAGAGAGAACAAAACACAAGGCAGATTTTGTTATATAAAGGAGGACTTAGTTGAGATTCATGTTTCCAGAAAACTCTTGCTCTTCACTTTTTAATGAGATACAGTATGTGAGAAGCAAGGTTATGTGTGTGTGTGCACACACAAGGAAGAGAGAGGCATCTTCGTGAGGCTCCCACAAGTATTTCCTTAGCATGTTTAATTAAACAAATGGGAGGAAAAAGGAATTCCCCTTCCTCTCAGGCACGGTGGTGTCCATGTTCCTTCTCACTCGACAAGCTGCTAGACCCCTCTGGGAGAACAGCCCGAGGGCTCCCCGAGCAGAGCACAACTCTTTTTCTTGTAAAAGCCACAGATACTTCCTGCCTCGTTGTGCAATGCGCCGCTGTGAGAAGTCTCTGTGGTCCTATACAAGAAACACAGCTGTGGTGGGGAGTTCAGCAGTTTAGGCTGCAATCCAAATTCCATTTACCTTGGAGAGTCGTCCACGACTGGACCTAACGGTCAGGGTACCTTTACCTTTAAATCCCATGGAACTCAGGAGGACTCACTGTCAAGTAGACATGGGTGGAGGATTGCATTGCAGGATCCTCAACCAGTGTGCCCTATTGGGTTCTGCTGTAAAGTTTGAGGCCAGGCAAAGACTATGTCAGTGCCCGGCAATGTCCTGCATCGGTTGTTTTGTTGTTTTTGTTTTGATTACATATACTGTATTGTGGTTTTTATGTTGATCTCTTCTGTGAACCGCCCTGAGACCTCCCGGGTATAGGGCGGTATATAAATTCAATAAATAATAATAATAATAGTTGATATTCCTGCATTGCAGGGAATTGAACCAGATGACCATCGGGTCCCTTCCAACTCTACAATTCTATAATAATTGTGGACTGTTCCCCCATATGCAATGGAATCCCACCAGCAACTTTTCACTCAGCTCATTTCTAGGGAAAATTCCTGTGCATGGTGAAGGCGATTGTCTCAGAGAACTATGGAGTGGAATGGAAGCAAATTTTGGTGAAGAATTGCTAGCTCATGGTTTTAAAAGGCCTCATTTTTTGGGGGGGGGTGAGGTCCAGATTTTGCCATTCCAATTTCAAACACTTTCTTTTTCCTTTTGCCTGAACTAATACCGGTATTCCCCTTTGGATCACTCTGGATCCCAGATTCATATTTTCCAACTTCCTTATTGAGTTTACAGGACGCTGTTCCTTTGATCCCTTCTTGGACTGGTAGTTATAAATTCTGTTCTTTCTTCATCTTGAAGTTATATATCTGGAAATTTAGTAGTTTTTTTTAGCTAGTTTGTACTGGAGGAAGTTTCAAGAGGATGCAATTTAAGTCTTAGTAATATACATGATTTATTGGGTAATTATTTTTATTTGCCAATCCCATCTTGCTCTTTTCTGTTTAAACACTGCTTTTTCATTTCATGTATACATTATTTTTATTCTTTATTCAGTTTGTTCTTATATTTACTGATGAGTTTGTATATTTTCCTAATTTCCCTGCTTTCATTTCAATACATCTTTCCCACTTACTTTCATTTCTGGCCCAGTCCAGTTTTGGTTGCCACCACTAGTTCCCCGAGTCAAGCTCAACGGAGCTAAAATCAAGGACCTATTTGCACTGACCTCTTTATCTTGTTCTAATGGGGCTTGATCCTCACAAGGGAAGTGTTTGAAATGGCCAGAATCAGTCAGGTCAAGGCCAGACAAGTTGGCCCTACTGGCTGAGCTATGGGAGATGTTGCCTCAGCCAAGGATCAGTGTTACCTGGAGGCTTAAGAAGGCCGACAGAGCTTCACCTTCCAGTGGCTCCACCCTTGGGAAGAGCTGTATGGAATTCTGACTGGTTCTGCAGTCACATGATGCAACATGTCTATGAAGCAGGAGAAGCTGCAGACAAGTTGTTCCTACCAGTTGGCTGATAATGAGAGAGCCATTTCTTCAGGCAAGGGGTGCCGAGGGCTCCCCTCCCCTAAGTGGGATGAGCTGTGTCCAAATCTGAGCCCTCCTTGGGGTGACGCTGGGACCCTGATGTGGTAGACACAGCCAAATTTAATTATGCCCTCTTCTTTTCACCATCACTTCCTCTTTTAACCACACCCCTTTATGCCGCCACTTTTGTCACAACCTTTTAGCTCCACCTTTATCCACAAGACTCTGCAAAGCTGGTTTTCCGTGGGCATGCGGCTGGCCACTGTGATATTAGAATCCTGGTTGAGATGGGCCCCTGACCTCATCATGTGTCTTATGAACCAGGTCTATGCTTCCTCCTGCCTTCCACCACCTTTCGGATGCTTCTGTTTTCATGCCATTCCACCCCTCTCTCTTGCTCTCCTTCCTTGATGGTTTCCCACCATGCATGGTTTTTGGGCTTCAGCCTTTAATGCAGAGACTTTCTGGAAACCAGTAAGGCCAAGATATGGCCTTCTTTACTAGACTCCAGCAGGGACGCCAGTTAAAACTGTGAGATGAAAAGAGCAATGCATTGTGATCCCAAGTAGCCTACATTTCTTTGCCATCCTTCAAAACATCCCTAACTGGAAACAGACACTTCTACCTTATCTGGGAAAATAAATAAACAAGCAAATAGATGCACTGAGTGAAACATACACCAGCTCAAACTCTCCTCTTGTCATTTTAATTGAATTGTGTAATCTTGGTTTAGTTTGATAAAGGAGGGGGGTAGTAATAATAATAGAGAGTTAATTAGCAGTTCACAAAACCTGTGGGCTGAGAGCAGTCTGCCAGCCATAACAGGGACATCTCATGTAGATTACATTAATTTAGTAACCGTGGGTTGCCTTCCTTCCCGCAAATGTGGGAGGGAGAATAACATAATAAACTATAGTAGCCTGGCATGCAGATAGGATTGTGCCCTGGGAGGAGGTCAGCTTTTTGAGACTCTGCAGCCATCTGCATGTTAACAGCTCTTGATGGTTTCTCCTCGCCTTGGAGAAAGGTGAGGGCGGGCTTGGTTTATGTGGGACCTTTTAAGAAAACAATAATAAATTGAGATTCCTTGCTCCCGCAAAATAAAGTTGAGCAGGTTGGAATGGGAGGAGAACACAATCAAAGCTCCTGTAGCAGTGGAGACGAAGAATGGTAAAAAAATGCCTACCCGTCAAGTGTCCCTATTTTCCGGGACGTTCACAGATTTGCAGAAGCAATACTGGCAATCTGGGATCGTCTCATTCTCCTCCCTCCAGTGCCACCATCTCCGAGCATGGGAGGAGCATGGTCTGGTGCTCGCAGCTGCCGCTTATCAGGAGGACCTTCGTGAAGTGGGACCCTCGTGCGCATGGTAGGTACTTCCTCGCCAGAGCAGAGGCAGAGGACATGCATGGTGCTCTTGCCGGCTTTTCTCTGCTGCCTCCAAAACTGCCACCACCATCAGGTATACCTGCCAGCCAGGTATGGGTTATGGCAGGGGAGGCAGCCAGCTGACTTGTGCGTCATTTGGTGCCGTGCTCCTGTGCAAGCCAGCCAGCCAGCCAGCCAGCTGACACGCGTCATGATTTTCTGCTGAAAAATGTTGGAGGGTATCAGGGCCGGATTTAGGTTTGATGAGGCCCTAAGCTCCTGAAGGTAATGGGGCCCTTTATATGTCCAGCTGTCCTTCGTCAACAACAAATTGTCACTGTTTTTGTGTGTGTTGAATGTATGCTATATGGTAATTTATGGACTTAATAGGTACAGTCATACCTCGGTTTAAGTACGCCTTGGTTTGAGTACTTTCAGTTTAAGTACTTTGCGGACCCGTCTGGAACGGATTAATCCACTTTCCATTACTTTCAATGGGAAAGTTCGCTTCAGGTTAAGTACGCTTCAGGTTAAGTACAGACTTCCGGAACCAATTGTGTACTTAAACCGAGGTACCACTGTATCTAAAGCCATTTGCACATTCAGAATGTAGGCACCCTATATATAGAAATGACCAAACCAGTGATATTTTAGGGAGCAGGCTAGCAGGCGGGGCCCATTACTTACATCATAGGAGCATGCACAACACGAATCATTGTTGCTGTATGTAGGTTTTATTTTATTTGTATTTTATCTTATATTTTGAAAATGTACATCCAGGTTTTTTCCCCTTTAATTTTTTGTAGGGCCCCCAGGAGAGTGGGGCCCTAAGCTATAGCTTGTTTAGCTTATACTTAAATCTGGAACTGGAGGGTATGAAAATTGGATTCTGAAAAATTTCAGAAGCACACCCACACCCTTAAGTGAAATGCACAATGTCTCAAGAAAACTGTTACCCATTCACAGCTCTCATGCGGCCCAGCAAGTTGTCCACAGGAGAATGTGGCCTGTTCCTCACTCCTGTGTTAAGGGCTTGTGATCTAGCCATACCAAATTGTTTTGGCATGCTTTTCCAGCTTATGGGCCACCCCTTTGGCTACCCCTGTTCTTGCAAAGTGTGTTTATTCTTGGTCTGTGTGCCTGGAGCCAGACCAAACACGACACCGCCAGATGTATATCAAACACAATTGCCATACTAAAACCTCAAATTTACTGCCATGACATCTCCAAGCTAAAATTGTTTTGTGGATATTTTATTTCATTGGGACTTTGTCACTGCAAGCGTTATGATTTGGTGATGAAAACTGGCACCCTTTGTATTATGTCATTGGTTCTAAACTGTTAAACTCTCTCTCTCTCTCTCTCTCTCTCTCTCTCTCTCTCTCTCTCTCTCTCTCTCTCTCTCTCTCTCTCACACACACACACACACACACACGAAGCATGAGCCAAAGGGAGGCTTTTTGTTTTATTTTTATTTTTATAAGCATTTTGGAGACCGAGCGATAACAAAAGCAAAACAGACTGCTCCTGGCTGAGAGAAAGATAGGGAAAATACAGTGGACAGATAGAAATCATAAGAACTGGTTTTATCCAGCAGAGGTAGGAGAGAGATGGTGGCCAGGGGGGGGGCACACATAGTGTAATTTACCCCGAGCTGCACACCCCCTTAGGGATCGTTGTGGAACTGGGCTTTGCATCAATTTTCTTCCGCAAGCTCATGGATAGGGTGGGTGATATATCAATGTACCATCCAAAACCGGTTTGAAGTCCATATCATGATATTGGTTTCATAATTTTTGACCTGGCAATAAATTGCAAATCATGATGTACATGTGTTGTGTGTTGCATGTGTGTGCTATGCAAAAATTACGATGCAGGAAAAACCGTGAAGCCAGCCAGTGCTCCGTTGTGATATATGAGTACAGTCGTATCTTGGAAGTCGAACGGAATGCATTCCTTAAGTCCGTTTGACTTCCAAAATGTTCAGAAACCAAAGCACAGCTTCTGATTGGCTGCAGGAAGCTCCTGCAGCCAATTGGAAGCCGCGGAAGCCCCGTCGGACATTCGGCTTCCAAAAATAGTTTGCAAACACTCACTCGGAACACTCACTTCCGGGTTTCCAGCATTTGGGAGCCAAAATGTTTGACTGTATATTGTGATGTTTAGCTGGTGATATATCATGATGTTGAAAACCAGATATCACTCAGGGTGAGTTTAAGGCAGTCATCTTTCCCCTTCTGATGACAGAAGATGGGGGCTTCCTTCAATAGCTTAGATTTAAATTCCAGGGATGTCCAGGGATGTCAACAAAGCCAGTTCCCATCCCTTCCTGCTCAATTTTTTTTAAAAAAAGGGAAAAGAAGGATCCTGTCCACTACACCTTCCTTGCTTTTAGAATGAGCAGAAAGGAGAGCTTGCTGACAGACCACTCATTTCACAGTGTATCAAATTACAGCCGTGCCTGGCTTTGTATCAAATGGCACTGAGATATCTGCTTATCCGTTCCAGGTGCCTGCCAGGACAGGAGCTGTTCCTTTTCAAACCACTCATAGCCACTTATTTTTGCGGGAGCTGTTCACAACGGGCTTGTCATAACAAACTGGGCTGGCTTGTTTGGTGCAGCAAGAGGGTGCGCAGGAGAAGGCAGGGAGCGGGAAGGGGGAGCAGGCCTCCTGTCGCTGCTTTGAAGGCGGCTATTAAATCATATCCTCTTTGGGAACAGAGAAGGATGGTGGTATTATAGGCCCATCACTGAATTCTCAGTTTTCACCATTTTCTTTTAAGAGCACACTTCTAACCTTTCATGTTTTAGAATGGAAATACCCAACAGAAGTCTTAACAGAAGTATTGTGTCTCTTTGGATTGCTATGGTATTGGAGTACGTATTGTTAATTCTTATCTTTGCTGAGGTTTTGGAGTAAATTTGTCTGAAGATTTGTATGAAGCTGGGGCCACATTGTTGGTTAATACTTGAGTTAGGCACTATGTTTTAGCAGACTTAAAAGGAAAATGCACCTGACACTCTGACTCAGTACAGTCATACCTTGGTTTAAGTACGCTTCGGTTTGAGTACTTTCAGTTTAAGTACTCCGTGGACCCATCTGGAATGGATTAATCCACTTTCCATTACTTTCAATGGGAAAGTTCACTTCAGGTTAAGTACGCTTCAGGTTAAGTACGGACTTCCGGAACCAATTACACTCATACCTCGGGTTAAGTATGCTTCAGGTTGAGTACTCCGCGGACCCGTCTGGAACAGATTAATCCACTTTCCATTACTTTCAATGGGAAAGTTTGCTTCAGGTTAAGTACACTTCAGGTTAAGTACAGACTTCCGGAACCAATTGTGTACTTAAACTGAGGTACCACTCTAATTGCAGATTTTGGGTTCCTGGGCACTTGTACAAACTGGATAAACTGCTGCTGGATAAACCGTAAACACATGCAAACACCCAAGACCCACTAACTCACCCCATCCATCAGCAAATAGGCGTGGGGAAAAGTTTTTGCTTTTATCAGTGTGTGTGACAGACAGACAGACATATCATGAGAAAGAAAAAACATTTTTCCAAGCCTATTTGCTGATGGATGGGGTGAACAATTAGGCCTGTAAAAAGACTTCTGTTGAAGCAAAACACAGCTTCTTTCCAGTCCAGCTGCACATTGTGGAAAGGGCAGATCAGTGCTGGTACAGTACAAGGGAAAGCCTGTGCAGGAGCACCCAAAAGTGCAGCATTGAGAGCCCATGCTTTTACTTCCTTCTTAATAAGAAACGAACCTCCTCCTACCTTTGGTGTTCTGGCCAAAAAAAGGAAAAGCTGTGGACCAAATGAGAAACACTACACTCATTTCTAAAATGTTACTAAAATTACTTTTAAAAAATTGCTGGAAAATCACTCAGTACATCAAATCACATCAAAATAACTATGATGGCCAATTATATTCCTGTTGCTTATTGTTTGAAAGTTGTTTTGGGATTCATTGAATGGAAAAGTGGCATAGAAATACAGCCAGCCAATCAGTCTATCAAATCAAACGGTCTTATAAAGTGGCAATTTCTGTTTCGCATTAAGTTATGTTACCAACACCCACCCACCAGTCCTAGATTGGTAATAAACACTCTTTGTGGGTCACCATACATGATGGGGGCACGGGGAGAAAATCTGCTTGGCCTGGTACATCAGAAGTTGTGCAGGGGCTGCCTTGATGAAAAGCTCGAAGTCTCTGTGCTATATTTATCTGCAAAGCACTTTTGAGCTCAGACAAACCTCCAATCTGTGGTTGCAGAATCAATACACTTTATTCATCACCTCTGGGCATGCCATCTTTTCTGTTATTAGCACTTGCCATTTGACAATCTAATTAAGGTCACCAATCAGGAAAAAAAAGCTACTTAGAGAACTATTTTCTCCCTCCCCATCTTTAACCAGCAGAACTAATAACCTTGTAAGTTGCCAAATACTCTTCATTAGATCCACCCCCTCTGGCAATGCTCCGTGACCTAGAAAAACAGGCAAAACAGAAGCTGGCTTTTATCACAATGGAGGTGGGTCTAAATGCCTGAAAATGTGATATCGCCTTTTTAATGAGCAGGTCTCACTGTTCTCTGTGTTTACAAACCACCAAAAAGTGTCAGCAGGAGGTGAATCTTGTGCCTGACACAAACACCCCTACCCATCCGTCTGTCCGTCCATCCATCCATCCATCCATCCATCCATCCATCATCTATCCATCTACAGTGGTACCTTGCAAGACGAATGCCTCGCGCAATGAAAAACTCGCAAGACGAAAGCGTTTTGCGATCTTTTCGTTGACTCACAAGATGAATTTTTCTATGGTCGTGCTTCGCAAGACGAATTTTTTTTTGCTTTGATTTGTTTAAATTGGAAAACCGCAAGATGAAATTTCTGCAATACAAAACGACTCGCGGAACGAATTAATTTCGTCTTGCGAGGCATCACTGTATCTCCACCTCTAACATAGGCCTGCTTCTCTCAATATTTTCTTTCCTTGACTACAGATACCTGGAACAGAATACACATGGATCACATATACAATATGAATTCCCCAAGGGGTGGAAACAATTATTAATACAATAGGAATAGCACATGTGTCTTTTTTTTTTCCTGCTCCGTCACTACTTCTAAATACATGGAAGTGCCTTCGTGAATGGGAAGAAAGCAGAAAGCAATATGTTCATGTAACACTCATATATGATGTCAATGACGTGACATTTGTTCTTGAGAATGTGTACACTGGAGTACAAGAAGCACAGAAAGCAGCCCAGTTCAGCTGAGAAGGCAGAGGCCACCCACGTCTCCTAAAATCTAGGAACAAAAGTAATGAATTACCCATAAAGGTTGCACTCTCTCTTTCTGACTCTCAGTTTAATAGCTTTTGCTGGCCTACGTCCCTTGTCCCCTTGGGGCTTCATAGCATCATAGGAAGAAGCTCCTGTATGAGATATGTGGCTGGGACTGTTATTCATAATAGAATTGTAGCACTGGGAAGCTCACCTAGTCCAAACCCTCTGCTATTCAGGAATCTCAACTAAAGTATCCATGGCAGACGGCCATCCAGTCTCTGCTTAAAAACCTCCAAGGACGGAGAGTCCACAACCTCCCAAGGGAGACCATTCCACTGTCGAACAGCTCTTACTGTCAGAAAGTTCTTCCTGATGTTTAGTCGGGATCTCCTTTCTTGTAATTTGAAATCACTGGTTCAGTTCTTACTCTCTGGAGCAGGAGAAAACAAGCTTGCTCCATCTTCTATGTGTCATCCTTTTAGATATTTGAAGATGGCTATCATATCTCCTCCCAGTCTCCTCTTTTCCAGGCTAAACATACCTAATTCCCTCAACCGTTCCTCGTTAGGTTTGGTTTCCAGACCTTTTCATCTTCTTGGTCCTCTGCACAAATTCCAGCTTGTCAATATCCTTCCTAAATTGTGGCACCCAAAACTGGGCACAGTACTCCAGGTATGGTCTGACCCAGGCAGGATAGAGTGGCACAATGACTTTCCTTGTTCAATACACTATACTTCTATTGATTCAGTCTAGAATAGCAATAGGTTGTTTTTGTTTTGCTGCAGTAGCATGCTGTTGACTCATGTTAACACAGGCATGTCAAACCTGCGGCCCTCCAGATGTTTTGGACTACAATTTCCATCTTCCCCAACCACTGGTCCTGCTAGCTAGGGATCATGGGAGTTGTAGGCCAAAACATCTGGAGGGCCGCAGGTTTGACATGCCTGTGTTAACAGTTTAAATAAACTCTGGATAACCACCACTGTCAATGAGCAACTCAAATTCCAGGGAGCAGCTGGGCTACTTTCTAATGTGTATCCTGAGTGCTTTTGGTATCACCTCAATTTTACTCTCAGATATCTTAAAACATTGGGTTGTATCTGGCACTGGGCACATAGAGTTCAGTTCATGCTGCTGGATACGGCTCCTCATGTGCCCCCAAATTCTGGTCCATAGGGGCTTCCAACATTGTTATCTGGAGATATGAACTGATCATATTAATTTAGATGTTTATATTAGAATTAATGGGCTATTCATATTGTCAATCTCAGCTGGCAATGCTTCCTTATCTCCTCCCTTCCCCCTTTTTGGTATATGTTCAAATAGAGCATATATTAGGGGGAAGTGTGGACAGCCACACCCACATGATGTACATAAATTCGGCTTGCAAAAAATGTTCAGATTAGGATGAATGCGTGTATTAAGAGAAATGTTTATAAATTTCCATTATTTCCCCCCTTAACGTTTGCAAACTGATGTGGAAATTGGGTGAACTAGATTGGAAAACTGAGAAAAACCAAAATGGTCCATCTCTACCTGGAATAAGCTGGTATAATTTAAGAGTCTGGCTTCAGTACCCATCAAGTCATGGGTAGGCAAACTAAGGCCCGGGGGCCGGATCTGTCCCAATCGCCTTCTAAATCTGGCCCGCAGACGGTCCAGGAATCAGCGTGTTTTTACATGAGTAGAATCTGTCCTTTTCTTTAAAATGCATCTCTGGGTTGTGGGGCATAGGAATTCGTTCACCCCCCAAAAAATAGTCCGTCCCCCCACAAGGTCTGAGGGACAGTGGACCGGGCCCCTGCTGAAAAACTTTGCTGACCCATGTAAGTGCAAGCCAGGCTTCAGGACCAAGGACAGATCACTAGAAACTACGCCTATCCAGCCCAGCACTGTCTACTCTGACAGATGTCTTGATCCTAACACCAGCTTCTTGATTCAAACTGGAGATGCCAGGGATCGAACCTGCGACCTTCTACATCCAAAGTCTGTGCTCTGCTGCTGAACTTCGGCCCCTATGTTCAGAAGGCAATGGAGCAACTGCTTGCTATGGATTCATGATGCACCAACAATTTATGCACAGATTCAGGTAGGTAGCCGTGTTGGTCTGACGCAGTTGAAATATATATATAAAAATTTAATTGCTCAGTAGCACCTTCGAGACCAACTAAGTTTGTCCTGGGTATGAGCTTTCGTGTGCATGCACACTTCTTCAGATACACTGAAACAGAAGTCACCAGACCCTTATATATTGTAGGAGGGTGGGGTGGGGTTTTTCTCAGAAGGGTAGTAGGAAAACCATACCCATTGAGTCTATCACCCATCTCCTACTAGTACTCTTCTGAGAAAAACCTCACCCTCCTACAATATATAAGGGTCTGGTGACTTCTGTTTCAGTGTATCTGAAGAAGTGTGCATGCACATGAAAGCTCATACCCGGAACAAACTGAGTTGGTCTCGAAGGTGCTACTGGTTAATTTTGTAAAATTTATGCACAGCAACTGACGCCAGTCTGAGGCACCTAGGCTCCTGGCTGAGGGCTAGATTTAATGTGAAGGAGGAGGTCCATGAAAAAGCATGTCCCGTTGTTTAAAAAATGTTAATAGCAGCCATTTTGCATGTGCATGTATACATGCACATGCATATTTATGTATGTGGGATAGAGGAGCTCAGATCTGGGTCACAGATCCACAGGAGGGGAGTTAAGCTTTATCTTGCACTAATTTCTTGATGAACATTCCTATCTGAAGCTGCCATTTTGCAAAATAGAAAAGTAAACAGGCATCACAAAACTATTACTTTATTATTATTAGTTATTAAATTTGTGTACCGCCCGATACCCACAGGTCTTAGGGCAGTTCACAGGATAAAATCACAACATAAAAACATGAAATACACAATCAAAATAAAAACAAAATACCCCCCTCCCCAATGTTTTTCCCATGAAGCAAAGGCGACCCCCTCTTCCCCTCACAAAGCTACCATTCCCAGAGATCCTTGGGAAGAGGGATTGGATGTTAATAAGCCATTGTGAGAACTGTAGCTCTACAAGGGGAATGGGAGCTCCTATGATTCATAGAATCATAGAATCATAGAATCGTAGAGTTGGAAGAGACCACAAGGGCCATCCAGTCCAACCCCCTGCCAAGCAGGAAACACCATCAAAGCATTCTTGACATATGCCTGTCAAGCCTCTGCTTAAAGACCTCCAAAGAAGGAGACTCCACCACACTCCTTGGTAGCAAATTCCACTGCCGAACAGCTCTTACTGTCAGGAAGTTCTTCCTAATGTTTAGGTAGAATCTTCTTTCTTGAAGTTTGAATCCATTGCTCCGTGTCTGCTTCTCTGGAGCAGGAGAAAACAACCTTTCTCCCTCCTCTATATGACATCCTTTTATATATTTGAACATGGCTATCATATACCTTAACCTTCTCTTCTCCAGGCTAAACATACCCAGCTCCCTAAGCCGTTCCTCATTCTTTGAGGGTAGCCATGGCTGTCTAAAGCAACCATAAGTGCTTTAAATGCATTGTGCGAATTTGGCCTTAGACGCTCTAGAAAAAAGAACTACGCCGCAGCAGCTACTTCAAAAGAAGAGGTCTGGCGATGGAATAGTTACTGAGATGAGCCTGGGCCACAGGCAAAAGCTGACAATGAGAAACAACATTTCTAGAATAAAGCCTGATCTACTGCTGACGGCTTTGCAAAGTGCTGGCCCCTGGAAAGTATGCACCATGCCTCCATGTGGCTAGTCCACAGCAACAGATGCACTTGCCCCCTTCATTTCTCCTATCTATCGATGCCCCCCCCGACATAGGCACATAGAGCAGGTGCTGCCTGCTTGTTACACATGACACCAGGCCCGCTCTTTCCAATTATTATGATTTTTTTTTGAAATTTTTTTTTTGAGATAGTTCCATCTTTCAGTGCTGTGCTCCACTTCAACAGATGTCTCAGTTTTCGTGTGTGTTGGTGTTTGAAAATTACGCTCGCTGCGGCAAAAAAAAAAAAAACCCCTCGCATGGAACTTGTCAGAGCAACTCAACATGATCACAATAAAGTGCTGATTGCACTTCACATTATCTTCCCTCTGCCGGAGTCAAAGCACTAGCAGAACCCTGGAGAGGCAGCAGACTGTAAAACACCCCCCCCCCCCGCTTTGGAAAAATAATAATAATATATCCCTTCATTTTACCCTCTTGGCTTGCCTTTTGATTTCATAGATTATTTCTGGCCACTGGGTTGAAACTTGGCACAACTTCAGAAGAGTTTAATGCGGCGCATCTGAAGACACAGAGCAGGGAGTTCTGAAAGAGTCGTAGGGGCTTGGCACTGGATAGATCTTCCTCACTAGGGGACCAATCAGGAGTGTGTGGTTGGGATTGAGTGGTTTCTTGGCAGTGCCTTCTCCCAGCGCTATATGTTTATATATATCTGGCTGCCGGGCTCCTCTCCTGCCAGGAACACCACCACAGCCACCCTGAACCACACAGGGATGCCTCTCCCTCCTGACTGCCAAGGTGATGCAATTGACTGTTGTATTATTGATCACAGCGGATGTACCTGCCAACAGCAATTGCTCATGAAAGTTTCATGGGACCTTCAGAAGGAAGAATGTCTTGATCCAATTCTGGGGAGCGTTAGAGCACGTGGCTTGCATTCCAAGGACCCCAGGTTCAATCCTGACACCTCCGGGTCAGGCTGGGAGACACTATCCTCTGAAACCCAAGAGAGGCATTGCCAGTCAGGATAGATGGAGGCTTACCTGTGGCCATCAAAATGTTATTAGACTCCAACTCCCATCAGACCCAGCTAGGGTGGCCACCAAGGATTATGGAATTGTTGCCCTCAGGTTCTGCTCGTGACCTTCTCAAAAGCATATGGTTGGTACTGTGGGAACAAGGATTCCCCTTTTTATTTTTATACTTTTCAAATTTATACATTTCATTAATTTTACAATCAATTGAACATTTCAAAATTTGGCTTCCTTCCCCCTCTTTCTGCAGTTCCTTAAATTTATTTTTTAATATCTTCTGCATGTCCACATTCATTTAACTTGCTCATTTAATTATCTACTGTAAATATATACTCTTATAAAACTGCAGGTTATTACAATAATCCTGACAATGTTTTTATCGGTTTTCAATTTATCTGTAAATATTCAATAAACCGTTTCATTCTTTTATAGAAAGTTTGTTTTCTTGATTTCTTATTCTTCTGGTAAGTTTTGCCATTTCTGCACATTCCATAAGTTTTTATATCCATTCGCTGGGGTGCCCATACTTGTTTTCAAAGAGGGCCAGATTTGATTAAGTGACCTGTAACGGCTTAACACTATTTGTGATGTGTGTTTTTCCCCCGTTTTACCTGACCTGTCAAGGGTTAACCCACACTCAAGGCTGGCTGACTGAACATTCTATTAGGGGAGGAATGCTTGTGTTTAAAAGGGAGGAGCAGCCATTTGGCAGTGAGAGGGTTTGGGGGAACGGGAGCGTGTGTGGTTAATAGAAAAAGAAGGTGGTCTTATAGTTAGGATAGGTTTAGGTAAAGGTTGGAAAAGATTTATACATTGAATGTTTGACAAAGGGGAAATAACAAAAACCAAGCTTGTACACATGAAATATTTATTTGCTTCTAGTCATAAGTATTCATTATGACTAGAAGCAAATAAATATTCATCGTTTAAGTGCCAAGCAAAGAGTCATCTGTATTATTTTCTAGCAAGGTATCAGCACTTGTTTAGGTGGAGACACCACAAAGCACAAAACTTCCTACAAGAGAAGAAGGGATAGTTTGTGTCTTTGAGTCTCACTGAGGGGGCTGAATAGGAGGACAAACCTAAAGTGTCACAGTGTTGCCTCAGTGGAGAGGTAATCTTTTGCAGTGGGGGAAGTTCAGGGAGAGTGAACCCCTTTACTGTGGACAAAAGGGAAAGTCTCGTAAAGAGTCCAAAAGGTGCAAATGATACCTGGCCGCGTGTGCTGGAAGAAAAACCTCATTACTATCAAGCCCAAGGGGTAGAAGGGTTTACAGCAGGCATCCCCAAACTGCGGCCCTCCAGATGTTTTGGCCTACAACTCCCATGATCCCTAGCTAAGAGGACCAGTGGTCAGGGATGATGGGAATTGTGGTCCAAAACATCTGGTGGGCCGAAGTTTGGGGATGCCTGGTTTACAGCAAGGCGAAAGGGAGAGAGGGAGGTTAGTTTTACCTCAGGATTCCCTAGTAGCTCTTTAAGTAATATAGAGGTTGAAGTGAAAAAGATGAAAGAAAAGGATTTTGTTGCATGACCAAAATTGTTGAGCTTTTAGGATTGAAGTTAGAGCTTTTTAAAACAATTTTACCCCAAAGTTGCTGAGCTTTTTAAATTTTTTAAAAGGATTTTACCCCAGGACATATACTGCCACGGGGGCTGGATTAAATCAACTGGTGGGCCAGATTAGGCCCCCGAAACAGACTTTGGACATGCCAATGGTTTACTGGGACTTCTGCTTCTTTCCACTTTTTGGCAAGTAACATTCTTGGTGCTGTAGTAGCATACATAAATATATTTCGATACAATTTAGGTAGTTCTGTCCCTATAATTCCCAAAAGAAAAGCTTCTGTTTTTTTTTAAAAAAATAAAAGTTATTTTGAACATCCTTTTCAATTCATTATATATCATTTCCCAGTAATCTTTAACCTTGCCACAAGACCACCACATTGACCCTTGACCTCACCCAGCATGGCACTCCTCATGTTCTTACATTTCCAGACACCTCTCTCACCATCTTGGCCAACCTCCTCTGGACATTCCCTAGCTGGCCAGTGTCCCTTTTTGAAAAAAAGCATGGCACCCATAACAACAAAAGGTAGATTGTCTTCTAACCCAAGTCATGCCACTGCCCTGTAATCACCAGAGGAACTGGTATCATTGCAGTGTCACCAATCTCTAACGTGCAGAGCTATGATCAACTGTTTGGCACCGAACAATTATTGTCTTTGCGAGAGAAACATAGTACAAGATCAATGTCTCCTGTTCTTGAAATAGAAGCTTGGCTTCCCTTCTGCCTTTATGCAACAGCAGGAGAAATCATGACCCTAAGATAATGCCCTATTCCATGGACATTATCTCTGAAATTAGATTTGGCTGGTGCCAAGTAAACGTATAGCTTGGAGCTCTGAAGGGATATGCATGGCTTTCGTTCCTTCTGTGGCAGGCACACAGTAACTAGAATATGTTAGCAATAGTGGCGAGAAAATAGGACCCCTGGAATTAACAGAACTAACAGGAGAGGACAGAGTGGGCAGCCAGATATAAACATGTTTCTACTAATTCCCAGCTGGAGTTATTGGCACAGCTGCAAACTTAAACTATAGGCCTGTTGGTACAAGGGTGTTCTGTTACTTTGACACACTTCAATCAGGGAACCCAGGGTCTTGGGGGTTGAATGCTCTCTGCCCTGTCAAATTCTCCACAGCTCAAGCCCCTCACCGGCTTTTCTTCACCCCAGGTGTTTCTTCCCTGAATTCTGTCCCTGAATATGTCCCTGAATTCTGAATATGTTCCCTGAATATGTCCCTGAATTCTGATAATGCCTCTTGCTTGTCTGGGTAGATGTGGGAGTGCACCTTGTTAGGGAGTCATTAATCAAGAAACAGGGAGAAGATTCCAGAACAGTCATATATAAGTGGGACTGGCACCCTGAGCACGCACGAGCAGCTTCAGCTGGAAGTGCAGATAAAAGGAGAACTTCATTTTTTTGTGGTTTTTTGCAGATGACTGACCAGCAAATGCAAACTGCAGTCTGCAAACTGCTGCGTCATGAGTGCTGGTAGACTGTGTCTGCCTACATCATTGCTGAAGAGAAAGAGGGATTGAAACTTAAGTATGCCGTTACAGCTATTGCTATAATGATTGTAGCTCCCAGTACGTTTCCGAGCACAATTCAAAGTGTTGGTGTTGATCTTTAAAGCCCTAAATGGCCTCGGTCCTGTATACCTGAAGGAGCATCTCCACCCCCACCGTTCAGCCTGAGATCCACTGAGATCCAGCGCTGAGGGCCTTCTGGCAGTTCCCTCGCTACGAGAAGCCAGGTTACAGGGAACCAGGCAGAGGGCCTTCTCGGTAGTGGCACCCACCCTGTGGAATGCCCTCCCACCAGAGGTCAAAGAGAACAACAATTACCAGACCTTTAGAAGGCATCTCAAGGCAGCCCTGTTTAGGGAAGCTTTTAATGTTTGATGGATTTCTGTATTTTAGTATTTTGTTGGAAGATGCCCAGAGTGGCTGGAACCCGGCCAGATGGGTGGGGTATAAATAAATTATTATTATTATTATTATTATTATTATTATTATTATTATTATTGCTACTGTGATGCATTTATGACCAGTCAAGCAATAAATCCCTTGACTGAGTTGTGAGTGTTTCATCTCAAAGTGTATCTTCAGTTGCTGACCACGTCTTCCAGAAATATTGCTAAATGGACGAAAGCTTCTAACGAGGTGCCTACACATGAGTATTCTCACGCAGCAAAAGAGTGGTGGACGGTGGCCTTTAATACCGTGTTTCTCATATTATAAGACACGTCTTATATTTATTTTTTCCTCAAAAAAACACACTATGGCTTATTTTCAAGGGATGTCTTATTTTTTTCCTCCTCCTCCTGCCGCGGCCGGCATTGCTGCTGCGCCTATCACTATGTCTTATTTTCGGGGTATGGCTTATATTCCTTGAATGCTTAAAAATCCTGCTATGGCTTATTTTATGGGTATGTCTTAAAATATGAGAAACAGGGTACACCCAGCCAAGTGCACAAAGGTGAGATTTGCACCAGTGGCTCCGCTCACTTTTGTGCCTGATTCTGACAACCAGCTGGGAGGTGTCCCTTGGAGGGTGGCCCGGAAGAGAAAGAAAAAGAGAAAGAAAAAGTTTCCCTTGGGCTGAAAAAATGCCACCCCTGCTTTAATGTCAGACTTCCGTGTGAGAAAGAATCTTGTGCATTGGAACCAGTTTCCCAAAAGACTGGGCTTTTTCCTGATCAGGAAAGTGGTAGGATAATGCAACAAAGAGTGTGGGGGGTAGCAATGCTTTGGTGCCAGGCCATCTAACCCCCCCGGAAAGAAATCAAGATGAATGCTCAAGAAGGAGATTCCCTGAAAAAAAATATGTATCAGGGTTAATGCTCAGTAAGCAGATGGTTTGTAAGCCCCCCAAGTTGACTCAAAAGGAGCAAGCAGCAGTTCTTTCTGGAGCAAAAGTACATAGCCAAACATAGGAAGTTTCACCATAGCAGATCAGATTATTTGCCCATGTCATGTGTCCTGAAGCATTGTCAGGCTCCAGGATGGAGTGGCAGGCTGAGATGGACAAGGAGGGGCAACAGGAGGATGACAGGAGGCTGAGAACAGGGGCTTGAGCAGGTGGGTACTTTTCTCTGCCAGGCTATAGCAGGAAGTCTGGAATTAGGACTCCAATCACCCTTCTTCCCTCGCACGGAGAGGAGGAGAGCAATGAAATATTGCAATGGAAGCTGGGGAGGGCATCAACCCACCGCTATGGCAGAGGAACCAGGAGTGGGCACAATCTAATCACCTGGTGGGGTCCCCATCACTGGGAACAGACCCATTCTCCCTGATGCAGTGATCACCTGCATGCTTGGCAGTTTTGCAAGGCACACAAAGCTGAGCATGCCGACCTGTTGGGACAACCCTATTGCTTCTGCGCAGTTCTCAACCCCTTGCCCTGATCTTGGACTCTAAGCTGGAACTGCTGCTGCTGGCCTGATCAGTCTCATGTTTCACGTCACTCAGCTGCTGAGCCTTTACCTCTACTCTCCCTCAAGAAGCATCTCTTTCTTACTCTCAAGTAAGAGTAAGTCTGGGTTGGAGTCAGGGCAGTCCAGCATTGTCTCCTCTGATCAGCAGTGGCTTTTCAGAGGCCCTGCTCTCTGATTTTGTAATAGGAGGTTCCGAAGATTGTACCTGAGTATACCTACCAAAACATCCAAAACATGCGCTCTAGCCTTGAGCTATGTCTTTCCTAAGGGGGAGGTTAGCACCTCTAGAATTTTGGCACTGTCTGCGATTGCCTAGCTTGCTGGACTCACCCTGCTACATTCTTCCCATGGGCTCCTCTTCTGTGCACACACATGCCCATCACTAGGGGGATTTTTACGAGGCCATCTCATCTGGTATGCACTTGTCACATCCATAACTAGAGATACGCAGCGACAGGCATCTTCCCTCTAATGGAGATCTGATGTTCTCTTTTGCAGTACTGCTCGATGGGCTTATATAATTCCATAAAATCAAAATGATTTTATATTATTAACTAGATGGGCCTTCGACAGGCTGCTTTAACTATGGATAAGTGAAAAGGAGATGCAGTGGGGGGAGGGGAGGGAAGTGTGAAGAGAGAGGAAAGGTTGGGGGGCGGAAGCAAAAGAGGAAGGGAAAAAGAAAAACATAAGAATGTAAGAAGAGCTCTGCTGGATCAGGTCCCTGGTCCATCTAGTCCAGCATCCTGTTTGACCAGATGCTTGTGGGAAGCCTGCAAGCTGGGCATGAGCAAAGCAGTAGCCAGGCTACCTGCAAATTAGGGCTCATCCACAGTTACATTTTGCCCCTGGCTTTCTAGGCACAAGTCCACTCTTTAAAGCTTCATGTCTGACCATTTTTTTCCCTCCACAACTTTCCCTGGGAAAACCTGCTCTTTAATGCTGAATCAGAACAAACAGCAATTTAGATTTTCTGCAGATTGCCGTTTGCTCGGGTTTTTCGCTGGGAAAGTGCTGGAGAAATGGAAAAAGAAAAGAAAAAGTGCTCGGGCATAGATATTTAAAAGGGCAGACATGTGCCTTGAAAGTGTGAGGCAAAATGAAGTCTTGATGATCCCAAAGATTCAGAGGCACAATGCCTGACAGTGGTGGTAGAAACTGCATGATATACATTGTTGGACGGAGAAAAACCCAATCCATCTGCCTGCTCCTGATGAATGGCCCATGAATGAAAATTGTCCTCGGTAGTCAGATCTCCTAATTTCTGCAACAATTTGCATATTCTTTTTTTAAAAAGGCTGCCTGAAAATTCACCAGCATTTAGTGTGAATTATGTCTATTAAACACATTTTTTTTGGGGGGGGGTCAAGTATGTTTAACACACACATTTTCACAAAGCAATTGCCCTTAATATAGTGTATTTTGGGATGCTGTTTTCCACTAATGTCTGCATTCCCACGCACATTTTCCTTGAAATATAATGCATTTTTGTATACATGACCTGGCTGGAGAACTGCATTGCAAAATTTGGAGAAGGGTGAATTTCAAAAGAAGCCTGTATTTCAGTTCGTGTCTTGTTTCAGAAAGTGAAATTAGGAATGTTCACCTTTAAATGCAAACTGAATGCAGTTTCCTCCCCATCCCTAAAACTGCATGTTGATGGACACAGAGGAACCCAAACTCTGTGCTTGCTCCCTACAAAAGGTCACTGAGTGAAATCCATCCCCTCCAGCTGCTTGAATCATGCTGGATTTTAGGCTGCTATCCAATGTGAGAACTTGCTCTTAAGTATTAGCTGTGATTACTATCCATAGTGTCAGATCCAGCCCAGCAGTGCCAACAAGACGGGAGTTTTTTGACATCAATTACTGTGGCTCTGTCTCCTCTCTGGGTTTCACAGCAGCCCACAGAGCAGATTTCCAAGAAGTAGAGATTTGAATTGCCAGATGTTATGTAAAGCAGCACATTTCAAGGCAAGATGCCGAGTTGAATGACTGGCTCCCTTGCTCCAGAAGAAAGCAGTGGGCTTCAGTATATCGAAAAACATGATCATGTACAGGCAAGCCAGGCTCCTGGAACAGTTCGTGGAAGGCCAGAGATTCTGCTGTTTGTAATAAAAGACAATGTCTTTGGGGCTTTCTACAGAAATGCACACTTGGGGAGGCTGATGTTGCAATCCAAGGGGTCTGGGAGCATTGCTGATGAACGTCACCTCAGCAGATAACTGACTTCTCCTGAGATTTACTTCTGCACAGAAGAACACCTCATTTATTTTAAATTTTGGTATCTCGGTTGCAGTGTACAGAAATGGAGAGTTTGGGGAATGGGGTGGGGTGAGGAGTCAGAAACGGACATTCCAAATTCAGAAATTCCCGAGCCATTGGGAGTTGAGCTCAGTCCCACTCTGAATTTTACCCCAGCTCAAAATAGCTCAGTGCTAGCCTTCTTGCCAACCCATTTTCCACCTTCTCCTTTACCCATCCTTTCCTAAAAGCACTGGGCCACGGTTGTGGGTGGTGGAGGGATGGGTTGAAGGATAATGGGTGCTGTGACTCAAGTTGAGTGCTGCTTCTAAGGTACAGGTCACCAGCCTTTTTGGGTCCATGACGACATTTGCAAACTGGAAAAATCATCATGAGCACAACACATGAGCGTGCACACACACACACACACACACTCCTCCCACCAGCAATGAGGTGCAAAAGAAGTGTTTTTGCTTTTCTTTCAAGTTGAATTGGGGAGGAGGCTGATTTTCCTGCAGAGTGAAGCTGGGAAGGGAAGAGTTAATATTCCCTGCCCAGCTGAAGTCTCCCAGAAGATCCAATAGCCACTACATCAGCCATGCTAGAGAAGAACCTTTTGTTGGAGCCTAATTGTAGTGGGGGAGAGACCAATATTTGTCAGGAGACCTAGTTGCTGGGAAGGGAAGAGTTAACCAAACATTGCTCTTTTCCATTGCAATTGGGATTTTTTAAAAGCATTCTGATGACTACTGTTTCAATTAAAATGGCTGAAGTTGCTCTTTCTAAGAAACAAAACAAAATGAAAAGCAAAACAAAACCTTATTGCCTTTCAATTTCTCTTGAGTTTTGTATTTAAATTGAAACTCTGCATGGGAGATGTTCTCGACATACTGCCTTGAGAGGAACGTAAATATGATCAAGCAATTAAGCCCATCAGTTTATAGGAATGATGCTGAACTGGTTGGCTATTTCTGAAGCGACGGCTGTCTCCTTCGGAAGCCACAATCCCTGGCACTTCCCCCTTAAATCAAGTGTGGCCATGCTTGGTGGGACTGATGGGATTTGTAGTCCTGCAGGGGCCAGAGGTTCCTCACATCTGCCTTAGATGGCGGAATTGAAGGGTATGGCTTTAATCACCAGGGACTGGCATAGGAAACCAAGGAGCTGTTCTAGGTGCTGAAATTCTATAGGGCTGGAAGGAGGAAACCATCTATTGCCTGTCTAATGCAGGAGCTTGAAGCTATGGTTATTGGTGTAAATCAGGCATAGGCAAACTCGGCCCTCCAGATGTTTTGAGACTATAATTCCCATCATCCCTGACCACTGGTCCTGTTAGCTAGGGATGATGGGAGTTGTAGTCCCAAAACATCCGGAGGGCCGAGTTTGCCTATGCCTGGTGTAAATCATATTATGCCTACACTATAATGCCCGGACGGAGCTTTCTTTTTACATTGGAGTTGGCTGATAACTGATGGTTGACTAGTCCCTTTCTTCTTAAATAAGTGCACAATCAATCCTAATATGGACACTGTGCTGGAACAGGGAGGAATCACTGCTGGACTCAAGAGACCCCTGTCCTTCCATTCCTCCCCTGGTAATTGCAGGGACTGGGGCATCTGTGTGGATCTTCTGCATGGGATCTCAGGCTCCCTTTGACCTGGTGCAAATGGAACTTGAGGCTTGAGAGAGATGGAATGGTGATGCTACAGAAGATGGATGAGCATGTGCCTCACAAGGCCTGTAGTGACCCAACACACAGAAGAGGGTTGTGGGTGGGGAGCATGTCTCTCTTGCAGGAGTGGGGAATCTGTGCCCCTCTAGACCTTGTTGAACTACAACTCCCATCAGCCTCAGCTAGTATGGCCAATGGATAATGGGATGTACAGAGGCAGATTTAGGGGAGTGCGACTGGTTTGGTTGCACTGGGCATTGGACCTTGGGAGCGCCATGGGGGTGCCATAACTATGCTGTAGAAAAGAAGGCAAGAGGTGGGGGTGCTGAATTTTCACATCACACAGGGCACCACTAAAATTCAAGGTACAGCTTTGTATTAATTTTAAAATGTTATTTGCCATCTCACAGAAACATTTTCCTAGACTGGTTCTCCCTCTGAGGCATAAAGCACTAACTGAGTCTGTATTAAAGCCTAGAATGAATTTAATCGACTGGGGTGTGATTGACATTATCTGATTATTATTATTATTTAAGTCCACCTTGATGAACTGCAATGCAGCAGAGGTGTATGTGTGAGAGAGTGGCCTTGCGTAGCCACAAGACAACCAAGGCAGAGGGCTGATCTGGCAACCTGCTGCTTCCATGGTCATTGATGGCCAAAACAAATTTGCTAAAGGAAAACTACAGCATCTAGCGAACAACTGAATGAGGCAGTTTTGTTGCACAATTCTTAATGGCCTCAAACATTTGGTGAGCTGCCTTGAACTGAGTGTCTGCAGCCTCCTCCAGCCAGGCACTGATGGGAATTGTGTGCTTGAAGAACAGAAACGGAAGCAAATTTATAATATATGATATCCACTTTGACCTCTGTGCAAGGCAATTGCCTCCATAGCAGGGGAGATCTAATTAGAGTCATACGTTGGTAGATACCAATCTTTCCTGCCCCTCTTGCAAGTGTGGAGCTATCTATTACTCAGTGGGTACTCTAGTTCTGAGCAGCTGCTGTTTTTGTATTTTGTCTTAGTTTCTGCTTCATTATTGTGATCAGGCCTGTCTCTGTGCTGAAGGGTCCTTGTCCCCTGCAGATGGCATTGCATGTGGGTGTAGCACTCCTCCTGGCACCCTCTCCTGTCATTGGAAATCAACAACCCTGCCCTTGAGAGTGGCCTAACACAGGGTTCAAGGATCAGACTTCGTTTCAGACTGCTGCACCATGCAACACAACCCTACACATGTCTACTCAGAAGAAAGTTCAAATGAGTTTAATGAGACTTAGGACTCAGCTACATTCATAAAGATAGTGCTTTATACACAGGATTTCCCTGTATGAAGTTTACATGCGTTTAACTCAATCACTTTTTTGACATGTCTAGATTCAGTCTTATATGTATATGTCCGTAAACAGACCCCTGTGTTGCAATATAGACAAGCTGAACAAAGTAACACAACATGATGGCCAATAACAATGGTGCTAAACACTATTTATAGACTAATACAAATGATCAGAAATTGCAACCAAAGTCTCTAAATCTTCTTCACCAGTCGCAGTAGAATAATGCAAAAGTTCGATATATACATACTCTGTCACCAAATATCGTCGGAACAGAGTTTCCGGATAACCAATCTGTTTCGTTCAATGCTTCATCAGCCATTCTTGATCAATTCTTCATCACCCAGACTTGTAAAAATTGATATGAGAAGCGTGCAGTTCAATTTCTTAACAAGCCAATCTTACATGTAAGGAAATATAAACGCTGTAGAAAATATGCTCTGGATCAGTGCTCCAGAGACTCTAAATCTTCTTCATCAGGGACTATAGTGTTTAGTGCCATTGTTAGTGGCCATCACATTGTGTTATTTTGTTCAGCTTATATGTATATGTAGCTTTACAACACAATCTTATGATACAGGGCTGCCTTCAGATGTCTTCTAAAAGTTGTATAGTTCTTTATCTCCTTGACACCTGATGGGAGGGCATTCGACAGGGAGAACACCTCTGCTGAGAAGGCCCTCTGCCTAATAATAATAATAATAATAATAATAATAATAATAATAATAAATTATTTATACCCCACCCATCTGGCTGGGCTTCCCCAGCCACTCTGTGCGGCTTCCAACAAAATATTAAAATACAGTGGTGCCTCGTAAGACGAATTTAATTCGTTCTGCGAGTCAATTCGCTTTGCGAAAAATTCGTCTTGCAAATCGCGGTTTCCCATTGAAATGTATTGAAATTTCTTTTTTTGCCCATAGGAACGCATTAATTAAATTTCAGTGCATTCCTATGGGAAACTGCGATTCGCAAGACGAATTTGTCGCAAAACGAATTCGTCTTGCGAGTTACCCATAGAATTGCAAGACGCATTCGTCTTGCGAAAAATTGGTCTTGCAGGGCATCCGTCTTGCGAGGTACCACTGTACAGTAATCCATCAAACATTAAAAGCACCCTGTAACTTCACTTCTCGCAGGTAGGTAGCTGTGTTGGTCTGACACAGTCAAAAAAAAAATCCTTCCAGTAGCACCTTAGAGACCAACTAAGTTTGTCATAGGTATGAGCTTTCGTGTGCATGCACACTGCCAGAAGGCCCTTGGAGGTGAACCTCAGTGTCCAGGCTGAATGATGGGTGTGGAGACGCTTCATTAAATCATAAGGTGAAATACAATGGATGGATGCAACTCTGATGCAACCAATGCCATATTTTTGTTGCTTGAACTAAAGCTCTTTTCTGAAAGAGATGCTTTCGTAAGGCTCACCCCTTCCAGTACTTTCCTTGAGAAAAGTATCCTGCAATAACATGGTCCTGCATTTTATTTACTGAGAACAGGTCTCAGTGTATCCAAACTATAGACCTGCAATGGAAAAAGACATCTCGGCCCATCATCACCTTTATAGGAAATTGAGAGGACAGGCAGCTGAAAACTGAATTATACGGAGGTCTTAGCTGTACAAAAATAAATAAATGGTACAGCTAAAAATGGCATGGGCATATGAAATTGCCCTGGGAGTGGTGATGGAAATATGTCCCTATCACTGGCTGTTAGTAAGGATTATTGCTCATGAGTTTCCTATGGGAGGAAGCATGGGATAAAAATTCAATGAACAGCAACAGCTACTTCCAGGTTCAGAGGCAACAGGCAGCATTTGACAAACAAGTTGCACTAGGAATATCCCTAGCACAATTGGATCCACCCCCTCCCATTCTCTTGCCCCTGCACTGCCCCTAAATCTGCTCCAGAGGATTGTGGGAAATGCCAGAGTAGATTTAGGGGTGCTTGGGAAGAGGAGATGGGGGAAGCATTCCATTGCTCATGGAGAAAGTCTTGTGCCAACAGAATGCTCACTTTAAAGGTAAAGGGACCCCTGACCATTAGGTCCAGTCGTGACCGACTCTGGGGTTGCGCGCTCATCTCGCATTATTGCCCGAGGGAGCCGGCATATAGCTTCCAGGTCATGTGGCCAGCATGAGAAAGCCGCTTCTGGCAAACCAGAGCAGCACATGGAAACGCAGTTTACCTTCCCGCTGTAGCGGTTCCTATTTATCTACTTGCATTTTGACGTGCTTTCGAACTGCTAGGTTGGCAGGAGCTGGGACCGAGCAATGGGAGCTCACCCCGTCACAGGGATTCGAACTGCCAACCTTCTGATCAGCAAGCCCTAGGCTCAGTGGTTTAACCACAGTGCCACCTGGGTCCCAATGCTCACCTTAGTACTCCCCTAAATAAAACCCCCCGTATATTTGAACACCAGTTTTTGGAGGGCAACACTGTTTGCAGACTTCCCATAACTATTTGGCCGGCCCCCGTGATGTGATCCAACAAGGCTCTTCAAATGTTCTTATGTCAGGTGGTTGTGGAGCTTTTCGTTTCCTTGTTTTAAAAAATCTCTGTTTTATACAACTTTTGAGAGCTACATCCAATGATATATTATACATAATTCTGCCTTGAGTGCATGGATGTTAAATCTTGTTTTATACACTACTTTATATTAATATTGTATATTATGTATGGTACAACTTTTTTTTATCCTGCATTTCTTGCTTCTGTTTGCAAACAGCTGCAACTCTCTGACCCAGATTTCCATCTCCTTTCAAGGCTTTTAAACACAATGAAAAAAAGGTACAGCAAGTTAATTTTTCTCATGGATGGAATATATCTTTATATCTATATATGAATCTTTCCCCTCTTTCTTTGATAAACTTCACTTTCTGAAAACTTTTAACATCACCGGCATCCTGGATTATTTTTTTTTAGCAGAGAGGCAAGGCAACAGTTAATGAGATTGTCCTTTAGCTTCCGATGTCAGCAAACATTTGAGATTTTCATTGCATGCTTGGTTCAGTTTTCATTCTTTTCCAGTCAAATTTAGCAGCTGAAACTGCAGAGGCCTGGGCAAAATTGACTTTATGTATTCAAGACGTGTCAAGAAGAAGAGGCTAAAAGGTGGTGGCAGTGGAGTGAAAAAGTCAGCTTTATTTATTTTGCTGAATGGTAAACATATTTTATTTATGCATTCAGAGAGCTGCTTGCCTGAGATTCTCCACCCCCCACCCCCCACTACAAGCTCAGGCCTCAGCTGGGCTGACACCATGCACCAAACAGACTCTTATGTTTGGCTTATTTCCCCAAGAATGAAGCACTCTCAGAATTGACGGGAATGCACAAACACACACATATTCAAGACGCCTCTTGAATTAATGGGATGTGACAGGGATTAATCAATTAATAAGTATGATTAATTGATTATAAAGGCCTGAACTCGGGTTAAAACCTGCCCTCTTATTAATGGATAGCAAGAGAATTCCATGGAACTCTTTGAGCATATCCATACTACAGAGTTGCAAGAACTAACTGTGTATATGTTCTCTCCACACCAGTAAAAATAATAGAATCATAGAATCATAGAGTTGGAAGAGACCACAAGGGCCATCCAGTCCAACCCCCTGCCAAGCAGGAAACACCATCAAAGCATTCCTGACAGATTGCTGTCAAGCCTCTGCTTAAAGACCTCCAAAGAAGGAGACTCCACCACACTCCTTCGTAGCAAATTCCACTGTCAAACAGCTCTTACTGTCAGGAAGTTCTTCCTAATGTTTAGGTGGAATCTTCTTTCTTGTAGCTTGAATCCATTGCTCCATGTCTGCTTCTCTGGAGCAGCAGAAAACAACCTTTCTCCCTCCTCTATATGACATCCTTTTATATATTTGAACATGGCTATCATATCACCCCTTAACCTTCTCTTCTCCAGGCTCTCTAAGCCGTGCCTCATAAGGCATTGTTTCCAGGCCTTTGACCATTTTGGTTGCCCTCTTCTGGACAAGCATCCTTCTTGAACTGTGGTGCCAGAACTGGACACAGTACTCCAGGTGAGGTCTGACCAGAGCAGAATACAGTGGTACTAATACTTCCCTCGATCTAGATGCTATACTCCTATTGATGCAGCCCAGAATTGCATTGGCTTTTTTAGCTGCTGCATCACACTGCTGACTCATGTCAAGTTTGTGGTCTACCAAGACTCCTAGATCCTTTTCACATGTACTGCTCTCAAGCCAGGTGTCACCCATCCTGTATTTGTGCCTTTCATTTTTTTTGCCCAAGTGTAGTACTTTACATTTCTCCTTGTTAAAATTCAATCTTGTTTGCTTTGGCCCAGTTGTCTAATCTGTTAAGGTCATTTTGAAGTGTGATCCTGTCATCTGGGGTATTAGCCACCCCTCCCAATTTGGTGTCATCTGCAAACTTGCTCAGGATGCTCTCAAGCCCATCATCCAAGTCATTGATAAAGATATTGAATAAGACTGGGCCCAAGACAGAACCCTGTGGCACCCCACTAGTCACTTCTCTCCAGGGTGAAGAGGAGCCATTGATGAGCACCCTTTGGGTTCGGTCAGTCAGCCAGTTACAAATTTTCAGCCAGTTACAGACTGAAAAGAACTTTCAGTCTGAGCAAAACCATGTGACAACAGCCCTAAGTATATTCCTATACACCATTTTATGAATGTCTTGCTCTTTTTTAAAAAAGAAAACAGAAAAAGCAACACTAGCTGGAAGTGTGCACTGATGTGCAATTTTTACCAGATCATTTTAATAAAGGATAGTGCATCTTTTAAAGGGCATCTTTTTGGTGGAATGGCATGCCATTTTGTGGAGTTGAATTATTCTGCTGACTAGGAAGAGTCCCATAAATTTCCAAACACAGCACTCATTCATCGCCCATTTATAATTGCTAAAAATGATTGGTCTCCTCTTAGGAAGATCCTATATTATGAACATCCCTTAGAAAGCAGCTGCCTTTGATGTGCGCTTCAAAGGGAGGCCATGCCACAGTCTTGCTCACTTTGCAGGCAGTCGTGGGCCTACATTACAAATGCTTTCCATTAATCCCACATGCCATATTTTAAAAGATGCCGAAATTAACTGCTCATCTCTTTTCCTCCATTAGGTAGGGGAATAATCTGGCAAAATGGTTGCTAATGAGGCCTCTGAGCTGTGTGCAATATGAAAAAGCATTTCACTGAAATTAGGTTTCTCAAAGTAGCTTATTTATAATTAGTTGATTTCCTCTGTTTCGGAAAAACAACAACAACAACACGTCACCCAAGTTGATCATTATGTCTCCGTTAACTAATTATTATTATTATTATTTTATATATTGCCATCAGTGTACATAGCATTGTACACAGAAACATCGACAAAAGGCCAAGTGTCTGCTGGAAGTGTCTAGGTCAGGGTTTCCTAAAATTGGGTCTCCAGCTGTTGTTCCACTACAACTCCCTTCATCCTTAACTAGCAGGACCGGTGGTCAAGGATGATGGGAATTGTAGTCTAAAACAGCTGGAGACCCAAGTTTTGGAAACACTGATCTAGACTGGGCAACACAGGAACTTAGAAAGTTGTTTTATATTGAGTCAGACCCACTGATCTGTCTAACTCAGAAATGATGATGATAATGATATTATTGTTATTATTATTATTATTAATAATAATAAAATTAGCTTTATATCCCATGTTGATTAATTTCAGTGGGTCTACTCTCAGTAAAACCTACTTGCCTGCCACCCCTTGAATAAAAATTCATCATGGAACTTTGGTTAGCAGAAAGAGGTTAGATTAATCAAAGTTTGCCTTCTTTCTTTCCTGATGACACTTAGCTTGTGGTTTTCATTACTTTTTAATGATTAGAGCTTGATATACTAAACTATTAATATGCATTTTAAAATATATCAGATGGACACTATGGGAAAAAACTCCAAAGGTTTGCATTAAAAATGTAGCCTGCTGGGCTTGCAAGATTTTTTCTGCATCTGTTTGCAGCCTATAAAGTTGGGCATTTGGTATATATGAGGAAAGGATGGTAGCCCTTGCCCACTCCAATTTGTCTGATGTATTTCATCAATTTGAAGAGGTAGGTATGAAGCTAAAGTGGGCTAGCTAATTTTCCTGTTGTGTCATGCTAATCCAATCCATACTTCCATTATAATGAAGCAACTATTTCCCAAATATCAAAGGAAGACACAGCAAGGAGTGCTTGTTTTCTGTGCCAGGATAAACATTGGTCAAAATCTGCAGCCAGAGAACTCAAATTAAGTAGGACATACTGCTAAAATAAAATAAAATAAATAATGGGAGCTGGAAAATGGCAGCACGACCAATAGGGAAGCTATTTGTGTTCTTTCAAATATTCTGCCATTTTCAGCTTTTCAGAACCTTTCATTCTCTTTACACTGGAGATAAGCTTTTGAGGTTCATGTGACGATTTGGGCTGCATACACACTAAACCTTTCAAGCACACTTTCTCCCACCCCAAAGAATTCTGGAGACTAGTTTGTTAAGGGTTGGTGGGAACTGTAATGCTGTGAGTGGTAAACGATAGAATTCTTTTGAGGGAAGAAAGAATCTTCTCTGCATGTACTTTCAAAGTATAGTGTGTTCACACTGTAAGACCAATGTTTATTTAATTTCCTGTATTTTAATTAATTTTCTTCTGGACACACTTGTTGAACTGCTAATCACTCCAGGCTTTTGCAGATTATTAAAGCTCCAAGATTTGCCCCAACACCCTTCCACTAATGTCCAATCCATTGTTAGTAACAAGAATCCATTGTTAGTAACATGAATTTTGGTTGCCCTCTTCTGGACACGTTCCAGCTTGTCAGTATCCTTCTTGAACTGTCCAGTTCTGGGCACCACAGTTCAAGAAGGATACTGACAAGCTAGAACGTGCCCAGAAGAGGGCAACCAAAATGGTCAAAGGCCTGGAAACGATGCCTTATGAGGAACAATATGGAGGAGGGAGAAAGATTGTTTTCTGCTGCTCCAGAGAAGCGGACACGGAGCAATGGATTCAAACTTCAAGAAAGAAGATTCCACCTAAACATTAGGAAGAACTTCCTGACAGTAAGAGCTGTTCAACAGTGGAATTTGCTGCCAAGGAGTGTGGTGGAGTCTCCTTCTTTGGAGGTCTTTAAGCAGAGGCTTGACAGGCATATGTCAAGAATGCTTTGATGGTGTTTCCTGCTTGGCAGGGGGTTGGACTGGATGGCCCTTGTGGTCTCTTCCAACTCTATGATTCTATGATTCTATGATTCTATGTCCCGTCCCCAAACAGGAATGGAAAAAGGGGGAAAGGAGGCCCAGACAAGCTGCTATTCACAATTTGAGTTGGTGTTTTTTGTTTGTTTTTAAAATAAGTGCACAAATGCTGATTTGGCACGTCGGGGAGAGATGAGAGGGCATAGTCAGCAAGGGTCTTTTTAGACAATCCAGTACTATTTTCCTGCTTATGTGATTATCTCTGAGTATGGAAAATGGTCCTGAGACACTTGCAGCTGTTACCTGTGTTCTATCTTTACATCTACTTCCTCATCCTTTTTGGACTTGGGCTCGTTTCAGCCAGTTCGAGAAGCAACAGCGAAATACTTTTGCTGGCAGAGAGCAGCCCAGAGCACTTGTCAACAACCTTGACAATGCAGAACGCTTTAAGTGAAAAAAGGCCTATGACAATCAAAAGGTTAATGCGGACAGGAAAGATAACAGATCGCTTCAGACTTCTTATGAGATATGCTCCACTGACTGATGTTGTCTGCTAAGAGGTGTTCGTACGGCAAACACAGAGTGAATGAAAATGCAGCAACATTGGGCAGAGCACAAATGGTACAAGGGAGGAAGGTTGTGTGAGCAGGATTTATGCCAGCAGTGAAAATGAGAAATGTGTCTTGGAAGAAAAAGTCTGCTCAAGTCAGTACTCTCTCAAGGGAAGTAATAGTACCACTGTATTCTGCTCTGGTCAGACCTCACCTGGAGTACTGTGTCCAGTTCTGGGCACCACAGTTCAAGAAGGATACTGACAAGCTGGAATGTGTCCAGAGGAGGGCACCCAAAATGGTCAAAGGCCTGGAAACAGTGCCTTAAGAGGAACGGCTTAGGGAGCTGGGTATATTTAGCTTGGAGAAGAGAAGGTTAAGGGGTGATATGATAGCCATGTTCAAATATATTAAAGGATGTCATATAGAGGAGGGAGAAAGGTTGTTTTCTGCTGCTCCAGAGAAGCGGACACGGAGCAATGGATTCAAGCTACAAGAAAGAAGATTCCACCTAAACATTAGGAAGAACTTCCTGACAGTAAGAGCTGTTCGGCAGTGGAATTTGCTACCAAGGAGTGTGGTGGAGTCTCCTTCTTTGGAGGTCTTTAAGCAGAGGCTTAACAGGCATATGTCAAGAATGCTTTGATGGTGTTTCCTGCTTGGCAGGGGGTTGGACTGGATGGCCCTTGTGGTCTCTTCCAACTCTATGATTCTATGATTTTTACTGGTGTGGAGAGAACATATACACAGTTATTTCTTGCAACTCTGTAGTATGGATATGCTCAAAGAGTTCCATGGAATTCACTTGCTATCCATTAATAAGAGGGCAGGTTTTAACCCGAGTTCAGGCCTTTATAATCAATTCTATGATTCTCTCAGTCATTACAATGTCAAGGAAGAGAATCCCTATGGGGAGCCTGAAAATGTCTTCTGTAGATTTCTTGGGAGCTGAATATTTGAATGGATGCAGTATGAATCATATGGAATCTACACTTTCTCCTCTTCTGATTAGTTAGTGAGAGCATCATAAGCACCCTGCTGTATCAGACCACAGACCTTTCTAGTCCAGCATCCAGTTGCCCACCATGGTCAACCAGATGTGTTTGGAAGCAGGACATATGAGCATAAGAGCCCTCTTCCACTTGTCTTCCTCAGCAACTGGTATTCAGCCACTGGAGGCAATATAGTCCTCATAACTAGTAGCCATTGAAAGCCTTCTCCATGAATTTGTCTAATCCAAGTTGGGTAGCAAGTTGACCAACCCAACAGCCTGTGATTGTAACTCAGCCATCCAGGTCTTGTCTGCCCTGAACGTGGACCCAACTATGATGGTTAAAACTGTTGACTGACTGAAGAATATAAATGGGCGAATCACCTGCCCCTACCACCAACTGATTAGGTGACTCTGCTTATATAAATGACATATAGCCAAAACCTCAAGACAGATACATTTCCGAATGACTGAAGGACAAAATAATGGCAAGCAGGGACCTGCCCTCTTGCAAGCTGCAAAGCACTATACATATTGTAAGTCTATATTAATCAAGAACTAGATAAAGAAAAAAGTTAATTAGCTGTTGGCTAATTACACCACCCATGGTCTTTTAAACTGTGTGTTCTTGTTCTTGTTTGTTACTATGTTATGTATTTTTTTGCTTTTCTGTTGTGAACCACCCTGTGATCCTCGGATGAAGGGCAGTATAGAAACAACAACAACAACAACAACAACAACAACAACAACAACAACAACAACTCTTAATGGGTTATCGTAGTCCATGTTCCACCATGCGAAATCATTGTAGCTGCAGAGATCCTGCGATTCCTATCCCATTTATGTCAGTGTCCGTAGAGACCCAACAGGATTGTAAAACATTTCTCATCTAGGCATCAGCGAGAGGACAAAGACAGCATTAATGGGTCCTCAGCAGTGGGGAGTAATGTACATTTCATGTCAGCCTCTTGTCCTGGATCTCCTGGGTTGAGGTTGCCACTGCGCTGAAATGATATTTGGTTTTTGCATGATGGATATTTCTTCTTGACTGCATGTATCTTACAAGGACACATCATGTAATGTCAAGAGAAGCCACTTTGATGATAATAATAATAATAATAATAATTTATTATTTATACCCCGCCCATCTGGCCGGGTTCCCCCAGCCACTCTGGGCGGCTTCCAAAAAAAAACAGAAATTCTAAAATACAGAAATCCATCAAACATTAAAAGCTTCCCTAAACAGGGCTGCCTTGAGATGCCTTCTAAAGGTCTGGTAATTGTTCTCTTTGACCTCTAGTGGGAGGGCATTCCACAGGGTGGGTGCCACTACCGAGAAGGCCCTCTGCCTGGTTCCCTGTAACTTGGCTTCTCGTAATGAGGGAACCGCCAGAAGGCCCTCGGAGCTGGACCTCAGTGTCCGGGCAGAACGATGGGGGTGGAGACGCTCCTTCAGGTATACCGGACCGAGGCCGTTTAGGGCTTTAAAGGTCAACACCAACACTTTGAATTGTGCTCGGAAACGTACTGGGAGCCAATGTAGGTCTTTTAGGACCGGTGTTATGTGATCTCGGCGGCCGCTCCCAGTCACCAGTCTAGCTGCCGCATTCTGGATTAGTTGTAGTTTCCGGGTCACCTTCAAAGGTAGCCCCACGTAGAGCGCATTGCAGTAGTCCAAGCGAGAGATAACTAGAGCATGCACCACTCTGGAGAGACAGTCAGTGGGCAGGTAGGGACTCAGCCTGCGTACCAGATGGAGCTGATAAACAGCTGCCCTGGACACGGAGTTGACCTGTGCCTCCATGGACAGCTGTGAGTCTAAAATGACTCCCAGGCTGCGCACCTGGTCTTTCAGGGGCACAGTTACCCCATTCAGGACCAGGGAGTCCTCCACACCCGCCCGCCTCCTGTCCCCCACAAACAGTACTTCTGTCTTGTCAGGATTCAATCTCAATCTGTTAGCCGCCATCCATCCTCCAACCGCCTCCAAGCACTCACACAGGACCTTCACCGCCTTCACTGGTTCTGATTTAAAAGAGAGGTAGAGCTGGGTATCATCAGCATACTGATGGACACCCAGCCCAAACCCCCTGATGATCTCTCCCAGCGGCTGCATATAGATGTTAAAAAGCATGGGGGAGAGGACAGAACCCTGAGGCACCCCACAAGTGAGCGCCCAGGGGTCTGAACACTCATCCCCCACCACCACTTTCTGAACACGGCCCAGGAGGAAGGAGCGGAACCACTGCATGACAGTGCCCCCAGCTCCCAAGCCCTCTAGACGGTCCAGAAGGATGTTATGGTCGATGGTGTCAAAAGCCGCTGAGAGATCCAGCAGAACAAGGAAACAGCTCTTACCTTTGTCCCTAGCCCGCCGGAGATCATCGACCAGTGCGACCAAGGCAGTTTCAGTCCCATGATGAGGCCTGAATCCTGACTGGAAGGGATCCAAATGGTCCGCTTCTTCCAGGCGTGCCTGGAGTTGTTCCGCAACCACTCGCTCAATCACCTTGCCCAAGAATGGAAGATTTGAGACTGGGCGATAGTTGGCCGTATTGGCCGGATCTAAAGATGGTTTTTTAAGAAGCGGTTTAATAACCGCCTCTTTCAGCGGGTCTGGGAAGGCTCCCTCATGGAGAGAAGCATTTACCAACCCGCGAAGCCCATCGCCCAGCCCTTCCTGGCTAGCTTTTATAAGCCAGGATGGGCAAGGATCAAGGAGACAGGTGGTTGGTTTCATTCGTCTAAGCAGCCTGTCCACATCCTCGGAGGTAACAGATTGAAATTGATCCCACAAAACTTGACTAGACAGGACTCTAGCACTCCCCCGCCCCGGCCCTGCTCCCACGGTGGAGTCTACCTCTTCCCGAATCTGAGCGACTTTATCTGCAAAAAACTTTGCAAAATCATTGCAGGAGATCATGTGGCCCGTACTGGGCCCGGATGGAGCAGGTGGTTCCGCTAAATTGCGAACCACCTGGAAGAGTCTCCTGCTGCTGTTTTCTGCAGATGCGATGGAGACGGTGAAGAAGGTCCTCTTCGCCGTCGCCATTGCCACTTGGTAGGCTCGAAGTTGAGCTCTAGCCCGTGTCCGGTCTGATTCAAAATGAGTTTTCCGCCACCGGCGCTCTAGCCGTCTCAACGACTGTTTCATTGCCCTCAGCGCCGGGGAAAACCACGGGGCTGTCCGGGCTCCATGCAATCTGAGAGGGCGCTTCGGAGCCAGACAGTCAATAGCGCTGGTTAACTCCGCATTCCAGCGGGCCACCAGGGAATCAGCTGAAAGGCCATCGACATGGGATAAAACATCCCCTACCACTCTTTGGAAGCCAATTGGATCCATTAAGTAGCGGGGGCGGACCATCCGAATCGGTCCCACCTCCCTGCAGAGGGAAAGGGTTGCGGAGAAGTCCAGTTGCACCAGAAAGTGATCTGACCATGGCACTTCTTTTGTTTCGCTTTTACTTAATGTCAGATCACCAACATCCATAGAGGTAAACACCAAGTCCAAGGCATGTCCGCGGCTATGAGTTGGGCCAGACTTATTCAGGGACAGCCCCATGGTGGCCATGCTTTCCACGAAGTCCCGAGCGGCTCCTTGTAAGGTCGTGTCGGCATGGATGTTAAAATCCCCTAAGACAACCAAGCTAGGTGTCTCCAGGAGCACATCCGACACGACCTGAAGCAGCTCGGGCAGGGAATCCTTGGTGCAGCGGGGAGGTCGGTACACCAAAAGGAATCCTGTACTGCCTCTATTGCCCAACTTCCAGAACATGCACTCAGAGAACTGGGTCTTCCCAATAGGACGCCTGGTGCAAACTAATGACTTCCTAAAAATCACTGCAACCCCCCCTCCCCGCCCAGATGGCCTGGGTTGCTGTGCATAAGAGAAACCTGGTGGGCAAGCAGCGCCAAGAACGGGCCCATCGGCTTCCTCCAACCAGGTCTCTGTCACACATGCCAGGTCAAATCCTCCATCCACAATCAGGTCGTGAATGGCGGTGGTCTTATTCATCATCGACCTGGCATTGCACAGCAGCACCTTCAGGTCATGTGGGTATCCCTTGCCTATTCCAATATCCGTCCGGTCAGGACCAGACCTGGAGGCAGGGATAGTCCTCAGACAACGACTAAGTCTGCCTCCTCGGTAATGACATGGTCTGGTCTTAGCGTAACTCCTCCTCCTACCCGTGACCACTGAGATCGGTTGTTCCAGTGCACACACCCCTGTGGAATCTGCCCCAGCCATTTTGCTTGCTGGGACCCCCTCCCGGGCAGCCCTGACCCCTCCCCTTAAAAACAAAATAAAACCTCTGTAAAAAACAGCAAGAACTCAACAAAAGAAGAACACAAAAAGACAATAAAACAATAAAACCAAAAACAATAAAAATTACAAATACACTAAAATTTAACAGATTCCCACACCCAACTAAAAATCCCTCCCACCTACCACCCCAAACACAATAAAACAATAAAACCAAAAACAATAAAAATTACAAATACACTAAAATTTAACAGATTCCCACACCCAACTAAAAATCCCTCCCACCTACCACCCCAAAGAAGATAAAAACATTAAAAATTCTTTAAAAAGCATTTTAAAAAGGACTCTGTGCTGTTTCAAGTTCCCCTGGGCAGCACCAGCAGCAGAGCGGCGGCAGCAGTCCTTTATGAGGCCTTCCAGGCCCCGCCCTAGACCAGGTGGAAGGAGGCAGGGACAGGGCCTGTGGGCACTCACAGCAGGAGAGAGTCCTGGGCAGCACCAGCAGCAGAGCAGCGGCAGCAGTCCTTTATGAGGCCTTCCAGGCCCCGCCCTAAACCAGGTGGAGAGAGGTAGGGACAGGGCCTGTGGGCACTCACAGCAGGAGAGAGTCCTGGGCAGCACCAGCAGCAGAGCAGCGGCAGCAGTCCTTTATGAGGCCTTCCAGGCCCCGCCCTAAACCAGGTGGAAGGAGGCAGGGACAGGGCCTGTGGGCACTCACAGCAGGAGAGAGTCCTGGGCAGCACCAGCAGCAGAGCAGCGGCAGCAGTCCTTTATGAGGCCTTCCAGGCCCCGCCCTAGACCAGGTGGAAGGAGGCAGGGACAGGGCCTGTGGGCACTCACAGCAGGAGAGAGTCCTGGGCAGCACCAGCAGCAGAGCAGCGGCAGCAGTCCTTTATGAGGCCTTCCAGGCCCCGCCCTAAACCAGGTGGAGAGAGGTAGGGACAGGGCCTGTGGGCACTCACAGCAGGAGAGAGTCCTGGGCAGCACCAGCAGCAGAGCAGCGGCAGCAGTCCTTTATGAGGCCTTCCAGGCCCCGCCCTAGACCAGGTGGAGAGAGGTAGGGACAGGGCCTGTGGGCACTCACAGCAGGAGAGAGTCCTGGGCAGCACCAGCAGCAGAGCAGCGGCAGCAGTCCTTTATGAGGCCTTCCAGGCCCCGCCCTAAACCAGGTGGAGAGAGGTAGGGACAGGGCCTGTGGGCACTCACAGCAGGAGAGAGTCCTGGGCAGCACCAGCAGCAGAGCAGCGGCAGCAGTCCTTTATGAGGCCTTCCAGGCCCCGCCCTAAACCAGGTGGAAGGAGGCAGGGACAGGGCCTGTGGGCACTCACAGCAGGAGAGAGTCCTGGGCAGCACCAGCAGCAGAGCAGCGGCAGCAGTCCTTTATGAGGCCTTCCAGGCCCCGCCCTAGACCAGGTGGAAGGAGGCAGGGACAGGGCCTGTGGGCACTCACAGCAGGAGAGAGTCCTGGGCAGCACCAGCAGCAGAGCAGCGGCAGCAGTCCTTTATGAGGCCTTCCAGGCCCCGCCCTAAACCAGGTGGAGAGAGGTAGGGACAGGGCCTGTGGGCACTCACAGCAGGAGAGAGTCCTGGGCAGCACCAGCAGCAGAGCAGCGGCAGCAGTCCTTTATGAGGCCTGCTCAGAAGCTAAATATTTAATATGGCTCTATATTTATTCTGTGGTGCATTTCAATCTTTAATTTGAAATATACTCAGATACATGAGATATATATCTATATTACCTTTTATATTGTTTCATGCCTGTGAAGTGACGGAAAGTCATTTTACGTGGCCTGCTTCTTGAGATTTTACATCCCTTTGCCATAATGTACAGGTTGAGAAGGTAGTAAGCAAGCATGCAGGATGGCAATTAATGGCATACTGTGATCCTGCATAGGATTGGGCTTATCAGTATCCTTCAGTGCATGAATGGAACAAGAGATGGTCAGCATCTTGAGGTTGCACAGACCCGTGCTCCTACTGCTCACCCTTTCTTTCTCCTACTGTGGCAGATTCCTTCATTTTCTTCACATGGCAATGGTGCCCACCTGACAGGTGCCAGAACTGAGTTCCAGCAAGTTCCGGCTGGAAAAAAAGCCCTGCTCTATAGAAACCCAGTGGGAAGAAGTCAACTTCATGTTGTTCTGATTGCTTCATCATCAGCACAAGTGCTCCAGATTGCCAGATGGAACAATCCTTCCTTTGCACCCCCCGAATGCTGTTATTGGGGTTCTCCTGACCCCTTCAGAGCCATTTTTTGGGGGGTGCAAGGAGATGGGAGGAAAAATCTCCATTATGCAAGTGGAAATCCTTTGCATAGAGCTTGTGCTGATGGGGACTTGTTAGGTGAATCCTGCCCAGCACCTCCAACTCCCAACCTATGGAGAGGACCCAAGGGGATAGCATAGTGTATGGCATCCGAAGCCACTGGGAGATTGAGTAAATGTCAGGAACGTGCCCCCCCGCCCAGAGCACAGGGGATGAGTTAGACTCAGAGAATGAATTAAGTGAATGAGGGCCAGGCTCTGTAGATGAGAACTGGTTGTCACAATCAAGAAAGGGCAGTTTGACCCCCCTTCCCAGAGAAGACTCTATTAGCTCTCACAGAGAGGAAGAGTTGGAAGGCAGCCAGAGTCATAGCTGCCAAGTTTTCCCTTTTCTCGCGAGGAAGCCTATTCAGCATAAGGGAAAATCCCTTTAAAAAAGGGATAACTTGGCAGCTATGGCCAGAGCGTTGCTAGGCAATCAGCAGCAGAGGTCTGAGTCCAGGTCGAGTCGGAGTGACCAGGAGGGGGGAGGTCAGCCTTTCGATCCCCGATCCAGGCGTCTGGATAAAATCAGAAGGCAACGGAAGGGCAAGAGGGGAAAGGCGGGAGTCTCGCGTCCTTCCTGCTGTGGGAGGGGTGACATTTCAGACTGACCAACAAACATAAATGTGAGCAGGCAAGATGCCGGGCGCTGGATATGTCTTTTTGAAAAAATAAACATACATAAAACTGTCAGAGAGTCATTACGTCTTATCAGGCTTGATTGCCTGATACTCTTTACAGTAAGAGTAACAAGGTTGCACTTCTGCTACTCCTCTCCTGTTAATGTGACCTGGCATGGCGACCCTGGCTGTTTATGTCCCCAAACTGGTTCTCAACCCAGACTGAAATGGGGCTAGATAACCACCCTCTTGATCACCTTGCCTGAAAAGGGCTATTAGTAACTTGGCAGTAGCTCAAAAACTCTAAGTCCTTTGTGTGTGTCTTGTGTCCTTTGGTGCTGCATGCGTCTTGCATTTCCAGGTGAACTTGATTGCCCACTAATCAGCATTGATCAGCCCACCATCTAACTCAAATCGTAACAGTGTCAACTTATCCTTGAGTCTTGGGAAGATGTATCACTAGCTGGCTATGTGATTTCTCAAGAGCAATGATCTATAATGAACAAGTTTGGCAACACCCATCCATTCGGCCCAAAGCAGGCAGTTTCCGAACCTTCCTTGTGCTGATGCCTCCTGGAGCTCCTTTGACTTATTGCCTTCAAAGTAAAATAACTGTCTCTGTCTGAGCGCTGTCACCACGTTCCGAGAGTGTCAGCCTGCATAGCAGAACATCAATCATGCTCATTTCTTTTCGCTCGGGAAAACAGATCCAGAATGTGACCCAAGGTGATAGCAACTCTGAGAAATGTGGCTATCTAAATTGCTTGCCAATATCACTTGAAGGAAATATTAAAGCTTCTCATTGACCTGCCTTCCTTTTCTTTTAGAGTATAAGGTTCTCAGACCCCGGAAGCTTCTGCCATCGTGTTTCATGTTAAGCACCCCGCTGTCTTTGATAAACTTGACTCAGACAGAACTAGGTTTTCCTTGACAATGACAGTTGATTGAAGGTGGGTTGGCAAGGCTATGTTTCTCCCACCATGAGATCACCCCATGGTGAGATCAGCATGGAGACGAGTCTTCTGAGAAACTTCAGCATGCTCTCATATCTCTCATCACCACATAATTGATATGTCTGGGTATTGAGGCTAGACATTTAGCTGGTAGTTAGATAGGCGAATGCATAGAATCATAGAATTGTAGGCTTGGAAGAGAACCCCAAGGGTCATCTAGTCCAACCCTCTGCAATGCAGGAATCACAGCTGAAGAACCCATGGCAGGTGGCCACCCAACCTCTGTTTACAATCCTCCAGTGAAGGAAACGTCATCACTGTCTGAGGCAGCCCATTCCACTGTCGAACAGCTCTTATGATCAGAAAGTTATGCCTAATGTTTCATTGTGTGTATATTATTTTCACAATTTCGTGTGCACAATTTGCCCGAGTACAGTGGTGCCTCGCTAGACGAATTTAATTTGTTCCACAGGTCTTTTCTTATAACAAAAAATTCGTCTAGCGAATCCCATAGGAATGCATTGAATTTTTTTGAATTTTTTTTTGCCCATAGGAACGCATTACGTAATTGAATTTCAATGCATTCCTATGGGAAACCGTGATTCGCTAGACAAATTTTTCATAAAACGAATTCGTCTAGCGAGGCAACCTCCGCTAGAAAAAACCTTTCGTTAAGTGGAAATTTCATTAAGCAGGGCATTCGTTAAGCGAGGCACCACTGTATATCATTTCTGAACACATGATTTTGCTGGAGAACTGCATTGCAAAATTCAGGGTGAATCTTCCAAGGATGGCTGTGCTGGTTCTCGTGCTGTTTCGGAGAGCACAAATCAGGTGGGTTCGCCTTTAAATGTGAACTGAATAGAATCCCCCCCCCAATCTCCACTTGAGTGTGCTTTGCAAAGGGACAAAGGGTCAGTTTGGGGAAGGGCTTCATTACTGCAACTGCCCCTGAGCTCAAATGCAGCCGAGGAGGAATGACTAGACCAGGCAGGTCCAGAATGTTTCCTCTCTAATTAAATGCAAAAGTACATGAAGGAACCCCTTTGTCAAGTGATCTAATTAGCTTGGAAACACGCAGGGTGGCTTGAAAAGAGGTTCTCTTTCCAAGTTCCACCAGGTAATGCTCAGTGCCCAAGAGAAGGCAAGGGTTAGGACACTTCAAAAGCAAGCAAATGGCAGGGAGGTGGTGGTGGGGTCAGGTGAGTGAGGTTTCAAACTACCTGCCCAAGCTGTGTAGGTGGCTGCTCGGAGCTCCTTGTTCCAACCTACCCTTTTTATCTCCCTCATTATGGGCTGGGGAAAAAAAATAGAGCATGGAAAAGAAAGGAACGATAAAGGAAAGAGAAATCTGGTTCAAGAAGCAACTTCTGTTTCTTTCAAGCCATGTTACAGCAGGAGAAAGAGCCATAAAGGATTTCGAGTTATCTCAAAGAGTTGGAATTGAAATTGTTTTAAAGATAGGCAGTTTTAAAAACTTTTTAATACATGCAATTACTTTATATATGTCTGAGAACATAAGAAGAGCTTGATGGATCACGCTAGTCCTGACCCATCTAGACCAGCATCTTCTTCTCCCAGTGGCCAACCAGATACTTGTGGCAAACTGGCCAGCACAATCAGAGCATAGGATCGCTCTCTTCTATTCCAGCTTCCAGCAACAGGAACTGTATTCAGAAGCATTACTGTCTCCGCCATCAGGGGCACCATTGCGGGCACCCGCCCCACCCCCAAAACATGCACCCTGCCCCCGGAACGCATGTCACGCCCCTCCAGGAGGTACGTCACCCCCTGGAACGCTTGTTCTGCCCCTCCGGGAGGCGCGTCCCACCCCCATAACGGGTGCCAGCCCTGCCCCCGCCCCCAGTGCTGCAGCATGAAGCTCCGTCACTGTGCGCCATGGATGCAGAGCATAGCCATCATAGCTAGTAGCTATAAATAGCCTTCTCCTTCATGAATTTGTCTAATCTTCATTTAAAGTTGTCCAAGTTGGTGGCCATCATTGCCACAATTTAACTATATGCACAACAACAACAACAACAACAACAACAACAACAACAACAACCATTTATACCCCGCCCATCTGGCTGGGTTTCCCCAGCCACTGTGGGTAGCTCCCAACAGAATATTAATATTGAATAATTAATAATAATAATAATAATAATAGTTATTATTCTGTCACTTTGAAATGCTTCACAGGAAGCAATTCATAACTGAAACAAACAAATAATTTGAGGGAGTGAATTGATAGGTGTTCTCTCCCTCGGCTCTCAATTATACGACTGCAGTGAACTTGTGGTCTATTTTTTAATATTTATATTTTATTAAGGTGATTTCAGTTAAAAGAAATAAAGTGATACGGGGGAAAAGAAGGAAAAGCGAGAGGAAGTAAAACAACAACAAATATACATATAAAAGTGAATATATATATATATATATGGAGAGAGAGAGCACAATATACACTATTCCCATACATTCTTCTATAAATTGGGATAGTGTTATTGTCCTAGTGCTTCTGTAAATGTTAATAGCCTACTACATTTTGTATACACTCATTCCAAATGTTATTGTATTTATCCATACATACAGAGTCTGCACCTGTAAGCAGTCCATTCATAAATTGCCAGTGATGTCATGTCATCAGTCCATTGATTGAAGGGTATCCTATCTTTATTTTCCCAGTTTCTCAATATCAATCTCTTGGCCCCCATTAGGGCATGGAAAATCCATTCCTAGGGAAGGCAGCAAAGTCAGGAAGAGCTTTAAGGTGCTCTGCAGGCACAGAGCCAAAAGACCCTGAGATTTACCACCGATACCTTAATCTACCAAAGGACTGCCGCTTGGTTCTGAAAAAGGTGTTGCAGCAAAAAGCAAGCGAACAACAACAAAGCTTCTTATATATTGCCGGAAATTTATATATATGGAAGATATGGATGACAAATAGGTAAGGGGAAAGAAAGCACACTTCAGGCCTGCTGAGTTTAAGGGGGGGTGGGCTAAGTGTGTGTTTAACTCTTGCATGGAAAGAGAGCAAAATACACTTTTGGAGAAGTGTGAAGTTTGACGTATGACTTCCTTACGATCTTGTTAGGTAATTAGGCTGAAGGAAATCAGCCCTGAGTGCTCACTGGAAGGACAGATCCTGAAGCTGAGGCTCCAATACTTTGGCCACCTCATGAGAAGAGAAGACTCCCTGGAAAAGACCCTGATGTTGGGAAAGATAGAGGTCACAAGGTGAAGGGGACGGCAGAGGATGAGGTGGTTGGACAGTGTTCTCGAAGCTACGAACATGAGTCTGACCAAACTGCGGGAGGCAGTGGAAGACAGGAGTGCCTGGCGTGCTCTGGTCCATGAGGTCATGAAGAGTCAGACACGACTAAACGACTAAACAACAACAACAAATTAGGTAAGTTTACCTTTCAATGTGATATAAATTGAATTTCTGCCCCATCACTACTCGGAAGGGGCACCGTTTGTTTAGCCAAAGGTTCTGCTGCAGCCTCACTTCTGGGACTCTTGTTTCCATTGTAGTCAGCCTGGTGTGCATCATTTTTGATAAAAGCCCTTGTCATCACACCCTGGAACACAACAGATCACAAAACAGTGGTTCATCTCTGACTTTGATGCCTGCTTGGCCCCGATCTATAGTGTGAGCAGCCCATATTTGAGGGAGGGAAAAACCTTGCATGTTCCAATCTCTCTGCCAGCCAGGCTGACATAAGGCAGCCGCTACTGTCAAGAGTTTTAAGAGGCACAGCTGTTTTGGTGAGACATGTATACTGCAGGGATGAGGAGGAGATTTTCTTCTTGCTACAGAGAGTGTGAAAGAGACTTGAAAGACCATCCTTCATGAAATGCATATATGGAAAGGATCACTGCAAATTGCCCTGTAGGCAAGGGCTGCCTGGAGTTGCATCAAACTTCTCTTATCCATGCCATATAAGAACAGAAGAAATAAATAAAAAATAAATAAATAAATAAATAAATAAATAAATAAATAAATAGATCAAACCTATCCATTCTGAAGGAAATCAGCCCTGAGTGCTCACTGGAAAGACAGATCCTAAAGCTGAGGCTCCAATACTTTGGCCATCTCATGAGAAGAGAAGACTCCCTGGAAAAGACCCTGATGTTGGGAAAGATTGAGGGCACAAGGAGAAGGGGACGACAGAGGACGAGATGGTTGGACAGTGTTCTCAACCAAACTGCGGGAGACAGTGGAAGACAGGAGTGCCTGGCGTGCTCTGGTCCATGGGGTCACGAAGAGTCGGACATGACTAAACGACTAAACAACAACAACAACAAAGTTGGTTCTGGGTATAAGCTTTCGTGTGCGTACACACTTTTTCAGATACACTGAAACAGAAGTCACCAGACCCTTATATATAGTGGGAGGGTGGGGTGGGGGTTTTCTCAGAAGGGTAGTAGGAGATGGGTGATTGGTTCAATGGGTATGGTAAACCTGTTGACTACTGTTAACAACTGCAATTAGTCCTACATCCTCCCACTATATATAAGGGTCTGGTGACTTCTGTTTCAGTGTATCTGAAGAAGTGTGTATGCACACGAAAGCTTATACCCAGAACAAACTTATCTGGTCCCTAAAGTGCTACAATTTTATTATTATTATTTCATCTGCGTCAGACCAACATGGCTACCTACCTGAATCAAGAACAGAAGAGACAGAGATGTGAATGAAAAGCAGAAATGATGGATATTATAGTTCTTCCAAACCGGGTCATGAACTACAGGCTTTGGGACCATCGCTACCTGGGATATGGTTAACAAATGCAAGAGCTGATCGTTGGTGAATGCCAGTTAAATGGCTTTTCCCTTTCATCCAGTGGAGGCTGCCCTCTCTTGCATGCCTGGGAACGACACTGCCTGTTAGTTTTCTCCTCTCTAGAGTCACTGTTACCTTTGTAGAATTCAACACAGAGGAAGTTGAGGACCAGATTTGTTTTGGTTGGTTCTCACTGGCATTGGCTCCACCAACTCTGCCTTCCACCCCCACCACTCCCAATTGGCACCAGTTGGCATACACAGTTCTTCACCTCCTCAATTTCTCCCCATAACAATCCTCTGAGGTGGATTAGGCTGAGAGACTGCGACTAGCCCAAGGTCACCCCATGAGTTTCACGGCAGAGTGGGGATTTGAGTTCTGGTCTCCCAGGTCCTAGTCCAACTACACCACAATGACTCTCATGAGGCAGTAATGACTTAAGTTGTGTCTCTACAAGGCCTTGTGTGAAGACAGGAGGCATGACCTAGGTCTGGCATACTGTGAAACTCTGATGTGAAATACAAGCCATATTATGTGCCGTTTCAGCTAGCTCAGTAACCTGAATATGCTGAAAACTCAACTCTGATTATGTATCTGTTCCTTGACACACGGATAAATGCTGGCACTCCATACCTGAGGTCAGGACCTCTGTCTCCTGTTATGGAGGAAGATCTATTTCCAGAATAAAGATACAATAATATGGATCCAATGGACAGGACTTTTAGGGTTCTTAGTAGGATGTGATGATTATGTCCAGGGCCGTCTTAAGCCCATCCAGCACTGTGGTGCAAAGGTCCCTCCAGCGCCCCCCTCTGAAAGCGCAGCACCAAAGTGATCATGCTGAGGCAGCCGCCCTTCTATGAGCTGGTAATAATAATAATAATAATAATAATAATTTATTATTTATACCCCGCCCATCTGGCCGGGTTCCCCCAGCCACTCTGGGCGGCTTCCAACAAAACAGAAATTCTAAAATACAGAGATGGTAGGCTACAGGCAGCCCCCTCCCGCCTTGCTGGCCAAACCAGCTCCTGAGCAGCCAGACTTTGCTCCAGAGCCTCTCCAAGGACCCGTGAGTGCCAAGCGGACCGCGGCAGCAGGGGGAGGCCACCTCCAAGTACTCCGCGCTGCACCTCCTTCTCCTTTCCCCAGTGCTGGGTTCCGCTCAGTCAAGCTTTGCCACCAGCGCGTGCACCACGTGACCAGCAAGAGCTGCTTGGGCGCTGTGCGTGCGCTGGTGTAGAAGCTCGACTGAGCGGAGCCCAGCGCGGGGGAAAGGAGAAGGAGGTGTGGCGCGGAGTCCTCGGAGAAGGAGAGAGACGCGGTGCAGCCTCTCAGCTCGTGGAGCACAGTCCTGGCCAGACCACCGGAACCCTGCGCTCACTTGACGCCCTTCCAGCGCCCTCCAGTGCCCGGCGCCGTGGTTCACCGCGCCACTAGCCTCTATGGCTAGGACGGGCCTGATTATGTCTTACTGGTCTGGAACACATGATTTAGGGAGGATAAGGGACAAAGGACCCTCCAGTTGACTTGTTTGCTGAACATTCATCCTGATATCCTTGCACAAAGCTTAGAGGTTAGACTATGTCTATGATTTGTTTGTGGGGAGGATCTATGATGATGATGATTCAACTTGAGTTGTTTGTGCAGTGTTTATTCTTGGAAACCATTTTTTTTCATCCCACACTTTTCAAAAGCATTTCCTCATCACTTTCCAAGTTTTTTTTTTTAATATAAAAAAGTGGATTTGTTGTGTTGGGTGACAGCGCTCTTGTATCCACTTTAATTGCACCAACCTAAATTTCCTGATATATGTGTGCATTCCCCCTGCAAAATACTCCAGAGGCTATTGGCGGGTATTATTAGCCACAACACCTAAAGGGAACCCCCATATCCAGAGGATATCAAATGCTAGTGACAATAAACAGGTGCTTTGGGGAAGCCCAGGGGAAGTGCATGAAGACATCAATCAACAAAGGACAATCCACAATCCTCAGTTGATTGATGTCTTCATGGGCTGTGCCTGGGCTTCCTTGAAGGATTTGATTGACCACTATTAGAATCAGAATTCTAGACAGGAAGGACCTTTGTTTCCTCCAACAGAACTCTTATGACCAGTTGCAAGGAACTGTGTCTGGCTATGATAAAGGATTTTGTAAGAAATGACCAAACAAAGCTATTTTAAAGGAGGACTTTATTTATTACACTGGAGATTGGTGCCAACACACCAATTCAGCTTTGATACACAGTAAATCAGCAAAGCTCTTATTCGTTTCTGAAGCAAGATTGCAGTGGCATGGAAAACACTGAAAACATCAACTCTCTTCCCTTTCTGTTTTTTATTTCTCTTTTTCTGTATTATTATTATTTTTTGGTACAAAACTGGTACAAAGAACAATACAAAAGAGTTGTGCCGTTTTGATGGGTTACAAAAGAACATTTGAGCTCACTTTAACTTGTGCACTATTCCCCACCCCCTTGAGCTTTTTGACACCTTTTCAGCACCCTGTTTTCCAAACATCATGGATACACCAAGGCGCCCTTTGAATCAGAAAAGGATAATGAGAAAACAAGCAGCCTCCTCTCTAAAATAACCACAGTCATGCGGGCTTTTCCCCACTGGAAAAGGAAACATGCAAAAGAAATATGAAGAAAGCATCCTCTGTTGCACATTTATATTGGTTTTAAGCTCGCCACTTCGATTGACAGAGCCAAGCAAGAGCTAAATTATAAACACAGTGAGCAAATTGGAGGTGGATTGGTCCAGTACCTTTCACTGTCTCTGCCAAACAAAGGTTGAGGTCACCGGATTCCCCCCAATAAATCCACACACACACGTGAATTAAGTTTAAGGTTTTTGGCATTATTTTGGCCACAACTTTATTAAAATACCACCAAATGTGAGTGGTTGCTTAGGCATTGGTTAACCCATGGGTTAACCCTGGGACAGATTCTGCACTGACTTCCTCTAGGCACTTTGTGGAAGTCAGTAGGTAAACATTCTCAGAGAGAGGACGGAGCCGGGTACCAGGCCCTTCTTGTCCTCCCTTGAATGTTCCCCGAGGCTCAATTTGCTCTGTGTTAGGCCCAATTCCCCCTGACGGGGTACTGACGAGAGCCGTTTGAGCCCCAGGATTCCTTTAACGGAATACCTCTATAAGCAGCAGCAATTAAGCGTAACTTTCCAGCCTTTCCACACTCCTCTTTCCAGCCAATTTCTTACCAGCCAATTTTAACCAATGCCTAACCGCCAACCTTACAAGTTGTGACGATTTGCTATGCAGTAGGCAAAAACCAAATGGCAACAGCCAATCAGCCAGATGGCAAAATTCCTCCGGGCCCCTGCCCCAAAGCGGGCGACCCCATGACAGGCACAGTAACGTTAATACGCAAAGCATCCTTTAAAAAGGAGGTGGGCGGGCGGGAAATCCGAACCGCTTGGCAAAAGTGAATCCAATATAGTCACGCGGAGGGTTTTTATAGGCTAGGGGCCGATCCTTATTCCAAACTGCAACAAGCTTTTCTACCCAGCAACAGCACCAAAACGCCCGGTCATGCCAGTGGCCATTTTACCTAATCTGCCTAGCAACAGCAGGGTCATCCTGATTCCCCTCCCACAACGCATGCTCTCCATAATTGGAGAACCCATTTTCTGAATTTTGAAAAACCTACAGTGTCCAGTTCCTCATTTTTTAAATGCACACAGACTTTTTTTTAAAAAAAAAAATGTACATACTATTTTCACAGTCAGTTACTCTGAGGAATTCCAACACCCCTTTAGAATCTAGCAATGCTTGGACCTGCAGAGTGTTCTTCAAGCAAATTGTACTACATCAACTGTCCAAGTTGTATAGCAGAAATCAGCAACAGAAGTCCCTGGTGCTAAATCTGACCCTTGAATAGAGCATGATTGTATCCCACACCTACAAGTTGCCATCCCAAGGGAAATATGAGTACGTGGAAGAGACCTTACTGGCAGGCAGTCTCTTTTGGAGAATGAGGGCATGTTCTGGTCCACCACCTCCCATTCTCTCCTCAAAAACAAATCTCTATGTATAGCAACCCTACGAGCATCTTTCAGGCTGTGCAAAGGGGTAAATCCACTTTAAAAAAACCATACCTATGCATTAGGGACCCAGGTGGCTCTGTGGGCTAAACCACTGAGCCTAGGGCTTGCTGATCAGAAGGTCGGCGGTTCGAATCCCTGTGACGGGGTGAGCTCCCATTGCTTGGCCCCAGTTCCTGCCAACCTAGCAGTTCGAAAGCACATCAAAATGCAAGTAGATAAATAGGAACCGCTATAGCGGGAAGGTAAACGGCGTTTCCATGTGCTGCTCTGGTTTGCCAGAAGCGGCTTTGTCATGCTGGCCACATGACCTGGAAGCTGTACGCCGGCTCCCTCGGCCAATAATGCGAGATGAGCGCCGCAACCCCAGAGTCGGTCACGACTGGACCTAATGGTCAGGGGTCCCTTTACCTTTACCTTTACCTATGCATTATATACAGTGGTACCTCTACTTACGAATAACTCTACTTACGAATGTTTCTACTTACGAATGGAGCTCTGTCCGCCATCTTGGATGTGGTTTAGATAGGATTTTTTCTACTTATGATTTTTTAGATAGGGTTGCTTCGACTTACGATTTTTTTTCTCCCAATGCATTCCTATGAGATTCGACTTACAATTTTTTTCGACTTACAAATGTGCGTTCGGAACGCATTAAATTCGTAAGTAGAGGTACCACTGTACATTTATTCATCTTAAAGCGTGAAATAAAGAGTAGGGATTAAGCTGGGAGAAGCTGTTGGTCAGTGGCAGAGCACATGTTTGATATGCAGAAGGACTTGGGTTCAATCCCTGGCATCTCCAGGCCTCCCCAGTCAGTGTAGAGCAAGCAATACTGAACCAGATGATTTAGAATAAGGCAGCTTCATTTGCCCCCATCATGGCTGCCAGATTTGCACAAGTGCTTCTGTGACCAGGAGACTTGGTTCATCCATACAGGGTCCTCAGCAGAATGCTGATACAGAGAACGGAACTTTATCCCTTCTCCTTCTCGCAGATAATTTACTTGATCCAAGCCCAAACCAATGTGATGAAATGGGTTCTAGTCCAAGAAAGCTTATACCAAGCTGTTCATTTTTGAACAGAGCTTGGAAGGCCATCTGTTATGGATGCTTTAGCTGAGATTCCTGCATTGCAGGGGGTTGGACTAGATGACCCTCAGGGTCCCTTCCAACTCTACGATTCTATAATTCTACCAAAGTGCTACAAGACATTTTGTTGTTTCTGCTGCAATAGACTAACATGCCCCCTTTTGTAATTTCACAGGATTGATGTATCAAACCAGAAAACTTGCTGTGAGAGCCATTTATTTCCAGTATTTCTATTTAGGGCATTCAAAAGGATATTGGTATTTACAAGCCATGGTGTGAAGATGCCTGGTGGTGATGATTCTGTTATTAGGGATAGTGTTGTTTTTATTAACAGTGAACACTGTAGTTCTCTGGCCCAAGGTGTACTGTGAGATATGATCTGGTAGGACTGGAATCTAGAAGAAAGTCAGGAAAATTCTCCGTGGTAGATGGGAGGTTAAGGGTGTCGACCTCTGCTCGGAACTTGGAAGACCCCTAGCTGGCTTTTCTACTTGAAGTAATTGCTTTGTCACCTGCAAAGGCCAAAAGGCAATGTCTTGGTAAGAGACCTAGGGGGGTAAGTAGAAAATATACACTTTCTGACTTGGAAAAGGGCAACTCTTCACCGTGTTGGAGGCTGGTTTCTCTTTCTGTGTTTCCTTGTAGGACTTACCTAGCTCAGGGCACCATCCTATGGCCCCTAAGAGATTCCAGGGGCCATAGGCTATTTCAGGCCTCCTGCTCCAATGTTGGAGACACAAGGCTTCTCCAGAGTGGAGGGCCTCAGTATGTAATTGATGCAATAATCGTGCATTAATCGTGCATTAAGGGAAGATTTATAATTGACCTTCCACAAATAAAGTTCCACTTCATTCGTTCTTCTACAATGCTGCCCCAGTGTTATTGTATTATAGCCATTTGGAGGGCACAATAGCATAGCAAAAGTGGGACCCTCCCCCGACATTTCTGGTATGAAAAGTTGAAGGATTTCAGCAGAAAGTTGAAGAGCATGCATTGACTAGAAATGAAGCAGTATGTCCACTCTGAAACTCTGGCAATTGCAAACATTATTGAAAGTGAGATCGTGTATAGGTGCCCCAATATCAGCACAATTTTTTTTTACTGCATTATAGAAATGATGTGTGGAGGGGCCCAGAGCTCTGACATGGTAAAATGAGATCTGATATTTGATCCACACCATCCCTGCTGCTGCAGATGTTCTGGAGCTCTGACACCAGCAGGACAAAAAAGGATGTGTGTTGGGGAGATATCAGGGACATACCGGGGGAAGACTGGGAAATGGCTAGGATCCAAATGATGCTAAGGCATCCCAGCCTCTTGACATATTCAGGAGTGTGCCCAAATCTCTCCCTCCTGTTGCTTCCAATAGGAGAGAAAATGTAAAAAAATTTTTATAAGATTTAGCATAAGACACTTCACTCTGTCACTATTCTCAGGTGAGATTCAATCACGCACTGGTGAATTCAGGTTTTGCAATTATAGCTGATCAGGAGGTCTTGCACCTTCTTCCCTAAAACGATTGAACTTTTTGTAATAAGGAAAGTGATGAGAAAATGCATGGAACAACGCTTCCTTTTATGCAATGGCACCTAAACTCCCTGCGAATAAATCAGGACGAATGCTCGGTAAACAAGTCATCTGTAAGCATACACAGAAATGGATGGAGAGTTGTAAAATCTTTCCTCTGCCCTTACTTTTGCCCTGAGCCGAGCAGATCACTGGATATGATAGAACTGCCCCGCAGACCAGCCACTTTAGGACTTCAGCCTGACAGGTATAAATTGTATTTGTTAAGAACAAATTCTAGCAGTGAAGGCAAACACATGATGCTACTCATCTTGGGTACGCTTCTACATTTTTTCTATCCTTTTGTTTCACAATCCTTAAGAATAGGGATGCAAATGAAGCAAAGTGTGCCTTTCTTTTCCACTGAGTTATTATTTCTTAAAAAGCTGTTGCTTTGTCATTATCCACAGTCATGCTCTAGCAAGAGTTAGGCACTTTTACATCCCATTGGTTTCAATGAGAGCACTAAGCACATGTTTGCCCATCGTTACTGAAGCAAATGAGACTTAAAATTGACTTTGGTTGGATTGTACCTGTTCTTATTACCACTGCTCACTTTCTATCCACCTGCCGACTGGCTCCAGAAATAGCACAGTTGTTATATCTTTGTATGAAACTACTTTATAGTAGGGGACCCAGGTGGCGCTGTGGGTTAAACCACAGAGTCTAGGGCTTGCTGATCAGAAGGTCGGCGGTTCGAATCCCTGCAACGGGGTGAGCTCCCGTTGCTTGGTCCCAGCTCCTGCCCACCTAGCAGTTCGAAAGCACATCAAAGTGCAAGTAGATAAATAGGGACCGCTCCAGCGGGGAAGGTAAACAGCGTTTCCGTGCGCTGCTCTGGTTCGCCAGAAGCAGCTTTGTCATGCTGGCCACATGACCCGGAAGCTGTCTGCGGACAAACGCCGGCTCCCTCGGCCTATAGAGCGAGATGAGCGCCGCAACCCCAGAGTCGGACACGACTGGACCTGATGGTCAGGGGAACCTTTACCTTTACCTTTTTACCTTATAGAAAGCCAGACCATTTGGTCCATGTACCCAGTGCTCTGCATTGATGCTCCAAGGACCCTGGCAGAGGTCTTTCCCAGTCCTACCATCTGAGACTCTTTTTAACTTGAGATGTCAGGGACTGGAACCTTCTGCCTTCAAATTATGCACTCTCCCACCAAGCTAATGCCTCTCCCAAAAGCCCTTCCCACAGCTCTCTAGCTCATGGGATCTAACTAGCCTCGAATTTGGTTACACACAGTACTATTTTTCTAGAAAAAGAGGTGATGGAATGCAATGGTGCCCACCTGAGAGGTACTGGAACTGAGTGCCGGTGAGTTCCATCTGAAAAAAAAAGCCCTGGTTACATGGCAATTAATTGATCAGTTTCAGCATATTTCCAAGCAGTTTTTGAGTAAGGCTGCATTACACAGGATATAGATAAAGGCTTCCAAATTACCAGCTTTTCTAATTTCAAAGCACTGGCACATTTGGGCTTAGTTTTCAGAAAAATAAAGGCTCATTTATTGCAAAAAAATAAATAAATAGTAGTGTCACTTCGTTAAAGCTATGGTTTTCCCAGTAGTGATGTATGGAAGTGAGAGCTGGACCATAAAGAAGGCTGATCGCCGAAGAATTGATGCTTTTGAATTATGGTGCTGGAGGAGACTCTTGAGAGTCCCATGGACTGCTAGAAGATCAAACCTATCCATTCTTAAGGAAATCAGCCCTGAGTGCTCCCTGGAAGGACAGATCGTGAAGCTGAGGCTCCAATACTTTGGCCACCTCATGAGAAGAGAAGAATCCTTGGAAAAGACCCTGATGTTGGGAAAGATTGAGGGCACTAGGAGAAGGGGACGACAGAGGACAAGATGGTTGGACAGTGTTCTCGAGGCTACGAACATGAGTTTGACCAAACTGCGGGAGGCAGTGGAAGACAGGAGTGCCTGGCGTGCTATGGTCCATGGGGTCACGAAGAGTCGGACACGACTAAACGACTAAACAACAACAACAACAGTGTCACTTCATCTTCCAGGACATGGGTTATCACATAAGTGACTTATGGTTGTCTGAACATGGAATCTAACTGGGGTTCTATGCATTCAAAGCCTACAAGGCAATGAAGCACCAGGGGAGCATCAAAGCGGACGCCACATAAATCCAATGGGAACATCATCCCCCCCCCAACATTTGATGAACACATCCTTAGTGAATGCAGATATATAATCAGTTCCCTCACCTTTAGGATTAGCTACATTTATCAATGTAAAAAAATCATGAATCATTGAGACGCCAGTCTTCTAAAAAATTGAAATGGCAAAAAGTATGCACCTATGCACCTATGCAGAGAAGGCCTCTCTGCATAAGGCATAAACCATTGACTTTCTGCCATGGTGTTGTTCTTAATACTCTGACATGCCCCAGACATGTGTTCAGGCTGCATTTGTCCACCACTTGGCTAAATTGACACCCTGGGATATTTTCAAGGGGGCTGTAAACAATGTGTTCGCAATCAACCAACTGCAAAACAGCAACCAGTTCCATCATAACGTGATAAGAAAGTCACTTTGTCATCTGGTTATCCATTTCCTTGAAAGGATTGCTTGTACATGAGTGTCTCTTCAAACCCTAGTAAGAGCTGGCTTACATCGTTGTGGCTGCTGCATAGTCATAAGGACATAAGAAAGGTCCTGGTGGATCAGAGCAAGGGTTCATTTTCTTCAGCACCTCACAGTGGCCAACAGATGCCTATGGGTAACCCAGCAAGAAGGACCTGAGTGCAGTAATGCTCTCCCCACTTGTGACTCCCAGTAACTGGTATTCAGAGGCATATTGCCTCTGACATTGTGCTTAGTCACAGAATCAAGGCATGTGGTGGCTGTTTTGAAGTGGCAAACTCTATAAATTGGGTGCTTTTAGCCTCACCACCACCAGTGTGCAAAGGGCGAGGATTCATGGAGAAAAGTGTGCAGTTATCACAGAGAGCTACCACACACAAACACCTGGTTACCAGCTAACAGAAGCTCTGTTAAAGCAGAACCTCCACATTGCAAATATAATGCATGCTCATATCCAGAGTGTTGATCGAATTATATGGCATGCTAAATACCTTTTGCTAGCTTCAGCTTTTTGATCTACAAAGCAAGCCTATTCCTGTTTTTAGAGTGAATCATTACTAAATACCACTACCAAAGCTCTTTATACGGAGTCAGATAAACTTGTACATCTAGCTGATTGTTTTCACCAAGGGTGGGGAACCCAGGTGCTTCTTGGTTCCACCTCTCATTGACCAGAGAGGTCAATGGCCGTAAAGGCTGAGGTGGATAGAACTTGGGAATCCAATAACAGTTGTAGGGGACCACGGTCCATATCTCTTCTCACACTTGCACTCTACTAACAGTGCCTCCTCAGGGTTTCAGACCCAAATCGCTCTCATGCCCAACCAGAATATGCTGCAGATTTGAATATAGGAACTTTTGCAGTGCATAGTATGTGCTCTACCACTGACCTATGGACCTTCCCCTGGAAGAAGCAATCAGAGCTAGGAAGCTTCTGAATGTCATCTGGTGTGGTGCTTTCCACTGGAGCCAATTAGATGCTCCAATCAATTTTTGGGTGGGTGAGTACTTGGTAGTAAAAGGTTCATCTAGAAAAATTTGAGACAGGGACCAGTCAACATGAACTCTATATTATGCTTCTTTAGACTAAATACTTTCCAAAAGGGTTTCTGGATTCCGCATTCAAGCAAAATAGCATCCTTTATGAGAGGTGGTTCTGGTAATGGCAGCAAAGCATGAGCATGGGATAGTTACTAAGAAACACTGAAGCTCTTGAAAATAGAATCATAGAATCATAGAGTTGGAAGAGACCACAAGGGCCATCCAGTCCAACCCCCTGCCAAGCAGGAAACACCATCAAAGCATTCTTGACATATGTCTGTCAAGCCTCTGCTTAAAGACCTCCAAAGAAGGAGACTCCACCACACTCCTTGGTAGCAAATTCCACTGCCAAACAGCTCTTACTGTCAGGAAGTTCTTCCTAATGTTTAGGTGGAATCTTCTTTCTTGAAGTTTGAATACATTGCTCTGTATCCGCTTCTCTGGAGCAGCAGAAAACAATCTTTCTCCCTCCTCCATATGACATCCTTTAATATATTAGAACATGGCTATCATATCACCCCTTAACCTTCTCTTCTCCAGGCTAAACATACCCAGCTCCCTAAGCCGTTCCTCATAAGGCACTGTTTCCAGGCCTTTGACCATTTTGGTTGCCCTCTTCTGGACATGTTCCAGCTTGTCAGTATCCTTCTTGAACTGTGGTGCCCAGAACTCCAGGTGAGGTCTGACCAGAGCAGAATACAGTGGTACTATTACTTCCCTACATCTAGATGCTATACTCCTATTGATGCAGCCCAGAATTGCATTGGCTTTTGTAGCTGCTGCATCACACTGCTGACTCAAATTCCACCAGTTTTTTTCCATGAACCAGATAATGTTGCTCTGTAGTACATAAACAGAATAAAAAAATTCCTTCCAGTAGCACCTTAGAGACCAACTAAGTTTGTCATTGGTCTTGAATTGGATACTTTCTACCTGTTGTAATTTTTCTTCTCTTTTTTAAAAAGGTAAAAGCAATACAAAATAGCTAAAGAACACATGCCTGCAAAAGGAAGAGAGAGAGAGAAATGTATGCAAGGGGCATGCAATTCAGAAAGAGAGGGGGCTGAGGTTTGTTTCGTCATTTAGGAGATCAGGTAAACTTAGTGCTTGAAGAACATTGGAATGTCAGGTTAAGGAGAAGGAGTGATGGTATGATAGTTTTCATCATGTGTAAGTGCCAGAGTGAAGAAAAATGAGGTCCCAACCTCAAAGCAAGTCTTTTCAGCAGGCATTTTCAGCAGGCTTTTCAACTTGACACTGGTGGACATCCAAGAAATGCTTCACAGAATCTATCAGAAAGTTCTCCTGCAGGGTAAAAATGGGAGTTGCCTGATAGCCTAGCCTCCCAGTGGATTGTCATTTGTTAAGCTTCCCTGTTTCCCAAGGATTCCCTCTTCACAGCTTTGTTTTTGTCACGATACTAAAGTACAAAGTCATGTTGGTTAACCATAACGCTTTCCCCAGATAATCCTGAGGATGGTAGTTTGATGAGGATTTGGTTAATAACCCACAGGCATCGTCACAGTGGTTCCTTGGGAAGAAGGAAACCAGTTTAAGACTTTTCGTGTAGATAGGCCCACCAAACCTTCATTGGTATCTTCTTCTTCCACAATCCCAACCACAGAAAAGCCAGTTAAACCAGAATACTTCAATGTAAGTCCGTTTGCAGTCTGGATCTCTAATGAGGAGAGCTACTTGTGTGTGTGTGGCTTGTGCTTAGTATGAACATCCTTTCCACACTAATTTAGCACATGCCGGTAAAGTGGTTGGCAGCCACTTGTTCTTGCACACCCACATGGATGAGCAGGTCTCAATCCTTGCACTAGGTACACAGGAAGCTGTGCCCATCTAGCCCAGAACTGTCTATTTTGGCTGCTGATGGTTCTCCAATAGGATTTCCTTTCTGGGAAGACGGACACTTCGTCCCAGCCCCCCCAGCCCCAGTCTAGTGCAAAGATAGGTTGGATTACCCAGTGACTTATTAAAGTTGGGAGTTGGGGATGCAAATGACTTAAATCCAAATGCTCTGGCTTAAGTGGTTGATGGAGTCAAAGGCCATGGTGTCAACAACAGCACAACCAAGTCATGTGCAAACAATAGCATCCCCTCTCCTGCCATGTTTGCAAAGTTAACCTTCTAAAAATTTTTTTTGGGAGTTTCAAAAGTAGCTTTTGATATAGCCTGCTGTTTAAAGGGTCTGAGGTAGCAGGGGGGGAGGGGGAGAAGTTATGTTTGTGGGAAATCTATATGCACCAAAAGTGTGGATTGTGGCTGCATCCCCAGTGAGTAAAACCATGAAAGATAAGACAGAATGTTCCCTCCAGAATACTTTTTTTTAAAAAAAACCACATTCCATTATCAGACACGACACATTTCAAATGCTCGTTAATTTACAGAAATTGCATTTTATAGAAAATATGATACAATGAAATATAAAATGCGTGAGGAGCACTTTCAAAGTCTATAGACAAAGGAGCTTGCATTCTGAGACAGTCTTTTAAAACAACATCCACTTGAAATACATTTCTCCTCGCTCTTTCCCCTCCCTTTTTCAACTTCCAAATGAGAATTAATTTGTAGATTTGGAAAAAAGAAGAAGGGGGGAAGCAGGATCAGCCCCATCCCTCATGGATAATCCGATATCATTTCCCTAAAACTCTGTGCACATTCTTGGATTTAACAGAAATAATATCTAAGCTCTCCTACATTTTCATTTTACTCCTCCTCCTCCTCCTCCTCCTCCTCCTCCTCCTCCTCCTCCTCCTCCTCCTCCTCCTCCTCCTCCTCCTCCCTGCTGCAGCAGGACATCTTTCTTATTGTTTAACTCATAGATAATCCAAGATTTCATAGCACAATTAAGTGGCTCATAATCCATTAAATGTGGTTTTTACATTACACAGCCATGCAATCTAAATAATTATACAAACATTAGACATAAACCTCACTAGTCCAAATCATTAAAGGGGAGGAAAAATAACCTTTTGTTTGATTAAAGAAAGCACATAATCTAGATGGTTTTTTAAAAAAATAAAAAATAAATACTGACCCTATTTAAAAACAAAAGGTAGTATATGCTACCATTGATAACAGTGAGGTCCCATCAGAATGCAGCAAATCAGTGGCTGAATTGTCACCGTTAAAACACATTAATCACAAGATACCTATTTAGACCTCTGGCTCTCTGTTCTCATCCAACAGGAATTGGTTACACAACAAAGTACCTACTCATCAGGGCCATAGCTGCCAAGTTATCCCTTATTTTAAGGGATTTTCCCTTATGCTGAATAGGCTTCCTCGCGAGAAAAGGGAAAACTTGGCAGCTATGATCAGGGCAGACATGAACTGGTTTACATATAGTTCCATCAAGCTGGCTCATGACATTCAAGAGATGCTCATGTTGTAGGCCCCAGATGGCATATTGGTGACCTCCAAAGCACATGGTGGTACCAACCAAATTTTGGTACCTGGTGGCCTAATCCAATTTTAATCAACGGAGAAGCGCACAGGTTGTACGACATATAGATAAGTCACACGCCAACATTTCATCTCTCTTTGGGTTTCACATGCAATGTCCCAACCATGCTCAAGTGGCAGGTCTTCATATCTGGGAAGCCTTTATGGCGCCAACTTCAATACAGAGCCTGATCACATGAGAGGGGCCAGTTTGTGTGTCGGAACACACGTTGCCTCCTAGGTTACTGTCTGGAAAATAGCACCTCTTACGGACATTGACCATCTCTGTAGGACAAAGGGCGAGTGTTTAGTGGTTCTTCCCCCAGAGAGCTGGGATGGAGAACTTGTGTCCCCCTCGATGTTGTTGTGACTACAGCGCCTATCATCTGTGACTATTGGCAATGATGGCTGGGATTTAAAGGAGTTTAACAGCATATGGAGGGCCACACCTTCCTCATCCTGTTGCAGAGGCACAGAATGATACTAAAGACATCTCTCTTGGGGATATCATTTGTACGAGTCACCCAGCACTGCCTCCAATAGTTCTCAAAATTTGAAGCTGGCCACTCTATGGCGGTGCAGATTCTCGCCACAGGAAATGCAATCTCTTCTTGGACTCCACCCTGTGGATATCATATGAATTATGAAGTGGTCTCATCATGAGTCAGACTGTGGCATGTTATCTATTCTGCCTGACAGCAGTTCTCCAGGTTGACGCACAGATGTCTTTCCCAGGCATTTCTCTAGGCAAACTTCGAACGCCAGGGGCTGAACCAAGACCTCCTGTACGCAAAACAGGTTAATTAACACTGAGCTATGGCTTCTCAAGGTCTATGTTAGACTGAGAAAAATAATAGCTCACTACCATTCCTTTCAAATAATTGCAGAAAGGAATGCTGTAGTGCTCACACTCTCTTGAGGATCGACAAGCAACCTCGCTTCCTCTGTGTGCTTTCCCGAGGATCTTTATTGGACGTACTTACACTCCTTTTTTTTCTGATTTCTTCCCTGACTGAGGGCAAAGGAGGCTGTCTTAATTTTGTATTAAGCCTGATCACAGCTGTCAAGTTTTCCCTTTTCTCACAAGGAATCCTATTTGGCATAATGGAATTTCCCTTTAAAAAAGGGAGAACTTGACAGCTATGTGCCTGATCTGCCTGTTAGTTTTTGACATGATTATAGTTATTGCAACATAACTGTCTCCCATTGTTTTTATAACATGAATCTTTTCATAACGCTCCTCAATACATGCATAGCTGCCAAGTTATCCCTTTTTTAAAGGGATTTTCCCTTATGCTGAATAGGCTTCCTCGCGAGAAAAGGGAAAACTTGGCAGCTATGATACATGGCAAGATCTGGTGCTATGTTCTGGAGAACATTAGTTCTAGTAGGCCTCAGGAGAACATGATCAATGCCAGAGCACACCATGTGAGCTGTATTCAGAAGCAAAACTCATCATGTGGCAAATGCCTGTTGGATATAATTTTAGCACATACAAGCATTTTTGAATTTGAGATTTGGACTGGGCTGACTATTCAAGAAGCCAAAAGGTTTTTTTCTGGGATAGCAAAGTTTTGGTGAGTGCCAATATGTGCGAGCAGCTCAAAGGTCCTGGGCTCCATTGCTTGGATCATGTGCAGTACAACTGATTTGGGCAGAAATGTTTCTTGAACCAACCCTGACCAGCACCTCACTTTGTGGGGTCTTAACTCTCCAAAACAAGGACCCACTGTAGTACCTTCCTTTTGACAATGGAGCAACATACAAATTAATGGTCAGCTAAATATGCTAGATTAATTGCTATGCTCTTTCAGTCTGCATGTGCTTTTAAAATTAAGTTCATTGGTTTTCTTTGCTGATTCATGGAACAGATTATGTGGGCAAGTATATCAGCTGACTTGACGCAATAAACCATAGACTAAAACCATTCCAGCCTGCAGGCCTAACTAGTCTCCTCCTTAAAAATATCAATAGAACAAATGGCGTAATCATAGTCAGATAGTAGCTTTTGCTGGGTCTACTTCTGATGGTGAAAGAGCACGCAAACTACTATTTCAAGGGCCTCAAACACCTGTTACTATGGCACTGAAAACTGACCTATAGCAATGGCCCCCTATACTAAGCTTGCGACTCTTCAAAACAGAGATAGGCAATTTCTTCATTTGGGTACTTACTGATTTCCCGTCCACCAACCCACCTACCAAATGGCTTATATCTACATTTTGCTTGCGTTTAGCTCCTCCTACCTGCTATGCTATGAGGAAGGGAAAGGGTGGAACTTCTGGCCAACATCACACAGGCTTCAAAACAGGTAATCTGGGGCTGCGCATGATGCAACTCAAGGCATACGAGCCGCCCCATTTTATAAGCTCCGGTGACAGAGCTTCCACAGACTCCCTAAAACCATTTCTTCAGTTGCCCACAGTTCTGCGTTCCGAACATTCGCTCAGAGTTCCGCATTCATCAGGACGAACATCTGATAAGAAACATAGTGCCTAACCATGGTGGATGGGATTCAGCAGGTGGAGGGAGCTTCAACGAAAATAAAAGGAAGAAAAACAACTCTCACACACAAGCGGCCTTTGGTCTTGTCATCATTTACTGTTGGGCTTAGGCAAGGTCTTTTGTGTCACACGCACCAAAGGCTAACCAATGCTATTGTTCTAGGAAGCTACATCACGTGTGACCAGGTCACAAAGAGAAAACCCAGGTCGATAGTTTGCATCGGCTAAACAATGAATTATATATACACAACAGGTTTACTCAGTTCACCATTTGCTTTAGGCCAAAAGATAGCAGTTTTGTTTTCTGTTTTTTTTTGTTTTAATTCAAAGCATCTTGCTTCCTTAGTTTTCCCCCCACCCCACAAACAACTTGCCCACTTTCTTTTTTTAATAGCAAAAAGGCCCAAAAAGAGAAACCATTCCGTAGTTCCTGGTTTTTGTTTTTTTGTGTTAATTCCTTTCCAGCTAGAACTGGCATAGGGTCATATAGAGTGTGGTGTCCAAGACGGTGGAAACGTAAATTATTTTTGTTTCTTTCTTTTGAACACTCCTGAGATTGAGGGAATCTGATACGTGTACCAAAAGGCACTTTCAAATATATATATCTGTATATATATTTTAAAAACAGTGCTTCTGTTCTAAGAAATTCAAGTTAAGACAGAGTGCCTTTCACTCCCTTTAGTCATAAAGTGGATAGACCAAGCAATATCCCTGCTGACAAATCGGGAAAAAGAAAAACATTTTTTTTTGGGGGGGGGGGAACGACAAAAAAAAAACCACCACACAACCGCAGCAGAGACGAGTGTTCATGCTAGACAGCTCGATGTTCTTTTTAAAAAGGGGGAAAAGAGAGAGAGAGAGAAACAGAAATAAGAAAAAAAAGAGGAAAATAAACTTTCTAAGTCACCACTCAAAGGAATACAGTCAGCAGGAGATATTAATTTTAAAAAAGCTGCCACTTCTGTACAATTCTTGTTTTGTCTGCTTTCACTCCTTTCTTCCTCAACACTGGGTTCTTTTTTTTTACTTCTTCGTCATCATCATCATCATCATCTTCTTCTTCTTCTAATGCTATAGCTTTTCTTTCTTTCTTTCTTTTTCCTTTTGCAGAACAATAAAGTGAGGTCAGTTTAGTCGTCCTCGCCTCCCCCGTACATGTCCGCCAGTTTCTTGAACCTTGGCCCCCAGTCGTTAAGGTAGTCGTAATCTTGATCTCCGGAGCTCGAGGAGTTAAGTGAGCTGACGGACCCTGCTGTTGAACCACTGCCCTCGTAGTCAAAGACAAGAAGGGAGTCGTACGGTGGGGCCGTCGGGTCATTATCTGCTGCTCTCAAGCCCTGGAATGTCAAGGGAGAAGAAGGAAGAGGTTACCGTGGCGCAGAGCTTAACGCAGAACGGTTGCATCCGGCAAAGTCACCCCATCTGTATCGGGACTTCAGCCACATTCGCGCCTATGAATACCAGCTGCTGAGAAGGGCAAGTGCAGAGAGCACTATTGCACTCACGTTTGGCTTGTGGGCTTCCATCCCACACCTGGCTGGGCATGGTAGGAAATAGGACCTTGGACTAAATGGGTCTATTCTTATTTGCAGCAGGGAATTGAGATGGTACCACCTAGCCCAGTCTGCAAATCCCATGTGTTCAGTCCAATGATCAAACAGAACCTACAGGCAGAGGGCCTTCTTGGTGGTGGCGCCTGCCCTGTGGAACGCCCTCCCATCAGATGTCAAAAAGGAAAACAGCTACCAGATTTTTAGAAGACATCTGAAGGCAGCCCTGTTTAGGGAGGCTTTTAATGTTTAACAAATTAGTGTATTTTAATGTTTCTGTTGGAAGCCGCCCAGAGTGGCTGGGGATTATTATTATTATTATTATTATTATTATTATTATTATTATTATTATTATTACAGCTCTGTTTTGAACTTAGGGCTGATTTATAGATGTTGAGAGCTGGCCTGGCAGGTACTGAAAATCACAGGGGAGGGGAGTGTTCTTGTTCCTGGATTCTGCTTATGGGTTTCCTACAAGCATCTATTTGCTCACTGTGAGAACAGGATGCTGAACCTAGATGGGCCACTGTCGTGATCCAGAAGGGCTCTTATTATGTTCTTGTGTGAGAGAATTCCACCACACGTCAGATAATTCCATCCAAAATGGAAATGGCAGCAGAAATGGCCACAATTTACATGCTCATCTGAGGTCATAAATGGAAATCATGGGAGCAAATTTGAGCGGTATTCGCCATCATTGCATTTAGAATCTGCTAATGTTATGTAAAATCATGTTACTTTCTGTTTTGTTTTTGACATTTCCCCTCCATTGAAATGGACTGCGTAATTAATTATGTTAATTTTGGCCGCAGCGGATAGTGAGATGAATAATGTACATTTTAGTGGAAGCCGAACTGCAGCGGAATGGGAACAGCGCTGATTGAGATGAACACAGGACGGGATGGAAATTGCTGTCTCCCTACTTCCCTATCAACAGGCACAATCCATCTCCCCTTTCTAAGCACTGATTCTGTGTGTGATTATTGTGTGGAAAGAGTAACAGGGGGCACCTTTTTGATGGGTGAGAGCCTCACACACAGCATGAGGAATGAGAAGCATGGGTTTAAGGAGAGGTATTCCTACCGGGCTCCAGAAGCATGTAAATGGGGTTGGTATGCACCACAGAGGGCAGAGAGGAAGAATTTTTTAATGATTAAAAACCAAGAACAAAATGTCTCAAGAGCAGGAAATGGATATAATAACAAAATTAAATTGCTCCCACATTGATGTATCAGGCTTTATGAAATGGATCACATTTTTGCCTCAGAGGAAATAAAGCATCGATTGGTTTGCAAACACGCTGCCTGTCTTTTCAATAGGAAAAGGATCAAGTTGGCAAATTAAAGAAAAATATTAAATGCACAGTTTCGAGAAACGCACGGGGGAATTCATTCCTTTTCCAGAAGGCTCAAGTTCAGACAAGCGAGCATGGGAGCCTGCACGACCGTGATTGCAAATGTTCCACAGCTATTGCTGCAGAATCTTGGGCTGTTTCTATTATTCTTAATTTAAAAACCTGTTTCTAGGCCAGATTGGTGGCAAAGGAAATTGCAGTACTGCTAAACATTTGCTAAATACAGGTGCAGCGCCTGCTCAGGAAGTTATCCTGGACTTTCAGCAAAGCCCTGATTCTCCACTCCCTGTTGGCACCTGTAAGAGAGAGGGCTTGCAGAGAGCAGCCCACTCTGCTTACTTCCACCAGATGGGAGAGCAGCAGCAAGTCTGGGAGTTCAAATCAGGAACAGGAAGGGTTAAGACGGGTCCAGGGCTCTGCAGAGTCCTGGTGGCTCAGCTCCAGGTTGGTAGCAGGGAAGCAGGGGAGGAGCTAGCTTCAGCAGGGGCTGGAAAGGAGGGAGGAGAGAGAACGGCACCTCAGGAGCCTGGTTTGGGACCACGGAGGACCCATAGAGCAAGGAGGAGGGGCGTTTGGAGTCTTAAAAGGGGGGTCAGAGCCCACGAGAGGCCATTGTGGGCTTCTGCCCCATGCAGAGCAGACATGATTTGAGACATCTCACCACTGTATATAGCATGCACAATAAAACTATGAAAATCCAGAGGATGTGTGGAGTGCTTACTCGGGAGTAGCCAACACCCCATCTGTGACAGCAAGCCCACAATCTTTTGATGGCTACCCCGAGGGAAGAGGGCTGCAAATGGAGCAGCCGGCATGAAGTTGGCAGCATCTAAAGCAGAAGAGAGAGATGCCGAGGGAGGATTGGCATGAGTTGCCAGCACCCTGCAACTATGGAACGGCTCAAGCACCAGGTAGGCACCCGGGCACAGGGGAAGCCAAGCTTAGTGAACCGAGCAGCTCTGAACACAGCCAAGCCGGGGGAGCGGAGGCTGGACAAGCAGAGAGGACACTCGGGACGGGCCAGCACTTCGTAGGGCGACCCTCAGCACAAGCTGGCTCTAAGACTGAGAGGCATGGTGGCGTGGAAGTGCAGGAGGCTGAGAGGCGAGTCCGGGCAGAGGGGACAGACGGAGGGGAAAGGCAGCGGCCACAAGTTCCCATACAGTCCCGGGGAGGCAGCTGCAGCACAGCACAGCCCCCTCCAGCCAGAGGTGATGCAGAGGGACAAAGCCCGCGCGCGGGTACTTTCAAACGCTGACGCGGGAAAACAGAGGGAAGAGAAAGGCGGGAGATGCCTTTACAATGCACCCAGCCACTGGGTGGAACACTGCCCCCAGAGGAAGGAATGGCGAGAGCAGGCAGGCACAGACACAAGCCTGGATGCCAGATCAGGAGGGGAGGGGCCAGGCAGAGCACCAACAACTGAGCCCTCCTGTAACACCCCACAGCACGACAAAGAGATGGAAGTGAGTCTGCAGCTGCCAAGAGGCCAGACCCAGGAGACAGTCGGGCTTCTCCGCAGGGGCAGCAGCAACGATTTCCTATCGGTGCACTTGGCTAAGCAGGATCAGATTCCCATTTTCCCAAGGGAGCTGCCCATGAGCGTCTTGACCGTAGGCGGCCGGGAATTGCAGGAGGGTGAGGTCACGCAACAGACCCCCTCTCGGAAGATGACAGTGAACAAGCACGCAGAAGTGCTAGCTTTGGACTTAATGGACAATGACCCTGTGGGCAGCCAGCGCCGGGGAGATCTCACCTTTGGAGATGCAGACGGCAAGGAGCACTGCAGGAAAGAAGGAGAATCCTCAGGATCGCACCACATCAGCTCCCCAGGCGGATGGAACGACGCAGAGGCGGGGATGCAGGAAGAGAAACTGAGCCAACTCACCAAAGAGGACACTTTTACCCAGAACATACGGAGGGACTTGAGGGAGAAAAAGGGGGCAGGGGAAGGGCTTGCCGAGAAAGAGGGGTTACTCTTTAGCAATGATGCCCGGTATATGCCCCAGGACTCCCTCAGAGGGAAGATTCTCAGGCAATATCATGACAACCCCACGGAGGGGCATGCAGTACATGTCTTCACGAGGCTCACACCCAGTAAGGCCAGTCTTGGGCGAAACCCCAGAGCCTTCCCAGAGCAGGGGGAGGGGGAGATTGGGGGACCACCTATTGAGGCATGGGGTGAGAGGAGGGAGACAGTACACCAACAACTGGATGGAGACGTGGCAAGGGGCAATGAGGCTTACAAGGAGGGGGCAGACCATCACAGGGGACTGGAGAAGGTCTTCCACGGAGGGGACAGGGTCTGGCTGTGGTCAGAAGGCCTTCCCATGGGGGGAAGGGGGAAGAAGCTGGCACCCAGAAGGCTGGGGCCCTTCAAGGTTCTGACACAGATCAACCCTGTCACCTTCAGGGGGGAAGCACCTACAGCGAGAAAGGTCCATCCCGTGGGTCACAGGTCTTTGCTCTCACACTTTAGGGAAAGCCCAAGGTTCCGAGGACGTGACACACATCCAACACAAGACGCTGACAGGAGGGAGGGGGAAGAAATCACACAAAAGACACTAGACAGAAGGGTGGAGGGAGAAGGCAGCCAAGAGGTTCCAGAAAGAAAGGAAGAGGAGGAGGTCTACAGTGCCACAGCGAGCCCGGGCTCCCGGTGGGGGGAGGGGGGGTTAAAATGTCTGATGGCCAGGCAGGGCACTCCTGCTTCCCAAAACGCGGAGGCAACCACGCACACCATGCAAGGGGAGGACCGCACACTGGAACTGCACGCTCCTTTCTCCCACAGACCCAAACCACCACACGTCAGTAGCACAGGGAACACAGAGGGGGAGGGCGATCCCAGGTGGGGAGCAGGGGAGACGCAGACCCAAGGAGCCCTCCGGGAATCGGAAGCAATTTTCCAGAGGGAGGAGGAGGATGACAACGGAAGGAACTACACGGACCAGCCACCCAGCACCGACGGGGAACAGGATTTTACACACACTACAGAGGAGGAAGACCTGTCAGGCTTCCAGCCCTCTTTACAGACATTAGACCAGGCAAACCAGGCCTCAGAAAGGGGGGGGGAGCCTGGAGGGGGGGTGGATGTAAGAGAGAGGGCTTGCAGAGAGCAGCCCACTCTGCTTACTTCCACCAGATGGGAGAGCAGCAGCAAGTCTGGGAGTTCAAATCAGGAACAGGAAGGGTTAAGACGGGTCCAGGGCTCTGCAGAGTCCTGGTGGCTCAGCTCCAGGTTGGTAGCAGGGAAGCAGGGGAGGAGCTAGCTTCAGCAGGGGCTGGAAAGGAGGGAGGAGAGAGAACGGCACCTCAGGAGCCTGGTTTGGGACCACGGAGGACCCATAGAGCAAGGAGGAGGGGCGTTTGGAGTCTTAAAAGGGGGGTCAGAGCCCACGAGAGGCCATTGTGGGCTTCTGCCCCATGCAGAGCAGACATGATTTGAGACATCTCACCACTGTATATAGCATGCACAATAAAACTATGAAAATCCAGAGGATGTGTGGAGTGCTTACTCGGGAGTAGCCAACACCCCATCTGTGACAGCACCTGTGCGAGCTGTCCCACTTCCTGATTTCTTCCCTTTCCCTCCCTGTGGGGATATTTCCACACATGGCCACTGGACCCACATGGGGGAATGTTGGCACCCTTGAAGGATTGCACCTGTTGGTCCTGTCTAGGGGCTCATGCTTATGCATCCCAATTCTCATGGACCCCGAGAATGCAAGAACAGAGAGTGCAGTTACTTTATTACGTTTACACCCCACCTTTCCAGGTGGAATGTCCGCGATATCACGTGTGCAAAAGAAAAAAAGAGAGATCTGATGAATGAGGCCAGAGATCCTTCTGGTCTCATACTTTGCTCCCTAGATAAAGCAATATACCCATTCATAACTCATTGGATGTTGAACTTGTTGAATGAGTCATGGAAGTTGGCCTTTCGGAACACCTATTTAAAGAACGTAACTCATTAACAAAGTCTCCAGTGCGCCTAGGTGTGGGGGTGGCGTTCAGGTTTCATAGCTCTGTCACCGTTATTAGGTTTCTCATAGGTCTCTCAGGAGCGCTGTGAGTTCTACCTCCCTGTGTTTGACGACCATCACTACACGAAGCAACCCACATTCTCCTCTTTGCTACTTTGCAGTATGTATGTTGCTTGTACAGTTTTGATTTGCTGTTAAAATGGGATTTTGTTGCTTGATTTTATTTCAGATAGGCTTGCTTTACGCTAGGCAATCTGTTGGAAAGTCGGGATAGAAGTGCTGTGATTAAGCTAGCAAATAAATGAATAGCACTGCGTGGCATTTCAGAGTATGCAGGAATTTTCAGGCACATGGTGCACATCTACTGCTGAAGCCAAGTAGGTTCAGCCTTGGGTGGTAGACCACCTGGAAATGATGGCTGAGGTTCAGAGGACTATCCAGGGACTTGGCCATGAAAACGTCAATTTTTAGTATTTTCTATTGAACCTTGACTATGAATTTAAGACTCTGTTGATGAATGTCTTGGTTAACAGAGCTCCCTCCCTGGGCTCTTAAGAAAGACCTGCTTCAGGGTTTCTGCTAGGCTAAGGGGAGAGTGGGTTGGTGTTAAGTGGATATTGTTCATTGAATTCACCATTCTTGAATGCAGCAGGACTTCCACAACATGCCACACACAGCTTTGGAAATTTGTCTCAGCAAATGTTTGAACATTTCATATCTAAAGTTCCCTTGGTGTGTACAGAACTAGCATTGGAGATCTTCAGATCAAGGCCCATATATGTCTTGTTGGAGGATAATTTTGGGAGAATATCAGGATGTACCTGTAATATATGATAATAAACATATGTTTGCCACATAGAAACCTACAACTGTTTTGGTGCTAGGTTAAAAAACTTGGGTTGTATCCAAAGAAGTGCTACACAACTTGTTCTGTTAGTGCAAGAATTTCTGCTTTCACAATGGAATTTGGAACTTCTCCCCTCAGTGAGCTCCCTAAATCTGTTCTAGGGGTTTCTACAAGCCTCCGAAGCAGATTGGGGGCAGGCATGTGGTGTGTGTGTGTGTGTGTGTGTGTGTGTGTGTGTGATGTTCTGTTACCCAAGCGTAAATTTTTGCACTAATGGAATGAGTGCATTGGGTATTGCCCTTATTTACCCAAGCATTTCAAGCATTGATTATGCTACTGGTCTGCTCTATTGTTTTAAGTGTGGTAAAATATACTTTCTTTTATGAATTTGTTCTTATTGTACTCTTTCTTGGTGGGCGAAATTCATCAAAAGTGTTCCACCAGTGCAAGCCCATACAAGGATTTCTGCTAGTGCAACATGGTTTTCCTGCTCGCTTTCCCTCATGCAACCCCAATTGGCTATGAGGAAGGTCTGGAAAACCCCCTGGAAGAAGCCTGCAAGGGAAGGGAAGGGCAGATCATTCCATCAGCCTACTTAGCACTAGGCTGAATTCCTTCTGGTACGCTTAGCTCAGCAATGCCCATTTTACACTATGTGCTAGTATCTTTAAGGGTTAAGGAGGGTCCAAAATATTTCCCCGGTGTAACCCCAGGCACAGTTACCTGGGAGTAAATCCCACATAACTTACATCTGAACAGACATGCTTAGGATTGTGCTCTTAACGGCTAAAATAGTAACAATTTTTTTGGGTGGGGTGGGGGGGGAAGCTACCGGCAAAAATTGGCAAGCCCCATTTCATGCGCACATGCATCACATTTTGAACTCTGTGTAAGTTAATTGCATCAGTAGCCTTTGCTGGCTATACGAGCCTCCAGCAGCCGTCCCGGGAAGCCTTCAAGAATGTACCTCATTAATAAAGTCCCCGATGTCCCCAGGATGGGGGATTACAGGTCTTATAGGATACTGGGGCTCAGCAACAACTGGTCTCTCGTCTACCCGTCTGACTCCGTTTGTCTTGTTCAAGACGTGATCCATGCTCTCTGGCTGCTGAAGTTGACTTAAATCATAATCCTGTAACAAATGGAGAAGCAGAGAGTGAGGCTCAGGCGGCTTTTCACTGAAAACCCTTCAAGTGCCTCTATGCTGCCGAGGCCTGTAAATAACCTGAATGACTCAAGTTCAACTGGAATCGAGGCAGAACCATTCCACCATGTGGCATTCGGCGTTGATGCCTGCAATCCTTTACACCCTTTACTCAGCAATCCACCCCGTTAAATTCAGTAAAGCTTGCTACAAGGTAAGCAGGTATAGGATTGCATCCCAAGTAAAATAAAACCAGGTTACAAATTATGGTAAATGCAAGCTGGCATGGCAGGTTACAGAAAACTGGCTCTGGGGAGGGTTGTATGTAAGCTATGAATGTTGTGCTATACAGAGCATTGAGCAGCCCTAAACTCATGCTTGACCCTTTTTGGATCGGGCATGGATTCCGTAAAGTATGGAGTGCTAAAACCTCAGAATCCAACAAACACCAGTTTGCAAGCATTTCAAATAGGGTGCCATCAGCAATGTATGGAAGTTTGCAAATTGCAGCACAACCAAGTCCTGTCTTTGGGCTGATGTTCAAGTACCAGTCGAGGGATGGAGCAGAAACCTGAAGGAGCGTCTCCACCTCCATCATTCTGCCCGGACACTGAGGTCCAACACCGAGGGCCTTCTGGAGGTTCCCTCGTTACGAGAAGCCAAGTTGCAGGGAACTAGGCAGAGGGCCTTCTCGGTGGTGGCGCCTGCCCTGTGGAACACCCTCCCAACAGATGTCAAAAAGGAAAACAACTACCAGACTTTTAGAAGACATCTGAAGGCAGCCCTGTTCAGGGAGGCTTTTAATGTTTAATAGATTATTGTGTTTTATTTTTCTGTTGGAAGCCACCCAGAGTGGCTGGGGAGACCCGGCCAGATGGGCGGGGTATAAATAATAAATTATTATTATTATTATTGTTAAAGTCAGTTCAGCTTGAGTTTTAATGTGGACCTCCTTAATTCACACTCCCTGAAACAAGCCATGAACCGAAACAAAGCTATTCTTAAAAATTCACACTTCCGCGAATCTTGGGCAAAATTCTCCAACAAAATAATGTGCACATTAAGGTCAGGTGCACACATAAATGCATATATTAGTGAAAGTAACATGCAAAAAGACAGTGTATTAGGGAAAATTGCTTGCAAAAATGTGTATATTGGGGAAAATTAAGGCAAATCTGTGTATATTGGGAGAAATTCACATGAAAAGGCAGGTGAATTTTCACGAGGACCTTAAAAACAACAGACAGGAACTGATGCAGAAATGCAGAAAACTAAACTTTTACTTCGGAAAATTGAGAAACTGAGAAAAACCAAAATTGACAGGCTTGTCCATCCTTAAATACAACATGTGGCAGCCATGGAGTTGTTGCAAAGTGGTCTAAACTGTGAGTCTACATGTAGGAAGTTGGACCATGAAGATGCTCTCCTCACCTGGTCTTCTTCTCCACCTCCTTCCTCATCATACTTCAGAATATTATCCCGGACATCATCCTCAGGGTCAATGAGAAGCTGTTTTGTGTGACGCTCCTTTTCCCTGCGCTTCATCCACACAACGAACAGCAAAACCATGGCTGCAGGGAGAAACAGGAACTTAATGGAAGAGACACAGCTGAGTGAGATGATCAACTGTCCTCCATGGGCTAGCAACTCAGCCAAAAGGAGGGCATTAAAAGTGCCCTCGCCTTTTCTCTATAATTGATTATAGAGCTGATGGTATGTCTGGGAGTGGAGCTGCAAAAACTCAAAACAGGCAGAGGAAATAAATGCCCCCTCTTGTGCTATTAGGAGCCATGTTTATTAAGCCAGAGTTAAGGGTTGAGGTCACTGTAAACAGTTACATCACCTGAACACGGAAAGCACCAAGGTGCATATTTCAGCTAAACAAGATGGGGACAAACTGTATAGCTCCTGGCTTTTAGCGCATTACACAGCACAGTCTGAAATGGGAGACAATGACTTCCTGGTTAGCAGAAGAACAGCTATGGGGTGCTCTGTACATGTTAACCTGCGCTGCAGCTTAGACAGGTAAAGGTAAAGGTACCCCTGACCATTAAGTCCAGTCGCGGACGACTCTGGGGTTGCGGCGCTCATCTCGCTCTATAGGCCGAGGGACCCAGCGTTTGTCCGCAGACAGCTTCCGGGTCATGTGGCCAGCATGACAAAGCTGCTTCTGGCAAACCAGAGCAGCACACGGAAATGCTGTTTACCTTCCCGCCGGAGTGGTACCTATTTATCTACTTGCACTTGACATGCTTTCGAACTGCTAGGTTGGCAGGAGCAGGGACTGAAGAACGGGCGCTCGCCCCGTTGCCGGGATTCGAACCGCCAACCTTCTGATTGGCAAGCCCTGGGCTCAGTGGTTTAGACCACAGTGCCACCCGCATCCCTTACAGCTTAGATACTGCTACAGTATAATATTATGTGATTTTTTAAAAAATTTCCGATTGACAGCAGCCTACTTCATCAGAGGCAGAAAGTAGACTGACATGGTAGAGGGTTGGGGGTTCATGGAGAAATGACGAGGTGCTCAAGTTCATGGGGATGCCAAAGAGAAACTTCTGAAGAGTTGGAGACCTGGACAAAAATATAACATGTAACCTAATTTTCTGCTGTTGCATTAAAACTATCTTAGGGAACACCTGTACCAACAACAACAACAACAACATTATTTATACCCCGCCCATCTGGCTGGGTACCTACGTGAAAGACCACCTGCCTGCAAGATCACTTTAATCATCTGGGGAAATTCTGCTCATTACACCAAACCCTACAGATTATCACAAGGGGCTTTTCTTCCTCTTTCCTTGCACTGTGAAATGCCTCTCCCTGTGCCTCATGTGAGAGAGCAACCATCAGTTGCTACAGATATATCTGTTTGCCTGACCCATAAGATCAGACCCTGTTCGTCATGATCGGAATTCCTCTTTTTCGTTTGTTTAGTAATATGATTTTATACTCTCTTGCATGACGGGCTTTGTGTTGTATTTTTGTTTTGATGCCATTAAAGCAAATGTTGAACAGAACTTGGAGATGTTAAGCAATTTATAAATGCATTAAAAATAAACAGGTAAATATGTCTTGTGGGACACTGAGAAACAGGTTTGGGGCTCATGCTTCCCATGCCAGTGCTTAGCAATACCCAAAGCGCCCAATACCTAAACTTCTCTTTGCTAGACTCTAGAGCGGGGGTTGCCAACATGGTGCTGTCCAGGTGTCATCGGACTCCAATTCCCACTAGCCCCACTCAGCATGGTTAATGGTAAGGAGGATGGGATTTGTAGTCCAACCACACCTGGAGGGCATGCCACTTGCCACCTTCCTCTAGGGGCATGGAAACAGAGCCTTAGTGCTGATGGGATGTCACACCTTGGGATGTTCTTTCAAAGAAAACCCAGCTGTCCATTTTGTTGACTTCATTCTGTAAAGGGATATATTTTGTTTACGGAGGCATTCCAGGGCAATTTAACTTCACTGTGATTCCTGGGATGGTGTTTAAAATCCAGCTGTACGACAGATATGTTGGATTTCATTTTAAATTAACAGTTGCTGCTTGCTGCCTTGATTGCTTTGGGAATTTCTACTGTGGCATTCCTATCATGGCGTTGTTACTGCTGTGGCACGTTGCTTTGGGGCACGGAATGTGATGTACGCTTCAAAAATGAAAGAAATGTAAATACTAAGCTGTTGCTGGCCTGACTAAGCAGCAATGTTGAGGAAAAAACCTGAATGGCGTTCTATTGCTTTCCGTAGGTTTATAAGCACCCGTATTAGTCAGCTTGATTAATGAGCTTTTCTAGGCTAAACATACCCAGCTCCTTCAACCATTCCTCATAAGGCTTAGTTTCCAGACCCCTGATCATCTTGGTTGCCCTCCTCTGCACACGTTCCAATTTGTCAACATCCTTCTTAAATTATGCTGCCCAGAATTGGACACAGTACTCCATGTGGGGTCTGACCAAGGCAAAATAGAGTGGTACTATTGCTTCCCTTGATCTGGACACTATATGTCTTTTGATGCAGCCTAGAATAGCATTAGCTTTTTTTGCTGCTGCATCACACTGTTGACTCATGTTAAGCTTTTGTTTCCCCAAACCTCTAGATCCTTTTCACATGTACTACTAGTAAGCCAGGTGTGCCCCATCCTATATTTGTGCATTTGCTTCTTCCTGCCTAAGTTCAGAACCTTACATTTTGTCCCTATTGAAATTCATTTTGTTAGCTTGTGCCCAGTTCTCCAATCTATTAAATTAGCTACCCCTCCTAGTTTGATGTCATCTGCAAATTTGATGAACATCCCCTCAATTCCTTCATCCAAGTCATTTATAAAGATGTTGAACAACAACCAGCCCAGGACAGAACCCTGCGGAAGTGCGGCACCCCACTTGTCACTTTTTTCCAGGATGATGAGGAACCATTAATGAGTACTCTTTGGGTTCGGTCAGTCAACCAGCTACAAATCCACCTAACAGTTACCTTGTTCAACCCACATTTTACCAGCTTCCTCACGAGAACATCATGCCATCTAGTTCAACCCTCTGCAATGCAGGAATCTCAGCTAAAGCACCCATGACGGATGGGACCATAGCTGCCAAGTATCCCGTTTTCGCCGGGAAACTCCCTTTTCCCCTACCATTTCCTGGCGGTCTCCCATATCAGTTATTATCCCGATATTCTCCCTTAAATCTGCTTCTGCCGGCGGCCATTTTTCTGGTGCTGCTTTGCCCTTCTATGGGCACCAGAAAATGGTGGCGCCGGAAGTCACTTCTACACGTATCCGGAAACGCGTGGATGCAACTTCCGGTGGCGCTTTGCCCTTCTATGGGCACCAGAAAATGGCGCCGCCGGCACCGCAAGTCGCTTTTACGCGTTTCCGGTCATGCGTGGAAGCGACTTCCGGCGCCGGCGCTGCCATTTTCTGGTGCCCATAGAAGGGCAAAGCGCCACCGGAAGTTGCGTCTATGCAACTTCCGGTGTCGCGCGGCTGCCGATCCCGGATTTTTCCATGGGTGGAAAAATGGATGGGACCACAGTGTCTCTCCCCCTGGGACCAAGGCAGCCACAAGCAAAGCATTTCACCCAAAAGAAAAGTGGCCATTGTGGAAAAGAATTGCTTCCGTTCTCAAATGCATCCAAAGAGGCACATCAACATGTTAAAACCAGCCATGGGGCCAGCTATTTCTATAGGCTGCTTCCCCTCCCTCCCCCCACCTCCTCGGCCCTATACTCTCTGGATAGAATAAATCCTTTTGAATTTGCAAGTTGTTGCAGCTGGGCTAATTTCATTTTAATGATGTGCAATTCTCTCAGAAGGAATGCAACAGAGGCTGGATAAAACATTAGCTCGCATAATCAAATTTGGACTTATTCTCTTCCTCTTTATGGGCTTTCTATATTTCCGAAATCACATTAACAAATGCACTGTGATACACTTTCAGCTGCTCTACTTGGAAAGCAGATCTGAGCGTCTTTGAACTCTTTACTGAAAAGTGCTGGTGGGTTTTGCTGAAGGAGAGAAAGCAAATCGAGGAACTGCAGATCTGGTTTGGGCCAGCCTAGATAATACTCCCCTCTCTTCTCTTTGCTTGAAGAGGAGCTTAGTGAAATTAAGAGAGTTGACTGCTGCTTTCGCCATCAGAAGTTGCCCTACCCATTTCCTGCCCGCTTGGGAAAATGGTCGTAATTAGTATGCAGAGCCAACGCAATGTCAAGGTTGGAGAATTGGACTATGGCTGGGGAATGCCCAGGTTTAAATCCTTCCCCCGCCACGAAGCACGTTGGGTCTTTGTGTGCTCAACACTATAAAGGCAGCTCTGGAGACTTGCCTGTAACAGTGGATGGGGCAATGCCCCTTGAACCCTCGCAAGCCCTCACTTGCCTTGTTACAGAACCCCAGTCCAGGGGGTTCTGCTGCTTGCCAGATTCCTCCTCTTAGTTTCAGTGCCACCTTAACAGGACACAGCAGTCGGAAGGATTGAGACCAAACTAGAATTAAGGTAGTAGTCTTTGCCTTCAATGGATTCTGGCTCTACCTACTGTTGGTCTCCTTGCCTCCCATCCTATCAGTCCCAATAGGGAGAAGCCACTGCTGTAAGGAGGGGTTGGAGAACCTCTGCTCTGTAAATGACCTTCCAGGCCTCTCTATTTGACCTTCTGGGCTCTTCCCAGGCCACACCATTCTTGAGTGCTTTTGCCTGGCTGGAATTTGTCCTTGAACTATGATAAGGTTTCTTACTTGCCTTGAAGGAGGATGGATGTGTGGGTATAGAAAGCTCTGACTTTTGCATGGCTGAAATGTAACCAACCATACAAGGTAAGAGTTACTTTGCCCACTTCTACATCAGACCCCACCCACCCCTAGCAGCTGATGCTTGCAAAGGAATGTGACCATTAGGCCGAAACACAGGTCCACAGCTTCTGCAATAAGGTCATAATCCTATATGCTGGTCTTGAGGATTTGCCATGGATAATTGCCTGGGTGCTAAAATGCTACAGAACGGCATTGGGGGAGACTTTATTTCAGAATAATGAGGAATTATTAAGTATTTATGCTAAGGGAGCTCAATTGGAATAGGAGTGTGTGCTGTCCTCTTGTGTATGCCTCTAGCCAACAGGTTTGGAGGTTTGCTTAATATTGTTCCCAAACCCTGAAAATGTAGAGACGCCGGAGGGAGGAAAGAAGTGAAATGAGAAATCTCCCCCAGGCTTTGACTGGCTTGGCCTGGGAAGAAGCCAAGCTCCTCTGCACTCACCCAGCCCAGCTAATCAGGAAATGCTTCAGCTTGTTTCTGAATGAATTGGAATTAGGCAGTGTAAACAACATACATTAGAAGCATATGGCACCCCCCCCCCCAAAAAAAGAATCCTGGGAACAGTAGTTTGCTAAGGGTGCTAGAAATTATTATTGTATTATTATGTGGGGTGTATGCAGTGTCAGTAGTGATGAATGGAAGTGAGAGCTGGACTATAAAGAATGCTGATCGCCGAAGAATTGATGCTTTTGAGTTATGGTGCTGGAGGAGACTCTTGAGAGTCCCATGGACTGCAAGAAGATCAAACCTATCCATTTTGAAGGAAATCAGCCCTGAGTGCTCACTGGAAGGACAGATCGTGAAGCTGAGGCTCCAATACTTTGGCCACCTCATGAGAAGAGAAGACTCCCTGGAAAAGACCCTGATGTTGGGAAAGATTGAGGGCACAAGACAGAGGACGAGGGCACAAGGCAGAGGACAAGATGGCTGGACAGTGTTCTCGAAGCTACCAACATGAGTCTGACCAAACTGTAGAAGACAGGAGTGCCTGGTATGCTCTGGTCCATGGGGTCATGAAGAGTCGGACACGACTAAACGACTAAACAACAACAAATGGAGTGTCTGAGGAGTGGTATTATCTCTGGTAGGGGACACATCATGCTCCTTCTGGGGTAGCAGCAACAAGGAAGGAAGGAAGGAAGGAAGGAAGGAAGGAAGGAAGGAAGGAAGGAAGGAAGGAAGGAAGGAAGTGTGTCCCCACTTCTAGTTACACAGAATGCCAGGCACAAGTAACACCTGGGAAATGCAGTTTCCCCAGGAGCTACTGAAATGGCAAGGGCATATTTCCGAGCAACAAAGTACAGATTTCAGTGGCATCGCTTTACAGCAGAAAAAGCGCAGCCTGCTTCTAATTACTTTTCAGTTTTGTTTTGTCTTTTTTTAATGAAAAAAATGGTCACCCAGCTTCAGTACTTCCTTTCATCAGCATGTCACCAAGTGCAGGATGGAACACAGAGAGAATGTCTTTGGATGTGCACACTCCAGCAGATTCATATCCAAGGAATCCATTTGGAGGAAGGTGTTTGGCAGGGAAAGTCTCATGCTTGTTGTTGATGTCCCCACTCCCCACTCCCCACTCTCTTTTCCAAGGGCTTTCTGCAATTTCTACCCAACAAAAATGCACTGAAGTGAGGACAAGAGAACCGGACAGCTAATTACAGCCTCCATATGTCAATTCCTCCCTTCTTTTCTAGCAAAACAAAATTGTTTTCAGAGTGCTTCCCATTTCTTTACCACTTTCCCTACGGGGCTTTTTTTTTTGGGGGGGGGGAAATAAAACACAAATGTAACAAAAGAGAGAGATTTCCTCCTCCCTTTAAAAAAGCTCTGTTTTTTATGCCAGCTATTGAAGTCTTGCCTACCCACCCCACATTGTCTCACACAATAAGCAAACTGCCTGATATGAGAAAACAATATTATAATGGTTGGTTCCCCCCCACTCCCCCCCCCCGAGAAAAGATATATCTTTTTTTGGTCACACTTATAGAAAAACTGTCCCATTAACAGCTTTACAGCTTTCTTGAAAAAGAGGCTTTCAAAAGTGTCAATAGCAGATCCAGCTCATCCCTTTTTTATCCGCTCACACAAATACACAAAGCTCCATTACTGCTGCTAGGCCTGTTTTTGCTCTGCATAGAGCTTTCTTGAAGCCCATTTTCTTCCTCAGTCACAGTTTTCCCCTCTATTGCATTGCTTTTCTCTCCAGTGTCTTAAGAGTCACAGCTTAAGATGCCAAGCATTTGGCGGCTGGTGAGGCATTTTGCTGGTGGATAATTTAAATGCCTTGGTCAGAATCGACAGGGGAGGTGTTGAGGCTTCAGGGCCGGCCTTCTTACTAGGCAAAGTGAGGCAACTGCCTCGGGCATAGAAAGTAGCCAGCCGCAAGATGTTGGTGGTACCCTAGGAGGCTTTTAAATTCAGCTGCATTATTTGTATATTTATTAGTTTCTATTCAACCCTTCTGGACTGAGGAACAGCACTAAAGCAGCTTGGATGTGGGGGTGGGATGGCGGGGGGGGGGGTGAGTTATGGTAGTGCTGTGTGATAGCTCTTTTTTTTAAAGAAAGTTTTTTTTATTGGAATTGTGTGTGATAGTTCTTCATCAGGGCTGAAATCCTGCGCCCTTCCTAAATTCTGAAAATAAAAATGTAAGTAGGAAATATCTTCCTACCCCCCCCCCCCAATTCCATTTTTCACCACCGATATAAGCCTAGGGTGGCTGCCGAACATTAAAAAGTCAATTAGAATGACAATGAATGTAAAAAAATATGTGTTTGCAATAAAATCTGTAATTTAGAACAGGGTAATGGATTTGAAAATGGAAAAAAGGGTTCTCCTAAATCAAATGTCTTTCAGCTGTAGTTAATTTCAGTCAACAGAATTTTCTCAAGTGTTTAAATCATACTTTAGACTATGATTTATATGTAGAGTATGCGGGGGGGGGGAGCGTAAAAAGACATCTTGTGCTTTATTGCTGTTACTTCCCATGCATATTTTTTCACTGTGCAAAACACAAAGGAAAAAAAGGCTTTAAGAACCTTTATTACATTCAACAATCTTAAAAAAGCAGATGTGTATTTACTGCTCATTATCATCACATCACTATAAAATTAGCATGTGTATATTAAAAATTGTGCAGAAAATCAAAGTGCTTATTTTGTATGTGTAAATTTGAAGGCAGTTGTCTGTTCCGTGTATAGGTCTTTTTTTAAAATGCCTGAGCATTTTTACCATTCCTGGGATGGGACAGCATCTTCAGAGGTCTATGAGATGATGCTAAAAATGCTTCCTAACATGTAGTGGTGCTTACTTCTATTGTGATGGCACCTCACTGCAGAGTTCTCCAGCCACTCTTCCTCTAATTGGTTGCTGCTGGTGGGAGGGAGGAAATGCGTAACATGATGACATCACAATACAGGTAAGCATCTCTAGGGGCCACTCACCGTTGGGAGACAGGAAAGACTTGACATGGGCTTCTGGGGCTTCTGTTTCTGTAGGTTTCCTCGTTCCACACATAATGTTCAGTGGCACCCTTAGACGGATTCCTTAAGGTCTGCCATAGAATGGCAATGGCTTTCCCCACCTGCCTCTCCTCCAGCCCTTAGAAGCCTTGACTTTGAGAACAGCAGAAGCAGTTGGAGAGAGAGAAGAGTTCAGGGATATTTCTTAAAAATAATTTTATATGTTGTGTGTCCTTGTTGCTCACTTTGACCCTTTTACATGGTCGTGTATGTTTTGTGGTATTTTACGCGTTGTGACTTGCCGTTATTGATTATAGTTTAATAATTCTTCATTGCAATTTACAAGTGTAAACTGTTTACTTATTGTCTGCTGGTATTTAATTTTACCATTTTCAATTATATTCTAATGGATTATTGAATATTTTTGAATTTGATACGAGTTGTTTATTTTCAAGTTTATTGTGACCTTTTCATATTGGATCAGATTGTTATTATTACGTGTGTGATCTTTGCTGTCTATTATGTTGTTTTTTCAGCTTGTAAACCACCTTGTGCATAGTAATATACAAATTAAAAGTGAAATGAAATGGAAATCTTGCCTTCAATTTGTGAATGCTAACCAATTAGGCTTCCTACTGCCACCCTAACATGCATCATTTTCTATTTGTAGTGATTATGGCAAAGAACTCCTGAATAGTTAGAATAGTCATGTGCTACCTGTTTGAAAGGGATGCGGGTGGCGCTGTCGGTTAAACCACAGAGCCTAGGGCTTGCCAATCAGAAGGTCGGCATTTCAAATCCCCGCAACGGGGTGAGCTCCCGTTGCTCTGTCCCAGCTCCTGCCAACCTAGCAGTTTGAAAGCATGCCAGTGCAAGTAGATAAATAGGTGGCGGGAAGGTAAACAATGTTTCCATGCACTCTGGTTTCCATCATGGTGTTCTGTTGCACCAGAAGTGGTTCAGTCATGCTTGGCCACATGGCCCAGAAAGCTGCCTGTGGACAAACACTGGCTCCCTCGGCCTGTAAAACGAGGTGAGCGGCGCAACCCCAGAGTCGCCTTTGATTGGACTTAACCGTCCAGGGGTCCTTTACCTTTTTAGGACCTTTTTAGGAGCTGCGTGCAGGTGCTTTTGAACTGTAAAACTTACTTAGTAAAATGATGATGCATATCAGGATAGCAATGATGGCTCCTGTTCCCAGCCCAGCTGCGGCAACGGCTCCTACAGTGGTACAGTCTCCGTTTTCATCACAAGGGCACACCTTGACCTTAATGACAGACGTGTTGAACAGAGGAGGGTTTCCAGAATCCGTCACGATGACCGGAACATCATAGAAGCCAGCTTCCAAGTACATTATTCGTAAACTGAGTTGGGCATAGTCACCTGCGGGGAGCAAAAAGGAGACAGCTGCAGCACTGAGGGAGTCATAGAATCGTGGGGTTGGAAGAGACCTTGAGGAATCTTAAGAACATGTCCACAATGAAAAGTCCCCCCCCAACCAATGACCTACGTTCAGAACATAAGTAGATCTTTGCTAGCTCTGGTCTAGCTCTCTATTCTCACAATGGCCAACCAGATGCCTACGAGAAGCCCACAAGTAGGCTTGGGGGATAAATTCAATTTGGTTTGTATTTAAAGGCAAAACTACTGTACCTAGTTCACATTCTACAACACGCTATGAGAACCAAAACACAGTCATCCTTGGAAATCCGGACGTCTTTGAAATTGTTGTGGAAATGTGAGGAACTGAATTGAAGTTTGTAGACGTGAGAAACTTAGAGAGCCCATATTGACAGATTTCCCCATCCCTGGCTGCCACTGAGTGAGGTTTATGATAAGCCAAGCAATGAGGTCAGTTACAGCTCGCTGATTTCAATAGCCTCTCCACTTCCCTCTTCCTATGACAATGAACTAGCCGTCTTCCTACTTTCCCGTCCTCAAAAGCAACTTCCTTGTTAAAGGAGAAAAGGAGGGTGACTTTTATGCAATTACAGCCGGAGGAATGATCATTGATCCTGATTGTGGCTTGTGACAATAAAAATGGAACATAAGACTGATAATAGCTTTCCCCCCTGGGCTATTACTGATGATTTATCCCCAGTTCAATCCTGATAACTGTGCGTAATTATGAACTGCATTAAAACCAAGAGGGCGGGGAAGCCGAGTGCCAATGAAAGCGCTTAAGAGTTCCGCTCAAGGCCCAATCCATGCAATTTCTTATTAACTACCTTGCCTATAATGTCAGCCAGAATGTGGGGTTTAAAAAATAAAATAAATCAAAGGGAAAGGACTAAAGGAAATTTGAAAGGGTGAAGGCTGACCCCCCCCCCCAGTGCTTGCGTGTGTGCCAAGCTGCAAATGCCGTTAGGTGTTGCTTGCCTGGTTTACCATTTAGCCGCGTAATGGTCCAGTTCTTCCTAATGGCAGATGGCACACTTGGCAGCTCAAAGACAAAGGGCCCGATGTTTGGATCGATGTCAGCATCGGCGGCTGTGATGTTGATGACATTCAGGTTTGGCTTTTCACAGATCTGCGCCTCCTTTGGCTGGAGCTCAGGAGCATTATCGTTGATGTCAATTAGATAGATCTGGAGTGTGCCGGTGCCGCTGGCCGGGGGGATACCTAAATGAAGGAAGGATCATTTCCGTGAGTGATTGTTAAGGTTGGCATAGAAGTCGCCAGGCAGAAAGAGGGACCTGCTCCCACCATGCCCCCCTGTTTAGAAAGTACAGGAAAAGTCAACTACAGTTACCAAGGTATTGGGACAAAGCCACTGAGAGAAAAAGGCTAATGCATTTCAGACTAAAAAAAAAAGTATAAACAACATGATGCTTTATGAATGGTGTGGAGTAGGCGTATTGAGAAATGGTTCTGGATTTGGTTCAGAACAGACACAAGAAAACGTTTCTTCCCACAACTTAGGTCACACCCATACCACTATAACAGACATGGCTTCCTCCAAAGAGGCCTGGGGAACTGTAGTTTGCTGAGAGTTGTTAGGAAACCCCTCACACAGCTACAGTTCCCAGCATCCTTATGGAATTTTCCATCCCTAAAGGTCATGAAGAAGTTATTTTATGACAGAAATACTTAGAGATTACAGTCATACCTCGGAAGTCAAACAGAATCCGTTCCAGAAGTTCGTTCAGAAATGTTCAGAAACCAAAGCCTGGCTTCTGATTGTCTGCAGGAAGCTCCTGCAGCCAATCAGAAGCTGTGGCTTCCAAAAGAACCTTTGAAAACTGGAACACTCACTTCTGGTTTCGATTGTTCAGGAGTCAGAACGTTCTGACTCCCAAGACGTTCGGGAGTTGAGGTATGACTGTACCCGTGTCCATTCTAGTTTGGTTTCAAACCTAGCCATGGTACCGAAACTGCCTTGGTTGCCCATCTGATGATATTTGTTGGGAGAAAGGGGTAACGAGACCCTGCTCTTTCTCCTTGATCTCTCAGCAGCTTTTGATACTATTAGCCATGATATCCTTCTGGAAGTTACTACGAAACTCACCGAATCTTGGGTTAGTCACTGCCTCTCAGTCTAATGTACCATATTTACTTGAGTCTAATGCATCATTGAATCTAATGCGGAGCTTAATTTTCAGAACCTTGAAACCAAAAAAAATATTTGCTGGCAAATGCACACCTTAATTTTTGCAATGTCATTTGGCCAAAGAAGGTGAGCATTAGATTTGAGTAAATACGGTACTTCAAATGGTCATTGTGCTGATACAATGCAGTTAGGGAGGGAGAGCCATGTATGTCACTTTGAGCTCCTTGGAGGAAAGCTGGGATTGAAATGTAATAGCAAATAAACCAAACCAAACCACAGCAGCCCAAGATGAACTGGAGCTAAAAGTAGTACAAGCAACAAGTAAAAAATAACCACTCTCACATTAATAGGAAGTAAAAATAACTAATGTTGAAAACATTAAGTCAATGAAAGATGTTAAAAGGGTGACAAGTCCTGGGACAGGGGGGGGGTCTTCACTACCCAACAAAAACACATTTAAGGAGGTGCCAAGTGAGCATCTATGGGGGGCAACATTCCACAAGTAGGAGGCTATGACCGAAAAGGCCCTATATCTAGTTGCCACCCTCCATACCTCAGCAGAACAGGGGCCCCTTCTTGGATGCTTATAAGGCCCAGGTAGACACATAGAAGAAGAGGTGTAATTTCAGGCTACCAAGATCCCAAGCCATGCAAGGCTTTCTAGGCTAAAGCAAGTGCCTTGAATTAGGCCCACAGATGAATCGGAGGCCTTCATCTCCTTCTTTGAAGCTTCCAGAGACATCTGTTGCTATTGGCAACAGAATACTGGGCTAGGAAGACCTTGATCTGACCCAACAAGGGCAGTTCTCCTAGTCCCAGGTAGTGTCGCAGTGAAGGATTTATAGCCACATATAACAAAGGTGCAAGCTTTTCCCCTTCACACTGCTGGAGTGATGAGAGTAGCTGAAGGCACCAACCATCTCCCAGGCATGTAAATATTCAAGGTTCAAAAAGCATCCTTCAAGAGCAGACACCAGTGGTTCTAACACTGGTCTCCCTCCCCACAGGGGTCCTGCAAGATCAATTGCTAAGCCTCTAACGAAGGGTCAGCTGCGCCAAAGATGCCAGATCCAGCTCTCGGCTTTTGAGTTTGACTTTTATAAAGGTTAAAAGCCATCACTGTCCTGTATAATCCTTTGCAAAACACACACACACACACACACACACAGAGAGAGAGAGAGAGAGAGAGAGAGAGAGAGAGAGAGAGAAAGATTCTTCAACTCCCCAGATCTGAAAGATTCCGTAACTTCCCTCTAGTTAGAGGGGGGAATGCACCACTTTTAAATTGTTCAATATTCTTCTTTTCTCCCATCTCCTATCCCCAGTGAACTGCAGACAGTTTTGTTCCAGGCCTTTACCCTGACTATTTCCTCCAAAAGCCTTGCCTGAGTAGTTTTCTTTAAAGCTCGTGTACTTGGCTGGTTTTTTTATTTAATGCTTTAAAAAGAAGAAAAAATAAATAAAGCAACCCTACTCTTAAAAAAAAAGGAACGAAAAGAAACCTTCCACTGATTCTTCCTGGCTATTTTTATAAAGCTTTCCGTCTTACTCTCCTTGTTTGTTTTTGCTGACTGAAGAGTCTCAGAATCCCCAATGAAGCCCTTCCAATCCCTTTCTGATTATTGTTATGTTAACTCTGCCAACCTCAAAGTCTGGTACTGCAGAAACTTTTCATTCAGCCTGGTGGCCCTGGACAGAACTCCTTCTAGGCTTGGCGCCTTGATCAGGCACTGAGTTTGCTGAACAGTAAAGCGAAGCCCAGGGGTTTTTCCACGACTACCTGCAACTGCTGAGTTAGTTATCATTATGTAGGAATGCTCAAGTGACTGTTCGTCTTACACAGTGCTCAGGTTATGGCTGGCGGGGGCTTAAATCTCATCTATTTATTTTACAACTCACAAACCTCTGAGTTGTGCTTCTAAAAAAAGAAAACTGTCCAAATGTGATGTACATTTAGAGGTGAAACTGTGAAAACAGACATCAAGCACACACCTGAGTTTAAAATAGAACATTTGTTTTTGACTCGAGCTCAGTTACTCAGAGCGGAGCCAAAACAGTCTTTTAAAACTCATTTTATTTACTGTTAAAAGGCATCTCTCTCCCCCGCCCAGCCTGCTTTTTGCTGCCCCCTCAAAAACTTCATCTCCCACCCCCCTTGTTTGTCATCTAAGTCCTAGATGCTGATGACAGAAGTCTGCAGCAGCCCCGAAAGTGCTAGTTTTAAGCAAGATCACAGGGCGAAATACACAGAGGTTTATGAGTTGGGGACCCCAATGGTCAGGGACCAGGAAATCTTAGATGGGCACCATGTAAACTCAATTTCAAAGAAGAAAAGCAGGCAAACTTCAGAACCCATCCCCTAAAACAACAGGTAAAACACCAACACCCCACTCCAAAAAAAATAAAACAGATATGATCTCCAAGAATAGGCAGCACTCCTCCCCCCAAAAAACCAACTCCCCACTAAACAACCAACCCCGTCACTTAAAAAACAACAACACAAAACCCCAAAAACATTATTTTTAAAAATAAATTGTATTTAAGTATCATTAAATAAAAATATATATTGAAAGTCAGTATATATTGATTGGTTGGATATCTGCTTGTCTCAGGAAACAATGGAGTGTGCCCCTGGGGGTGAAGTCAAACCCTGGAGAATCACAGAGCCTGCTGTGGCTGCAAAGAGCTGTTAACGCCTAAATTCTGCTTCACACATTGTTTTTGCTGCATGAGCAGCACTGAAGTGACCTCTCTGGGGCGCAAGCCGGGGCAGTGGGTATGGAGGCCCTGGGCTGCCCAGACAACAAGACCCCCTTCTTGGCTTCACTGATGTGGTCCAAAGGAAAGCAGAACAATATGTTTGGCACCAGTATATATTATATTGCTCTACGTACATAAATATCAATAAATTCTGCCCTTCACCCCGCCGCCACAGTGTAAGGAACACAAGCTTTCTTCCAACACAAGGCGACTGGTCATTTTCCAAGGTGGATCTGATTGTCTATAAAGCCCTGCTTTGGCATTAAGCCTATGCGTTCTCCATCTCAGGTAAGGGGAGACCAGGGCCGCTCTTGTAAGCCCCGCCTCTTCATCTGCATGGCTCTGCAGCCCTGTGCATCCTGCAGGGTCAGCGGCTGCTGGGCAATGAGCCTGCTGTACCATTGTAGCTCCCCACACAATTCAGAACCTTGACTGTGAGCCTAGGCAAGATCAGGAGGCTCTCAGCCGCAGAGATGTTCAGGACCCAGCAAATGGAGAGCTGCAGGCCTGGGCAGCCAGGATCACCGAGGAGCAGGCTGGGGTAATCGGAACGTCTCCGCCCTCTTTGCCAGAGGACACATGAGACCAAATGCCTAAACAGGGCTTACGTACACCACCAGTGGTTTCTTGACCCTGGGGGAGAAAAACAACACCCAACTTTGTGTGGGATGAGGCAGGGGTGCTGCGAGGTAATGTTGGATACCTCCAAAGGTCTTGTCCGATGCCTCTGCTCTGTATTGGTGACAGGGTTATAAAATCCCTCCCATTTCATCCTCGAATTGTTTCTGATTTCCTGAAGGAGCATCTCCTTTTCTGTCCTCAGCTTGGCGCATAATGAGAAGAAAGGTACAGCAGACTACCTATTTCTCCTGCCCCATCTTTCCGCTGGCTTTACACACTCACATATGGTGAGAGTCTACATCTTCCCTCCCATCCATCTCCCATTTGTTTCTTTGTCATAGTCTGGGACAATTTCACACATTTAATTTATTCTGGCAATCTCCCGTCCCAGCTTCATGGGGGCTTCCTTCCTCTCTTTTTCTACTTTTGTCTTTCCTTTTTTACTCGAAAACCTGGGGAAAAATATATATATCTAACTTACCCTGACAAGTCTGTCAGGGCATCATTCCCATTCATGCATCACATTACAGTATTACTGAAGCATGGATGATGCAGGACTTGGGCCTACCGTTGTCAGCTGCCAGGAACGTAGCCTCATAGACGTTGTTCTTAATGTAGGACAACTCGCGATCAAGGATGGCAGCGGTGGTGATCTGACCGTTTGTGGCATTAATGTTCAGCCAGTTTGCAGGATCTGACAGCTTGGAGTATCTGCGGAGAGCCGAGAATAAATACATGGCAGTCTCTTCCAATGACATGTCCTGAATATGGCTTGAAAATAAGGCTTGAGTAGTGTTTTGGCATTCTTGGTTTTCCAGACTCATGGCTTTTTCATTTTGAAAGAGCACTTGGGCATTTAGTCAGGCCTAAAGTGCATGTTATGTGTGAGAGACCCCCACGACTGGAACTTGCAACACACACACACACACACACACACACACACACACACACCACAGTTCTGGGAAGCTACCAATTTATTGGAACTGTGGCAATGTTGGGAAGGAGTGGATGAATCTCTTTATTTTGGTTCCTCTCAGGTGCTCATTTTTCCAATTTTAAATTCAGTTCTCCACATTTCCATTTACCTTTTAAGTCCTCATGAAAATTCACCACTATTTTAGAGCAAGTTTCTCCCAATGCACCCATTTTCGCCTGCGATTTCTCCTGATATAATGCATTTTTGTATGTTATCTTTACTAAGATATGCAATTTTAAAGGCAAACTTTACCTTAGTTATATGTATTTTTGTACATACTACTTGGCTGGAGAGCTGCATTGCAAAAACTGGAGAAGCGTGAATTTCGAAGGACAGCTGTGCTTTGGTTGGTGTACTGCTTCGGAAAGCTCAAATTAGGTTGCTTTCCCTTTAAAAGTGAAATAAATCAAATCCCCCCATTCCTATCTCACTGTACTCTTTCCCAGTTCAGAACTGTACTCCCCCATGACTGTCTGCCCTGAAGAGGGAAATTGTGTGAGCAAGCAAGAGCCTGAGGTTGAAATTTTGATGTGGAAACAATTCTCAGGTTGCATCTCATTTTAAAAGAAAAAAGAAAGAAAGAAAATGTTTGGGGAGCCAATAAAGGATCTTATGCCTAATGCCTAATGTGCAGTTTGCTCTTGTATTGACAAAAAAGGGCCCGACAAATGTTTGGCAATTCTTATTTTGACCTCTATAACTGCACAATTTTCCAGGAAAGCCTTCATGCCCTGTTGTCAGGCTTTGGGGAATTGGCTTCCTCCCCCATGGTAGTAAATAAGAAGAGATCAAATGAAAGGAATGTCTTACCAGTTTGATTATTTAATAATCACAGTGAGAGACAAAGAACCCGTCTACCTAGAATGGTGGTGCTCCCAATTAAGGGATACCCCCCTGTCCCTATCAATATACGTCACTCCTACGTCTTGTAATCTGTGTTTGTATCTGTTGTGCTTTCTGTTCTGAGACTTTCTGAGCTGTTCTCAACCTTGGGCTGAGCAGAGGAATGGTTTCCAGAGACAGTGAATCTGTTAATTCTCTATCTCCCAGTGCTTCTTTTCCTAGCTGTTCCCCATCCAGTATTTCCTAGCTTCTGCCTTCTGAACCATGCCCCTCTGCAAACCACTGTTCCAAATCTATACTGTACTTCTGCTCCTGGGAAGATTCAGGATCGGGGGGAGCTCCGACCATTCCTCCTCAGTGCAGCCCTCCCCTGACACCTGTGGTAAGTGCTGCTTATGGCATGGATACTGTCATGCTAGTGGTAGCAAAAGCATCATTTAGTAATACATGAACAGTAATATAAGCGATCTTCTTGTGATATGAAATGGGCATGACCCATATCTGTTAATACTAGAGCTGGGTGATATCTGGTTTTCAACATCACAATATATCACCAGCTAAACATTGCAATATACTGATATATCACAATGTCTACAATAAGGATGGAGATATTTAGAGGCATTGGCTGACTTCACGGTTTTCCCCATGTTGTGATTTTTGCATAGCGCGTACACACACGCGTACACACGCACACACACACACACACCATGATTCATGATATATTGCCAGATTAAAAATTATGAAACCGACATCACAATCTGGACTTCAAAATGGTTTGGGGTGATATATTGCCCAGCCCTAGTTAATACATGAAGAGACACAGCAAAGGGTACTAACCAAGACTGTTCAAATTGAAGGAAAGGAAAATGAATGAAAGAAAGAAATCCAGAACTTTCATCTAGAAGAATAAAAATGCATGCATTTCCAGGCACTCTTTATTAGAACTCGTGGACATTCAATGATGCTGAATTTTGGATGATTCAGGACACACAAAAGGAAATACTTCTTTATCTTGATCGCCAACAATCTGGATGGCTTTCGAAGAAAATTAGGTAAATTCATGGAGGATAAGGATACCCATGGCTATTAGCCACAATGCCTGTCTTCTCCCCCTACGGTTGCTGGAAGCCACCAGAAGGGAGAGCACTGTTGAACTCAGGGGTTCTCATGGGCATTGTGAGAACAGGAAACAGGATGCTGGACTAGAAGGGCCAGTAAGAATTGCTGAATTCATAGGGAATTAAACTCTGCCCCCTTTTTTTGCTGTTTTGACTGTGCCACTTGAATAGGACCTGTGCAACATGGCTTGGAAAATCAGCCACAAACAAGGAAAGAGACACACAGGCCAATTAGCACTGAAACTTCCAAGTGGAAGGAAAGCTGTCCAAGCAATAGCACCCCCCCCCCAATTGTTGTTCTGCTCTTGGACCAGAAAATCCTAAACTGGGTCTTTCCCACTCCACACAGCTGGGATTGTACAGCCTGCATTTGATCGGAAGGCAAACAGTTTTCCGTCTGCACACCTCAGTGCCGCTACGAGTGAGGAAGGGAAATAAGCACCCTTCAAAAGCCCGGGAGCTTCAGAATGAAACAACTAAGAAAAATGGCCTTGTTAGCTGAGACATTCCCTCTGTCCTTAAAGGTTTCACTGCCTGTCCAAAGCCAACAGGCAGAGGCAGTGAGTAACCACCGTCATTTTCTGCTCCAGACAGCTCCATCCCAGGTGAAATATCTCAACCCTCTAATGATTATAAAATGTCACAAGTGATGTAAGTTTAATTGGCCCCGGCTCTTGTTCCACAGTGTGCCCTCCTGCTATGCCAAATATATCTAGCATTTGCAATAAAGGAGCAGACAGATAACCAGTGAGGCTGGGAGGCAGGGAGGAGAGTTAGAAACCCCCTTTTTTTCCTTAGGACTCAGCTGAGCGTTCTGCGGAGAACACAGGTCCTTCCCATTCAAATGGTATTTAAGCTCACTCAGCTGTGTGTTGGGTTGCAGTTAGCAGTTGGGTGGCACTCTGTCTCTGGAGTATATGTGGCTCTCAGCCACCATAGAGCGTGAGAACATAAGAAGAGCCTGCTGGATCAGACCAAGGACCCATGAAGCCCTGTTCTCTGTTCTCACAGTGGCTAACCAGATGCCTACGAGAATGCCAGGATGCTGTCAACAGCTCCCGGCTGGTTGCCCATGAAAGTATAAAGACAAGGAAAAGTTTCTTACAGTCCTTTTTTTATTTCAAACTTTACACAGAGAGGCTATAGAACCCAGCCTCTTGGATAATGGTATTGTCCCGAGTGAATCTCCACACCCCCTTCTCTCCCTTTCCCCCATTAGTCATCATCTCCTCTATGGGTGCTGCTAAGTGCCCTCTGTCTTCAAGCTCTTTGCTCGCTGGGTGCTGGGAGATGGTGGGTCTGGAATGCTTTCTAGGCAACCCTGTTTAGGGAAGCTTTTAATGTTTAATAAAGGTAAAGGTAAAGGAACCCCTGACCATTAGGTCCAGTCGTGACCGACTCTGGGGTTGCGCGCTCATCTCGCATTATTGGCCAAGGGAGCCGGCGTACAGCTTCCAGGTCATGTGGCCAGCATGACAAAGCTGCTTCTGGTGAACCAGAGCAGCACACGGAAACACAGTTTACCTTCCTGCTGTAGCGGTACCTATTTATCTACTTGCACTTTGACGTGCTTTCGAACTGCTAGGTTGGCAGGAGCTGGGACCGAACAACGGGAGCTCACCCCATCGCGGGTATTTGAACTGCCGACCTTCTGATCGACAAGCCCTAGGCTCTGGTTTAACCCACAGTGCCACCTGCGTTATTATTATTTCTAGTGACAACATGTCAGCCAGCTGCTGCTCCAGCTCTGCCTGCTCCTCCTCTCCCATTATTTCCCAACTTTTCCCTTTATCTGCCTCTGAGCTGTGACCTCCTGCAAACCAATGTTGTAAGTCTATACTGTCGTCCTCTTCCTCCTCCCTGGAGGGGTCAAGATGGGGAGGCAGTCTCCACCATTCCTCCTCCTCTGCCCAGCCCCGGACAGGGAAGCACAACAGCAATGTCCCCACCTGCAGTTCCCAGAAGCTGGTATTCAGAGGCATATTGTCTCCGACCACAGAGGCAGAGCATAGCCATCATGGCCAGTAGCCACTGGTAACCTTACCCTCCATGATTTTGTCCAATCCTCCTTTAAAGATGGCGGCCATGGTTTAACTATGAGCTGGTATAACTACACTTTCTTGTGTCTGTCCTGAACCTTCCAACCTCCAACTTCATCGTATGGCCCTGAGTTCTAGCATTATGAGAGAGGCCAGGGCCGGCTCTAGGTAGACTCCCGGTGGCGCGGTGTGCCAGGGCACCGGGCCGGTAGGCAGGGCGCTGCGCGGAAACCATGCTGCGCCCTGCAAGGGCGGGGGCGCCGGAGCGATCTCCGCCCCCTCAGCGCCAGGGCGCCCAACCTGCTCGAGACTGCCCTGAGAGAGGCACATGGAAAAGTATGGGGAAATTTATACATGATAGGTGGAATTCAACATCATGCAATGACAATTGTTTTGTGAGTACAAGCATTTCTGTAGGTAGTAGTGTTTAGCTCTGTCTTGTGTCTGGAGACAATAAACACTTTGTTATTTTGAACCATGTGGGAGAGGAGTTTTCCCCTTAACAGGGGTCTCTGGAAGAAGCTGTCTGCTGGGAGCAGGAAACTTCTGAAGACTCAACCAGGGCTTGGCTGATACATCACACTGGTTCAGGTGTGGTAAACTACCAACAGACTTTCACAAGTCACCAGCAACCAACATGGTGCCTATTTGACTCTAACTCCCATCAGTCCAAACCAGCATGATCAATGGACAAAGGCAGTGGGAGTCCAGCAATATATGGAAGGCACCATGTTGGCTATCCCTATAATATATATTCTTGCAGATATTTCCCTCCACATCTGCACATGATGTATGGTTAAAAAAAATAAAATAACAACAACCCTCTTAGCAGGGTGATCCTATGATAATGCTACCTTGTATTCAGAGAGTTCAACCCAGCACATTTTTATCACAATGGTAGAATTGACTACACTACAAACATCTAGGTCACAAAACCCAGATTCGAGGCGCACCATGTGCTAAATCATCTTCAGCATCCATATAGACAAAGGATAGTATTAAACAGGAAGCGCCCCTTCTTCCCTGCTATTTTCCAAGGAAATGCAATGCACATTCTTGCTTTAGATGGGGGTTCCTTCGCACCTTACAGCTTGCTGCATGAACCGGTCAGGATCCAAAGCTGAAAAAGTCATCAGTGCCGTCCCTGTAGGTACTCCTTCCTCCAGCCTGATGAGCTTGTGGTTTGTGGGGAAGTAGGGTGGTTCGTTGACATCGGTGACTGAAATGGTGACTCCTGCAGTAGACTGGAAGGACATTTGGATGCCACTGGCCAGGGGAGCTTGGTTGGACACCATCACTGTCAGCATAAAGGCTCTGTTCATCTCATAGTCAACTTCCTAAGAAATGCAAAGAAACACACAAAAGAGACAGAAAATCTGTGCACGTGAGCTACGGACCAGAAATATGATCATCGCTAGCTATCTCATTATCTCACGGGCATTTCAGAGGCAGATTTTAACTTTCAAGGGCAATAGCCACGGTCATTTTGAAAGAGTGCATTTTTAATGGCAAACAAATGTGACTGTTTACCTGGCATGCGTCCCTCATGGTTGAGTACATGCATTTGTCACATGGTCAGATTGATTTAGCTGATGTGGGACTGTCACTCCCCCAGAATGCTGAAAGACAGCACTTCAGAATAACATGACCTACGCCGTCCGGTCTGGATAGATGCTTTCCCTGCATCCCACAACGTAAGTGTCTTGGGAAAGGCTTCCAAAGGCAGAAACAGCTCTAGGATTGTGGGGGTCGCCGCCAAATAATCCTTGCTGGGCACCCTTCTACCTTAGCTGTCCTAGGTGGTGGTTGTGGGGCCACAAGACAACAGCAGTGCTGCAATGAATGTCAGGTGACTGTCAGCTGCTGTATTCATTTCCCCACAATGCCATTGGAGTGAGACTATGTTGAAGAGATTGTGGGAAAAGTAACTGGTGGCTCCCAGACCTAGCTATGCAGCAAGGACCTTTTCCCCTCCCTAAAATAGGGCAGCAAGGCAAGCATCTGATGTGGGTCCTGCTGGAATCCTAAGATCTGTCATCTGCCCAGTGATGCTGTTTCTTGTGGCCTGCCCAAGTGGGTAGCCATATTAGCCTGTTGCAGGATGGATAAAAATATGTCTAGTGGCATCCTTAAAGGGTGATTTGTATTTATTTCAAAAACAAGTGATGGCTCTTCAAGCGCTCTGCCAACAAAGCAATACAAAGCAAAATACGAACAAAATGAAACTGTCAAAATAGCGCACATTTAGTAAAATGCCTATAGTGTGTATGTGTATGTGTATGTGTAGCACATATTGATTGATTGTCTGGATAAACCCTTGGAAGCATGATAGAACACACAGCCAGCCTTATCTGGCATAGCTGATCGAACTGCAGCGTCACAACAATAGGAGTATCAATAATCATTATTGTTATGATTTGTGTAACAAATTTATATACTGCACAAAGAAAAATTTACCTAAGCAACATAAGAATTACAGAAAGCATGCATTAAATAAAGAATTGAAATCAAACTTATATAAAAACCATTTAGTCATTCAGATAACTAATAAAGCATGGTTGCCTGCGAAAAAGCTTGATTTGCCATGAATACTATTTTTTTATTTTTTTATCCATGCTTTCATACCAAGATGGCTTATGTTTCCCCACCCCCCAAAATCAATAAAACATATATCCATAAAACATCAATTAAATACTAGTGGATACTGGTTGGTTAAAAGGGGGGAATTGTTTCATGAAGGCCTGTCTAAATTGTACAGCTACCACTGCCAATGTCTAAGATGATGATGATGATGATGATAATGGTGAAAATCAAGAAACCCTTTTGTCATAATTCTGTCCAAATCTAAATATGATTGAAATGGTGGTCATAGTAATGCACAAATCTTTTACCAGTGTAATTTCAGATTTCTCAGGGAACCGTCTTTTTATATCTGGGCTCCCAACCTGGGGGTTAATCTGAGTTACAGAAGACCAGGGCTAAAATCTGAATCATCCTTTCGGTGGGAATATTGCATGCATAACCGCACATAAGGACTTTAGCCTATTTAAATGTGCCAGATCCACAGAGGCAGTGCCAGACAAGTCGCTCACCCCAACATATTTAAAATGGAAGTGTTAATATGATAGATATCACTTCTCTACTTATAAGTCTAACCTGCGAGACCACCCTTGAAATGCACTTTGTTCCTGCTGTGTGTCCCCAATCTATTTTGTGAGTTATCCACCAATTTGCTGGCCACCTAATTCCTGATACATTTATGTCATAGGGCTTAATAGTCAGAACCCAACCTGTACATTTGCACTGTCAGAAGTCAGAAAGCATACAAATCTATCTATCTACTATCTTCTTCAACAGCTCAGGAGCTCAGAGCAGAACACAGGATATTCACTATGAACATATGGCTTAATAAAAACTTGGTGGTGGCACGTTTGAACAGACCGGCAAAGATTAAGTAAGCTTTCTCTAATATTTATTAGTTCACATCTCAAGGGGCCAGAACGGTGCTGTTATGTCAGGCACTGAAAACAAAAGTAACATGGCTAGGAGGCATTTAAGAAAGAATAGCTTACTGCAAGTAAAACATTTCAGGAGGAAAGGTTTAATTTCTCTCCCCCCTGCTTCGGTTAACCTTGAGTGGAGTTATCAAAATAGAATTTGCTGAAACAGCTGGGTTGGAGACACTGAATGGGATATAGGGTTTGATAGCCTACTACGGCCTGAGTAAATTCTCCTATAACATACATTGAAAGCACTCTTATGCCACTTAAAACTGCCATGGCTTCCCCCAAAGGACCCCCTTATTCCCCTCCCAGAGTTACAATTCCCAGAGCTCCCTGGGAAGAGGGATTGAATGTTAAGCTACCGTACTCTGGGAATTGCAGCATGTTCATAATCTATCACACTGCTCACCCGCAGGGAGAAGCCCTTTGCACCTCTCCTGTGTTTCAAAGATCTGGGAGGGTGGCTGTCCAGTCTTGACACTCAATGAAATGTGGGTATGCCTAAGGGGACATGTTCAAGGTAGGAGAGGCAGAGCCGGTGCAAACAGGAACCGAGCAGGAAGAGCGAAGAGTCTCTCAAGCGCTATGGACTTTTGAGGAAATGTACACTAAGACCACCAGAGGCACTGGCAAGCAGACTAGCACCGCTGGGCACTGCGTTGGCGACCCCTGTTGCAAACTTCATGGTACTTTGCTCCAGTCTATGCCAGTAATTGGTAACTAGTAGCAGAGAGTTTGCTACACGGAGAATGTCCAATAATATGAACACAGTCTGCAGCCTGAATCATAGAATAGTACAGTTGGAAGGGACCCAAGGGTCATCTAGTGGTCCAGCCCCCTGCTATGCAGCAATCTCAACTGAAGCATCCAAGACAGATGGCCATTCAAGCTCTGTTTAAGAACCTCCAAGGAAGGAGAGTCCACCACCTTCCGAAGGAATCTGTTCCACTGTCAAACAGCTCTTACTGTCAGAAATTTCTTCCTGGTGTTTAGTAAAAATCTCCTTTCTTTCAACTTGAAGCCATTGGTTTGAGTCCTGCCCTCCAGTGCAGGAGAAAACAAGCATGTTCCCTCTTCCCTCTGTGACAGCCCTTGAGATGTTTGAATATGTCTATCATATCTCCGCTCAGCCTCCTCTTTTCCAGGCTAAACATACCTAGCTTCTTCAACCGTTCCTTATAAGGCTTAGTTACCAGAGCCTCAATCATCTTGGTTGCTCTCCTCTGCACACATTCCACCTTGTCAACATCCTTGTGGTACCCAGAAGGACCACATCAAAGTGGTGGAGCATCTGCATCACACACTAAAGGTCCTTGGCCTCTCTAGGTAGGGGCTGAGAATGTCCCCTGTCTGAAGACCTTGAGAGCTACTGCCAGTCTGTGTAGACATCATTGAGTTGGATGGACCAATGGTCTGACTCAGCCTACGACAATGTCCCATGTTTGTTCTCATGGTGGGCAAACATAATTTTCAAAAAATTATTAAATAATAATAATAATAAAATTATTATGTCCATAATTTCCCTGCTTCGGGCCAGCAACCCCTCCTGCCAAATGTGAGGAAACCCTCTGAGAAATTAAAGCTTTGTGCTGACTGTTTATGATGAGTCGACTATACATTTTGTCCCCTTGTCGCCCAGATGCCCTGTTTATTGCGTATTATTTCATTGTGTCTCTAAAAGCTTAGACAGGTCCTTCCTAGTGGCTTTGGAGTTTGAGAGGATTTCTGTGACCTCTTACTAGTGGAACCGAGAGCACATAATGCAGATAAATAGGGCTATGTCTGAGAGTTATTATTTTATTATTACAATATATAATATATATATATATAATAATAATAATGTACCTTTTTGTTCTAAAGGCATCTGTCACAGTGGCCGGAGTGGACTACTTCAGAGTAACGACGCTACGCAGCTCTGCATTTTATTCTTTTATTGGTGCTGCGTATTTACAGTGCTCAAGTCATTGCTATTTACACGGAGCGATGTTGTCAGTCGGTTTCAGAACCTCCTAATGGCTTTTGGCGCGTCTTTCTCCAACACAAAAGCTTTGGCAGACCCATCCTCTTGCCCCTCCTCTTCCTGCGTAATTCTGGAGTTGGGGGGATGGGTCTTCCCCCCTTACTTGCCCCTTCCTGTCCCACCTGGGACCCTGGCTCCTCTACCTTGCCTGAGCCTCGGACACGACTTCCTGCTTCCCCACTGGAATCGGAACTCTCCCTGCTTTCCCCTTTGCTCGGGGACGGGCTTGAACTCAGGAGGGGAGGGACTTCGCGATATCCCCTGTCCCTCACATCCACCCCCCTCCCAAGCTCTCCTTCACCCCTCCCCAGGCCCCCCCCATGTGTCGGTGACGACTGGAAGCCTAAAAACTCGGTGCTCTCCGAGCCCGTTGGTGTGAACACCTCCCCCCAGTCCTGCGAGCCCCCCCCTTCCGCCTGGGAGGACGGGAATCCCAAAAAGTCCGTGGCGTCAGAGCTGGTGGGGGTAAAAATGTTTTGCCAATCTGCTCCTTCCTCTGACTGGGTGGATCTTGGCGACACCCATACCTCATCCTCTGGTTCCTCAAACTCCGCTTCCCAGCGCCATGGTGAGCTGTTCTCCCGTGCCTCCTCCTCCTCCCCCTCCCTTTCCATGTGCCAGGGCTTGGGTCTGTGGGGAAAGAGGGCGTGAAATTCTTCCACCAAGAATTCCTCCTGTATCTGAGTGGCGGGAACCCATTCATTCTGGGACGGTGGAGCATCCTCCCATGCCATGAGGTACTCCAGGCCCCCCACCCCCCACCTTGAATCCAGGATGGCCGTGGCCTCATTGAGTTGCTCCCTGCTTTCCCTCTCCCCCCCTCCCTCGGGGGTTTGTTCGCTGTCTCTGAGCCTGCTGCTTTCCCTGTACGGCGACAGCAGCGATCTATGAAACACTGGATGCACCCTCATGTCCTCTGGCAGTGCCAGCCTGTATGCCACCGGGTTGACCTGTTGCGTGACCGTGAAGGGGCCCAGCCATTTGGGTGCCAGCTTTTTGCACCTCCCTCTGGTGGGAAGGCCCTCCGAGGACAACCACACCTTGTCCCCCACCCTGATGACCTCCCCTTGTCGCCTGTGGCGATCTGCCCCCTTTTTGTACGCTTCCTTGGCCCTCTCCAAGTGTTCTCTGAGCTGCTGGTGCACCGTCTCCAGTTCCTCTGCCCAATCCTCAGCCTGTGGGCCCTCCTCCTCCTCCTCCCTCTCCCTCTCTGGGAAAGATCTGAGGTCGCGCCCGTAATTGGCCTTAAAGGGCGACACCCCTGTGGAGACGTGCACTGCATTGTTGTAGGCAAATTCTGCTAGTGGCAAGCGATCCACCCAGTCCGTTTGCCGCTGGCTGACGTAGCATCTCAGGTACTGCTGCAGAATGGCGTTGACCCTCTCCGCTTGTCCGTTGGTCTGCGGGTGTCTAGCCGTCGACAAGCTGACCTCCACCTGCAGGAGGTTCATGAGCCGCCGCCAGAACCTGGAAACAAATTGGCGGCCACGATCCGAAATAACCCTTAAAGGTAATCCATGCAGTCTGAAAATGTGATCAACAAACAGTTTGGCTGTCTCTTCTGCCGAGACTGCCCTGGCACACGGTATAAAGTGACACATTTTGGACATGAGGTCCACCACCACCAACACTGCAGTCTTACCCCTGGACGAAGGCAGATCTGTGATGAAGTCCATGGACACCACTTCCCACGGCCTGTGTGGTGTGGCTAAGGGCTCCAGCAACCCTGGTGGCGCTGCTCTGACCACCTTCGCCCGCTGGCAGGTGGTACAGCCCCTTACATAGTCTCGAACATCTTCCCTCACCCCTGGCCACCAGAAGTGTCTCATGACTAGGTGAGTGGTCTTGTCCCTTCCAAAATGCCCCGCTGTAGGGTTGTCGTGCATCTGCTTGAGGACCGTACGTCGAAGCTGGGTGGTGGGTAGGTACAGCGCACCCTTGTAGAAAAGCAGCCCTCTGCGTTCTGCAAAGTCTTTTGCCTGCTCCCTCCCCCCTCTCAGTTCTCTGAAGATGCGGTTGGCAAATTCATCCGCTGCCGTCAGTGCTGTGAGTTCTGCCTCGCTCACCACTGCTGCTCCGCAGGACCATGCCGACGGGGGGAAAATGTGCCTTGGGGCTGGTGGCGCCTCCTCCTCCATGTACTCTGGCTTGCGGGAGAGGGCATCCGCCCTGACATTCTGCTCTCCTGGGATGTAGTGTATGGAGAAGTTGAAGTTCGAGAAGAACTCCGCCCACCGTATCTGCCGCTGGTTGAGCACCCTGGCAGTTCTCCAGAACTCCAGGTTCTTGTGGTCTGTGCACACCTGGATGGGGTGCTTGGCGCCCACCAGGAAGTGTCTCCAGTGCTGGAACGCCGCGTGGATCGCAAGAAGTTCCCGATCAAAAACTGTGTAGTTTCGCTCGGGCTGGGTCAACTTCCTGGAGAAGAAGGCACAGGGTCTCCACTCTCTGTTGGCGTCCAGTTGCAACAAAATGGCGCCCACAGCCTTATCAGAAGCATCTGTTTCAATGCGTAGGGGCGCGTCCTGAACCACGTGGAACAGGTTCTGGTCTGAGGCGAACACCCTCTTGAGGCTTTCGAACGCTGCTTGCGCCTCTGGTGTCCACCTGAACTTCTGCTTGCCTCTCAGGCAGTCAGTGATGGGAGCCGTAACTCGAGAGAAGTTCTTGATGAACTTCCTGTAGAAGTTGGCAAAGCCTAGTAGGCGTTGGGCATCTTTGCGCGTCCTGGGGCTGTGCCAGTCCAGGATGGTCTGCACCTTGTCCTTGTCCATTGCCAGCCCCTTGTCTGACAGCTTGTAGCCCAGGAAGTCCACCTCCTTGGTGTGAAACTTGCACTTCTCCAGCTTCACATACAGGTGGTTCTCCTTCAGGCGCTGTAACACCTCCCTGACGTCCTTCACGTGCTGCACTGGGTCGTTGGAGTAAATAAGGATGTCATCCAGAAAGACCAAGCATTTCCTGAAGAGTAGGGACCCCAGGACGTGGTGCATGAAGGCCTGGAAGCATGCTGAGCCCCCTTGCAACCCGAAGGGCATCACCAGATATTCAAAAGAGCCCAGAGGCGTGAACATCGTGGTTTTCCACTCATCGCCTTCCCGGATCCTGATCAAGTTGTACGCCCCCCTCAGGTCTAGCTTGGTGAAAATCTTGCCTCTGCGTGCCGCTGTCAGGAGATCATCCACTCTGGGCATGGGGAAAGCCACTGGCTCTGTCACCGAATTCAGCCGTCTAAAATCCACCACAAGACGGCGCTGTTGCGTGTCTTTCTTGTCCACCCAGAAGACCGGGCTGCCCCCTGCTGCCTTGCTTTCTCTGATGAACCCCCGCTTGAGGTTCTTGTCGATAAAAGCGCGCAGATCCTCCAGTTCCTGGTCTGACATGGCGTACAGCTTGGCTGGGGGTATAGTTGCCCCAGGCACCAGGTTGATCTGGCAGTCAAAAGGCCTGTGTGGGGGCAGGTGGTCGGACTCCGCTTCACTGAAGACCTCCTGCAGGTCCCAGTATGGTTTGGGTATCGCCTCACCCCCTTTGACGTGCATGGTGGCCACCGTGGCTATCGGAGGCCCCTCCCCTGGTTGGTGCTGCATGCAATGTTCCAGGCAAAAGTCCGATCCAAAAGTGATGCATCTCTGATGCCAACTTATGGAGGGGTCGTGGCGCGCCAGCCAGCTCATGCCCAAAACGATTGGGGGGTCTGAGATGGTGGTGACGTTGAATGCCAGTGTCTCTGAGTGCCTTCCAACCGTCATTCTCATGGGGGGGGTTTGATGAGTGATGGCCCCTCCCAGCAGCTCTCTGCCGTCAATGGTTGCCACGTGCAGAGGAAAATCCAGCTGCAGAAGCTGGATCTGGTGCTCTTCTGCAAAGTTTCTCGAGAAGAAGTTGGCTGAGGCACCACTGTCAATCAGGGCGAGGACCGTCAATGGATAGCCATTTGGGAGCGTGAGCGTCACTTCTAGAACCACTCCTGCTCTGGGAGGGGTGGGCTGGCTCTGCTCCTCTCTGTGCGGGTGGGTGGGCTGGGGCTGTTGTCTGCTGACTGTGCCTGGCTGCCGCCCCTTGTCTCCTGCAGCCAGGCTTTCCCGTTTCCCTGCTGTGGTGCTGCGTCAGCGGGGGAGGGCACAACCGTTCCCGCCTTTCCTTGCCACTCCCTGCGATGTGGGCAGTCTCTGACGAGATGCTGGGGGGAGTTGCAGAGAAAGCAATTCCCACCCCTTCCCTCCTTGCGTCTTGGCGCCGCTGGGGTTTGAAAAGCCCGCGCGCGCGCGCTATCAATCTGCATGGGTTCCTGGTCCTGACTGGCCCCAGGCGTGGCTTGAAAGGGTTGTTGAGGGAGTGGCTTCTCCTGCGACCGTGGGAACCAAGCCCGCTTTGCGCGCGTTGCTTGCTTGTCGCTCCATCTGGATTCCTGCCTCACCCCCACCGCCAGAGCCGCTTTGCTCAGTTGATCCATATTACTGGGCTTTGGACCTCTCGAGAGCTCATCCTTCACCTCCTCATGCAACCCCAAGTAAAACGCCGCTTGCATTGGGGCAGACTCCAGATCCCACCCCAATCTGTGCACCAGCATGGTGAATTTCGCCCAATACGCGCGAACTGTCATATTTCCTTGGCGTAAATTATGAAGTTCCTCCTTAGTCTGGTCCATATGACTATCGGACGAATACATCGTTTTCAAACCTTCTAGAAATAGTTTGACATTCTTCATGCAAGGATTCCTTGTTGCAATTAACGGTCTTAGCCACTCCCTGGCCGCCCCTGTAAGGTGCTCCACAATAAACGCTACTCTGTGCTCATCATCAGGGAACTCATCGTGGTGCAGCTCAAGAGCATACACAATCTCAGTCTCAAAGCCCTGAAACTCCTTCGGGTCTCCATTGAACTTGCTTACTAGGGTCCCGGCTCTCCTTCCTGGCAGCACTTGGACTTGGGGTGCCCCTCCCGCCTTGTTTTTCTCTGCATCCAGCTTGTTTTGGAGGTCTACCGCCACCGCCCTTAAATGCTGCTCTTTTTCCTGGAGCTCTCTCACCTGTTCCGCAAGTTGTAGCCGGTCGTCCTGGACCTTCTTAGTCTCCTCTTTAGCTGCCTTCAATTCTCCCTGCGCCTGCAGCGACAGCTGTTGCAGTTCTAGCTGGGCTTGCTCAGCGATCTGCCGCCACTTCTCCGCCTCTGACACGCTCATCCCGGCAACTCCAAAGTAGCCCAAAAATGATTAGGAGTTTGCTGTCACAGTGGCCGGAGTGGACTACTTCAGAGTAACGACGCTACGCAGCTCTGCATTTTATTCTTTTATTGGTGCTGCGTATTTACAGTGCTCAAGTCATTGCTATTTACACGGAGCGATGTTGTCAGTCGGTTTCAGAACCTCCTAATGGCTTTTGGCGCGTCTTTCTCCAACACAAAAGCTTTGGCAGACCCATCCTCTTGCCCCTCCTCTTCCTGCGTAATTCTGGAGTTGGGGGGATGGGTCTTCCCCCCTTACTTGCCCCTTCCTGTCCCACCTGGGACCCTGGCTCCTCTACCTTGCCTGAGCCTCGGACACGACTTCCTGCTTCCCCACTGGAATCGGAACTCTCCCTGCTTTCCCCTTTGCTCGGGGACGGGCTTGAACTCAGGAGGGGAGGGACTTCGCGATATCCCCTGTCCCTCACAGCATCTTTAACTATCGGGAAGAAGTTACAACTTCTCGCTGTTATGTCAGGAGTCAGACAAACAATAACGGAGAATGCTTCCATTTCAAAACCATTTCTGTAATCCACGCAGGGTTCGTATTAACATTTTATTGAGCCAGATGCCACAGGGCATCTATTGCAGCACTTGGATATTTGGTGTAGGCCCTACGTGGAATGGGAAGCCAGACTCCCCTCTCCTCCTCTTCCCACCCCACCCCTGTTTACAAGGCTTGCGAGGGAGATAAGTATCTTGCGCCACCAAGGAAATAGCTTTCCTTGAGATGAAAAAACTAAATTGAAATTGTACATCATATGTTGCCTCTCGGCACACAAAGTTGGCGTGACAGACAAACTTACAGTGAAAGCCAGTTAAAAGGGCTGCAGCCACACAGGTTTTAGTGAGGGATCCAGCAAGCCTCTGAAGAGTTCTTTGATTGATGTGATTTTTCAAAGTGCGCCACCCAGCTCTTTGGGATATGCTGGGTCCTCAGTCCCACTTGATACAAACCACGGCGAATTTGTCAATTTAGATTTCTCTCTGCTTCTTATTTTATTTTGCCTTTTCTGCATCCATTCACTTCTGTTCTCACAGACCACGTTTCTATTTATTTAAGTCTTTTTTATTTATTTACTATTGATTATATTTATAATCCTGCCTTTCTTCCAATGACCTCAGGGTGGTGTATATGGTCCTCCCCCTCCTAATTTTATTCTCACAACAGCCCTGTGAGGTAGGTTTGGCTGAGAGACTGGGACTAGTCCATGCAGTGAGTTGCAAGGCTGAATGAGGATTTTAATCCTAGTCTCCCAGGGCCTTGTCCAACACTCTAACCAGTACTCTTTGCCTAATATACACATTTTTGCAAGGGATTTCACTGTGATAAGGTACTGTACTTTTGTTCATTATTTTAGCTAATGTACAAATTTATAGGTACGTTAACTTTGCTCCAACTTCTTTGCCCTCCTCTTTCGGATTAAGGACTGCACTGCAAAATTGGGTGAAGTGTGAACTAGAAGAGACAATCCCTAATATAAAAAACTTCTGATTAACACTAGTAAATACCATATTTTCTGTCTATAAGACGACCCCATGTATAAGATGACCCCTATTTTTGAGGACTCAAATTTAAGAAAATAGGGGGAGATGGCTAAATACGAAGCTTCCAATCGCCTGCCCAACTGCCAGAGCACCAGCCAATCAACACCACCCATTAACACAGCAACCAATAACATGCACAACAACCGCTGACAGCTTCGGCGGCAACCAATCAAACGTCCACCCTATACACTACCCATGTATAAGATGACCTCCACTTTTTAGCATGATTTTTAAAGGAAAAAAAAACCTCATACACGGAGAAGTACGGTAAGTCCTTTTATTAAAGGTGGGCAAACAAAGTATGGATTATTTTTTTTACTGTTATATATGCAAATATATATGTTATATATCATACATAACAGAAAAAGTGGCTTTCATCCAAATTTCAAGGATGAGTTCCCATTTCTGGCACGAGGCCTCTAAATAGGGAGGAAGGCAAGGCTTGATGAACTAAAGGTGCCAGAAAGGGGCAACCAAAATGATCAAGGGGCTGTAGAAATTCCCCTATTGGGGAAAAGTTATGACGTTTGTGTTAGGATTCATTCCCCGTCTGCAATCATAGGGTTATTGTGTATCATATGACTGTATGTGTTTTCATTCCCACAGAGTGGAAGTGACGTAGACAGGATGTTTACGTGGGACTGTTGTTCCTTTGTTCTTCCTCTTTACTGGCTGTTGTGCCAGAGAGAGGGAGCCATGATGTAGAGCTCCCAGTTTGTTTATATGTAAATAAAGCAGTTTAGCCTTATTTACTGACTTGTGTGTTGTTCATCACATTTGTGAGAGCAATCGCATATTTGGCCTGTGGGACCAGTCTAACAGCTGGCCCCCGGGACGGCCAAATTATTGACAGTTTGATGCTTTTTCCTTCAGAAAAAGGCAAAAAAGCGGCAACATGATAGAGTTGTATAATATTATGTATTGTGGATTAAGAGGGTGGGTGGGAGATTTCCTCCATCTCTTATAACATTAGAACTTGAGGCTATTCAAGGAAGATGAATGGTGGGAAATTCAGGGCAGATTAAAGGAAGTACAGTGGTACCTCTACTTATGAATTTAATGCGTTCCGAATGCACATTTGTAAGTCAAAAAAAATTGTAAGTCAAATCCCATAGGAATGCATTGGGAGAAAAAAAGTAGAAGCAACCCTATCTAAAAATTTGTAAGTAGAAAAAATCCTATCTAAACCGCATCCAAGATGGCAGGCGGAGCTCTATTCGTAAGTAGAAACATTCGTAAGTAGAGTTATTCGTAAGTAGAGGTACCACTGTATCTCTTCACATGGCAAAGATCTAAACCAGGCATGTCAAACCTGCGGCCCTCCAGATGTTTTGGCCTACAACTCCCAGGATTCCTAGCTAGCAGGACCAGTGGTTGGGGAAGATGGGAATTGTAGTCCAAAACATCTGGAGGGCCGCAGGTTTGACATGCCTGATTCTAAACTGTGAAATTCACTCTCCTACAAGATGTAGCGATAGCCACCAGTGTGGATGACACCTACACTTTTAATTGTTCTCCGAGACATGGAGGGGAGGTAAAAGGAAAACCAGGACATTCCAGGTCAACTCAGGAACTGAGATGGCTTCTGCAATTCCAGGACTGTCCCTGGAAAATTGGGACACTTGGAGGGAATGTGATGGGGCCTTGTTTTCTTCCCACCCTCCCTGATAAAACAGCCATCTCTGGCTCAGCAACTCTGCAAAAACGTGGAGTGTACAGATGGATCAGGTGAACAGGATAAATTCAATTTCAAGCTTCCGGTTTGACAGGACATGATGGGCTGTTTCCATGTGTTTCTTTGTGTTTTTATCGCCAGTGGTTGCACAGCTATAGGAATTCAAGCTTGGGATGAGTTACAAATTGAAGCTGGGGTGGGAAAAAGTTGCCCTTTCCCCCCAAGGAAATGCTGAATAAGAGCTGGCTTATGATGTCCCTGTGGCATGGGGATGAACATGTAAATGCCACCCCCCCATGCTCCTTGCCTTTGAGGCTGCGTTAAAACTGCTCTCGTGATACCTTAGGTCAGGTATCCCCAAACTCGGCCCTCCAGCACCATGCTCTAACCTACTGAGCTATCTAACGAGGACCTTCAGCATAAAAAGCAGATGCTCTACCAGGGGTTTCCACACATGCCTCCATCTGGGCAAGCAAGAGACATGGACACATGTCAAGGACACAATTCAGCTGGGCAAAAGCACTAGAGGGGGACATGGGGCAGAGCCAGAGAGGGGTGTGGCTTGGACAGGGAGCATGGCCTAGGGCAGGCACCCCCAATCTCGGCCCTCCAGATGTTGTGGGACTACAACTCCCATCATCCCTAGCTAGCAGGACCAGTGGTCAGGGATGATGGGAATTGTAGCCCCAAAACATCTGGAGGGCTGAGTTTGGGGATGCCTGGCCTAGGGCATCCGAAGAGCCAGACAGGTTCAGACTCCCGGCCCTCAGTTCCCTTCCCTGTTAGAGAGTGATTCTCAGGCAGCAAGGCTGTTGGATTCCATGGGAGAATTCTGAATGGATCGGTAAAATGCTACCATTGGTGATGAAGAAAGATGCATGCAACAGAAGATTGTCTTATAGGTCATGGATTGAATCCAAGATAAGGGTGATGAAAAAGGATGAGGCTTTAGGTATGTGTGTGTGTAGGCTGCAGGAACCACAGATGGAGCAAGTTAAAATGACTTTAAAAATAATAATTGCTTAACAAGGAAGCAACCGTGAATGTCCCCAAGGTCATTGCAAGAACAAGCTCACATGCTTCTCCCTCCATCCTGGTGGCATTTCATGGATGGCATTGCATTCGGAGGCAGGGCAGTTTGTTAGGTAGCAGCAAATGTTCTTCACCCATGAATCACTCTTTCACAATGCTGCTTTTTCAACTTTAGCAGTGCAGCATAGTACATTAAAAAAAAATTGCTGCTGTGGGAAGGTCACACTTTTCAAAAGATTGAAAAAGCTCTGCTCTCAGCAACATGCTTGCAAAAAAGAAGATTCTTTTCAAGAACAGTGTATCGGACACACTGCGCAAGTCCTTGCCGATCAGAGCAGCCCATCATTCGCACATCCTTTGTTGTCTCGATGGTCTATGCCACAGACTCTATGGAAAACAGCTGCAGGAATCTTATCTGCTAACTGATTCGCTTGATGTTCTCTTGTGCATAACACACGGGGAGAGAAGGTGTTGACCCGTGCTGCTGATTTTCTAAGCAGCGTTTACAAACAAATAGCAAATGTGGGCTTCTTTTCAAAAGGCAACAATCACCTCCGCATGCAGGTTAATGGTACAGGCAGTGCGCTCGAGGTCTAAAACTTAAACGAGGTATTATCAGGTATGTGTAGTTGCCGCTGACGTTGGTAATGTCTTGTTTCGAAGTGGAGGTGAGATGTGGGACAGCCAAGCAGAATTGGTTGGATCCAGAGCTGGACTTGGTTAGTGTAGACCCATTGAAATCAATAGGGAGAAATTGGTCATGCTAATTTAAGGGCCTATTCAATGAGAGACATGGCCTGGGAGGAGGAGTTGTGGAGGGACTGGTTCTGAGGAAAGCCCTGAGGGCAAGCTAAAAAATGGAGGTAGTGTGTTGCACCCACGATCTCCACCCTTGCCAAAGTCCTTTATGGTCCAGACCCCTTCATTAGAAGATCTTGACTAACTCTTCTACAGACAGAAATCTCCCATAAATTGCCCACGATAGAATTCCAAGTGGGGTGAGTAGAACCACGGGGCCCCCAAATGAGGTGAGCAGCACAATGTACATACCCTCACAACTGTTACCAACCCTTCATTGGTAATGGGGTCTGTCCTGATGGTGAAGTGACCAGAAGGGTCCCCACTGATAATCCGGTAAACGGCATTCCAGTTGGGCGTGTGTGGCTGATCTCTATCCATGACTGTCAAATTAGCGACCACAACTTCCACTCTGTTTTCTGGGACCTCACCGGAATACTGAAAAAGAAAAAGAAAGGGCTGTTAGAAGCATGCATGTTTGTGTGTTTGCAGATATTCACATAATGGAAGACCAACTGGGATGGCACAGAAAACGTGTGAGGCCAGTGTTGACTTTTCCAAGTGCCCTTTTCAGACAACTGAGTGAACTTTTGGTGTGTGTGTGTCTGTGTGTTGGGGAAAGTGCCCATTGTCTCTTCAATGTGAGTTCAACTGGTTGTCTGTACGCTTGGAGGCCTCCCCTGTTTATTTTGCGAATTAATTAATTAAGAGTTTTCTATACCACCCTCCAACAAAAATGGTGACACCGCAGTTTACAACAACCAAGGAAATATTTAAAAAACACTTAAGAAATAAGAACGTTGACAGTAATTATCATAAAATACATAAATTGGCACCGTGTCTTAAAAACCTCTCAATGGTCGTCTGAAGGACAGTTCTCTAAGGGGAAGTCTGTCAAGTCAAGTCCAAGTTAAAGAGAAAGAACCACAAGGAGGGAGACTGTCAGGGGCCATGAAGTTGGCCATCAATAGTCAGTACCTGAATAGCAGACTGGAGGAGGTCCCCAGGTCATCTGGTAACAGTTTCTCCCACTACAATACAGTGAAGGCTGGTCCAGTAGGCCAAATGGGGCATTGCCATGCCAACCTCAGCCAGTCCCACCTTGCCAGCCTTCTTACTTACAACCAGTCCAAAGGGTGGTCCTACCTGTCGAGCTTCCTCCTCCTTACTCTCATTGTTGTCCTTGTGGGGGTCAGTAAGGAGGAGGAGCTAGAATGAGTTGCCTCTGCCTGCCATTGGCTCTAGACCCAACTACTGTTGCCCTTTCTGCCTTCCAGTGGCTTAGCATGCCACCTGGGAGGGAGCGAAACAGATGGGAGTACAGATGCACATTCAACTGCCTAATGGTGATTCTCGGGAGATTGCAGCCGCAGAGATAAGACAAGAAGAGTTGTCCCATTGTCTGGAGAGGTCACTTCCTGGTTCGCATGGAGAAGCCATTTTCAATGGAGCCCAGCGATAGAGGCACGCAGCTGTATTGAGGCAGCATTGGGTGTTGAAATTTGGCGCCCTTTAACAATTTTGCACCTGGGCAACCGCCCCTGTGCCCCCGCCGCTCTAACCAACTGAGCTATTTAGGAACTTGGGAAGCTGCCTTATAACAAGTTCAGTATGGTCTCACTGGGGTAGCACGTCTCCAGAGTTTCAGGGGGCAGGCATTCCCAGCCTTATCTGGCGATTCCAGGGATTGAACCCACGGCCTTTTGCATGCAAAGGAGATGCTGTACCAAAGAGCTGTGAGCACACACAAAAGGGTGGGGGGGAAAGCCTCTGAAGCTTGCATTAGACTTTCACAGGAAAACTGTACTTTTATCTGTATTCGAAAGCTAATAAAGAGAGAAGCCCTTTCATCAAACTACTTGACTTCTGGGGCCTTGTGCATTGCACAGAAACTCGCAGAGCCTGCCTTTGAGAACACAATAGCCTTTCATCTGTAACCCAACACTCCGGTACGCTCCAGCCCTGATACTATCATCTTGTTAGGAAGAAAAATTGTGAATTTATCCAAAATGGGATCTCATCCCAGTCTTAGTGATGGAGCTCCTGTGCCAATGACCTTTAAGAGCTCTTTGGCTCAACAAGAGAAGATCTTTATCTCGCAAACTCATGGCGGGGGGTGAGGGTGGAGAGGACACGTTAAAATTCTGATCTGATAAAAATAAAAATAATAAAAAGCAAGCAAGGGCTTCCGTTTTCAAGTTTTGCCGAGCTTGCTTTCTCATCGAATGTACCTTTGTTTCGGGCCCGAGGAATGGATAACGTGAAAAATGAGCCACTCCCAACATTTCTCAGGGGAATATTTGATTGTGGAGGGTAACCCAATAGTGCTGCTTCAGTGAGAACTGTTTGAATATTGTTTTTGGTAACCAGCTCAATGAAGAATCATAGAATTGGAAGGGACCACAAGGGTCATCTAATCCAACCCCCTGCGATGCAGGAATCTTTTGCTTAATATAGGTCTCAAACCCACAACCCTGAGATTAAGTGTCTTGTGGCACCTCAGGTGAATGGGTAATTAACTAGATCTTCCCTTGATTTCAAGCAAAATCCAGTTTCTGAACCAAGGTAACCAAAATAAGATGAGGCAGGAATATGTTGTGCAAATTAAGCACATTATTCTACAACTGCGTTTTTGTGGGTTTTTTTGTTTTTTGTTGCTTCTGGCAAACACAACAGACCAAAAAGAACAGTAGTCTCGAGAGCATTTTGGACTGAGAATTTGGAGAATTTCTAAGCATTCCTTTTAACCTCTAGAATGGGGTAGGCAACCTGTGGCCCTCCAGAGGTCATTGGACCACAAAGGGCCAGCAGCCCCTGCCAGCATAGTGAACAGTCAGGTGGGAGTTGTAGACCTGAAAGATCTGGAGGGCTGAAGGCTCCCTGTCCCTGCTCCAGAAGAAGTTATCTAGAAAATGTAAGTCTATTGCTGTGAAGTAATAGAATCACAGAGATAATGATAATGATAATGATAATGATAATGATAATGATAATAATAATAATAATAATAATAATAATAATAATAATAATAATAATACCCCACCCATCTGTCCGGGTTCCCCCCCCCCCCGCCACTCTGGGCGGCTTCCAACACACATTAAAATATCACAGATTAAAAACTTCCCCAAACAGGGCTGCCTTTAGGTATTTTCTAAATGTCAGGTAGTTGTTTATCTCTCTGACCTCTGATGGGAGGGCGTTCCACAGGGCGGGTGCCACTACCGAGAAGGCCCTCTGTCTGGTTCCCTGTAACATCACTTCTCGCGGTGAGGGAACCGCCGGGCTGAACAATGGGGGTGGAGACGCTCCTTCAGGTATATAGGACCGAGGCCGTTTAGGGCAGGGTTCCCCAAACTAAGGCCCGGGGGCCGGATGCGGCCCAATCGCCTTCTAAATCTGGCCCGCAGATGGTCCGGGAATCAGCATGTTTTTACATGAGTAGAATGTGTCCTTTTATTTAAAATGCATCTCTGAGTTATTTGTGGGGCCTGATTGGTGTTTTTACATGAGTAGAATGTGCCCCTTTTATTTAAAATGCATCTCTGGGTTATTTGTGGGGCATAGGAATCCATTCATATTTTTTTTCAAAATATAGTCCGGCCCCCCACAAGGTTTGAGGGCTGAAAAAGTTTGCTGACCCCTGGTTTAGGGCTTTAAAGGTCAGCACCAACACTTTGAATTGTGCTCGGAAACGTACTCGGAAATGTACAGAGAATGTGTTCCAAACTGTCAAAAGTTATTGAAAGAATGTCCAGAGGTAGCAGGAATCAGTATTAAATCTGTACATGAAAACTTGCTGAAGTATACACTCTAAGATAAGATTGCTTTTATCTGTGCTCGGAGAGGAATGCATTTGCAGTTTTGTCCTTCGCTGTGAGCACACCCTCAAGATCACTTTAAGCACAATAGCTACCCCATAACACTTGAGTTGGATGAAGCATGCATTGGGCTGGTGCAGTCATAGGAAGTGGATAATCTTCATCCCCCACCCCCTTCAAGGAAGATGAGGATTGAGAATTGTTTGCCCCAAAGACCCACGCCCAGCACCAAAGCTCTGATGCATGCATGCTCCTCCCCTTATATTTCATTTCAGCAGATGATGACCTCCCCCATACACATGCATCCCTGCAGATAGAATCCCTCTAGTAGACGGAATGGGCAAACACGTGAGCCCAGAAGGAGTTCTATGGATCTGAGAGATGAATGGGATTGTCCCTCTCCTGTGAGGAACCACAGCCAAACCTCTTACATTAGCCATCGTAAGCAAAGACAGCCTCCTCATTCAGGGAAATAATATCTCAATAACTGAGTTTGGGAGGTTATAAGCAACTAAATTCTACTCAGAGTAGATCCATTGAAATTAATAGAGATGGAAAACGCAGGTCTATTTATTTCAGCGGGTCTACTCTGAGCAGGATTTAGTTGGAGACAACTCAGATAATAAACCGAAGGGGATCACCAAAATCTCCGCATTCTGCATATGAGCCTCCCTGAGACATCTGGCAGGGCGCTTCTTCTGGTTGATATAGATTTCTCCATACGAAAGAGTCCATAAAAGAAGTTGATAACTCTCGCTCAGTATTTTGCATGGTTGGAGAGCAGCTTAATCCATACCAGCATCATAAAGTTTTTTTTGTTCTGTTTTTTTAATAAAGGAGGGCCTCTGTCTGATAAATCAAAGTTAGGCTTTTTATATTAACCGCCCACTTTCTCATAATGAGTTTTAAATTAATCCCCCCTCCCCACAAGGCAGCAAAGTATGCACACGTTTTTCAAGGACCTTTGAGGACTGAATGGGAAGAAGAAATGGTAAGAATATTTGATCCGATTCAGATATTAGATAGGAGACATAATCCTTCTATCGAAAAGCACTGGGAGGAGGAAGGGTAAGGAACATGTAATATTATGTTGGCGGCAGCATGCTGCGGGGGGGGGGGGGGGAGAGCTGCTACTCTGTAAACCCCCACCAGATTTTTTTTCGGGTGGGGGAATTAGAATTGTTCCGTTGGCATGAGGGAGAATGTCAGGCACAAGGAAGAGCAAGTGACTGAGTTTGGATATAAGCACAAGTTCCCCTGGTACTAGTGAGACATTTAAGTGGGTGGGTATGGAAGACTTCCTGGTCCTGAATGGGGTAACTGTGCCCCTGAAGGACCAGGTGTGCAGCCTGGGAGTCATTTTGGACTCACAGCTGTCCATGGAGGCAATTCTGTGTCCAGGGCAGCTGTCTACCAGTTCCACCTAGTACGCTGGCTAAGACCCTAGCTGCTTGCGCACTGTCTCGCCAGAGTGGTGCATGCTCTGGTTATCTCCCGCTTGCAATGCGCTCTACGTGGGGCTACCTTTGAAGGTGACCTGGAAACTACAACTAGTCCAGAATGCGGCAGCTAGACTCACCAGTAGGAGTCCCTGGGAGTGGCCACTGAGACCACATAACACCAGTCCTGAAAGACCTACATTGGCTTCCAGTATGTTTCTGGGCACAATTCAAAGTGTTGGTGCTGACCTTGTTGTTGTTTGTTGTTGTTTAGTCGTTTAGTCGTGTCCGACTCTTCGTGACCCCATGGACCATAGCACGCCAGGCACTCCTGTCTTGCACTGCCTCCCGCAGTTTAGTCAAACTCATGTTCGTAACTTCGAGAACACTGTCCAACCATCTCGTCCTCTGTCTTCCCCTTCTCCTAGTGCCCTCAATCTTTCCCAACATCAGGGTCTTTTCCAAGGATTCTTCTCTTCTCATGAGGTGGCCAAAGTATTGGAGCCTCAGCTTCACAATCTGTCCTTCCAGGGAGCACTCAGGGCTGATTTCCTTAAGAATGGATAGGTTTGATCGTCTTGCAGTCCATGGGACTCTCAAGAGTCTCCTCCAGCACCATAATTCAAAAGCATCAATTCTTCGGCGATCAGCCTTCTTTATGGTCCAGCTCTCACTTCCATACATCACTACTGGGAAAACCATAGCTTTAACTATACGGACCTTTGTAGGCAAGGTGATGTCTCTGCTTTTTAAGATGCTGTCTAGGTTTGTCATTGCTTTTCTCCCAAGAAGCAGGCGTCTTTTAATTTCGTGACTGCTGTCACCATCTGCAGTGATCAAGGAGCCCAAGAAAGTAAAATATCTCACTGACCTTTAAAGTAAAGTAAAATCTCTCACTGACCTGGTGCTGACCTTTAAAGCCCTAAATGGCCTTGGCCCAATATACCTGAAGGAGCGTCTCCACCCCCAACGTTCTGCCCGGACACTGAGTTCCAGCGCCAAAGGCCTTCTGGCGATTCCCTCACTGCAAGAAGTGATGTTACAGGGACCAGGCAGAGGGCCTTCTCGGTAGTGGCACCCGCCCTGTGGAATGCCCTTCCACCAGATGTCAAAGAAATAAACAACTATTTGCCTTTTAGAAGACATCTGAAGGCAGCCCTGTTTAGGGAAGCTTTTAATATTTGATGAATTGTTGTATTTTAACATTTTGCTGGAAGCTGCCCAGAGTGGCTGGGGAAACCCTGCCAGATGGGTGAGGTATAAATAAATTATTATTATTATTATTATTATTATTATTATTATTATTATTATTATTATTATTATGCCATGCTGGCTTTAGGTCCATAGCATGACACAGTCAACAAATCAGAAGTGAACCCTGAGCAGTCAGCTCTCTGCTTAGTTTGTTTTCACGAACTATGTAGTGGGGATCCTTGAGGGATTAGATTTCTGTGAATTCCAAGGTGTGATCCGCACCTTGTGGATATACGTTCAGGTGGGAAAGAAACTATCCTTCAGATTGCACTGCTCCGAATTTTGCGATACAGTTCTCAGCTCAGGGAAAACACCAAAATGCATTAAATATTAGCAATATTAGCAAATACAGTAGTATGTTTGGAAATGCATACATTGGGTTAAAATACGGAGTTAAATACAGACTTTATATACTTTTTTTGCTTTGAAATTGTAATTGTTTACACACTTTTTTTGTGTGTGGAGGGGCTGGCATGGTTGGATTACTTTTATTTAAACATAATTTTCCAATGGAAAAATCCAAATTCTTTGCACAGTGTCATTTCACTGACTTTGGGGCTATTTGTTAAAAAAAAGAAAGGCTGTGTATTTAGATAATAAGGAATGAAATCTTCAAGAAAGTTCTGATTTGCACTCTTCTTTCTCAGGCATGGATTCAATTCCCCATCTCCATGGGGAGCACCATCTTCTTGTTCTGCTCCAAAGCCTTTTGAGTATGTTATTCTGGTAAAACTGTCAAACCTTTACATGGTTGCAAAGGGGATGGAGAGAGAGGTAGGGATGAGTAACAGGCAGCGCTGGCATCTGTAAATGGGCTCATTAGTTAAGGCTAATTGTCTCATTAGAAAGGGGTGTGTGCATAAATGCAGGGATAATTTATAAGATATCCCAGTTGGGAACAAAACAGCTTCTGCCACCCTTCCCCAAATTGATGCCCTCCAGATTCTTTCGGGCTACAGTTCTCATCAGCCCCAGCTAGCACAGCTGGAGGGCAACCAAGTCAAGGAATGTGGCTTTAAAGGAAGCCACTTAAATGGAAAAGACTGACATAAATAGCTGCTTCAAAGCTGTAAACTTCCTAGCTGTAAACTGTCTTCCATAAGGATGGTTTTACTGTGCTTTATTCATTGTTCTTGAGCATTTTCTTCTTTCCTCGGACATTGCAACGGAGAGCTTTCATTTCTATCGGCTATAAAATGGAGGAGGTTGGGATTAAGAGCATAACAAGAGCCCTGTTGGAGAAGATCAAAGGCTTATCCACTCCACCAGCAGGCTTTCACAATGGCAAACCAGAGGCCTATAGGAATCCCACAAGCAGGAGATGGTAGAAGGCAAGCTTAAAACAAAATCTGGATGTCTGAGAACGGTAGCCATGGGGCAACCTGTATGTTCCTTTCACAATGGATTCCACCCTCCCCCAGGTTAGCCAGTACAGAGCAGATTGGGGGGGGGGGGACCTGCTTCAAAGGGCCAACCATGAACAAGCGAAAGATTCCTATTCATCCCCAAAGCAACTAGTCACAATTGAAGTGCATCTTAGGAGCAAAGTTGCCAGAAATACAAAAGGGCTGGGTGGGGCTCAGCATGGGTTTATGTAGTCCTTGAAGTCCTTCTTCTTCTTTCTTTGGCGATCACTCATAGCCGAGTAAGATTGTCTTCCATAAACACGGTTTTAACAATGAGTCCGTAAGTGACTGTGGAGGCCAATTCTGGAACCACACGTCCTTCCACAGTGGGGACATTGGTTTCTGGGCGGGAGTTGATCACGGTGTGGATTTGCCAAGCGTGCCTTCCTCTTAGCACGTTTCTCCCTTGCGTTCTGAGTCCGAGTGTCTTCAAAGCCCATGACACCTTTGGTAAACGCTGTTCTCCAACAGGAGCGCTCACAGGCCAGTGTTTCCCAGCTGCCAGTGTTTATACTACATTTTTAAAGATTTGCCTTGAGACAGTCTTTAAACCTCTTTTGTTGACCACCAGCATTACGCTTTCCATTTTTAAGTTCAGAAGTCCACCCCCTCCACAGCAACACACATAGGTGTACATGCAACATTGTAATAATAATAATAATAATAATAATAATAATAATAATAATAATAATATATTATTTATATCCCGCCCATCTGGCCGGGTCTCCCCAGCCACTCTGGGTGGCTTCCAACAGAAGAATAAAACACAATAATCTATTAAACATTAAAAGCCTCCCTGAACAGGGCTGCCTTCAGATGTCTTCTAAAAGTCTGGTAGTTGTTTTCCTTTTTGACATCTGTTGGGAGGGCGTTCCACAGGGCAGGCGCCACCACCGAGAAGGCCCTCTGCCTAGTTCCCTGCAACTTGGCTTCTCGCAACGAGGGAACCGCCTTCTACCTAAACCTAAGTAGGAATATAAGAAGTTGCCTTCCGAGCTACAGCTCAACCTCTGAGCTACAGCCCATTCCAATAGCGACTTCTTGATGGCAACTTCCCTGGCCCATGTCATTGCACCAGCTACAGAAGTAGCCCCAACCTTGGGAAGTCCCAGGTCCAAGCACAGCTTGGAGAACATTATTCTTGAGATTCCAGTGAGCTACAGCAAGGCAGAAGAAACAACTCTGGCTCCAGTGATCCAATGGTCCAACTCACCAGATGCACATTGCCTTCTATGATGCCAAGCGACATCCAGAGATTAGCATAATATATGCCATGAACCCCAGAATAAGTTGTGCCATCATGGTGTCTTTGTTTGTTTCTTTGCAGTGATGCTGTTGGACTTTGTAGAACAGGTGGTTGCTTGGATCGGAAGACTCCGTGCCATTGGAGCCAGCCAGCCAGGAGAAACTGTTTGCTTTATTCTGCCAACAAACACTGCTTTATGATAGCAAAGATGTACCCCAGGCTGCTGTTTATAGGAATCCAATGTGAATACATATTAGCTCAATAAAGCTACTACCTGTGGTTTGCTTCCTGACTAAAGCACAACGCGGGGAAGGTTGGAGACCATTTAATTGAATTGTGGACATTTTTGCCGGCAACATCTGGCAACGTTACATCTCATTGCACACATCTAGAAGAGCGGCGCCTTGGCACGGGCATCTCATTTTCACTTTGGACATTTTATCCTCATTATTACATAATAGATATTACAGGGGCATTGGCTAATGGATTCCTTCCTCCTGGCTCCACGTATATTAATGGAAAAGTGAAATTTGCAGAGAGGTTGCATTGAAGGGAAAACACCGCAGCAGGGGGATGTGTAGCACGGGCAGATGTTACAAATGAAATGGTTCATGACAAATAGGCTCAGGACAAGCTGACAGGGTACCTGGCATGGACTAGGCTGCACAGTACATAAGCTGTGTAACAGCCCTGGAGAACACATGGCTGCCATGAAATTTAATGCATGGTCCATCAAAACCACCTTGCTTGAAGATCAAATATTAACCACAACCATTCATGCTATCAGGAATATCATGCCCTCAAATGGTCAGGTGTCTATCTGTTTCAAGGCAAAAAAAGAGGACCCCCCCAAAAGTAGTAATTTTGACATATTCTGGGGACTTCCTAGATGCTGCCATAATGTCCTACTTTTGCTTGCAAATTAAATGTGTTTTATAATGGCCTGATAAGGACCTGCGGACTTTAGGATGTACAAAATGTTGAGGTGTTCATTGAAGGGAAAAAGAAACTAGAGGTGGGGTACATGTTTGCAATCCCAATGGTCACATAAGGCGAGAGAGTCTCATGAGTGAGTGAACCATACCTTGTCTTTAATGGCATGGTGGGAGGAGTGTGGAAACTTGTTGGGACATCTTTGTTGCTTCTGACCAGTTTTGAATTTCTTGCCCTGCTCACTCTTGAGCACTGTCTGCTGCTGAGGCTGAATAAAGACCTCTTACTTTCAGGTAACATCTTTTGTATGTTGGGTGTAAATGCATTAATAATATGAACTGATGGGTCCCCCACTTCTCCTTGTGTCCCCCATCTCTCTCTCTCTCCTTCCTTAATGAGTTTGCAACAAGAACTATGGTTAAAGGTCACTTACCAACTAAGGTTTGTATTTGGTTTATAAGCCTTAGTCAGCTTTAGCCTTCCATGTGAAACTGGAGTTCCTCCTTAAGGAGTCAGCACCACCCAAAAGCTACTGAGCTGTGACTGAAGAGTGTCAAAAATAAATAAATAAACTGCTCCCAAGGCTCAGCTGCTCTCACTGATGTTTTTAACTATTCTGGGACAAAATAGGACAAGGTTTAAAAACGACCTTCTGTGAAATGCTTCAGCTCCAACCATGGTTTATTAACTGTGGTTAGCACAGACTATGGTTAATGTTACCCATGGCGTAGCATGGTTATGTGCTAATCAGGCCAGTGTTGTGATTTGGGATTTTGCTTACTTGAATTTTGAGGGCCTTGGCTCTGACAATGCAAAGGCATTTGTGGATGGTGTACTTGTTTCAGTTTTAAGTGACTTGAGATGGGGACTTGAAAGATTGCATTTTGTCACTCTGAAATTTAAACAAGTAGGTTTATATTCCAATTTGAGAAAAGCAAATGTATCTGTCTTCCTTTTTTTGGCAACAGGAAATTGAAGTCTACTAGGTTTTTTTTTCTTTTTAAAAAAATGCCCTAATCTTTGGCAATTTTAAACTCCAGGGTCTGAAAAATTCATTATTACTAACTCCCATCAAGGGGGTTCATGAAGCCAAAATTACTTAATCATCTCCGTTTAGCTTCGTGTGTAGACCTCAATTTGAAAAAAAATTATCTTCTTGAATTGTTATTGCAATTAATTTTCTCTTCCTTTTTTCCCTATAGCAGACTATGTTACAGTAATTAGATATTTTATAAAAATGAGTTATATTCATTCAAGATAGCTGGCTTCACTTTTACATTTGATTAATCATATTACCACTGAGGTCTGAGGTTTGTCTCCAGGGAAACTTTAATGACCTCATTTTAATTCTTCTTTTAACCATAGAGAAGGTGTAAATGAACAAATATAAAACTATCTCCCCCCCCCCCTCCACAATCTCAAGATTAGATCTTAGGGAGCGTTGGGTTGTTGTTTTGTCTCCCCCCCCCCCCCCGGCATGGCTGACCCATTTAAAAAAAGACAATCTAATTCTAATTAGATATAGGGTGCATTCAGACCTAAATAGAGACTTGAACTATCTCTGATAACTAAAATTTGGCTTGATCTTTACACATGAACAAATTTTTAAAGGAAGGTTTAGTGTTGAAGCATAGCTGCCAAGTTTTCCCTTTTCTCACGAGGAAGCCTATTCAGCATAAGGGAAAATCCCTTTAAAAAGGGGATAACTTGGCAGCTATGGTTGAAGATATGCACACAGCATCACCATCTTCAAAGGCTGCCTTATTTATGAATGGAGGAAATACATTTGCATCTGTGGATGTGCCCCTTCCTTTGAAATGAATGGACAGGCCATATGTACAAGAGCTAAAATGTACACCAAGCTGCTTTTTACTGACCTAGTTCACATTGGAAGGGAGGGCTTTTGATGCCTGCTATTGATGGCTACAGTTGGAGGCAGCTATGATTCTGAATACCAGTTGCTACCGTGTTTCTCATCTTATATTTATTTTTTCCTCAAAAAAACACACTATGGCTTATTTTCAAGGGATGTCTTATTTTTTCCCTCCTCCTGCCGCGGCCGGCATTGCTGCTGCGCCTATCACTATGTCTTATTTCCGGGGTATGGCTTATATTCCTTGAATGCTTAAAAATCCTGCTATGGCTCATTTTATGGGTATGTCTTAAAATATGAGAAACAGGGTAGAAACCACGGAAAGGTTTCTCACAGCCATCTGATTGGCCACTGCGATAACAGTGACGCTGGATCAGATGGGCGATTTGCCTGATCCACAGGATCTTCTCATGTCCTTATGACTGTCATAGTCTCTTCTCCTTTCTCCCTAACACACCTTGCTCATCAGGTGTACCTGTCCCACCGATGGGACTCGGGTGGCGCTGTGGTCTAAACCACCGATCCTCTTGGGATTGCCGATCAGAAGTTGGCAGTGAGCTCCCGTTGCTCTGTCCCAGCTTCTGCCAACCTAGCAGTTCGAAAGCACACCAGTGCAAGTAGATAAATAGGTACTGCTGCAGCGGGAAGGTAAACGGAAACTGGTTTCCGTCACGGTGTTCCGTTGCGCCACAAGTGGTTGAGTCATGCTGGCCAGATGACCCAGGAAGCTGTCTGTGGACAAATGCTGGTTCCCTCGGCCTGAAAGTGAGATGAGCACTGCACCCCATAGTCGCCTTTGACTGGACTTAACTGTCCAGGGGTCCTTTACCTTTACCTACCCGTCCCACCTCCAACACCCTCAGACATTCCACGTTTAGGCATTGCATTGAATTTGGCGTACCTGAGTGTATAGTAAAAACCCATTAATTCTACCCCACTGGATGTGGTTCCACTAAAACTACCCTTCGCAAAAACAAAACAAAACACCCCTACCTTTCTTCCACGGAAAACAAAGATACAGCTATCTGCATATTTTCCTTATGTGGTAAACAACAGCTGTGGGGGGCAACCCAGCCAGATGGGCGGGGTATAAATAATATTAAGATTATCATCATCATCATTTGTAGTGGGAAAACTGCGGGAAGAGAAAGTGTTAAGAAGCACTTTCCCTACTTAAGATGGCAGCCCACGCATGTGCATTTTGCAAGACAGTGGTGTCCAAACTTTTTTCAAAGAGGGCCAAATTTGATGAAGTGAAGAGGCCTGAGGGCCGACCAAAGGGCCAACCGAAGTTGTTAACCTTTTTTTAGGATTGAAGTTTTTGAGGTTTTTAATAATGATGATGATGATGATAATGATAATGATAATAATAATTTATACCCCACCCATCTGGTTGTTGGGTTTTCCCAGCCACTCTAGGTGGCTTCCAACAGAAAAATGAAATAAAATAATCTATTAAACATTAAAAGCCTCCCTAAACAGGGCTGCCTTTTATCCCAAGAAATAAACTGCCGCAGGGGCCAGATTAAACCAACCGGTGGGCCGGATTAGGCCCCCGAAACGGACTTTGGAAGTTGAGCCTTAGCTACTTGTGGCTGCAACTTTGCCTTAAGCCTCACTGAGCTCAGTGGGACTCACACCCTGGTAGGCCTGCGTAGGACTGCCGCCTTGGAAACCGAAATTAAAAGCCCATTATTCCTCGCATTCTGCACGCTGCTTTGTGACAAAGAAATGTTATTTCCCATGGAGTGTGCTATGCAGCTCCATTAAGTCAACATCCTTGGATCTTAGCCAAATCAATCTAATCGGCTCTATCGCTGCAAACAGTTATCTGGACATATGTCCTACTCAAACCAATGAGATTGATGCATGCACAGACCAGAAATAAGCTGCAGAGTTCAATAGGATGCAATTAGCTTAAATTCAAATATGTCAGTTTAACTGGGTTGTAAATGAGGCTGTTAATTACTCGAAGTTGTTGGAAATGACAAAGTTAACTCCTCTCCCCCATTCTTCTAGAAATGTTATTAAAAGAGACAAAATAATAATATTTTTTGTGTGTGGGTGTGGGGAGGAAACCTTCGCAAATTATTTGGTCAGCTTTATTGGAATAATTTGTTGGAATGTGTGTACATGCACACAAATGGGGACCAGTCACTTTGAGTTACTTTGACGTTAGTGGTGAGGAGTATATGGAAAACCCTCTGCAATTCTGGGAGGAAGAGACACAAAGGCAATAGAGGTTCTATGGAAGAATAGTAATAACAATCCTGTTTAATTTTCAGCTAAAAAGCAAAGCTCTGCTGCAACACATGGAGATCAGGGCATGGGTTGTGTAAGGGGGAGGGCTTATAGGGGACAGCCCCCCCTCATCAGGAGCAGCCCATCTCCCAGCAGTAATGAAAGTGAAGGGTCGGAAGGGGAAGGTCAGGAGACGGAGAGGGAGTGCCAGAGCTCTGGCAACATCCAAGAGCCACTGCTCCTCATGCAGGAGCCGGAATTAAGGAGGAGGAGAAAGGGGAGGAGGTTCGCAGTCCTGCGACTCTTATGTTGGTCCAGATCACGAAAGGGGGCAGTGCCGGATTCTGATTCGGACTGATGAGACATGAAACCAGCAGCTCACTTCACTGTAAATAATGTGCACTAATAAAAACTTCTGAAAGACAAGCATGTGGAGGGTCGTTACTCAAGAGTAGTCGCAACAACCCCCTGACAGGTTGGGTGAGCATACATAATATACAATACATAGTACTGTAGTTCCTTGAGATGTCAATCAAAGATGCCTGTTGCCCCCTTTTCTATCTGACTGTTACTTTAATGACAAGGGGAGGGACTTGCAGAGCCTAATTCCCCCCTCCCTCAGTTGCAAATGGCAAGCCACCTGTTCTGCTATGGCCCTTTATCCAACTCTAGCTCAAAATAACCATTTTCAAGAGTTGCAGTCATCTTTCCTTCGATGTTTTCTTTTTTTTCAAAACTCTAGACTGACTCCAATGGTGAGCTAAGAAGAGTGGGAGCAGAATGCATGGCTAGAGGCCACTTTTACTACTTAGTCCCTTTTCAGCTCAAAACCTGCAGCAGGTAGAAAAAGCTTGCAGAGCGCGATTCTAAGCTGAATTATGATGAGAGGGCAAAGAGTTGACTAGCTTATCCCTGCTCACCTTCCTTCAGCTCAGATGTAGCCAGCCTAGGGGAAGAACTCCTGGGGGGAACCTGCCGAGGAAAGACTCACAGAACTCCAGGTAACTTATAGTTTGAATATTGCAGGAAGTTGCCCGGCAGCCAGAGTAATTGTCCGTCTAGAAGAGTATTGTCTACCATGGGAAAAGCGATCTAGTGTCCCAGGTAGGCACCCCCTTCCAAGGGATGGGTGAATCTATCAATCATGATTTCTCTAAGTTTCCCTTTGTTCCCAGTTTTAAGTTCAGTTCTCCCCATTTCCACATCAGTCTGCTTTTTTTTAATTTTAAAAAAAAGTCTTCATGAAAATCTGTCTGCATTTTTAGTGTAAATTTCCTAATATACAGAGCTTTGACTCCAAATTTTTCCTATTGTACACATTTTGGAAGATCAATTCCCCCTTTGCATGCTATTTTCAACAACATATACATTTTTATGTACAATTTATCCCAGAGGGTGCGTTTTCGTGCACAGGACCTGGCCAGAGAACCAAACTGCAAAATTGGGGATAATGTGAATTTTGAAGGCTGGCTGGGCTTCATTTCACACATTGTTTTGGAAAGTGAGAATTTTGAAGGCTGGCCTTTAAATGAGAACAAAAATGAATTTCTTCCGCATTACCTCTTTCTTAATATATAGGGCCTTGGTCCTATATACCTGAAGGAGTGTCTCCACCCCCATTGTTCAGCCCGGGCACTGAGATCCAGCGCCGAGGGCCTTCTGGCAGTTCCCTCACTGTGAGAAGCAAAGCTACAGGGAACCAGACAGAGGGCCTTCTCGGTAGTGGTGCCCGCCCTGTGGAACGCCCTTCCATCGGAGGTCAGGGAGATGAACAACTACCTGACATTTAGAAAACACCTAAAGGCAGTCCTGTTTCGGGAAGTTTTTAATCTGTGATTTTAATATATTTTGTATTTGTTGGAAGCCACCCAGAGTGGCGGGGGAGACCCAGCCAGATGGGCGGGGTATAAAAATAAATAATAATAATAATAATAATAATAATAATAATAATAATAATAATCCCTTGAGCTGGAGACAGCAGGGATTGCGTTTGAGACCTTTCGTGGGCAAAGCATGTGTCCTGTCACTGATGTGAGCCATGTTAGAGAGAGAAAATATCCGCAGCGCACCTTGCAAACAAGAACACTAAACCAGAAATTATAATGAAACAGAAGTGATGGTGTTCGCTAATAAAAAGCACAAGAACCAAAGTGGCTTACGGATGGTTTTGGCTTTAGCGTGGTTCCAAAATTTAAATATTTGGCTGTCCAGGGACATAGGTGGACTGTCAAGATTTACTTCTGCTAGATTCATCCAAGCAATTAGAAATGCTTCTGGCAGTGGGGAGGAAGGAATCTGGTGGCTAGGATCACAGTCCTACAGAACAGAATTGTGGAGCCAATATTTGCCATCTTTAGAAGTGAGGAAATCAGTTTTTAAAGATTCTCCTGTGCTATCTGGGGGGAAACCAGCCCCCCTTGGAACACAGGAAGCTGCCTTATACCGAGTCAGACTATTGGTCTATCTAGCTCAGTTGTGTCTACACAGATGGGCAGCAGCAGCTCCCCGGGGTTTCATGGCCAGGGATGCAGGGGATTGAACCTGGACTCTCTGATGTGCAAAGCTCTGCCAATAATCCTTCTCCGAGGCAAAGGAGGTTTCCCATAGTATCAGGAAGTCACCAGATCCTCTTGACTGAAGATGCCATAGATTGCACCTGGGATCTTCTGCCTGTAACTGTTGTGCTTTGTCCCTGAGCTATGGCCCTTGTCTCTAAGCCAGGGGTGAGGATCCTGTGGCCCTGTAGATGTTGCCTGGCCAGAACTTATATGGCTGAGGCTGACAGGAGCCGGAGGTTACTCACCTATTGCCCTAAGAGATGATAATGAAGGTCATAGTGCCTAGCGGATTCTGTTGTTGTTTTCAGTTGTGAATATTATTGGGCGATAAGTCATTATTTTATTTTTTAAAAAAATGCTTGGCGAAGCACACATTATCTCGTACCTGGTCAAAATGCTGTGAAGCACCCTTGTCGGAGAAATGTTGCTTATTGTTGAATATGAGAGTGTGAGGAAATTAATCAAAGATAGAGGTTTTGGCAAAGACGCCTGTTTAGATCTGGGAATCATCCAAGGGACTTATTTTTCTATATGGTACCATCTGTTGGAAGCGGATCGCATCCAGCAAAGGTATTTCCACGAGTTGTCAATTTCCTCTACAAGGCTGCATTTCTAGACAATGCTGCCTGCGTATCTCAATGGCAGATGTTCTGGTGTGCTCAGCCCTTTTTCAGATACAGACAAAATACTTGGAGTGGGGGCAGGGCTGGCTCAGCCCCCACCCTTGAGTTCCTCGATGGCCCCATTCCACAAAATTTGGCAGAACAGGTAAAAAGAGGACCTGATGTGCTTACAGTTGAGCGATTTCACGCTGTGAGCTGCTATATCAGGCATGGGTGGAGGACATCTCCAGCCATGGGCCAAATTAGGCCCACCAGGCAGTTCTAATTTTGCCCACAAGGCCATTTTCCATCTGCCATGCTCACCTGCCCCACACCTGCCATCATGACCACATCATCACCCCAAATAACACAGGGATGAGTGCCATTAAACAATAAGCGGAGATGAGATGTTTGGCAGTAGAATTTGCTACCAAGGAGTGTGGTGGAGTCTCCTTCTTTGGAGGTCTTTAAGCAGCAGCTTGGCAGGCATATGTCAAGAATGCTTTGATGGTGTTTCCTGCTTGGCAGGGGGTTGGACTGGATGGCCCTTGTGGTCTCTTCCAACTCTATGATTCTATGATTCTATGAGATAATGGATGACAACCATCTGTGTGGGCAGACCTTCATCACTCATGCCAAGGGTCTTCCTCTCCTGCCCCTTCAGCCCCCTGCACCCCCCAAATTTCCTCCATAGGTTTGGGGTACCACCCAGAGCTAATTTGGGGAGGAAGAGGGAAGAAAGGAAAAGGCGAGTCGTGTTGCACAAGTGGGATCTTTCTGACACAACAGTGGACACCACCCCACTCTTTTTCATTTTCATTTCCCCAGTCACCACTTTTGTCCTGAACCCCCTAGTTTTGCAAAAAAATCAAATAGATTGGAAGCATTGCAGATTGTGTCTGCTGTGTCCCCTGCCCCCTGCCCCGAAAGGAAACAGTGCTCCTTAATTCTAAGTGCGTGGAAACAGCCTGCAAGTTCTCTTTGATGAAGGAAAGGCACTTTCAGGAGTCCTTTCCCTTTATTATAAGCACAAACCGTCTCCTTGGGGTATGTGGGGTGTCAGGGGAGGGGTATTACCTCTGGTGGGGGACATGTCATGCTCCTTCTGGGGTAGTTTGTTCACCTTTGGTCCCCATCCTGCACTCAGCTTTCACCTGTGACCCCCAGAAGCTTTCAGCATGCAACAGCGGCCACAACCCAGGAATGGTTTTGACTGGCCTGCTAAACCAGGTAAAGGTAGGTTCAGTTCCTGGCATTGGCAGTTAAAAGGATAGTGGGGGATGCCTCTCCTGCAGACCCTGAAGAATCTCTGCCAGGCAGGTTAGACAATACAGGGCTAAACAGACAAATAACCCAGCTTTCTATGGAAAAGATTCTTCTCCCCTCCTATACACCATTGCACATTTGGCAATCAGAGGTTCTCGACCATTTAGAAAGCTATTTCGGAGGGTCTGCTTTTGACTTGCATCAAGTATTCATCCGGCGACACCCAGAACAGGACTAAGAAGGCATTTTCTATTCTCCTTGGCCTTGGCCATCAAAGCAGCTTTCTTCCCTCCCCACCGCATTCCCTCCCCTGCCGCTGCTGAACCAACAGTTTTGCTCCTTTTAATTATTTACAGGAGTTTTTCTCTGGACCTGAAATGCAATTAAGAGCAGATCGTCCATTTCAGCTGAAAAGCGCTGAATTCTTTCTTCAAACCAAGCAGGCCGATTTGCAACTTCCAGGATTGGTTGTCTGCGCTGAACTGAGAGGCGTAGGAAATTAAGGGTGCAATTTCTGGCATCAGGCGAGGAAGGGCTGTGTTAGAAACATGGTGAATGCAACTTTCGAGAGGAAGATGACTCTTACTTGGTGCAAGTCAGACAGCCATATTTTGCACCTCGCTGCTAAGGCAGTGAGAAGAAAGGTCTAAGGCACAGATGGGGGAACCCTTCAGCCCCCCAGATGTTTATCCCTGTCCTGACTTGTAAAGTAGGGGTAAGAAGCCTTGGGCCTGGGGTTCCAATGCTGCCCTCAAAACTGCACACCCATCAATGGTCCTTTACATTACCCTCCTCAAATGCTTTCGCTTGGCTGGCATGCATCCTTGAACTGTGAAACTGCCTCTTGCCAGGATGGAGGATGGAGGGGGATCCCTGTTTTGCTTCTATTCCCTCCCCCCAAAAAAATAGTTATAAAAAGAAGAAGAGTTTGGATTTGATATCCCGCTTTATCACTACCCGAAGGAGTCTCAAAGTGGCTAACGTTCTCCTTTCCCTTCCTCCTCCACAACAAACACTCTGTGAGGTGAGTGGGGCTGAGAGACTTCAAAGAAGTGTGACTAGCCCAATGTCACCCACCCAGCAGCCGCATGTGGAGGAGCGGAGACACGAACCCAGTTCCCCAGATTACGAGTCTACCGCTCTTAACCACTACACCACACTGGCTCGCAAAAAAGCTACCATCTGATGTATTATGAATGGTTAGTTTTCCCTATAATTTCTGCAGTGTGTTGCAAAGTTCACAAATCCTGAGTGTAGTTGTTTTTTATATATATACACAACAGATGTGGATGTGGATTTCTTATCACAGTGGCTGTAGGGTTTTGTTTCGTTTTATTTAAAAAGAAACCTGGATACTCTTCATCCATATTGGTACTTCTTTTGTCTTTGCTTCCCTCCCAAGCCACTTCATTAATTGCTTGCCTGATAGCATGCTTAGCGTGAAAGGTCTTTCATGCCTGGTATCAAAAAGTCTATGTAGAAAGCTTCTAATAGATGCTCAAGGCAGTTCACAAAGATCCCTCCACAAACCCAACACAGTAACAGCTGAATTAAGACCACATATTTCTCCAATAGCATACCATGTACCATCCAAATCAAAGTGCCTCCTAAAAACTTAAAGAGATGGGAGTTCCAGAATAGATGTATCTGTCAATTTAAGTTCATCTTGCTACATTTCCACATCAGCTTCTGAATATATATATCTATATATATATTCATTCCTCAGGAAATTCAGTAGCAGTTTAGTGCACATTTATCTTTAAAAGCACGCTTTTGCAAGGCATTTCCTGTAGGTATGTCTGTATGTCACTAATATATGCAGTTTTATGCATACTTTCCTCTACTACAGTATATACTTTTTGGACACATTATTTGATTGAAGAACTGCACCCCCAAAATTTGGAGGACTGCACATTTCAAACAGTAAGAACATAAGAAAGCCTGTTGGATAAGGGACCCACCTAGTGCATAGTCTTGTTCAAAGAGCGGCCAATTGAGTTTCAGTTCATATATTGTTTTAGGAAATGCACATCATGTAAGTCCACATTAAATGTGAACAGGAATGAATGCCTTCCCCATCCTTGTTCCAGAATCCCGAAAGCACAGTAAAAATGGCTCACTTCCATGACCTATCATTGTACATCTCAAGCCTAGCTATGCTTTCATTCATTTTAACTGAACTTACTTTCAAATAAGGGTGGTTAAGAATTACATCTTAAAAAGCAGAGACATCACCTTGCCTACAAAGGTCCATATAGTTAAAGCTATGGTTTTCCCAGTAGCGATGTATGGAAGTGAGAGCTGGACCATAAAGAAGGCTGATCGCCGAAGAATTGATGCTTTTGAATTATGGTGCTGGAGGAGACTCTTGAGAGTCCCATGGACTGCAAGAAGATCAAACCTATCCATTCTTAAGGAAATCAGCCCTGAGTGCTCCCTGGAAGGACAGATCGTGAAGCTGAGGCTCCAATACTTTGGCCACCTCATGAGAAGAGAAGAATCCTTGGAAAAGACCCTGATGTTGGGAAAGATTGAGGGCACTAGGAGGAGGGGACGACAGAGGATGAGATGGTTGGACAGTGTTCTCAAAGCTACGAACATGAGTTTGACCAAACTGCGGGAGGCAGTGCAACACAGGAGTGCCTGGCGTGCTATGGTTCATGGGGTCACGAAGAGTCGGACACGACTAAATGACCAAGCAACAACAAGAATTACATGGAGCAGACCATGTCCACCATTTCATTTTGACAGAGACCACCCAAACGCCTCTCTTAACCTCACAAGAATGGCACAATAGCAATTGTTTGTTCCAGCATCTGCAACTCGGAACATTTTTCGACACAGAGGCAGTCGTGGCTATATCCTTCTTTCCTTCCTCCACAATTCTTCCCTGTGGCCTCATCAAAGTCTGCTTTTCTCTTCACGCACAGACTCGCAAAAGAGAATCCAAGTTGTGATTAGGCAGGGCAGCAACTGAGAAAATGGATATCCGTAGTGTGGTTGCTTTTAAATAGGCTCCTTTTCTGCTTTGGATTCAGGCACTCAACGGGAGTACCTCAAAGCGATGCCAAAGGGCGAAATTTAAAGTAGCTTTTAATAAGACCTCCTAAGGCTTAGAGAAGTGGAACGGACCAGTGTGGTGGTGTTTTTTCTTTAAAAAAAGGAAAAGGAGCTTGATTGCAAACGCTCTCTCCCACCCGCTCCTGCCCTGCCACAAATCCACAGCTCTCCTAATCACAAACACTTCAGCCTGGCTAACATATTATTTTCCTTACATGGGCTACTGCGAAAGGGATAAGGGGGGTGGAAATAGAGAAGTTCTGCACAGTAGGCAAATTTAAGCTAACTTTTAATTAACATTTAAGGCACAGAAGTGTGATCATGCAAATTTGTCTGCGTCTCCTCTCGCTTGCTTGATTGTTCTTGATTGAATATGATAAAAATAGACTTTATTTGAGTTGTGTGTGGGCATGGATCCCCCTTTCGGTCCCATTCCTCTCTGATTAAGCATTTGCTAACTTTGAGTGGATGTCCTCCAAAGGCGAAAAACCGCGTGGTAGGCAGAACTGTGGAATGGCATCGCAGGCTTGAAGTTCTGGAATCAGCATGACCACGCAAGTTGGGTAAATAAGCTTCTTTCCATCAGATGTGAAAAGCCCTTGATTAAAAGGGCTTTCCTTCACAGTGCTAGCATCAGCCTAGGGAGGGAAGGAGCGCCATTTCACGCCTTGACTCTTGCCTTTCAGTTCACTTACAGCCTTCACTCAAGGCTAACGCGACTCAGCAGATCTGGTTCTCCTATCAGCAATGGGAGGGTCAGCACATGGAAACACAGCGATCTCGCAGCAAGAAAGAGCACCACACGCAGCCTTATCATCCCCAGATACATACATGCATGCACAGAACAAGACCCAGGAGCTGGGGGACTGTCGGGCTGGAGTTCCCTGGTCCTGTTGTAAGTGATTCCGAATTTAGTGCTGCTCCAATGCATTTTGATTGGGTTGTGTGCAATGCTAGCACTACTCACCCATTGAAATGAATGAATAAGACCAGGCACACACACCCCAAAAACTCAGCCCTCCAGATGTTTTGGGACTACAATTCCCATCATCCCTGACCATTGGTCCTGTTAGCCAGGGATGATGGGAGCTGTAGTCCTAAAACATCTGGAGGGCCAAGTTTGAGGATGCCTGAATAAGACTATTCATTTCAGTAGGCCTAAAACTTAGTTGCATGCAACCCATTTTTTGTTTTGTTTTCGAACACTCTAAAGTGCTGGGTATTATCATTTGGGTATACAAGGGGAAAAAATGCAATTGGCTACAAAAGAATCAACTGCAATTGCTCTGAGAGTGTACTTCTTTGCATGAGCATTTGCCCAGAAAGCAGCCTAAAAATAGTTTAATAATAATAATAATAATAATAATAATAATAATAATAATATAGAGCATTTATTCCTGAGGAATAAAACATGTGGCACAGCACACAGGCAGAATTAGGATTCCTGCTTACTCTTCAAGTCACAGGAGATTCAGGACCATGATCTCTACTAACTGATCGAGGGAAAGTGGGATTCCCCCCAAGAGTGCAATCCTAACTAGGTCTACTTAGAAGTCAGTCGAAAGCAGCCGAAATAATGAAAAGAAATACTAGATGCTCCTTCAGATAAGATGAGAGTCAAGCAAAGCAATAACAACAACAACACCATTCTCTGTAATTACAGAGAAATGATGTCCTGCATAATAATAATAATAATAAATTATAATAATAATTTATTGCTGATACCCTGCCCATCTGGCTGGGTTGCCCCAGCCATTCTGGGCGGCATCCAACATAATAAAAGCTCAGCAAAGCATTGCCCATTTATTGTCTGTGAAAAGTAGCTGGGAAGAGATACCTAAGGAGAAGAAGGCTGGCATGATCCTTAGAGCATCAAGGGGTTCATGGGATAAATATGCCCTGATTTACATATTAAGATAATTAGTTCTTTATCTTCCTTGCACAGACACTTCCTCCTATTGGATATATAGCTATGGGGACAGGGCTTAGCTTGTTGCTTCATTCAGGTGATCATTTCCGTCAAAAACCATCATTTGGGGAGGGGGCATTGTTTCATGTTACGTAGTGGTTTCTCAGCCGTTCTTGTTGGCTATTGCAGATTCTCATTGGCTCTTGATTTAGCACCTTTGTCTGTCTTAAATGTTTCTGCTCCAAACCAGAAAAAAATCTTATAACCATAATAGTGTTTATTGCTGCTTCATCCAAAAGAAATGTCTCAAAGTGACTTAACAACAAAATGAAATGCTGACAGAAGCCAAACTTAAAACAACGCACAATATGATATTCCTAAAATGCTCATTCTGTGATGCAAGGAAAATGATAAGTCCCTACCCCACTCCACTAAAAGATAAGCCACAACCACAACAGAGGGTAAATTAACCACTAAAAAGCACCTTAGCATGGGGCCTAGTATGGTTGTAGTGGTTAGCGTGTCAGACGAAGACCTGGAAGACCAGGGTTCAAATCCCCACTCGGCCATGAAGCTCCCTGGATGACCTAGGGCGCCAGTAACTGCATATTAGCCTCACCTACCTCGCAGGGTTGTTGTGGATGTTCAACAAGGGGGTGGTGAGTCATGTACACCACCTTGAGCTCCTTGGGATATAAGTGCAATAAAGTAACATAAATGAAAACTGTCAAGCACGGTGCCAGGCATGTTTCTCGCAGACTGGGAGTGACCACTGAAATAGCCTGTTCTTGTGTAGGCACCTCCTGAAGATGAGGCACCTGACAAGGGGCTTCTGTGAAGACCGCAGGGTGTAGGCGTGTATATATTTGCACCATAGTGTGTATTACACACACACAATAATGTAAGAAGAGCTTGCTGGACCAGGCCAATGGCCCATCTAGTGCAGCATCCTGTTCTCACAGTGGCTGACCAGATGCCTGGGGAAAACACCGCTGCAGGATTTGCTCCCCTGCTGTGGTCTCCAGCAACTGGTATTCAGAAGCATTGCTGTGGAGGCAGAGCATTGCCATCATGGCTAGTATCTATATTCTCCGTGAATTTGTCTCACCCTCTTTTAAAGCCATCTAGGTTGGTGGCCATCCCTGCCTTCTGCGGCAGCAAGTTCCATAGTTTAACTATGTGCTGTGTGAGGAAGTATTTTCTTTTATCTGTCCTGAACCTTCTAATATTCAGCTTCACACTCTTCACTTTGTGTCTCAGCAGCTCATCCACCCAGGTCTTGTGTCTAAAGCCTCATCCGAGTTACACAAACAAGAAAACCAGCCTTATGAGCAGATTGTGTTTCTCCAGCTGCATGGCTTGACTGTCCCAACTGACCACCAGCACAGCCAATTCCTTTTTTTTTGCTCCGGTCCAACTGTTAAGTTTTACATAGCAATGTTAATTCCCGCTGTAGAACACGTGGGGCTTAGCAGCAGTGTATTGCAAAGCCCTCCCGGGCTATGTTTATATCCTGAAACTATTGAGCTTCAAGCCTCCTGCTTTGATTGACAGGTAATTTGAGAGCAAGATAGGATGTGCTTTTGTGCGCGTTAGTGGTGAGCTCAGCCCTTGATTTCTCCTCCGTCGGCACTGTGCCAAGCGCAAGCCTCCGTTGCCATCTTCCAGCCTCTTTCCTCCCCCCGCCGTAACTCAGAACAGAATTGTTTCAAATAGAACTGTGCGGTTCTCTTGCCACTGAAACAAATCCTACTCTGAAAAGACACGGTGGGGCTACAGTGGTGGTGGTGGTGTGGGATATCGTAAGAGGCAGGGAGAACAGAGACGGGGCTTTGTGTCACTCTTGCATTTCACAACATCCAAAGCTGGCCATGGTTCTGATTGCAAAAGTCAAGGAGAAGTCCTGCAGGTTGAAGTGAGCAATTTGCCATGGATACATTGCAGGATGAAGTCAAGGTAGAAAACCATTCCCCACTCCCCCCACCCCCAGCTGCTGGATAGAGCAAACATGTGCCTCAAATTCTGGCTAGGGGTAATCAAATGTTACACGAAATACTCTTCTTATGACTTGCCAGAAAATGCTCACCTGCTTGGGCTTGGACCACAGCTTTGTGACAGAGTGTCTGCTTTGCCTGTGAAAAGTCCTAGGTTCAACACTGGCATCTCTAGGATGCCCCCTCCCCGTCCAAACCCCTGGGGAGATGCTGCCAGTCATCACAGAAAATTCTGGACTAGGTGGACCAATGGCCTTCCTATACATAAAGCAGCTTCCTATGTTATCATTTGTTTAGCGCATTTAGGCCAGGGTTCCACAAACTCGGGTCTCCAGCTGTTTTTGGACTAAAATTCCCATCTTCCCTGACCACTGGTCCTGCGAGCTAGGGATGATAGGAGCTGTAGTCCAAAAACAGCTGGAGACAGGGCCGTCTTAAGCGTATCTGGTGTCCTGGCGCTGTGGTGCAAAGATCCCTCCTGCGGCCCCCGCCCCGTTGCGCAGCGTGGCTGCCAAAGACACAGCAGCGTGGCGCCCCCTGGCAGCCCGGCATTGCGCCACCTGGCCTTCCCTTAGAGCCAGCCCTGGCTGGAGACCCAAGTTTGTGGAACCCTGATTTAGATCCTGCCGTTATCTCACTATAGAACTTGACGTAGGCACATCTGAAATGTCAAGGTGGACTCACATCCAAGCACCAGTCTGATATATACCTGCTTTCAGCCCTCTGATCATTCTGGGATGCCAGGATTTCTTGACAAGAAGTGCAGGGCCAGATTAAGTGGGGTTTGGGTGGTCCCCCTGCACAGGGCACTGAGCAAAGGGTGCTCAAAATTGAGAAGATCCATCTTTGAGAAGATCCATTTGGTGGCATCAGATTTTTGCCACGCTCAGTGGGCCGTGCTACCAAAGATTACCAAAGATGACCAAAGTCCAGCCCTGAGAAGCGGCTCTGCTTTATTGGTCCAAATATGACAAGTGGGATTCTAGATGCCCCACATCCTTCTCTCATGGCAGGGGTGGCTAAGCTGTTGCTCTCCAGATGTTGCTGAACTACAACTCCCACCATTCGTGACCATTTATGCTGTCTGGGGCTGATGGAATCTGACACCACCCCTGTTTTCATTTATGATTGTAATTTGGTTGACCAGAATAAAACGTGGTTTGTTGTATCGTTTGCTGCCTTGATTGCTTTTTGTAAAAATACAGAATATGTGGGAGATAGCAAATGCTTTAGGCTACAGTCCTTCCTTGGGAGCAGGGCCCATCAAACAAAGTGGGGCTCACGTCTGAAAAAACATGCCCAGGACTCGGCTATTAATATTGCTAGAACAAGGCTCTATTTTTGTGCCTACCTGGAATGGATTTCTGACTATAACCAGGAGGCTGATTTATTTTAAAGGTCACTTTTGCTAAAGAGCAGTAGTTTATATAACTGTAAAATACCCTCAGGTTTGAATTATGGAAAAGAGCAATGGGGAACGTGCAAAGCTGTTTCTGGCCCTTGCAAAAACTTTCTGCTCAGTTCTCAAATTTAGAGAAATGGGTGAGTTGTCCTTTATTCCTGCTCGAGGGGGAGGCAGCAGTTTTTGATCCGTTTAAGCTGGATTCTAGGCAGAGATGTCTTGGTGACCGTAATGCCTTGTGGGCTTGCAATGCATGTGAGGACTTTTAATGCTCAGGGGACATTTGAATGCTGTTTCCCAAAGCTTCTCTTCCTAAAGTCGTTGAATAGGCAGGGTGCTCTAACAGGGGGCAAATGATTTGCGAAATCAAGCCCCATGATCCCCTTCTCCCTTTGCAAAGCATCTTTCAGAGAGGGGTGCTTTGAAGCAAAGAAGAATGTATAGGGAGGGGAGCTCTTAACTCTTCAGCTGCCAGGTGGTCCCCCAATCTTTCTTTCCATCAAGGTTCCAAACTGCTGCTTGGGAGGGAAACATGGGTCTTGAATGCTGGAGTGAGTAGTGGGTAGGGTTGCCAGACTCAATAAAGGACAGGACTTCTGTGCCTTTAATTGCCCTGCTCTCTTTTGAGTCTGGAAACCTTAAAGAGAAACCAGCAGACCCTGGCAACCCTAGTAGTGGGTAAGAGAAGTTATGGGGAAGATTCAGAGGAAACCAGTTGGTAGGGGAAGGGGTTAAGCATTCCCTTCCAAATATCTGCTGGCCTGGCTGATGGGAGTTGTTTTAGGTTTTAGGGACAGAAAAGCGCACATCGTCCATGGCCACCTTGCTACAGTAAGGGAAGCTCAGTCCCACACTGAAAATTGCAAAGGACAAGGCAGAAAAATAGAAGCACCTTTTTTAGAGGACGAAACCTTTAGAGATATGGAAAAGCAGGTTTGGATGCAGCACTATCATTATTCATTTCAAATCCTCCATCCACCCCCCCAAAAAAATGTTTTGCAGAGGAAAGGGGATGTCAAGACTTCATTGCAAATGGCTTCAGCGTAACCTGTAGTTTGCCTTACAACTTTGCATTGGGAAAAGTGAATAATTGGCTCTACTAACTCATCCTGTCATGACCCTGGGGTCAGATTCCCTTTATCCAAATGACAAGGAACTTAGGAACCTGCCTTATAAAAAGCCAGACCTTCTATTATTATTACTATTACTATTACTATTACTATTATTATTTTATTTCTATACCGCTTTATATTTTAAAGAAAAATCTCTATCCAGCTCAGCACTGCCTACACAGACTGGCAGCATCTCTCCAAGGTTGCAGGCAGGGCTGGTGTATCCCAATCTTACCCTGGAGTTGCCAGGGATTGACCCTGGGAAGCTCAGCATGAATGGCAGATGTTGTACCACAGATCTATTGCCCCTTCTTTCATGAGGATATGGATTCTGAATCAGATGAGGAATGGCCCAGAGGACCAGCCCCAGAAGATGGTACCACTGCCTCTCTGGCCTCAGGATGTCATATTGCTGTCCTCAAAGAATCATAGAATTGGAAGAGACCCCATGGGTCCAACCCGTTGCAATGCAGGAATCTCAACCAAAGCCATCCAACCTCTGCTTAAAAACAGCTAAGGAAGGAGAGTCCACCACCTTCCACTGTTGAACAGCTATTACTGACAATAAGTTCTTCCTGAGGTTTAGTTGGAATCTCATTTCTTGTAACCTGAAGCCATTGGTTCGAGTCCTTCCTCTCCGGAACAGAAGAAAACAAGCTTGCTCCATCTTCCACATGAAAGCCCTTGAGATACTTGAAGATGGCTGTCATATCTCCTCTCATAGTGGATTCCATTGCAGAAGCTGAAGTGGGACCAGAATATCCCCTGCTCTGCGGGAGTAGCGGATGGCAGGCGAGGATTGTTTAGTTGTTTAGCCGTGTCCGACTCTTCATGACCCCATGGACCAGAGCACGCCAGGCACTCCTGTCTTCCACTGCCTCCCGTAGCTTGGTCAAACTCATGTTCGTAGCTTCAAGAACATTGTCCAACCATCTCATCCTCTGTCATCCCCTTCTCCTTGTGCCCTCCATCTTTCCCAACATCAGGGTCTTTTCCAGGGAGTCTTCTCTTCTCATGAGGTGGCCAAAGTATTGGAGCATCAGCTTCAGGATCTGTCCTTCCAGTGAGCACTCAGGGCTGATTTCCTTCAGAATGGATAGGGTTGATCTTCTTGCAGTCCGTGGGAGACGATTAGGCCCCTTTAACTGGAAAGGCTCCTTCCAGTGAGGGTGGGGCCAGCAATTGGGATGCAGCTGTGCTACTATATGGGGCTCAGCCTCAGACTGATTGTTGCTGAAGCAACATCTCTGAGCCCTGTCATTAGTGCATGCATAATAACATGCTAGTTGTTCCTTATGCCAGAAAGCACAGCAAGACATTCCATTTTTCTTAGGAAACGCATTTTTTTTTTTGGTAGATGGTCAAAATCACTCTTTTGAAATTGGAAGGGCAAAGGAGGTGTTTACCAGGCAGGACCAGCCCTGCTATTAGGCAGGGTGACACAGCTGCTTTAGGCAGTGGAGGGGAAATGGACACAGCTGTGTGTGCCATGGGGCAGTGGAGGGTGCTGTCCCATTGCCTGCATCGAATTAAGAATCGACTGCCAGCCTAGTGAGCTTCAGTGCAAGAAGTGGGAAGAAGCAACATCTTGTCCTTTGCCTCAGGGAGCAAAATGACTTGGGCTGGCGCTGTTCCTGGAGACTGTGCCCTTTGCATTAGCTGCGGGTACAGCTACCACAGAATATTCTTCTGTAATGATAAGAAGTTGGTGATCATTTCTGTTTGAATTTAGCTCTTTTGGGGATCTATATCTGTAGCCTTGATGACAAATGTCTAAAGAAATGTTTGTAAACATGATATGAATTGACTCTGCTTTAATTCTGCAGATTACTTTTTTTTAGTCATTTTGCTTTACGGCTGCGGCCTTCGGCTGATTCTGGTAAAACAGAACTAATTCAATAGCGTGTTAATGAGAGTGAGCCATCTGTACATTATGCAGAATAAAAGCAGGGATTTCTATATTGCAGTATTTCTATATTACAGATACAGTGGAACCTCGGTTTATGAACACCTCGGTTTACGAATTTTCGGTTTACGAACGCCGCGGACCCATCTGGAACGGATTAATTCACTTTCCATTACTTTCAATGGGAAAGTTCGCTTCAGTTTATGAACGCTTCAGTTTATGAACAGACTTCCGGAACCAATTACACCCATGCTTCGGGTTAAGTACGCTTCAGGTTCAGTACTCCGCGGACCCGTCTGGAACGGATTAATCCACTTTCCATTACTTTCAATGGGAAAGTTCGCTTCAGTTTATGAACGCTTCAGTTTATGAACAGACTTCCGGAACCAATTGTGTTCATAAACCAAGGTACCACTGTACTGAGGCCAGACAGCTGGTACTGTAGTTGCTTAAACTCTGCTTATTGTATTTACAAAGTATTTGCTCAGGCAGGACCCTATACACTTGGGTTATTATTTTTTTTAAAAAAATGGCCACTAGATGTCACTACCTTTCACTGAAATGAAGGTTAAAAGGGAAGCTTCTCTCTCTCTCTCTCTCTCTCTCCCTCCCCCTTTCCTGGCAGTTTAAAATGTTTTACCATCTTAACTCTAAACCCCTGCTTTAAGTTTTAGGATGCTGTGAGTGGTCTGTACTGCAGTGCAGTATGGAAGATGCTTACAAGGCAAGAACCAGTTTAGCTTATGGGTTGTGCTGGGATGGGGAGTCTGTGGCCCTGCAAATGTTACTAGGCTACAACTCGCACCATCCCTTCATGTGCCTCCTCCGCGAGAGGAGTGTGGCGACATGAGAAAGGGCCTTTTATGTGGTGGCTCCCTGTTTGTGGAATGCTCTCTCCCCAGGGAGGCTCACCTGGCACTTCCTTCTCCTCATGGCTGGTGGAGTGATGCCCACGCGCACCCTCCTGTCCCTGAGCTGGCGCACTCTTCCATTTTCTCCCAAGACAGATGGACTATGTTATGTACTGAGCTGAATCCTAGAACAATAGGATTCAGAATCAGCAGTCTGATTGGTCCGCAGGAGCTACCCAATCCAACTCCAGGTGGAAGTGAATCCGCAACCTGATTGGCCTGCAGGAGCAGCCAATCAGGCGGCTGGCAGAAGTGAATCTGCAACCTGATTGGCCTGTAGGAGCAGCCAATCAGGCTGCAGGCAGAAGTCAATCCACAACCTGATTGGCCCACAGGTGTAGCCCTGAAGTAGCCAATCATGCAAGGCCCATTGTGTAAATAATGTATATAAGCAGATGGTTTTGGGAAAAGAGCCATTCTTCTCCTCTATGACTATGAGCTGAATAAAGAGCATAAAATTCACTCTTGACTCCGAGTATATTTCAGACTACATCTCTGGCCATGCAGACGGATAGGAGTGAAAAGCTGAACAAGACCTGGAATTCTTCATGCTCCTTATCCTTGCCTTACATGAGGAACATATCGCAGTGTGAAATGTGTGCAGCTCTGCTTAAACCCCCCCAAAGTTCAAAACATCACAAAACACTGTCATAAAACATAAAAAATAAAAAAATAAAATAAAATCTACAGCAGAAGACAGTGTACTGTACAGTGGTACCTCGGTTTATGAACACAATTGGTTCCGGAAGTCTGTTCATAAACTGAAGCGTTCATAAACTGAAGCGAACTTTCCCATTGAAAGTAATGGAAAGTGGATTAATCCGTTCCAGATGGGTCCGCGGAGTACTTAAACTGAAGCATTCATAAACTGAAGCAAACTTTCCCATTGAAAGTAATGGAAAGTGGATTAATCCGTTCCAGACAGTCCGCGGAGTACTTAAACTGAAATGTTCATAAACTGAAGCATGGGTGTAATTGGTTCCGGAAGTCTGTTCATAAACTGAAGCGAACTTTCCCATTGAAAGTAATGGAAAATGAATTAATCCGTTTCAGATGGGTCCGCGGTGTTCATAAACCGAAAATTCATAAACCGAGGTGTTCATAAACCGAGGTTCCACTGTACTTACTAACAAGTGAGAAAGTGTAAATACCGAACGTGCCTTTCCAAAGCATTACCTTTGATCCAGATTATCACACGAGGTGAGAACTCTCTTATAAAGGCATCCCACCCAGCCGCCACACACTCAGATCTGTTTGGATGTTCAAAAGCAATCTATTCACAACTTCCACAAGAAAGCATTTCCATGAGAGAACAATAGGGAGTCGCAAGAACATAAAACGAGCCCTGCTAAATCAGAGCAAAGGACTGTCAAGTCCAGCATCTTGTTTAGCTTTGTGTAAAGGATTGTCTAAATTCATGCTGCGGAATGGGCTTTGCTTCCTATTTGCTGTCTTAACTGATAACCACATTTGGGCTGAGGAAGAAATATTCCGGAATAGAGATTTTCCAGAGTCAGGTAGATCCTGTCAACATCTGGAGGCTTCCAAGCCAGGCACATGCAGGAAGACAAATAAGCCACGAGGTTCACACCATACATTTAAAGTGCTATTAAACAGTCGTGCCTGCCCCTGGAGGATTCTGGGAGCTGCGGTTTGTTAAGAGTGCTGAGAATTGTTAGGAGACCCCTTGCAGAACTACAATTCCCAGAGTGGTTTAACAATTAACCCCTCTTCACAGGAAACTCTGGGAACTATAAATTATCGTAATCATGTCCAATTTTGACTCTATTTATATAATTCCATGAGCTAAGTTCAAGGTGCTGGTTTGGGTGTATAAAGCCCTACTTAGCTTGAGTCCAGGATAGGTTAGAAATAATCTCCCTCCTTATATATCCAGTTGATTACTGCACTTTATAGGGACTCATCTATACAACTGCAAATAAAACGTTTTAAGTGCAATGTACAATGTGACACTAGATGGCGGTGGCGAGCCTTATGGAAAATTCAAGGTATTTTTAAAAACGCTTTTAAAAAAAAGCATTTTCAGAACGTTTTTTAATATGTGTGTTCATTCCACCTAGGTGAGGGGCTCCTGCAGAAACCATCTTATCAGGAAGTCCATATATCTTGGAAAATTATGTTAGCCATGATACAGTCATGCCTCATGTTGCATCCGCTGCGGGTTGCATTTTTCCAGGTTACGAACGCGGTAGACCCGGAAGTGTTTACTTCTGGATTTCGCCGCATGCACATGCACAGAAGTGTTCTGCACGCTTCACGCATGTGTAGAAGCGTTCTGTGCGCTTCACACATGTGCAGAAGCGTTCTATGCGCAAAAGCGCCACTCGGGTTGCAGATTTTTTGGGGTGCAAACGGCACCCCGGAACAGATCAGGTCCGCAACTCGAGGTACCACTGTACAGCAAATGGAATTTGGAGATGCTTTCTGTATGGGAATCCAGGTTATTTACACAAAGCAAAAAGTAAGAATAGTTATCAATGGTAACTTAGCTGAGGAATGTGAGATAAATAAAGGTACTAGACAGGGATGCCCTCTCTCACCTCTAATATTCATCCTAGTGATGTAAGTTTTGAATAAGAAAATAAGAGAGGATAAAAACATCAAAGGAAACTGAGAGGCAAACAGAATTGAGGTTCTACCAAAAAATAAAATGTCTCGGAATATGGCTAACCCTCCAAAATATTAATCTTTACCGGGATAACTACATTAATACTTGGAACGAAATAAAAAGGAATATGGAAACATGGACCGGGCTAAACTTAAAACTTATCGTTTTGGGGACGCATATCGGCTGTAAAAATGAACATCTTGCCAAAACTCCTCTTCTTGTTTCAAACTATCCCAATCATTGGAAAGGCAAGCTGCATTATAGATTGGCAAAATGAAATCTCTAAATTTATTTGGCAGGGATGTAGACCAAGGAAAAGCACACCCTATTAATTGATATTAAAGAGGGGGGGATTTGGCCTACCTGATTTAAAGTTATATTATGAGGCTGCCTGTTTTTTGTTTTGGATACGAGATTGGTGCCAACTGAAGAATACAGATGTATTGGACATGGAGGGCCATGACAATCGCTTCGGTGGGCATGCTTATCTAAATTACGATAAATCTAAAGTGCATAAAAGTTTTACCAGTCATATTGTAAGAAATGTGCTGTTCAAGGTTTGGACAAAATATAAAGCTTTGATGGAACCCAAAACTCCGTGTTGGATCTCTCCCCTAGAGGCCAAGGCAGTTAAAAGGAAAAAAATGAAAGGAAATTGGCCTCGGTCCAGTATACCTGAAGGAGCGTCTCCACCCCCATCGTTCTGCCCGGGCACTGAGGTCCAGTACCGAGGGCCTTCTGGCGGTTCCCTCATTGCGAGAAGACAAGTTGCAGGGAACCAGGCACCCGCCCTGTGGAACGCCCTCCCATCAGATGTCAAAAAGGAAAACAGCTACCAAATTTTTAGAAGACATCTGAAGGCAGCCATGTTTAGGTAGGCTTTTAATGTTTAATAGATTATTTTATTTCATTTTTCTGTTGGAAGCCGCCCAGAGTGGCTGGGGAAACCCAGTCAGATGGGCGGGGTATAATAATAATAATAATAATAATAATAATAATAATAATAATAATAATTTTATTAACTGAGGAAGGCAATCAAATTAAATCTCAAGAAGTATGAAGAAATAAAAGATCAATTATCAGGATGGCTAGAGTATCATCAACTTTTTGAGACATTCAGACAGGACAAAAAAATGGATTTAACAATAAGCCCTCTAAATTTGAAATAGTGCTGTTAAATAATGACACCAAAATTATCACAAGGATGTACCAACTCCTCCTTGACTGGGAAGTCAAGGAGGAGGAAGTGAAGGTGGTCATGATTAGATGGGCGCAGGATATCAGACGTCCCATTATGATGAGAGAATGGGAATCACTCTGGAGAATTAACATGATGTTACACCATCAAAGAAAATATGATGAAAATGCAGTTTTGGTGGTACCTTACATCATCAAAAATCTCCAAGATGTATAAAAATAGTTTGAATAAGTGTTGGAAGTGTGGAGAAAAAATAGGAGATTTTTTTTATCATATGTGGTGGACATGCAGAAAAGTCCAAGATTTTTGGAATATTGTTTATGATGAGATGAAAACAAAGTTCAAATTAACATTCTTAAAGAAACCAGAAGCCTTTCTGTTAGGAATTTAGCTAGAGACATTCTGAAAAATACAAGAGAAATCTTTTTATATGCAACAGTGGCTGCCCGCCTATTAATAGCATCTAAATGGAAAGGGGGAAAGATACCAACGCTAACAGAATGGCAAAATAAATTAGTAGACTATGTGGAAATGGCTCAATTAACAAATAGGTTAACAGGTAACACGAAACAATTACTTTCTCAAAAATGGGAAATTTTAAAGAGATACTTACAAAAAATAACAGCAACATATTATCTATGGTAGTGTTTGAATGACCTTTGTGTACATAAAATATTAAGAAATAAAGGAAAATCGGTATGCTAGGTTGTAAGAAAGGATTAAAGGTAAAGGGACCCCTGACCATTAGGTCCAGTTGCGGACGACTCTGGGGTTGCGGCGCTCATCTCGCTCTATAGGCTGAGGGAGCCGGCGTTTGTCTGCAGACAGCTTCCGGGTCATGTGGCCAGAATGACTAAGCCACTTCTGGCGAACCAGAGCAGCACACAGTTTATTAAATGTAAGGTAATAATTATAAGTACATTCAAAATCACAAATGTCAACTATATCGGGAAATGATGGGAAGTTTATATTTATTTTACTTAAGTTAGTTTTTGTTTGGTTTTTTTTAATGTAACATTATATGATTTTAGCTTAGCTGATATCTAAGTGGAATTCGAAGGTTAAATTAACATTTTATGTTAAACTAATTTAAGTATATATATATATATATATATATATATATATATATATATATATATGTATGTGTGAAGTTAAATCTGTAATGACATCAATGAATTTCAATAAAGAATTTTTTTCATAAAAAAGGAAGTCCATTGTGGCACCCAGGGGTGGGTCTACTGTGAAACTAATGAAGCTTAAAAGCTCCAGGAGCCCTAATCCCGGAGTGGTCCCAGAAGCGACTTTAGTCCACGTTGCTTTAAAAAATTGGGTCTAGTCGACCCAATTTGAGTCACACAACTCAAATTGATTATTTTTGTTGTTGCCTGTATTTCAACAATCCCAAAGTTTGAGAGTCAGTAGCACAGATGTTGTAAAGGTGTGTTGATCTGTCAGGGAACAACCTCAGTTACCCAGATAACAGTGGTTACCCAGACCTCATTGCTGGTTGCGAATGGGCCCCCACGGCAGTACAAGCTTCAGGGCCCTCAAAATGTAGGTCCACCACTGGCGGCACCTACTTTTTGGAACTCCCTCCTGTTATATATCAGATGGGCGCTATCTTTTCAGCACCTGCTGAAGGTCTCCCTCTTCCAACAATCCTTTTAGGTAGACATATTTCACAGACTGCATCTGTATTGGAGCCAGGTGGCATTCAAGTGGGTTTTCCTCAGAGCAACCCCATCAAAATGGATGGACCTTGACTTAGTCAAGTTCACTGATTTCAGCGGGTCGACTCTGAGGGAAACCGAATTGAATACCGGCCATTGTTTTTAGGCATTTTTATTGTTCTGTCAATTGTTTGTTTGCCACTCTGGGGTCCTTTAGGAGGAAGGTGGGATATAAATTTAAATAATAACAACAACAATTTAAATGCCATTTAAATGTGAATATGTGGCTTCTTTTGTCTTCTTTTTCAGCGATGTGTCTCCACTATTTGTTGGTGGTGCCTAAGTGGCCAGAATAGTGAACAAAGGAGGAAGAAGAAGAGAAAGGAGAGGAAGCAGAATATAATGATGGAGGAGGAGAACATCTCATAACATGGAGAGAATATATATTTCCACAATCTTTTCATTTTCTCAGTATTCCACTTCAGAGCAAACTGGTAGCCAGATAGCTGAGCTTCTTCATGAATCATTTCTCACATCTCCCTCTCTCTCTCTTTCTCCCCCAACCCCCCAATTTTTATTTGCTGAAAGTCTTTGTTACACAGTTATCTATCAAGTTCTTTCTATCTGCCAAACCAGCAAACGGAGACGAGCCGTATCAAATGTCCATGAATTACAAACACGTTGTGTGTCCATACATCATTGCGCTGATGTATTGATACTTACGGTGCTGGCAGTGAATTCGGGTGGGTTGTCATTCACATCTGTCACCATAATGATTGCCGTCGCTGTGTTCGAGAGACCGTAGTTAAGATTTCCTTCCATATCTGTGGCCTGAACGATGACTGTGTACTGCTGAACTTTCTGGAAGGGGAAACAACAAAGGGGACAAGAATGTGAAATGTTCTTTCTGTCTCTCCATACTTTTCTGCAGCTTCATTTTTTTTTAAAAAAAAAGAAAAATATCACTCTGTTGAGATCTATCTCCGCTGCAAAATGTTTTCTTAGGAGAAACTTTTGTCTCCCCTGTAAACACAAGAGAGAGCAAAAAAAAAGCTTCATTCTTTATTTGTCTCTGTCTCTCCTCACAATAAATGATGCATTAATACCTAGCTGGTTCTAATGGAAACTTTTCTGAAAATAGTAAGTTGTATGTGAGGTGAATAAAACTTGCAAGCCGTGTTTACATGAATCCTGTAAGTCCTATTTGGGTGTTCAGTTTCCTCACATAGTTAGAATTATGTGAGGGAGAGCTAGTTTAACTATCTTCATCATCGTGGCTATGGCTAGGCCAAATAAGGGATGAGTTAATCTGTCAAATTCAGTTTCTTTTTTCCCTTGTCTTAATTTCAATTCTCCATGTTTCCACACCAGTTTGCATTTTTTTAAAATAAAAGAACCCAAACTCCTCATGAAAATTCATTGGCATTTTACTGCAAATTTCTCCTAATACACATGTATTTGCACACCATTTTGCTTACTGCACCCTTTTTTTGCAAAGCGATCCCCCCCCCAAATAATGAATTTTTATGTTATTTTCATTTGCATTTTTTTGTTAATGCTTTACCCTTGCATATGCCTGCCTGCCTGCCTCCATCCATCCATTCATTATCTGATTCCATTTCCAAATTGCTTCCCACAAAACATCTCAGAGCGATTTCACGGTACAAACATTAGCAATCGAAACAATTACACAATTTCATATATGCAAAGCAAATGTAACAATTAAACATAAAATATAGAAAAAACCTTGATATATTAAAAAAAACAAGCAGCAATTTCATATTGATAAAAACTTTGCCTCACAGGACTGTTTTGAGGATAAAAAGGGCCAGCCCTATCATTAGGCAGGTGGAGAAAATTGAATATATGTTGGCTTCTCCTCAGCCGCCTGATCATTCCATTCTGCTGGAGACCAGAGCTTTGTGTACCACTAAAATAGCCTCCTTGCTGCCTCCTTGCCAGTTCCCAGTCGACTTCTGCTTGGACTGGTCTTGAAAAGGGGTTACATCCATGGACACAGACCTAAAATCTCCTGGAAAACACTAGCTATATAATGTGACAGGGTGAGGGGAAGGGTGGGCAGTGACTTTTTGTTGTGGTTTTGTTTTTCCTGGAGGTATAAGAGGGTCTGCTTTCCCCTTATGGAAGCCAAAATAAAAAGGGAGAATTATCAGAGCAATTATCAGGCAAACAGCTATAAATACCTGCAACACCAGCTCAGTGAGTTCACTTAGGCAGATGAAAATCCATTAAATGAGCTGCTAATATTGATGTGGAACTTTAGAAAGGGAAGGGAATCTTGACGCAACAAATGACTTATTGGCCTTATCATTTCAAAGTGTCTCCTTTACTAGGAATCGCTGAAAATTGAATTTCCTCAGAGAGCCAGGATGTCCCATCTGCTATTGACTGGGATCATCAGCCACAGATGATTAGGAATGAACAAAAGCAAGTTTTATTTTTGAAGCTGATCAGACCCACAAAGCTGAAAGCAGCCTCCTAGAGATGTCTGGGGACAAGACGCTGGGAAAAGATCATCTCCTGAAAGCCACTCTCCCAATGCTACTCTTTGGACTCAGTCCTGGAGGTAGGATTGGAACCAAGGTAATACAGGGCCACCGATTCCCATTCCCCAGAGCCGGTTCAGGAGGATCCCATGGTAGATGGTATCAAATACCAATGGGAGCTCAAGAAGCAGGAGCAAAGTCAAACCCTACCACCCCACTCTCTGCAAAGGTCATCCACCAGGGTGACCAAGGTCAACTCAGTTTCGTGGCCAAGCCTGAACCCAAATTGAGTAATCTGCACCCTCCAAGAATACTTGCAGCTGCGTCCGCCACCTTCCCCCCAAAGCAGGTATTGGCAATTGACTGATAGCTGTTCCCATCCAAAGGGTCCAGAACCAGTTTCTTTAGGAGTGGTTGCAACACTGCTTCTTTCAGTGCAGCACGAAGCACTTCCTTCTGCAGCAAAGTGTTAACCACACTCTGGACCCAACCAGATAGTTTCTTTCTGCTAGATTTGATGAGCCAGGAGGGACAGGGGTTGAGGGGGATATGTCAATATCACCCTGAAGTTGAGCGATTTTATCTTACATGTGGGTTTTGACTCAAGCCCATTTTGCGAGGAATTTCCCCACATATCATGCATTTTTCTATGTCGCTTTCACAAATAAATGCATCTTTATGCACCCATTCCCTTAATATATGAATCACAATATTCAGGTAAGTGTGAATTTTGAAAGACGGCTGCGTTTTGGTTCACATATTGTTTTGGGAAATGCAAATTTGATAGATTTCCCTTTAAATGTGGACTGAACCAAACCCCTCTCCAATTCCCACTCAGTACAGCAGGCCCACAGCTTACATGTGTTTAACTTGTGCACATACGTGTGTTGCAAAAAATGTATTAAAAAATTAAAAGGGGGTAGGGACATAGACAACCCTGCTTGCCATATAACCCGATGGGTTTTGAGTATACAAGATTTTGGATTTAGGTCTGAACCCCAGAACTTAACCCGGACAAAACTTCTATTGATAACAGAAGTGAAGCGGGAGGGGGAAATGCTCTCTCCTCCCTGCCCTCCCATTCCATCAAAGAACCACGGCATCTCTCTGCTTTCCTGTACAATTTCTTCCTCCCATTTAAACTTTGCGGAGCTCTCTTCTACCTTGTTTTCAGCATGACCCCTACAAAGCACTGGCTGGGCTCAGAGGTCGTCACAACCTGGGACTGTCAGAGACGTTTGCTGCTCTTGTCTCACTGTCTTGCCTCCAGCTAGGGCACCGCAAAGACGCCATGGTTTCTGTGTCAAAAGTAATTCGGGAACCCATGATGCAGTTATGCAAACTTTCATCTGAAGCTGAAAGCTGAACTGCAAGAGAAGGTCACACAAGTCTGCGGAAAAGACTTTTTGATAGCAAGGCGACTGTCTTCTAAGTGCTTGCTATGGCAAAGCCCCCTTGCATTGCATTGCAAAGGGCCTTGCTGGGCGAAGCTGTTTGAAGGTGGCTATTCCAGTAATCTTGCCTTCTGTTCTGCAGCCCGCCCGCCCCCTGACTTTTGCTCTTTTGGCTTGTCTGTTGTTCAAAGAACATTGCAGGAGAAAAAGCTTCCAACAGCTGACCCAAGATAAGAAATCTGAAAAGTTTTATTTAAAAAAAGTTTGTTCCCCCCCCCCAAAAAAACCTTCACTATCTCGCCATTCTTGTCCGCCTACCCCCTCCACCCAAATCCAGGTCACTTATGAAAGCGCCGATTTTTCAAACACTAATAATGATATATTTATACTGTGGTACCGTGGTTCTGAAACTTAATCAGTTCTGGAAGTCCATTCCAAAACCAAAGCGTTCCAAAACCAAGGTGCGCTTTCCCATAGAAAGTAATGCAAAAATGGATTAATTCGTTCCAGACTTTTAAAAGCAACCCCTAAAACAGCAATTTAAAATGGATTTTACTATCTAACGAGACCATTGATCAATAAAATGAAAGCAATAAACAATGTACTGCAGTCACACAATCAATCAATCAGTAGCTGAACTGGGTTCCACACAGTCACAAAAAACAAAAATAAATAGCCAAAACAGACAGGCCCCAGCGTAACACTCAAAATAGAAGCGTAGCACTCAAAACAGAGCACTTTCAGTTTCCGAAAAAAGTAAGGAACACTTACTTCCGGGTTTGCAGTGTTGGGGTTTCAAGTTGTTTGAGTACCAAGGCGTTTGAGAACTAAGGTACCACTGTATATGTATCTGTGCAGTGCTAGCTAGGAAAGCCCCCTGCATATCTCAATAACAGCACAAGAACCAATGTCTCTTAGGAACATAGAAAGTTGTCAGTGGCCCATCTAGCTCAGTACTGTCTACTGAGACTGGCAGAAACTCTTCAAGGTTTTAGATGGGGCATTCCCAGCCATACCTAGAGATGCTGAGGATTGAACCTGTCTCTACATGCATGGCAGAAGTGCTATCAATGAGGTACAATCATTCTGTAGATACTGTATATTCCTGCGTATAAGACTACTTTTTAACCCAGGAAAATCTTCTCAAAAGTCGGGGGTCGTCTTATACGCTGGGTCGTATTTCTTATACGGCGAGTATATCCCAAACTCTATATTTTAAGTGGAAAAGTTGGGGGTCATCTTATACACCCAGTTGTGTTATATGCCGGAATACAGTAGTACCTCAGTTTATGAACACAATTGGTTCCGGAAGTCTGTTCATAAACTGAAGCGTTCATAAATTGAAGCGAACTTTCCCATTGAAAGTAATGGAAAGTGGATTAATCTGTTCTAGACGGTCCGTGGAGTACTCAACCTGAAGCGTACTTAACCCGAAGCATGGGTGTAATTGGTTCCGGAAGTCTGTTCATAAACTGAAGTGTTCATAAACTGAAGCGAACTTTCCCATTGAAAGTAATGGAAAGTGAATTAATCCGTTCCAGGTGGGTCCACGGCGTTCGTAAACCAAAAATTCGTAAACCGAGGTGTTCATAAACTGAGGTTCCGCTGTATATGGGTACCTATAGTCTTGCAAGACATCTAAGCCAGGCATAGGCAAACTCGGCCCTCCAGATGTTTTGGGACTACAACTTCTATCATCCCTAGCTAACAGGACCAGTGGTCAGGTATGATGGGAGTTGTAGTCCCAAAACATCTGAAGGGCCGAGGTTGCCTATGCCTGGTCTAAGCAGTGGGAAGGGGTAGAAGATAGAGTGTAAACCAGCTGAACACAACTTTATAAAATTGAGCTACAGGTGATATCCATGATGGAACACATTCAGGACTGGAAAGGTCACCTTACCAAACTAGACCACAGGTTTCATCTGGATCAAAATCACCTACCATTGTCTGACAGCAGCTAGCCAAGGTTTTAAGGTCTTTCCCAAAGCTATCTGGTGATGCCAGGATTGAACCTCGGACCTCTTCCCTGCAGAGTATGTTCCCTTCCACTGAGCTATATGGAGCTCGCTTTGGAGAATGAGTCATCTTATGGCCTGGTGTTGATGTAATATGCAAGGACAAATGGACTGGATCCAACAACGTTTCAGTGCTTTTTCACTAACATAAGGAGACCGGAGGATGACGAAGGAGTTGCTATGACCAAGAACAACAGCCTGAATCTTCAGTTACCTTCAACAGGGTAAAGACTCAACCATGTTGAATGTGACAAAAAGAGAGAGAAGGGGGGAATGTACCATTGTCTCCAGAATTCTGTTTTTTGCACCTCTCTCCCATCCAAAATTGCAGATACAGTCATACCTTGGTTCTTGAATGCCTTGGTACTCGTATGTTTTGGCTCTTGAACGGCAAAACCCAGAAGTAAGTGTTCCGGTTTTTGAACGTTTTTGGGAAGCGGAACGTCTGCCGCAGCTTCGACTTGAGTGCAGGAAGCTACTGCAGCCAATCAGAAGTCAAATGGACTTCCGGAACAGATCAGTACGTTCAAGAACCAAGGTACAACTGTATGTGCAAACCCTCATTGTGAGGCCTGTTCCCTATTATAGGAAATGTGAAAGAGATAAATAAAGCTAAGACTGAGATAAGTGTGAACACAAAGGAGCAAAGATTAGCATGCCAGCTGCTCCAGGTACCATTGGTGTAATGAACGTACCTACTTCAGTTTTTATGGAAAGCCACTTTGAGAAGATTGCATTTGTTGTGATTAGAGAAGAATTCCTCTTGCAGTAGCTTCTTCTCCGTGTCCCCCAACCCCATCGCCACAGCCAAGTGACCTTTTGTAATTCCCACCCCAGCCTGAAGATGATTATAAGAGGAGGGGGGGGGGTTATTCCTTCCTTCTGAAAGGCCAACCAGCACCACTCAGAAAGTGGCCTGCAGGCTGCCAGTTAGTTGATGATACCTAGCTCAGTAGATCTCATCAATGTTGCTACTGAGATCTTTGGCTGCCTAACAAATTCAGCTGCCTAGTGGATATCACTGTAGTTGGAAGTGCAATGACATTTTAGCTCAAATAGGAAGTAATGAGCTAAAGCGTAGAAGGATAAAAACAAAACAAAAAGAACACCTAGTCTGTGCATTCAGGAAATTAAAGATACCCCTGAAAAGCAGAGAATACCCCAATTATTTTTGGGAAGTGATGAAAAGTAAGAGGTGATCTGTAAAATATTAGCCATCAAATGATATTTCATTTGAATGTCTTGAGCCCGGATTCATAAGGCATAGCAATTTCAGATAAGCCCCTTCAGTTATCTCTAATTAAATCACCAGTGAGGCATGCCCCAATATGTGAGAAATTTGAACGAAGCTTCTCCCCTCCCTGAACACTAACTTTTTCATGCTTGTGTGTTAAGCTGATTTTATTGAGCCATTCAGAAAATTACCATTTCAATGTGTCTTTACAATTTGTCACAGCATTTCTCTGGGAAAATCTCCACACACACCCCACCATTATTATTTTTTTGGATATCATATAGTTATTAAGGTTGCTTGACAGACAAAGAAAGGGCTCATGTCTGAGGCCCAGAGCTTGCAAATACTCAGGTATAACTCAGGTGCCTAAGGACCAGCACATTAAGAGGTGACTTGTTCTTTGAAGGTTCTATAGAACTTGTACTCTCAGTTTGCTTCATGCCCTCCCTCCAAAGCCAGGTGTTATTGTGGGTATGCTATAGTAGCATTTCCCAACCTGTGGGTCATGACCCACACATGGGTGGTGAGGCCCCTGCAAGCTGGTGGTGGGGCTTTTGAAGTAAACCAAAAACAATGGCTTTTAATCCTTAACAAATATGATGAATACCACTTACACTCATAGCTGCCAAGTTATCCCCCTTTTTAAGGGATTTTCCATTATGCTGAATAGGCTTCCTCGCGAGAAAAGGGAAAACTTGGCAGCTATGCTTACACTGTGTATCCAAACCTCTTACAACTTGCAGTGGAACATCAGAAAGTCTTAAGACTTATGTTTTAACACTTGGGAACCAATCTCTGCTGGCTGGTGGCAGATGTGGTGGATGTTCACCACAAGGGAGTTGTTTTAGGTGACTATTACAGCTCCCTTCTGGGTATCCAGCAATCAGATAGTTGGTGTTCTTACATTCCCATAAACAAAACTGTGAATAACTTTGTAAGGACAACAAATTTCACATTAATAGGGGCGTTATGTACATTTTTGCTTGGGTGCCTCAAGCCATGGTTATAAAATTGGCAATATTTCAGTTAAACATGTACCGAAGACCTATGGTATAAAATTCATGTGATGATAAATCAATGGGCCACAACACCAAGCAAATTTGGATTGGTGGGTCGCCATATTGAAAAGGTTGGGAACCACTGTGCTACAGCATAGACTGCAGGTGGAAAATCTCAGGCCTGGGGGCAAAATGAAGCCCTCCATTCCCCTCTCTCCGGCCCCGAGATTCACCTTTGGCCACACCCCTTCAGTAAGCCACACCTTCACCAGCCCTTCTTCAAACTTTGCTTGCGTGTTTTTGCCTGCCTGGAATGTGTTTTTCAACTGTGATAATAACTCTTGCCTCCCTGATGGATGGAGAGATGTATGTAGGGTGCATGGTTTATATAGAAACCACTGAGTTTTGCCTGGGTGGAATGTGGCCACCTGTGCACCCGTTGCTCTGCCAACCCTGTCCACAATGGGCATGTGGCCCCTGAAAGGGAATGTGGCCCTCAGGCTGATAAAGTGTCCTCTCCCCTGGTGTAAAGGCCTCAAGAGTCAGCCTAAGTCGTTTTAGACCTTTGGCTGCAATTTGGGCAGCTCACCCGCGCTCCCAAACACACTCTGTTCTTTAATTTCATCGATATATCCAAAAGACTTCAAAGCCACCAATATCTTTTGAAGGATATAATTAAAAGCATTTTAAAGCAAACAAAAGGCTTGCCAGATGGAACGATTACACTCTCTCCCACATTCTGTTCCAGGCATTCTCCTGATCTCTCCAGAACTGATTTCGGGGGGCACAGAGGGAGCAGGTAAATCCCCATTTTGTGCAAGTGAGAGTCCTTCCTTGTGCTTAGCTTCTGGTGAAAGGACTTGAAGTATAGGTGGGCAAGATATAGTGATAACAGCAAGAACCTTTATTGGATTAACAGAACTGGGCAACAGGGGCAAAGCAACTGCTTATATACATTTCTGGAGGCCTGAGCCACTCCCACTCCCAACGTGATTGACTGTCTAAACTTCCAAGCTGCAAATCATAACTCAGAGGCCTAAATCCTGAAATGTTCTGTGATTGGATATCATGTATCGAATCAGAACACAGGGGCTCAGAATCCTTAGTCCATATTCAAGCTCAAGCAAACACAGACCACTGAATATATAACAGGACTCATTAGTTGAATCCCTCCCAAAGAATTGCAGCCAATGCTAGATCTACTCAGAGTAGACCCACTGAAATGAATGGACATGACTAACTTAGGTTTGTTAATTTCAATCAATGGGCCTTCTCAGAGCAGATCTTAGTGGAACACGACCTCATAACAATAATGATATTGGTTAAAAATCACCTTTTTAAAAGGCAATTTACAAGCCTACCAGAAATCAGCTAAAAATAGCTTTTAAAATGTTTTTATACTGTTTTAAAAGCTATTTTTAGTGAACATCTAAGACCAAGAGACCTTTTCTTTTCTTTTTTGTCTTTTCTTTGTTTTGTTTTTAATAATCATTTTATTAAAATTTCCAAATAAACAAAATAAATTATATCCAACATATATTCTCCCTTCTCAATACCAATCGCTCTGCTGAGCATATGGACTTCCCTCCCTCCCACCCTTTGGCTTTGTTGCTCAATCTGAATCATCCTGGTGGACAAAACAAAAATGTCTCCAGTTGTTTTCAGAAGGTGCAGTTAGTGGGTGCTTGTTATATTTCAACAGGGACGCTTTTCCACAGAACAGGGGCAGCCAAAGGCTCTGCTCCACATTTTTCTGAAGCAGACTTTAAGGAGAAACTACTCTGCAGAGCAGAGTGATTAAACTGGGTGTACTGTATAAGGGATAGCGCAGACTCTCATGTAACCTGGTATTGAACTGTATCTAATATTACATGTTGGTGACAAAACCTTGAGCTTAACCCAGCAGACGATTGGTAGACAGTGCAACTCCCACAAACAAGGTGTTATATGTTGGTGGCATTTATATTAAAGGTTCCTATCACCCACCGCACACCCTCCATGCCTAGATTTTATCTGACTGATTTAAAACTGATTGCAGCAGTCTCGTGAGAAGAAAACCAACAAATATTTAAATGCATTCGTACAATATCAGAGGTGATGATCCCCTTTCCTCCTTCTCTATCAGCTGTGCCAGGGATTGGCATCAAGGCAACAGCCTGGATGAGAATTCCACGTATTCCACCTGATTTACAATTTCTGGTGTGGCGCTTTAAAAAAGGACAGCCGTTCAAGATGCGACATTTAGATCTATCTTAGGTACTTATCTTCACATTGATGTCATAAAGTCTAACTCTTTCTTTTAACACAATTCTGCGATCATTTAAAAAAAGATAGATTAAAGATTTTTTTGTAACGTTTTGGGGTTTGTTTTTTTGCAGCCTAGCATTTAGCTCTGAAATTGTGGTCTGCTGAACAGTGACGTGTAAATACCAATTCCGTTTTCACAAGGAATCAATTTATTATTATTATTATTATTATTATTATTATTATTATTATTATTATTATTTAGCTGCCTTTTCACTTCTTGGCATTTGCAACACACAGTGTTTACCATTAAATTCTGAAGAATGTGCAGGGCCAAAGCCACTTCAAAATACAGTGGCGCCTCGCGAGACAAATTTATTTCTTCCCGCAAGTCGCTTCGTATAGCGAAAAATTCATTTTGCGAAGCGGCTCCCATAGGAACACATTGAAGTGCAGTTTCCCATAGGGTGCCTCACAAGATGAAAAACAATTCGTCTTGCGAGGCACCCTATGGGACGAAAAAAAATTGTCTTGCGAAGCACGCCATAGGAAACTTCGTCTTGCGAGTCTCCATTGAAATTGCAAAACGCTTTCGTTTTGCGAGTTTTTCGTCTTGTGAGGCATTCGTCTAGCGAGGTACCACTGCATATTAGTTATTTTTGTGTAGAAAATAACATACATATGTTCAGGGTCAGGCCAAAGGCTGTGGGTAGCTATCTCTCTATACCAGGCATGGCCAAACTTGGCCCGCCAGCTGTTTTGGGACTAAAACTCCCATCATCCCTAGCTAACAGGACCAGTGGTCAGGGATGATGGAAATTGTAGTCCCAAAAACAGCTGGAGGGCCGAGTTTGGCCATGCCTGCTCTATACTATATTTGCACTTGATTATCATCAGGCCACACCCCCATTGGAAGATTGGTGCTGCTGCATCACAATCCTGAATTTGCATGAAGTCAGGGCAGGGTAGGGGGATGGAAAGAGGATACAGTTTGCACTACAGCAGTGGTCATGGCAGGGCAGCAACAGGGGAGACACACTGAGCGGAAAAGAACGTTTGTTTAAAACATGGGTAGGCAAAGTAAGGCCCAATTGCCTTCTAAATCTGGCCCGCAGATGGTCTGAGAATCAGCATGCTTTTACATGAGTAGAATGCGTCCTTTTACTTAAAATGAATCTCTGGGTTATTTGTGGGGCATAGGAATTCGTTCATTTTCCCCACAAAAATATAGTCTGCCCCCCCCCCACAAGGTCCGAGGGACAGTAGACCGGACCCCAGCTGAAAAAGTTTGCTGACCCCTGGTTTGCAAAGGGAAAAACACTGAGGAGTTTTTTTAAAAAAAATTAACAAGGAAAAACACCAGAAATTGGTATTGCGCAGAAGCTAACATGTAAAAGCTAACATAGTTACAACAGAACCTTTCCCAACTTCCTTCATGCTCTACTCAAATCTCTCTAATTGTTTAAAACTGCTGTTTCCCCTCCTGCAGGCTGCATCTAGTAGGTATTGCAGTGTGAAAGGAACTGCAGTGTGAACGGGAATTGCCCCTTCCACTCAACAGCTGTCAATCACAGACCAATGCAGAGGCCAGATGAAGCAATTCATTTTGGTTCCCGAAAGGCCAGTGGAGGGCTAGTGAATAAGGGGGAAGTTTGATATCCCAAGGTGGGAGCTCAACATTGCTGCGTGTTGCAAAAGAGAAGCCCCTTTTTTCTTTCATCCAACCATCCTTCTAACCATGGAGAGACACACAGCAGGACCTCTCCCCCTGATCTCTGTGAACTGGCAGAATCATATGTTTAGTCATGTTTAGATATCCTGGTCTCATGCCATTTAGGGTAAGCCGTATTAAAAATGTATCACTGAAGTTCAGAGAGTTCACTGGCAGACTAGTGAGCATTTCCTCCCGAAGATAAAACCTACTTTCCCCTCCTGCTGTCCCCAACCACCAGGGATCGTCATGGCAATCAGGTGATAATCCCAGGTGATTAATTACCATGGAAAATTGGTAAAAAACAACAACCTAACCAAATAAAATGGAGGAAAGTGTGGATTTCAAAGAACCGTTGTACAGTGGTACCTTGGTTTAGGTACACAATTGGTTCTGGAAGTCTGTACTTAACTTGAAGCGACCTTTCCCATTGAAAGTAATGGAAAGTGGATTAATCCATTCCAGGCGGTCCGTGGAGTACTCAACCTGAAGTGTACTTAACCCAAAGTATGAGTGTAATTGGTTCCGTAAGTCTGTACTTAACCTGAAGCATAGTTAACCTGAAGCGAACTTTCTCATTGAAAGTAATGGAAAGTGGATTAATCCATTCCAGACGGGTCCACAGAGTACTTAAACTGAAAGTACTCAAACTGAAGCGTACTTAAACCGAGGTATGACTGTATTTCAGTATGAACATTGTTTCAGAAAATGCAAATTCAGTAAGTCTGTCTTGAAATGCAAACTGAATCAAATTTACTTTCCATATTTACCCACCACTGCAGCCCCTGGAGAATATATGGTGATCCAGTTTGGGGGCTGAAAAATATGAGCCACCCCTGAAATGGGGCTACTGATTATGCTCAAACCTCACTAAGTACTCCAAACATTCACTTATCCAAACAGCCGGCTTCCTTACCTCCTTGGGTTTTTTAATGCTTTGCTGGTTGGTGGCAGCTATTTGGGGGCAGGAACAATGGGGAGAGGGAAGGGGGAGTGAGATTGAATGAATCAGAGAGCAGGAAAAAATGGACAAATCGGGAAGCAGGAGACACACACAGGTTTTGTGTCTGTGTGTGTGTTTATATTTGTCTCTCTTTTGGTGATTTTCTGCAGTGATTTCAGCAAGAAACCATGGTGAGGGGGGCACAAATCCCACCTTAGAAGTGTTCCCATTGAAATTGTGGACTTATTATGCGAATGCTCGCCTAACAAATGATTTTCTGTGAATGCATTGTGTTTGTTAAGCAGGACCTACAAGTAAATAGATAAATAGATGATATAGATAGATAGACAGACAGATAGATGATAGATAGATAGATAGATAGATATAGATAGATGCCCCAAATGTTTTGGAAAATCAGCTGAACAAGCTGATAATAGATCTTCTTGAGCCCCTTCTTATTTGTTTCCATTTTCTTCATTTTTTAAAATAACCTTCACCAAAACATGGAACTTTGCCATATCTAAGGCTAGCAAGAGAAAGTGTGTCCTGTCTTATCAGATACTTGCTCTTGATTAGGAGATGCAAAGAGTGGGGATGGAGGCTGTATCTTTTGTTTCCTGAATCTTTTTCGTTTAGGACGATGCTATTACGTGCCTGCAGGAGTTGGAGAAGAAGGTGGGGGGGGGGGAGAACAAAGTGCTAGACCTGAGTATGAAAAACCGATGCTGTTAAAATCCAAAGAATTTGCTCGCACCTAAATACTGCCTTTAAATTCACCTCATTCTTCAAAGTTGACACAAGGCCTGGTTTTCTAAATTGCGCATCTATTGTTAAGTTTGCATGTCAGCGATATCTATTTTCTGGGAGTCTGCAGCTTGACTACAAAAATTTGTGGGTTCCCCCCCCTTAAATCCAAAACTTGGCAAGCGCACAAATGCTCAAGGAAAAATGGGTAAGTGCAAGGTGGGGGGAGGGGGGGCTGAACTGATTCAATATTATAGGTGCAAAGAGGAATGCAGAGAGTTTACAGTCCTTTAAAAAAGTGGCCCTGATCCTTCCAGTTTGTTTCATGCGGGTGGAGCGACAAACACTTTTGCACAGTATATTAACCTCAATGGAGACAGCAGGTTCTTCAAGACGGATGAATTCCTTAATATACCGTGGCATATTTATCGCAAATAATATAAAATTATGCAGCACTCTTAATGGCAAAAGCATAGGGCATCATCCAATGCGCTCAGCGCCATTAGCATAAGGATTTATGCTTGCGCAAGGAAACTTTCCCCTTTTTCCTCCCCCCAGTGCATCCATGCCCTCCCCAAATCTGCTATGGGGAGTTGGGGGGGTTTACCCCAGAACATAGGGATGCGGGTGGCGCTGTGGGTTAAACCACTGAGCCTATGGCTTGCCAATCAGAAGGTCGGTGGTTCGAATCCTCGTAATGGGGTGAGCTCCCGTTGTTCAGTCCATAGCTGCCAAGTTATCCCTTTTTTTAAGGGATTTTCCCTTATGCTGAATAGGCTTCCTCGCGAGAAAAGGGAAAACTTGGCAGCTATGGTTCAGTCCCAGCTCCTGCCAACCTAGCAGTTTGAAAGCACATCAAAGTGCAAGTAGATAAATAGGTACCGCTCTGGCAGGAAGGTAAACGGCGTTTCCGTGTGCAGTTCTGGTTCGCCAGAAGCGGCTTAGTCATGCTGGCCACATGACCCAGAAGCTGTACGCCGGCTCCCTTGGCCAGTAAAACAAGATGAGTGCTGCAACCCCAGAGTCGTCCGTGACTGGACCTAGTGGTCAGGGGTCCCTTTACCTTTACCTTACCCCAGAACATGTTTAGGGACTGCATGGGGAGGAGAGCAGGTGTGTTGCATTGCACAAGTATAAATCCTTCTACTAACAGAATGGACTACTTGGCGCTACATTGGATACAACCAGTGTTTTTCTAGAAGGAGAAGTGCTGCAGCAAGTGAAGTGGGGACTTTCTCAGTTAAGTTTCTTCCCTGTGCCTCACCTCTGTGGGTCAAGGAAGCTGCCCTGCCTCTCCAGTTGGAAGAACAGGGCAGGTTTCCCATGTGTCAACTGTAAGCAGGAAGGCAGAAGAGCCCCAGCAAAGCTCCGCTGCATCTCCAGCTTGCAAGGAGACCCTCTCTGGAGCCTGTAAGAGGATGTCTGATCCGGGTTCCAGGGAGGGTCTCCTTGTGAGGAGGAAGTGCAGTGGGGCTTTCCTGAGGTTGTTCAGGTGCTTACCACCTGAGAGGTGCCGGAGCGCAGCCCTGAATACGACCCTTTGAATCCAGCCAATTTAAACCTATTCTGTGTTACAAAATTCCACAATGGGGTGCAACTGATTTGGCCGTCAGGAGTATAGAATCACAGAACTGCAGAGTTGGGAGGGAACCCCAAGGGTTATCTAGTCTGACCCGCTGCAACACAGGAATCACAGCAGAAGAATCTCGTGACATGGCCACCCAACCTCCATTTCTAGGCTTCCTAGTGTTCTTCCTAATGTTTTGTTGGAATCTCCGTTCTTGTATTTTGGTACTGTTAGGCATTGACCAATATCTTTTAAGGTAGTATTTGGCCAAGGTGAAACTGCAGCGGAAGGAAAACAATGTTGCATGTGATACAGTTTCAGGCAGGGTATGAAATGATACCTAGTTACATCCCTACAGGCATGTGCCTCCTTGAGAAAAGAGGAGCAGAGGCTATCACTTTCCCCTCTTTTTCCCTCCAGGGAGCACAAACTGTTAAGACGACTCCGAAATCTGCATTCAGGTCAGTTCCAGAGCCATAAAGAGCTGCATGCTCATTTTTAGCACAAAAGTTCTAATTCTTGGAACTCTGCATTCAAAGCCATATGCCAGTTTCTGCACCTGCAGATGCACTGAGTAAACACTCTCTTCTATAGCATACGAATCTAAATTGAAGTCCCGTACCAATCAATATGTTCAATGCGCTTGCAATTAAAAACAATTCAAAAATTGTATCAGAAATGACCAAAATATTTGTCCCTTTTTATGCAGCTTCCCAGCTTTCCAAAATTCTGATAAATAATTCTGTGCAATGCTAAGACTTTGAATTAATACTATGCCAATTCCAAGGGTGCACGGGAAAATGTTTTTCATGTTGTAGTTCCATTCATTTTCATTATCGGACTTCATTTGTTTTGCTATTGATTTGTTAATTCAGCATTCATTTTGTTATACCCATTCATTCCCCCCCCCCCTTTGGCAAGGTGGGGCATAGAGGAACTGATTCCAGCAGCTGTCTCCTAGAGGCTGGCATTTTATTCTTCCAGAATTCCAGAAGGCATAGCCTCCTGAAAAAGAAAATGGCAGCCTTCCCTGACTCCGGCTAGAGAAAGTAAGCCCCCCCCCCCTAAACCTGTGTGAGTGATAAACAGAAATGAATGATCTAAGAACACAAGAAGAGCCTGCTGGATCAGGCCAACCAGGCCTCTGGGAAGCTTGCAATCAGGATTTAAGCAAAAGAGGACTCTCCCCTCCTGTGGTTTCCAGCAACTGGTATTCAGAATCATTGCTGCCTCTGACTCTCAAGGCAGAGCATAGCCATCAGGAATAGTAGCCAATCAGTGGCTGAGCATTTTTTGCTGTCGTCCGGGTGCGTGCGCATATACAGGGTGCACTGCCAGAGCCACCCATGGGAGTCAAGCAGGGCTGCACTGGGCCACCTGCCTGGCCTGGGCCAGTCAACTGATTTGAAGGGTACACTCACACCACCCCTGTGAGCGGTGGCGCTGTGGCCTAAACCACTGAGCCTCTTGGGCTTGCCAATCCAAAGGTTGGCAGTTCGAATCTGCATGACGGGTGAAATCTTGTTGCTGTCCCAGCTCCTGCCAACCTAGCAGTTCAAAAGCACACCAGTGCAAGTAGACAAATAGGTACCACTCCCACAGGAAGGTAAACAACGTTTCTGAGCGCTATGGTTTCCATCACGGTGTTCTGTTGCACCAGAAGTGGTTTAGTCATGACCACATGACCCAGAAAGCTGTTTGTGGACAAACACAGGCTCCCTCAGCCTGAAAGCGAGATGAGCACTGCAACACCATTGTCATCTTTGACTGGACTTAACCGTCCAGGGGTCCTTTAGCTTTTACCTGCTTTGAGAAACTTGCAAAAGTGGCGCAATGCTGGCAGGGTACATGAGGGATGTGACCGCCCCCCCCCCAAGAAAACAGTGCCCAAGATTACAGCCCCCCCCCCGTCCCACCCATGCTACACCTTTGTAGCTAATCTATATCCTGTCCTCCTTCCCCAAGGAGCCCATGCAGATGTTCAACTAAACCCACACACATAGCTCAGTGCTCTCCTTCCTTGGCCTGGATGTGTCATCTGAATAGGACTTTATTCTGGCGGACTGGCATGGCAACAGATCTCTATCAACATCACACTATTTAAGCATGAGACAGCTCCCCTACAAAGGTGGGTTGACAAGGAAGCGTGCAAGAGACCTCGGCGATGTTCAAGGAAGCAAATAACTCTTTCCTCTCATCCGAGGGGAGCTTTTGGGTAAAGGTGAGCATCTCTTCAAGGTAACATCATCCTGATGAATTCAACAGTTGCCAGGAGATGCCCTCTGGTGAACATGTCAGGGCTGAGTTCCTGCTATCTGAAGTTTGTTTATTTAGTTGTCATAATGGTCGCAGCTGTCAGAGGGGGAAAAAAAACTAATCAGGAGACAAAGATGAATGGAGAAGACTGTAAGAAAAGGTCCTTTTCTATAATGTTCCAGTGCAAATAATCTCTATCTCTAGCTGATGTGTAGCATCACTTTGATTCCCTAAAGGGAGCACTCTAAGGTGTTTGTGTGAAATCCTAGCTGCTTGATAATCTGCAAAACAAAAATAAACCCAGCCCCCAAATTTCGACCTTTTGCTGTCATATCCTGCCAGAACCTATTTTAATATGCATGGCAAACATATTAATTCATTCTGAAACTTTTTGTTTTTACATTTTTTTAATCCTGAACATCTTTAGACCCAACAAAGCTATTTGCTTTCGTGCTTTTAGCTGCTACAGCTTTTTTTTCTTTTCCAGACTGCCATTTTGGCTTCCACTTGGCCGCCTATGCAGGTCAGGGCAGATTTGGTTCTTACATCGAGATGAAAAAGATAAATGTAGGTCAATGAGTGCTTGTAATATGGGCTGCAAAGTCCGAAATATATCTTGGGTGCGTGTTGCAACAAGGGGGGGGGGAGTCATCTTTCACTAAAAAAAAATATATACTGCTGAACTTACTCACCCATTGCAACCTCAAGCTCGACAGCTTCACTTCAAATGATATGCACTGCAGGGATTCTGCAGGGCAGGAAAATGCCCACTCTGTGTAATTGCTTCTTGGAAAAATTACACTCTGTGTAATTGCTTCTTGGAGAAAGAATGGTAGAAAGACCAGTGGACCTTTTGCTTCCTCAATGAAAGGGCCCATAGCTCAGTGCTAGGTGTCTGCTTTGCAGGCAGAAGGTCCCAGGCTCAACCCTTGGCGTCTCCAGGTAGGGCTGAGAAAAGATTCGTATATGAAACCATGGAGAGCTGCTGCCAGTCCTTGGTCTGACTCAATATAAATGCAGCTTTCCATATTCTTGTAGCTCTATGTTTAAAAACAGAGTATGGGTTGGGAAAAGGATGTAGCTCCGTGGCGGGGCATCTCCTTTACATGCAGATTGTCTCTGGTTCAAACTCTGGCATCTTTAGGTTGGGGTGAGAAGGACCCCTGTCTAAAAGATCTGCTGCCAGTCAGTGTTGGGAGTTAGATGGACTAATGGTCTTGCTTGGTATCCTAGAATTATAGAGTTGGAAGGGACCCTGAGATTCATCTAGTCCAGTGGTTCCCAAACTTTTTTCGTCCACGCCCCACCTCCTAAGCATCTCTAAAATCCTGATGCCCCCCATGACATTTATTTCTTATTATTCAAAGAGTCTAAAAGGTCATTATTCAAAGGCTAAAAGGCCATTAACTGTTAATAACTGTGGCGTTTCACCTCTAGGGGTCTAGAAAGAGTTAAGTTGCCAGGGAGGTAAACGGCCAATGGGAGCTCTCCAGGCAGGAGTAGGGGGGTATATAAGGAGAAGGAGGCAGACAGGAGGGGAAGATAAAAAGGAGATCAAGGAGTTGAGTTGAGGTGGATTTGATGAGAGAGGTAGAGAGGATTTTGAAATAGAGGGTTAGAGAAGCTAGAGAGGTGAGCGGTGGGGCAGAATCTATAAGAGTTAAGAAGAGAATTTCAGTCAGGGAGACCAGGGGGAGAACTAAGACTACCGGTTAAGCTTAAAGTAAACATAACTGAGAAACCAATAAGAACTGATATGCTTGTAAGATCTCTGCATTAAATAAACTTAATTGTTTTGTTCACTGTTCATCTGACTGAGTTCAAATCAATCGTGTACCAGTACACAGATATACTGGTTGGTGGCAGCAAAGGGAAGAAATAGGCGAGGGAGGTATTGGGTCAATAGACCGTCAAACGTCCGGGGACCCTTTACCGGTGTAACTCGCCACAACAACTCATTCTCGAATTGCCCCCCCCCAATAAAAATCAAATTGCCCCCCTGTGGGGCGTGTGCCCCACATTGGGAACCATGGATCTAGTTCAACCCCCTGCAATGCAGGGATATGCAACTGTCCCATACGGGGATCGAACCTGCAATCTTGGCATTATCAGCACCGCACTCTAATCAAGATCAACTCCATGGGCGTAGGCAGGGGGGCAGGAGGGGGCAATTGCCCCCCTAGAAGCAGGGCCACTGGCCAGCCTGCCCCACTGCCCGCCCGGTGCTGTCTCCCTTCTCCCTGGCTGGCTGTGGGGCGGGCGGCGGGAAAGCACCAGAGCCGCGCAAAGCGTTTGGCTGGCTTTCCCTCCCTCCGCCCCACAGCCAGCAAGGGAGAAGGGAGACGTCCCTTCTAGCCGGCTGGCTGTGGGGCGGGCGGAGGGAAAGCCAGGCAACCGCTTTGCGCGGCTCTGGGGCTTTCCCTCCACCTGCCCCAGCGATTGCAGAGGGGGAGGAGGGGATCGGAGCAGCCCGATTTCGGGCTGATCCTGGCTCCCCCTCGTCCCTTCCGATCGTGGAGGGGGAGGAGGGAGTCGGAGCAGCCCGATTTCGGGCTGATCCTGGCTCCCCCTCGTCCCTTCCTATCGCGGAGGGGGAGGAGGGAGTCGGAGCAGCCCGATTTCGGGCTGATCCTGGCTCCCCCTCGTCCCTTCCGATCGCGGAGGGGGAGGAGGGAGTCGGAGCAGCCCGATTTCGGGCTGATCCTGGCTCCCCCTCGTCCCTTCCTATCGCGGAGGGGAAGGAGGGAGTCGGAGCAGCCCGATTTCGGGCTGCTCCGATGTGGCCCCGCCCCTTGCTCCCCGCCCCTTGCCCCCCTGATTTTCATCCTGGCTACGCCCCTGATCAACTCTATGTTTCCATAATACGAGTTGTGCATGCACCGTTGTTGGTTTTTTTTTAAAGGCAGGATCTATACTATGGTAAGCCAAATTCTGTGTTAAGCAATGCTGAATTCCGCATAATACATGTATTAATTTATTATATAATTTCCCCCATGGTTTCCTTCCAAGATGGCACTCAAGGGAGTCTCCTATCCTGGCACAAACCAGACATGGACCTGCTTAACCTTGGCATGGTGGCAGTATTAACTGAATTGGTATTCATTTATGTAGAAAGTTGCATAAAGAACTTTATCCAAGAGCCCTCTAAGTGGTGCACATAATAGAACTGTGGATAAAACACAGCTAAAATCCACAAAAAATAATAAAAACCAAACATACATCAGATAACTATCATTGCAACACAGATAAAATAAGTAGCACATTTACAACGAATATAGGTAACTAAATAATATGTATGGATAGGGTTTTCTGGAATTAAAAAAAGTTTTCAGCAGGTGTCTAAAACAACATACAGTGGTACCTCGGGTTAAGAACTTAATTCGTTCTGGAGGTCCGTTCTTAACCTGAAACTGTTCTTAACCTGAGGTAGCACTTTAGCTAATGGGGGCTCCTGCTACTGCTGTGCTGCCGCAGCCCAATTTCTGTTCTCATCCTGAAGCAAAGTTCTTAACCCGAGGTACTATTTCTGGGTTAGCAGAGCCCGTAACCTGAAGCATCTGTAACCTGAAGCATCTGTAACCTGAAGCATCTGTAACCTGAAGTGTTTGTAACCCAAGGTACCACTGTAGTGGAGGGCAGTAGCAGAAGCCATGGTGGGACTGTGCCATTTGATCTCCCTCCAGCTGGGTCACTGTACCACACCAGAATGGAGGGGTGGGTGGGTGGGTGGGTGGCAGGTTTGGCGCAGTGCAAGCATGCCAGCTGATCTGGTCCTCCTGCTGACACATTTGCACCATGCTGACTGTTATGTACTGAGCTGAATCATAGAACAATAGGATCCAGAATCAGCAGTCTGATTGGTCCGCAGGAGCCACCCAATCCAATTCCAGGTGGAAGTGAATCTGCCACCTGATTGGCCTGCAGGAGCAGCCAATCAGATGGCTTGCAGAAGTGAATCCACAAACTGATTGGCCTGCAGGAGCAGCCAATCAGGCTGCTGGCAGAAGTCAATCCACAAACTGATTGGCCCACAGGTGTAACCCTGAAGTAGCCAATCACGCAAGCCCATTGTGTAATAATGTATATAAGCAGATGGTTTTGGGAAAAGGGCATTCTTCTCTTCTCCTTGATGACTACGAGCTGAATAAAGAGCATGAAATTCACTCTCGACTCCGAGTATATTTCACTGACCTTGTCACAACCTCACCCATGCCCACCTCCATTCCGGTGTGCTGCAGTGACCCAGCCAGAGGGAGGTCAGGTGAGCCTCCGAGCCCCACAACACCAGTCTGCTACTGGTGAGGGCACCTGCCCAACATCAATATGCAATGCATGTGTTCTTCCACTGAGCATTTGCCCGTCCCAGCATATTCCACCAGAATATATGTGTTAGACCAGGGTTTTCCAAACTTTCTAACTGCTAGGGTCTTCTCAAGTTGGCTGAACATTACTGAGGCCCACCAGTCACAAAGCAGGGGCAGAGCCTGTCACAAAATGGTGGCAGATGCAGGCAGAGTTGGGCACAATCAGCTGGCAATGACTGACATCACTTTCTACTGATCCATATTTGAAAATTGCTTTTTCTTTTTTCTTTTGCCATGGCATCTTCCTTGTGGCAAGAAGTTCCAGAGCTCAGTTTTTCTCAAGCTAACTGCATGCATTTGTTCTGGAGGTATTGTCACTAAACTTCTTCATTTTGGGGAGAGTTTGCTTATCCAGAGGGTCTTAGTGGAGGGTTGTTGTTGTTGTTGTTGTTGTTGTTTAAACAATACTTTCCCCTTCTCACCCCACATGGCTCTCAAAATATTTTTACTTATCTCCTGTAATTTCATCTCCCATTCTCCTTTCGCATTCACCTTGTACGATATTGTCCACCTACCAAATTGCCAGTTTCTTTTATTCTTCTCTTAACCCTTTCCTTTATTTAAACAACAAACAACAACAGCAACAACAACAACATTCTAATTAACACCTCCTCTCAGCGGCAGAGTGTATGCCCACGCTGCCTGGGGTGGGGCATCCCTCTGAGGGGGGCAGTGCACGGAGCGTGCCCTCCTGTGCACCACAGTTCAGGCTAGGGGAGGGGCAGGGGAGCTGCTGCCCACCTCCCCCTGCTCTCCACTACCAGGTCAGGCCTGACCCGGCGGCAGAGGCGGAGCTACTGCAGCCAGGCACGAGGCACCTCACAGTCAAGGAGGGTGGGCGGCAGCTTTGCCGCCACCTCTCCTCCTCTCCACTGCCGGTTAGACCTGACCCAGTGGCAGAGCACTGCCACCCACTCACCTGCACTCCTCACCTGACCCAGGGGGGCAAAGCTGCACCAGGCACAACCAGGTGCAGCTCCTTCTGGTGTGGAGCCAGGATCAGGTGAAGGAGCTTGCTGCAGGGGTGTCTGTTTGTGCATCCTCTCAAAATTGCGCCCGGGGACACGGCACCCCCCTCGCTAGGCCTCTGATTCCTCTGGTCCTTTCCTCTGTGGATGGAGACCTTCCCCCCCCTGCCTGCCATTGCAACCTTTCTCTGCTTTCCATGCACCTTTACTCAACCTGCAAGGAGTTTCAGGGGGTGGCATCTGCCTAACCCGAAGCTGTTTCATGGCTAGGGGGTAGAGAGCATGCAAGTGAGGAGGCGCTGGGCAGGTTATGATACTGAGTGAGCCCAGTGCCAACTGCTTGAGAAACACTGTGTTGGCAAGTTTAAAGAAACCCGCTAGATGAATCAGGGTTCATGCTACAGTCCCACCATGCCCTGGACAAAACTGTTCTGCGAACGTTAAGGAAAGACGAATCTGGAAGTGCTGTATCCTGGTTAGAAATGCCCCAAATCACAGCCTGCCCCATTTTGACCTAGCAGGGGCATTCTGTTTAGGTAGGATGCAAAGGGATTTAGATTCCGGTCCAGGGTCTTTCGCAAGCAGAAGCTGCAGATGGTGATAAAACTATAAGTCAAGGTTTTTGCGATGTGGATTTGTAGCCCTGTAGGGAGAAAGGTGAAAGCATGAAATATGTTTAATTTTATCGTGTGCTGCAGTCATATTTGTATCCAAGAGAGGAAGGGGCACTCTTTGCCTCTGAGGCAGCCAGGCTCACGTTTAGCACTATTTTTCCGCCTTGTGTCCTATTTATATGGCTCTATGTGGCTTCAGAAAAAAAATAAAACAAACATCTTTTTCAGTAGCAAATGTCAGCCCATTTCAGGTTTGAAATGCATCCACTGGAAGAAGAAACTGGCTTAGCTGTAACAGTTCCTCAGATTGGGTTTCTGGGGTGATCCATTATTGAATCAATGTTCTTTAATGTGGAATGCATATTGAGAGCGGAAGACACGGTGGCAGCAAGCACCATGTGACACATTGCCCGGTCCTCTGGCCAGTCATTGCTGGATCCAAAAGCTCGTTTGAAAGAACATCGCTTTCCACATTAAAGTTCTCACCACAGCTTCTAATCTCTTGGATAGACTACTGCAATTGAATCTATGGGGTGCTGCCCTTGAATAAGGGCCAAAAGCTGCTGCTTATGCAACATGTGAATGCTCAGTTGCTGAGTGGATCACTGGTCCTGAAGAAATTGAACTTGAGACCCAAATACTCAGATCATAGCTGTCAACTTTTGGATTTGAAAATAAGGGATCAACAGCGGCCTCACCTGTCCCAGGGAAAGTCTACAGTATATCTAACAATCCAGGATAGCAGCGGGAAATGGCCCTGGAATAAGGGAATTTCCAGCAAAACAAAAAGGGAAGGCTGACAGCTGTGGCTTGGAATAAGGGAGTTTCCTGCAAAAAAGGAGGGTTGGCAGCTATGACTCAGATGTTGTTGAGTTGCAACTCCCATCAGCTCCAGACAACATGGCCAATAGACAGGGATGTTGGGAGCTCAACGCCTGGAGGGTACCAGGCTGGAGAAAGCTGTGTGACTAATCCTGCAATTTAAGATGGCGCAGCAGTAGAATGAAGGAATGGGATTCTAAACAAAATGTTTTCCGCTCCCCCCTTCCTGGAGTATAGTGCATAGCATCAGTTGCTTTTCACATCAAACAAAGAGGAAAGCACTCTACTTTTCTCATCTTGACAGCAAAGAACATCTTCTACCTGCATTTGAATAATGTGAATATATTAATTAAGGTTGATAATGGTTCTTAATGATATCCATCAGCAATGGAATGAGGCTATATTTATCTTTACTTTTGTAAAAATGAGATGCCTAAATATAATTCCCCATATTGTGAAGGCCTGAAGCTATGCAAACTTTCTGTCTTTTATTAAGCATGCTTTGTACAATGAGAGTTTTAAAGAAACAGGTATTTTCTCAAGGGGCAGGTTGTACCCTGCACAAATGCTTATTGGGAAACATCAGCATGAAATGGGCTGTTCATGGCTACAGCAGAAGCTACTGCTACGGACAGCTGAACAAAGCACAATTTCACTACCATAGAAATGGGTGTTGGTGTCCTCCATACACAGCCCATGGCTGCTTGTGTATGAAGGGATAGTTCCATCTTCCATTCAAGAGTCTGAGGATCTCTGCATTCAAAAGGCCCAGGTTAAATCTCTGATAAGGACTGGGATAGTTCCCTCTCTGAAACACAGAGACAGGCTGCCCGTTAGTGTACACCAGCCTGTCTCATTTGCAAGGATAAATTCCAGTCTGAAATCCTGAGGATAGGTGCTGCCTATCAGTGCAGGTAATACTCAGTAAGAAGGACCAATAGTATAACTCAGTACAAAGCAGCTCCCCTGAGCATCAGGCACCTACGTGCTACTAGGATCTCAGTGGCAGTGGTGGATCTTAGGGTTTCAAATTTCAGCGGCACTCAGTGCAACACCAAAAATTTCCCCTGGCCTCTGGTGCTCCATTCTAAATAATAGTTGTGGCATCCCCTGCAGTACTCCATAGGCTCTGTGCCCAGTTCAACCGAAGTGGTCATGTTCCCCTAATTCAGGGGTGGGCAACCTAAGGCCCATGGGCCACAAGCGGCCCACAGGGGTCGTTTAACTGGCCCACAAGCTGCCCCCAAACCGAGCTGCCTGCTTGGTGAGTCCCTGCGCACTGCGCTAAACTGGTGTGGAGACTCGCTTCTGAGGTGCCAAAAATCGTGTCTGTGCAGACGCAGGAAAGCGCAGGTGCGCGCGCTTACGTGGGTGCACAATCCGGCCCACAGAGGGATCTCCGCTGAAGTGAACCGGCCCAGGTGAGGTAAATCTTGCCAACCCCTGCCCTAAATCCACCTTTGTCTCTATGATTCTAACATTTATCTGGTCAACTGACATTCCAGTTCTCGGTTCTTCACATGTGAGACTCTGTGATCAAAGATTCTAAATGAGAAATTTTATTTTCCCTACAGGAAGATCTGGCAAATGCTGCTTCTCATTATTCTGGCCAGAGTTCTGTCAGAACAAAATGCAGCAAAACTTTATTTAAACATTTGCAGCTGAAATAAATCGAGGACGGTTGTCTAACAGTGCATTGGTAATTACACCATACATTAATCAAAACAGACAACACGCCTTCTAACGAATGCCTTTTCTCACCTTTGGAACAGTTTCGGAGTGTCTTGTTCACCTACTTATTAGTCCATAAATATTCTAATTAGGCTCCAACTCCAGATGAATAGGATTAGCAATAAAGACATTTTAGACTAGGTACAAAGAGATACTCCAAACTTCCCCGTCTTGTCTACAGCTCTCCTGACATTTATAATCATGTAGAAGTGTTAAATTTACATAGCTTTGCCTAGTTAGACATGGTTGTAATTATTCCCCCCTGCCCAAGTATGCCTCCCCACTGTCAAAATAGGAAGACAAAAACTGAGAATGGAAATGACAACTGGCGGGGGGAAACACCTTTATAACCCCCTTTCTCAATATGAAATCTGACATTTTATGTTTGAAATTAGCGATCCTTAAATCCCAGATATAATCAGTATGAATCAACACATCAGAGGCTGGCACAACTTGGATCTTCAGTGGGCTTGATCCAAATCCAGGCCACTTGCCCAAGGAATACACAAATAGCCATGATGGCTATACATTGCCCTCTGTGGCTGCAAGCAGTTATGTTTCCGAATACCAGTTGCTGGAAGCCATGGGAGAGGAGAGCACTCTTGTGCTCGGATCCTGCTTGTAGGTTTCCCACAGGCATCTGGTTGGCCACAGCGAGAATAGGATGCTGGATGGGTCATTGGTCTGATCCAGCAGGCTCCTTTTACATTGGCAAAATTGTATATTTTTTGGAGAATGTTTCTTGAGTGTGTCTGGGATACATTTTGTATTTGTGGTATTGTGGATAAACCTCCCTATACAGTCAAACCTCGGATCCCGAACACCTCTGTTTTGGAACGTTTTGGCTCCGGAACGTCGAAAACCCGGAAGTAAATGCTCCGGTTTTTTAACCTTTCGTGGAAGATGAACGTCTGACGTGGCTTGCGCTTGAGTGCAGGAAGCTCCTGCAACCAATCGGAAGCCATGCCTCGATTGCCAAACATTTCATAAGCTGAACCGGCTTCCAGAACAGGTTACTGTTTGACATGTTCGACCGACAACCGAGGTTTGACCGTATTGAGTCAGATAATTGGTCTATCTAGCTCATTTTTTTCTATACTGTACAGACTGGTGGTAACTCTCCAGGGTTTTAGATAGGTATCTCTCCAACCCTACTTGGAGAAGACAAGGACAGAAACCTGGTCCTAATTAGCAGCTCTGTGATTGCTTGATCAGTTTGCAACCCAGCCTACATTTACTTGCTACAGAGAAATGACAAAAGTCTGATGATGCGACGAACATGGGTTCAAGCTGCATCTCTTCATTGACCTTTTCATTGATACATGCCATAGAAGTTGAGCAAGTCGGTCTTTTCCCCCCCCCAATCACTGGTAGGTGACACTTCAGCTGCTGAGTAGATGGGAGCAACATCGATGTTAATGGAGATACAGACACTTTTTTCATAAGGGATAAACTTTAATCATTCAAATCAGATTCTGGGACTGCGTCTTAGTTCAAGTTTAAAAGCGGATCAATGCCCTTGTCGCAAGTAAAATAGAGTTGGATATAATCAACTCTTGTCTTGTTCCTTTTTAATATAATTTTCTACCATATTAACAGCCCTTTATGATAGCGTGCCTTCTTTAAAACAGATATAATTCAAAATCACTACATAGTTGAATTGGATTAATTTTGATGTGAACCCACATGCACACACACACACACACACACACACACACACACACACACACACACAGTCCTTCTTCCAGCAATGGAATGCTTCATTTCATTACCCGGCAAGGATTATGCATCTACATTTCATGGGTCAGGGATAAGATAATATAGGCAAGGCCAGGGCTCCTGGCACACAGAGGAGTTGATGCAAAATGCCTTTCAAGGGAGCTATTTCCAAAATTAAAGGAGCTAACACATTTCACTGCCCAAATAAGGAAAGGGTGTATAGCTTGGTGTTGGTAGAGGTTGGGGAACACTTTCAAGGGCTGCATTCCTTCCAGTAGAGATGGATTTAGGGCAGTGCGGCAAATTCCAAGCCTAGGGTTTGCCACAGAATGTCACAACTATGACAGAGTGAATTGAGCAGAACGGAAGGCGAGGGACGCCACAAATTGTGGCCTTGCACAGGGCACTGCTTAAATTTGAAAGACCAAAACCTGCCCCTGCCCCCAGGGGGTTGTAAGTGATTGGCGGGGCCAGAGGCAAAAGTGGGTGGAGCAATGGTTTATTTATTTGTTTCATAAAATTGTAAAAAACAAACAAACCTCAAAGCGATTTACAAAATTTAAAACAATGATGAGACTCTTTGTACAACTGGCTATATTTCAGACATGCAAAAGCCAGAGAGTTCTACACACACACACACACACCTCTATGCAGGTAATCAAGAAGAATCATCGCAGTTCAAGAACACATTCCAGTCTGGCAAAAGCACCTGAAGATGGCTTGAAGCAGAGCCATTGTTAGGTGTAGCTTGGGGAGGAGATGTGGCCTTGGGGAGAGTCCCAGGGGTTGGACAGAGAAGCCCTGAGGACCACATTTGGACCCCGAGCCTGATGTTCCCCACTCATGTGGTGGAGCATTTCCTCTGCAGGCAGAATTATTTGTTTGTTTGTTATTCCCCACCCAGTTGGCTGGGTTTTCCCAGCCACTCTGGGCGGCTTACAACGTATCTAAAAAACATGATTAAAAACATTAATCCTTAAATTTGTCCCTAAACAGGGCTTCCTTCAGATGTCTTCTAAAATCAGATGTTTATTTCCTTGACATATGATGGGAGGGCATTCCACAGGGTGGGCACCACTACCGAGAAGGCCCTCTGCCTGGTTCCCTGTAACTTTGCTTTTCACAGTGAGGGAACCAGCAGAGGACCTCAGTGTCCAGGCTGAGCTCAGTGGAGTCGCTCTTTCAGGTATACTGGGCCGAGGCTGTTTAGGGCTTTAAAGGTCTGCACCAACACTTTGAATTGTGCTCAGAATACCCCAATTCCATCTCCCACATCTGCATTTACTAAGCTGAGGAAGATGTCTCTGCCTGACATTTTGAACAGTGGTCAGCTGGAAAAGACAGTTTTATCAATCCTTCCTCCTGCACAAATTAATAGAAATAGGTAAGAGCACAGAGGGGACAGTCTCATGGGCAAACTTCACAACAGGATTGCTCTTGAACTGCTCCCATTCATTTCAGTGAGGCTTGCACAAGAGGAAGAAGGTGGATTGTGCCCCCTTTGTTTCCTCCGGTATTTTCAGACCCACTTCCTGCCAGCCAAGTGCCTGTCATATATTTCACACCAATGCCCTGACGATAACAGCATTGTCCTGCGATGGTGACCAGTCGCCGCCCGATTGCTTCTTCAACAACTGCCGTTCGACCCTCCAGATGATTCTTTCAGATTTCATTTCCGTTCGGAGGGCGGCGGAGAGAATTCAGAAGAGAGCTCAGTACCTCACATCGCTTGGCTTGCTTCCTTATTTATAAAACCTGGGGAGCCACTAGAGAACATTTCAGCGGTGCTTAAGGAACTTTCGAACACGGGATTACGGCTTGCGTCCTGGACTCCCAGTGGAGTATAACCAATGCCTGGCTCGAGAAAATGTCACAATTTATCAGGTAATTGCCTCCTGTTAGATGATAATGCATTAGCAGTAGGCTTTCAATAATATCACCTCAGATCATGACATAGCAGCCTTCCTGAATAGTAATAATCTTCGCCTTCAGAATAAGTGGTGGCGTGCAAGCCAGCTGCTGGAATATCTGTCAGGAGCAACAGAGGTGCACTAAAAACAAAGTGTTTGCAGTTGCTGGTTTGGTGTGCGGGAGGGAGGATGGGTGGAAGCGAAGGGGAAGGCGAAACAAAACACAATAGCATTGTGAGATTATTCTGCTAACATCTGCATCCATCCAGCTACTGCATTGTTGTGATTATTATTTTTATTATTATTGCTATTACTATTACTGTACATTTATGAATCACTTCCTATGAAGCATCTCAAAATGACTTCACTGCACAATAAAAGCATGTATAAATCAGCTGCATATATAAAAACAGTTTCAAATCAAATGCAGGTACTTGCAGGGGTAAAAAAAAATCCGCTTAGGTTTGTTGAAAGATAACAGTGTCTTTTTTTCTTTCCTTTCTTTTTTTCTTTTTAAAAAATAAGTACATCTATCTATCGATCTCTGCTGGATCTTGCCCTTCCAACAAGGAGCTCCAGGGGTGTGTGCTTGGGGTTTTTTTTTTGCTTTCACAACAACCCCATGAAGCAGTTGATTTTGGGAGAGAGTATGGGTGCCTCCAGATGGGGGCTTAATTTGCAAATGTATTGCTGCTGAGATACAACAACAGGGTTGTTGTTGTTGTTGGGCTTTTTAAAGCAAATTTTTCCTCAGAAAGGGTAAATCTGGATTAAATCCGGGGTGGGGGTGTGTTGTACAGGCTGTAATTTTGATGTCAACAACTTCAAGTTGGTGCTGCAAAAACACTTGCATGCATGCAGAGTACTGATGCCACAATAAGCAACCACCTGGAAGCACTCTGAGTGTCCATCTAGCGGATGGATCCAGCTGCTCAGAGGCAGAACACGAGGCAAAGATGAATTTATTTTTTAATGAAAACTTTTTTCATTAAAAAAATGGGGAGAAGTTGGTGCCTGAAACTGGGAGAAACTTGGGAGTGGTACTGCTCAAAGGCCTAGGTGCAAGTTGTATGGTTTTGTACCAGCTTGCTGTCAGATACGCTGGTAGGCATGCGAGTTTCCCCTTCTCTGAGAGCTTCTGATAAGATTTAATGAGCCTCTGGAAGTTTTATAGCCCGTTTTATTTACAACAATATACAGGGATGCGGGTGGCACTGTGGGTTAAACCACAGAGCCTAGGGCTTGCCGATCAGAAGGTTGGCGGTTTGAATCCCCACAACAGGGTGAGCTCCCATTGCTCGGTCCCTGCTCCTGCAGTTCGAAAGCACGTCAAAGTGCAAGTAGATAAATAGGTACTGCTCCGGCGGTAAGGTAAATGGCGTTTCCGTGCGCTGCTCTGGTTTGTCAGAAGCGTCTTTGTCATGCTGGCCACATGACCTGGAAGCTGTATGCAGGCTCCCCTCGGCCAATAATGCGAGATGAGCGCCGCAATCCCAGAGTCGGTCACGACTGGACCTAATGGTCAGGGGTCCCTTTACCTTTACAGAGAGCAGTCCCAGGCCACCCTCCATCAGAATAGCACTTGGTCACTCTGAATCCCCTCTCCATCCACAACAAGAAGCACGCAAACATCCAGTTTTCCCTCCCCTGTACTTCTATTGTTCTTTAACCCTTTCAAGCCTCTGAGTTTGGAGGGATGGAATCCCCCCCCCACACCTTCAAATGAAGAGCCTTCCAAATGCTCCGTATCTCCTGGTTGCTTAGCTACTATCTCAAAGCTGTGCAACTCTTCCCCCAACTGTGTGGCCTCTGAATCTACTGCTGGGAATGTTGGATGAAGTGGGGGGGGGGCAAATTCTCCCCTTCTTCCTCTGTCAGAGGCTGCTCTGTCTGTGACTCCATTCCTCCATCTTCAGAGTCAGACCAGTCTCTGGTATGTGACTCTGACCAGCCCCTGACACCTGCATTCTGCCAGTGAATGATGGACATCCTAGGGATACAGTCTTATGGTCTGTTTCAGGTATGGCGAGATGGAGTAGGCCTTTGCAGATGCTAAGAGACTCTGAGGAAGCTAGAAGCAGCCTTCTGGCAAAAATGTCACATAGCCTTTCCATCCTGCCCCCTCAAATCTCAATGACGCTTATTGTTGCCACAGCTTTAAAGGAAAATGTTCTTAATTTTATAAGCCCTATGGCAGGGCTGAGAAACCTGTGGTCCTCCAGATATTGTTGGACTACAACGCCCATGATTCTTGCCTATCACTGCTCTGTTGCATAAGGCCAGCCCTTCCACTGCACAGAAAGAGGCAGCCATGTCACACAGCTGATCTGAGGTGTCTTGACATGTCAGCAAATTGCTAGGTGTTTTATTCATGTATTGTATTTTTTGCTGCCAGAGAATGATGCTTGTGTGGTTTTTCTGCCTCAGGTGCCAAAATAACTTGGCTGGCCTTGGGTATTATGCACCTTGACATGCGTGTGTGTGTGTGTGTGTGTGTGTGTGTGTGTGTGTGTGTGTGTGGAGGGGAACCACACATGTGCCATCTGTTCTGCCTCAGGCAGCAAAATAGCTTGGGCAGCATTTAGAATATGGCTTGGCTTACTTGCATTATTCAAGTCTGTCTTGCTTCTTCATTGGCTGGAAGACCCGGTGATGGCCTCCCGCCCTAGGGCCTCCAAAGGCTTGAAGCTAGCCTTGGATACACTGAGACCATCTGCCCTGAAATCCTCCTTTGCTTCCTTGCAGGTGAGTACCAGGAATGCAAGCAACTAAGTGATGCAGAAGCAGTGTGCCTATTGACTGTCTCTCCGGGGGTGTAGAGAATGAAGCATTGCTCCTGTCCCAGGCAGCCTGAAGCCATTTCTGAATCTACAGGAAAGCTGAAGGATGGGATGCTAAAGCCATTTTGATAGACAGCTGTGTGGTAGCAATTACGGCTCCTTGTTTCCGGCTACACCTGCCCAGAGGAGAAGACATCTTGATAAGGTTAGGATGAGCCAGTCGAGCTATAAGGAGGATGAACTGTTTTGCCAAGATTTTGCTGGTGCCCGTTGCCTTCCTGCTGTGAACATCTGGCTGTCATTTCCTCTTAACAAAGCTTGCTTGTGGCACAGGAGGAGGAGGAGACCGTCTCACCCACTGTGCCTCCTGCCTTCAATATTCAGAGGCTGCAGTGTGTAATATGAGCAGCAAAATGAGGGAAAGTGTCACCCAGTTACTACAAATGCTCTACAGGTGAGGATACAGCAAATGAGGGCATTCAGATAGTGGCAGCTCCAGGACATGTGTGTGTTTAGGGGACAGAAAAAGAAATCTCAGTGAGCACTTTTGACTTGGAAAATGTGTGGGGTGCAAAACTGGGATTTTACTCACCATGTTGACCACTACCTGCAGATTGAAAAGGGCAGGATTGCTGGGTCAGGGGTGCTGTGCCTTGGAGTCTAAGAAAGTGAAACTTGTTTGAAGCTGTCTATGAACATGCTTTTAACTTAAAGAAATGAAATAATGGAATTGCATATTCTCCAACATTGATGAAAATAGGGACGTCCTATTCCATTGATAGATCCAGCTCTGAGGGCCTTCTGGGGGTTCCCTTCCTGCGAGAAGTGAGGTTACAGGGAACCAGGCAGAGGGCCTTCTCAGTAGTGGCACCCGCCCTGTGGAATGCCCTCCCATGCGGTGGCCAAGGAAATAAACAACTACCTGACTTTTTTTAGAAGACACCTGAAGGCAGCCTTGTTTAGGGAAGTTTTTAATGTTTGATGTTTTATTGTATTTTTAATATTTTGGTGGAAGCCGCCCTGGGAAACAAACAAACAAACAAACAAACAAACAAACAAACAAACAAACCCCACCCATCTGACTGGGTTGCTCCAGCCATTCTGGGCAGCTTCCAACTTCTATAAAAACACAATAAATTATTAAACATTAAAAAAAACAACTTCCCAATACAAGGCTGCCTTCAGATGTCTTCTAAAGTTTGTACAGTTACATATCTCATTGACATAGGAGTCGCGTAAGTTCACAACCTCCAACATTTCTCTGTTGAAAATGGGGACGTCCTCCGGAAAAGCAGGACAATCTAGGATCAAATCAGAAACTGGTATGGCTTCTGTAAATCCAGGACTCTTCATAGAAAAGTAGGGGCACTTGGAGGGTCATGGAATTATTCAGAGGTTTTAGAAATTGTTGTGTAGTGGGTATTCAGTGATTTCAGCCCAGTGCAGATAAGAAGCTGGAGGCAAGGATCTGGTACAACATCTCTTTGCTTCAAGAACAGGTAAGAGCCAGAACACAGGAATGGGGAAAACTGGGGCTTTTATAATAACAGAGGACTAGCAGGGAAAAGATACATTTTGGCAGGAACCAATGGCACGGATTCCCTCCCGCAGAAACTAATCCGGCAGAGGATCCAAATCCTGCACCCTGAACCAGCAAATGACAGAAGTTCCAGCTGGAACTTGTACATTCAAATAAATTCTGTAATACAATACAATAAACTCTATATTACAATACATACTTGGCTGTGCTATTACTTTAATACACAACAGAAATGACTGCCCTTACTTGGTAACTAGTTTTGCTGGAAAGCTGTTTTGAAAAAGCACCATTCCTACCTGTACAGCTGACACCTAGAATCATAGAATCATAGAGTTGGAAGAGACCACAAGGGCCATCCAGTCCAACCCCCTGCCAAGCAGGAAACACCATCAAAGCATTATTGACATATGCCTGTCAAGCCTCTGCTTAAAGACCTCCAAAGAAGGAGACTCCACCACACTCCTTGGTAGCAAATTCCACTGCCAAACAGCTCTTACTGTCAGGAAGTTCTTCCTAATGTTTAGGTGGAATCTTCTTTCTTGAAGTTTGAATCCATTGCTCCGTGTCCGCTTCTCTGGAGCAGCAGAAAACAACCTTTCACCCTCTTCTATATGACATCCTTTCATATATTTGAACATGGCTATCATATCACCCCTCAACCTTCTCTTCTCCAGGCTAAACATACCCAGCTCCCTAGGCCGTTCCTCATAAGGCATTGTTTCCCGGCCTTTGACCATTTTGGTTGCCCTCTTCTGGACACGTTCCAGCTTGTCAGTATCCTTCTTGAACTGTGGTGCCCAGAACTGGACACAGTACTCCAGGTGAGGTCTGAAGTACTGTCTGAAGTACCTCCCACTGCTGAAGCTGTCCCTTCTCTCCACATCCCTGTTGTCTCTTGGTTGGTCATTTGGAGAACAGCCCAGTCCATCACCTTTCAAGGGGTTGGATTTGGAGCCTCTATTTGCAGATCACTACTCTCCACCATGAGGTGAAGACACCAAATCCCCACCCCACCTTCTCCAAGTTACGGGGCACAGTTCCAAAGGCCAGACAAATTATTTTGGCAGCGGAGGTGGAAAAATCCCACAAGCACCTCTTGCTGGCAATAAAAAGACCATCACGGTTTAGGAAATAGCAACTGGCTGCCACCTCAGGACATCCAAAATCAGTTGCCCGAGGAAGCTGTCTCACTCTGTTTAATGATAGGATTGGCCCCATGCACAGCTGGGGTGGCATATGTGTCTCGGGTTGGAACGAATCGAGTTGACACACACAGTTGACAGTGTACCAGGTTGCATTCTGTTTTATCTGTTCTGCTTCTTTGCCACACTCGCCCCCTCCCTCCCAAAAAAAAATCCAGGGGAGGGGAAGGCTCAAGGTAGCTTGCAACCACCTTTTCCAACTTGATCCCCTCCAGATGTTTTGCAGTGGGGACAGCTGACAAACTGCCCCTCCTAAGGAACAGACTCCCTACAACGGTACTTAACCTGGGCAATTTTGTTCTGAAGGAAAGATTAGCTGTGAAGGCCGATTCAGAATGTGCTCCATATCTGCATTTATCAGAGACCTGCTAAAAAAACTCCCCTGAGTGATATTTGCTCCCGAAAGTGCTAAAACAGCTTCTTAGGGGCCAAATACATACTCTCCAGCATTCCTCTGATGAAAATAGGACATCCTATTCCAGGCATCCCCAAACTGCGGCCCTCCAGATGTTTTGGCCTACAACTCCCATGATCCCTAGCTAACAAGACCAGTGGTTGGGGAAGATGGGAATTGTAGTCCAAAACATCTGGGGGGCCGAAGTTTGGGGAAGCCTGTCCTATTCAATAATAGCTGGACCATAAAGAAGACTCCCTGGAAGAGACCCTGATGTTGGGAAAGATGGAGGGCACTAGGAGAAGGGGACGACAGAGGACGAGATGGTTGGACAGTGTTCTCGAAGCTACGAACATGAGTTTGACCAAACTGCGGGAGGCAGTGCAAGACAGGAGTGCCTGGCGTGCTATGGTCCATGGGGTCACAAAGAGTCGGACACGACTAAACGACTAAACAACAACAACATTCAATAATAACAATAACAACAATAATAATATTTATAACTTATAGTTATTTATCCCCTTGACTTGGGGGCAGCATAACTCCATAACCTCCAAATTGGGACATCCTAAGGAAAAGCAGGACATTCCAGGATCAAATAAGAAACCAGGGCGGCTTCTGTGATTCCAGGACAGTCCTTGGAAAAAGGGACACTTGGAGGATCTGCAAATAGCAGCTGAGGGTGGGGATGCAATTTCTGCAGAAAACTGGGATGCAGAAGCAGGTTCTGGACTGGAGCCCTGTGGCTACTTTCCCTTCAAAATAAAGGCTGGCCAATTTCCACGCACTTTTTCTTTCTTTTTTAAAGTGGGTTTATCAGAATGTGTACTTTGTCTCTATGCTATGAAGTCAAAAAGGGAGAAAACTTTAATACCGTAAAGCTGCAGTTTCCAAACGTGTAGCATGTCTGGCCTATGTGAACATTTCTGCCTCTGGACCACCAAGGGTTAACAGACTAATCCTGTCTTTAAAATGCTAATACCTAACAATGGTCTGTGGATAAGTTAATTAGTGGAGCCAGCTTGTGTTTAATTATTTCACTTGACCTGGTGCAGCTTTATACAATAATCCCTTTAGAGAGGCGGATGGGGCTATTGGGCAAAAAAAAATATGTGATTTAACCAAAAGAAAACTTTAAATCGTTTTTTGAGCCGAGCAGGTGCTTTTCTCTAACTTGAAATTGGAAGGGTACACTATTTTTCCACCGCAATGCAAGCTCATGTGGGAGAAGGAGGGGGGGGGGAGAAAAAGTAGATTTAAACTGCTAAGATTATGCTAAAACCCGGTGAGCCTTCCAGTCGAATACTTAACATTTCCCCCCCTTATTCAGCTGGGATTTTATTTATTGAATAATGTAAAAAGCAACCAGCTGTAGACAAGGTGGAGGGATTTGTGTGTATGTGTGTGTGAGAGAGAACAATTTGAATCCAAGTGCAGCATCCAGGGCTGGATGTGAAGTTACTCAAATGCACATGGAAATCAAGTGGTCTGCGAAAGTGGAGATGCGTCCTGCCAGGTGGGTCGAATCTGCTAGCTTAACTTCCTGGCAGGCAGCGCCTTGTTCCTCACTGGGAGGGAGGGTGTCCTGGCTCCCAGCTGTTGAAGAACAAGGACTCTTTCCGAGGTCTTTAATGTTTAGGGTGATGCTGGTTAAAGACACAGCAGGCAGTTAATCCAGAAAGAACAGTTATACAAAGGCATGGAAGGTGTCTAGCTAAAATGCTAATCTGACACCAGCATACCCCATGCCAGTGTTGGGCAACCTTTTGAGCTTGGTTTGTCAAAATTTGCCAAAAAACCGAGCATAACTCAGGTGGTGTGTCACTTCGAGAAAAAACACCATAATTTTGTGATATTTATAGTTTAAATAACAAAAATGTATAATTGTAATATATAACTATATTTAATGAACCAAAAACTAATTATTTTACCAAACCAAAAACCCCTTATCTATCACAAAGTGCCCAGAGTTGTTGAGCTTTTTTGGGGGGAGCTGCTGACCAAAGTTTTGGAGGTTTGTTTTGGGTGTGTGTGTGCAAAAGTGAGGGCTCTGCGTGTCACGTCTGACATGCGTGTCATAGGTTCGCCATCACTGCCCCATGCTATTCTTTACAAAGGAATGGGGCAGGCTCTGTTTAGTGCAGCAAGTGGTTCTGCTCCTAAAGAGAGCAGCCTAGCACTCTGCCTTGAAGGCAAGATCTGGTCCATCAGTTCATGCCTTCTTTGGTGGATTTGGCACCTAGGTGGTGTGTGTGTGTGTGTGTGTGTGTGTGTGCGCGCGCGCATGCCTCTGCCCCCTCTGGAGAGCCTGCAGGGGCAGCATCAGGGGCAGCAACCTGCTCCCCACATTGGTGAGGCAGATTGTGTGATTTCATGTGACGTGTCCTGCCCAGTGGGACATTCCATAGGGAGGCGGAAACAGAACGTGGCACTGGGCTCCACCACTCGGCCTCCTCCCCACCATAGCTGCCAAGTCTCCCGTTTTCCCTGGGAAATCCCCATCCAAATCCCCATCCTATATATATATATATATATATATATATATATATATATATATATATATAGTTTTGACCCTTCCACATGAGAATGTAGGAAAAGCTTGCTGGATCAGACCAATGGCCCATCTACTCCAGCATCCTGTTCTCATAGTGGCCAACCAGCAGAGCCAGATGAAGACCTTTGGAGGCCTTGAGCAATGAAAATATTATGGTGGCCCCATACAGAATTCAAAATGAAGGCAATACTAAGCTGTAATGTACAATTAAAATCCAACCGGATGAGCATTTCACTCTGCCTTAACATGGCAACACAAATGCAAGGGACTGGAAACCCTCCAGGCATCTCTATCTAGCCACTGTGGGTTTTTCCTAGGTCTCATCATCTCCCTAGCCGCACTCATCACTTCACATCCCCCTTGAGAGGTCTTCCATGGCTGGAATGCATCACTGAACTCTGATAAAATAAAAATAAAAAAAATCCTTCAGTAGCACCTTAAAAACCAACTAAGTTTTTATTTTGGTATGAGCTTTCGTGTGCATGCACACTTCTTCAGATACCTGAAGAAGTTACTCTGATAATTCTTCTTCCTTGCTTGGATGGAAGATAGAGATGTGCGGATGCGTTCAGAAATGGTCTACCTTACAAAGGCAGAGTTCACATCAATTGCTCCACCCACATTTACCGCTTTCCATGCCCACTGTTGGCATGCTGCATCCAGAAGGGAATGTGGCCTTTTGGGTTGCAAAAGGTTCTCCACCCCAACATATATTAACGTCTGTGATGGAGGTGAGGTGCATGCTTTTAATGCTCACCATGAAGCACGTTGAGCAGGAGAAGTTGGGTAGAACTATTTCAAGCCAACAAATAAATGTATCTGCTTATATTTCTAGAAATCCTGAGGAAAGAGCTAAACCTTGAAGAGTGTTGCTAGCAACTCACAGTCGCTAAATATTAATACGGCATCCCCCATTCTTCCCAAGGCAAAAACAGGGACTGTGATTCATCAGGCATAGTGAGCAAAAAAATAGAGGCTGTGTCTGCATTCATACATCAGTTGATTCCATTTTCCTGGACTTTCCATAACTGTTAATTTCTGCATTCTATCTGAGCTTCCACACAACTTAAAAGCCAGTTCCAGAAATACAGTGGAATACAGTGCAAGTTTAGTGCTCATTTCCATGTTATTTGCAAAGGGATTTCCTCCCCCAGAAGCAAAGAACATGGAAATGAGCACTAAACTTGGGCTATACTCTGCTATTTTACCGGAAGTGGCTTTTATGTTGTGCAAAAGCTCAAATTTAATGTGGAAATTAACAGTTAAGAAAACACTGGGAAAACAGAATGAGCTTCTGCGTGAATGCTGCCTGCGTCTGGTACACAGGAACAACTCTTGCCACATACCTATGGATGGGAAACCATGCTATGGACTTGACTCTGATCCATCAGAAGTGTGGTGGATGCCATTCTGCAAGACTAAATAGTGTGTGTGTGTGTGTGTGTGTGTGTGTGTGTGTGTGTGTGTGTGTGTGTTAAAGCTGCTTCTGTCTCCTCCCTCCACAAACCCCTCATGTCCTTGCATTACGACAATTAATTCACCAGAAGGTAGAGAAAACATTTCTAAGAGTATTAGCTTGGGTTACACAAAGAAACTCCTTTTGCTAATGAGTGACATTATACACGACACTAATGTGCTATTAAAGGTCATGGTTGCACATAATGACAAAATCAAAACGGAGCGAGGTGAGATTATTTTATACACTTCTCGTACTAACACCAGCTCCCAGCCAACAGTTTAAATCTATGGCTGGCTAAATTCGGTTTAGCGCTAATCAGCTGTTTCCTTTGACAGGAAATTCTGCTGCAGAAATAGGGACAATTTCCTAGTAGAATAATTTCAACCATTTGATTATTTTAGTAATGATACCCAAGCTTATTAACATATAAAACCTTTGTATTTATATTTTTATTGCACAGGCCCTCAGAGTGAAGAGCTAGCAGCAATAATGCCATAGAAATGAATGCCGCTCATAGAGGTTTGCAGTTCATTACATGCGATGAATGTTCAGCTTCACAAATCTCCTGGAAGGGGGCAGGGCAAATAGGCAGCAAAAAACCCATGTAGAACAACTGGCGAAAATGAGAGGAAAGGGTCAATTCATATCTCCTCTTGGATCAGGACCTATTTTTGTGGGGAGATGGAACACAAACAAGCTCTTGTGGTGTCTGAATTGCTCCTTTCTCCCCTGGAACGTGTGAAATGACTCCTGATCTTCCTTCCCTTACTTCATGGGGCAATCATGGAAGAGCAGAACATCTTTGCCCCTTCTCTATTGCTTCTTCATGATTTCTCTCCCTCTTCCCTCCCACAACCCCACAACCAAGGATGGAAATAATAAAACCCGAAATAAAAATAAACGCAAGGCCGCCTTGCAACAAAGGTGTCATTTTCCTTATAGCCATTTGTTCTCATTTGACAAGAGAAAACCTGCGCACTGTGGGAAGTCACAGATATGTAACTTGGTTGCACATCAAGGTCTTTCTGAAGAAATTATGCAGCAGATGGTACAACAACACGCCTGCTCGAAGATGGGGGTAAATCTTTAGACGGGCAAAAAACCGGAAGGAGAGGAAACTGATGGGAAAACGGCAACAGCCCAAAATAACCACCAGCAAAATAGATGAACATAAGAAGAGGCCTGCTGGATCAGGCCAATGGTCCATTTAGTCCAATATATGGTTCTCACAATGGCCAACCAGATGCCTTTGGGAAACTCGCAAGCAGGATCCAAGCAGAAGAGCACTCTCACCTGATACTCCCAAATCAGCATTTCATCCTTCTCTTCTCAGTTTAAAGAAGGCATAAAATGGGCATGGAAGGAATTCACTTGTTGCAGAGGGAATCTCTAGTCATAGCTGCCAAGTTTTCCCTTTTCTCGCGAGGAAGCCTATTCAGCATAAGGGAAAATCCCTTTAAAAAAGGGATAACTTGGCAGCTATGTCTCTAGTAGAGATCAACTGCAAAGCCAGGGTCAAGGGATGGTGAGCAAAATGCCTATTTGGAATGAGACCTTATGTACTTAGAGGATTACCTGCTCCCTTTCTCCAGGGTTGGGGAACCTGATCTCCTCTAAATGTTGTTGGTCTACAGCTCCTATCATCCCTGATGGCTGGAGCTGGTACAAGTTGGAGTCCAACAAGATATGGAGGGTCACAAGATCTCCATCACTTTACAGTTTGAGCATCCTCCAGCTGCCTCCATTGTCTAAAGTGAGATAGGTGGTGACTAGGGAGAGGGCTCTTTTTAGATATGGCACACAACCTATAGGATGTCATTGCCATGGAGTCTTGCCTGGCACTCTCATTTATGTCCTTTTGGCTCCAAGTGGGGTCCTATTTATTCTTCCAGGCTTTTAATCTGCAGTGGGAACTGTTTTGATGCTTTGTGGTCTTTATGATGCTATTTATTCTGGCTGTGCCACATTCACTATTTGGAGGTGGGATTCACCCACATACTGTCAAATTCTGGTCGCACAAGTTGATTTGTACAATAAACCTGTTTCCGCTGAAGACTGGAGTGTTTGCAATGTAGAAAGCTATGGGAAAGTGTACACGAAAGTGTAGCATAAGACTTGCTATGATGCTATGTCCTCTAACTCCTCACGGAATATCAATCCTGGCTTGCTTTCAGATTTTTAAATATTATCCATTATCATTTATTTTATTTTATTAAATTTAATCCCCACCTTCCTCCTAAATTAGCCTATATTATTGTTAGGATTTGTAAGTTGCCCTGGAAATGCTCTCCACCAGGGGTCAGCAAACTTTTTCAGCAGGGGGCCAGTCCACTGTCCCTCAGACCTTGTGGGGGGCTGGACTATATTTTGAAAAAAAGATATGAACAAATTCCTATGCCCCAAAAATAATCCAGAGATGCATTTTAAATAGAAGGACACATTCTACTCATGTAAAAACATGCTGATTCCCGGACCATCCGCGGGCCGGATTTAGAAGACGATTGGGCCGCATCCGGCCCCCGGGCCTTAGTTTGGAGACCCCTGCTTTCCACTGAACAGCACAAGGAAGATTATACCCAAACAGTCTTGCTGGAACATTAGGGTTTCATTAAGAAGAAAAGCTAAAATGAGTGAGCATGTCCAAACCCCTACAATGAAATAGATCATCTGATTTTGTACAAAACTTTGATCTAGCATTATTGGTTTCTTCCACCAGTGTATGTGGGAAAAGGAAATATGATGAAGTAATATTCAGTTTCCCACCCCCACCACATTCATAACTAAACAAGCTACTAACTCTTCTTCCAGAAAGCTCTCCCTTTTATCTTTCACTTGATGGAGAAACCCAATCTCAGAGTGCTGCAGTTTCTGAGAGGCAAGCAGCAGTAATCACAGAGCTGGGGGTTCATGCATTTTTTAAAAGCGCTATGCGCGACCCTGCTCCAGTAATTTTTGGAAGAATTTTACTAGGGAAATTCCATATGAAGAGATTCACAAGCCTCTGACTCTTCGGTTTTTAAGAGGAGATGAATGTGCTAGTAAAGACTATGTGTTTAAAGAAGATTGGGGGAAAGTGAGTGCCATTCCTGCTACAAGCGACACAGAGCTGAAATACTTATTATCTCAAATAAGTCCTGGTGGCATTTGAGAAGTCTCAACATTTACTGCCATGCCAGCAATACGTATGGAAATGCGGTTGCTTTCTCTGCTTTCCCCTCCCTCTGTGTCCTCCCTCCCTCCACTTTTTATGTGCTCAAAGTCCTCTTTTATAAAATATTTAGTTCAAGCTCTCCAGAGGGCTGGATCGCCTTTGCTGTAGACCGGATGAAGCTTCACAAGGCTGCAGAGAAATACAGTATACCCAGCCGCAATAGAGATCAGTGCAGTTGTATCCAAAAATGCTGGGAGATACTATCAATATCTCAGTTGTTGGTAGGAACTATGGATGGGGCAGAAATTCAATTCAGTTCGCATTTAAAGACAACATTTAAACTTTCTGAAACAAGTAAAAAACTGAAACGCAGCCATCCTTTGAAATTCACACGTCTCCAAATTTCCAGATGCAATTCTGCAGCCAAATGATGTGTAGAAAAATGCATATATCAGTGAGAACGACACACAAAATACATTAGGAACAATTGCTTTGCAACAAAATGTGTATATTAGGAGAAATTTGCACTTATGAATTGCACTGATGAATTTCCAGGAGTACTTATTTTATTTTAAAAAAATCTCAAACCAATGTGAAGAACTGAATTGAAGATTGAAAAAATGAGAACCTGAGAGAAACCAAAACTGACCGATTGGCCCATCCCTAGCTAGGAACACAGGAAGATGACTTAACATTGAATCTAATGGATAGTTCAGTTGGTTAGAATGTGGTGCTGATTACGCCAAGGCTGAAGGTTTGATCCCCATATGGGACAGCTGCATATTGCTGCACTGCAGGGGGTTGGACTAGAAGATCCTCAGGGTCCCTTCCAACTCTACAATTCTATGATTCTGTATGACCATAGACTCATCTAGGTCAGTATTGCCCACATTCACTGGCAACAGGTCTATAGGCTTTCAGATAGGGGGAATCCACAGCCCTACCTGGTAATTCCAGGGGTTGAATGTGGGACCTTGTGCATGTAAAGCATGTTCTCTACCACTGGGCTTTCCACCAATCTCCAACCTTTGACCTTGGGTGATGACTGTGGTCCTCTTCAGTGCCACCAAAGACACTCAGACTCTCCGATACAATTATAGCGGTGGCACAAGAAACTCATCAGGTGTTTCCCCAATCATTTAATAAGGGGGTAGTCATTCAGTTAATAGTAATGTGGTGATAGTTTGGCATAAGGAGAACTTGAAAGATGGTCTATCTCAACATGCAAGGCATGTGTTGTGCTGTGTTGGGAGCCCTAGACCAAGTCAGACAATTGGTCCATGATCTGAACTGACTGGCAGATGCTCTCCAAGCGTTTCAATCAAGGATCTCTGCCAGCTCTAGTTGGAGATGGAGGGAGGTGAGCCTGGGACCATCTGCATGTGGAGCAGGTGCTCTACCACACCACCAAAGCATAGATGACCATGAGATGTCCATCGTTCTTCATCTGCTCTCTGTGCTGCAAGTCCTGTGCCATATCCTCAGCTCACAGCCTTCCTCCTGTCATGAAGTAATCTGAAATATTTCCTTACTTCATAAGCTGCAGGATAGCATGACAAAGAAGACCAAGGATATCATCTGTTTCAGGGAGTCAGCTGAGAAGCTTCTCTTCCCTGCAGTTGTTTCATGGCTCAGGTGCACCAATTTAACATGTGTCGTTCCTGGAAGTCACATAATCCCTCCAAAGAAAGCCCATGCAGATCCCTTTGTTTGTCAGTATCAGTGGCGTGAAGAATAATCTTGCTGCCTTTACAACCCTAGGTGGGATGACACCATCTGTGGTTTAATCTGCACAGGTTCTTTTTAAGATAACTTTTTCTTTTCTTGGTTGTGAAGCATTGAAACAGGAGGACATTATGGTGCTATAATGTCAAGGCTGTGTACACAAGCATGTACATTTGAAGTATGTTATGTTTGAAGCACAAGACTTTCCCCAAAGAATCCTGGGAACAGTAGTTTACACCCCACAGAATTAGTGTTGGGGCATGTGCAGAGTGCCCATTCGACATGCCAGCAGAATGTGCCAATGGAACAGAAAAACACGAGACAGTTTGGGTAGGGTCAGGTCCTTTACTTACAGTATAAGGCAGTTCCACGGCTTATAGGGTACATACAGTTGTAATATATGGTCCTTCCAGCAGCATACAGATTCCCACGGGAATCTGGTTAGTCACTGTGAGAACAGGATGCCATTGGACTGATCTAGCAGCCTTTGCTTATGTTAGTGTGATCAGAAACCCTGCCTTTATACACAGGGTGTATCTCCACACGAGAGGGAGGTAGTTTAGTTTCACTCCAAAGAAAAGGCTCCCTATTTTAAACAACTATTTAAATGAATAGCTTGAATTTCAAAGGATGGAAGTCAGGGTGGAGCCGTCCACTACAATGCCATTGTATGTATGTATGTGTATATATATATATATATATATATATATATATATATATATATATATATTAATTGAAGTCCATGGGCTTGGCAAGAAGGAAAGCTGTTGGAAATGTTGCATGTGGAGCTCTGAAATGTGTTTTGTTTGTTTGTTAAAGCACAGCAGTGGAGGGTCTTTTTTTTTTTTTTAAGAATACTGTGGATACAACCCAATTGCCAGGGAGAAAAGGGGCCGATATGAAGCTGTAAACTTAAACAATAACAACAACAAGAATAAAAACCACTTGGCCACCTCTTGATTAATTTTAAGTCAGAAAGAGACAAACTTCAGCTCCCCCCACCCACAAGAGATTATGGAAGAAATTGAATCATTTTTTACATCACATACGAAAAGGCCCTTAGACCCCCTCGTTTACAATTTGGCAAACTTAATTCCCTCTGAAGAGCTCCTGTGCCTGTAGATTTTATCTGATTTGGCCCAAAAGATGCTTTGTTTTGTTTTTTAAAATAGATTTCCCTCATTTTATACAAAGCAACTTGGAACCCCAAACAAAGATTGAAGTGGAGAAAGCACAATGTGTGACTCAGAAGCAGACGGGAATGTTTTAAAAATGCACAGAAACAGATATGGTGCAAATCTCAGGGCATATGCACACTCCTAGTATATTTCTCCATGCCTTCTGCAACAGCTCTAAAAATTCCCTTGCACCAAAATGTCTAATAACACTCCTCTGTCCCTCTTTCTCCTGGCTGTGCATTTTTCTTGCTATAATCCATATATTGCTCACCAGTGCCTGACATTTCCTCCGTAATCTTGAAACATTCCCTAACAAACTACTCTCTTCTCTTTTGCCCTTTACATGTTTCAGCAGCAACATTTGCTTTCAACCTCTTAATTTTTTTTTACACTCACATGTTTATTTCAATGCACCTTTGAATCTCCCATTGATGAAATATCATCTGAACATCCTGAACTACAATCTACCTACTTGCCTAACAATCCCTCCACTAGCTCAATGGAAATGACAACCTTTTGTCCCGCTTTGGCATTTTACGCTGTCATGAGAGCATGGAGCTTAAAGCAGGCTGCTGCGAAACCAACTCCCTTTAATATATTTTTAAAGAACTATAGTCCAATTATCACTATCTTCTTTGGGGATCCATTCAATTAAGTGCAGTCATAATGAGTGAATGGACACATAGCTCTGTCACCATATCTATAGCCTCATTAATGGGAGCCAGGTAATATAGCTTTAAATCCATCAGTAATTCATATGATGCTTCCCTCCTTCACAGTTTGGGTGGCTTTTTCTATCTTTACTGATTGAAGGCAGAGGTAATATTTCAAGGGTTAAAGTGTGTATTTTTTTCAACCATGGTATGGGCCTGGCTTTATTCAGTTTTGCAAACGGCATGGCAGTATTTGAAACTGAATGCTGGTTCAGCCATGAGCCCCTAGCCCCCGCCCTGCTATTAATAGGCAGACCGTTTATAGTAAAGGATGCTCTAGTGATGTTTCATCAAGGGGAGGTAATTGCTGAAAGATGGGGATCTCTCCATGAGTTTGAATGGGATACCCATCGGGCTTAAAGGGGACCATTTGGATTCCTTCCAGTTGGGATTCAGGCCTCATGATGGGACTGAAACTGCCTTGGTCGCACTGGTCGATGATCTCCGGCGGGCTAGGGACAAAGGTGAGAGCTGTTTCCTAGTTCTGCTGGATCTCTCAGTGGCTTTTGACACCATCGACCATAACATACTTCTGGACCGTCTAGAGGGGTTGGGAGCTGGGGGCACTGTCATACAGTGGTTCCGCTCCTTCCTCCTGGGCCTTGTTCAGAAAGCGGTGGAGGGGGATGAGTGTTCAGACCCCTGGGCTCTCACTTGTGGGGTGCCTCAGGGTTCTGTCCTCTCCCCCATGCTTTTTAACATCTACATGCAGCTGCTGGGAGAGATCATCAGGGGGTTTGGGCTGGGTGTTCATCAGTACCAGTGAGGGTGGTGAAGGTCCTGTGTGAGTGCCGCCATCGATCCTCCAGCCGCCTCCAGGTTGAATTATTATTATTATTATTATTATTATTATTATTATTATTATTATTATTATATAAAGAAGGTGGCATTTCTCCATCTGAAGGAAGGGAGAATGGGTTCGTGTTTCCATTTGTGAAAGAGAGATAGGAGGTAATGAGAGGCAGAGAGTTTTAAAAAAAGGCAAGGAGGTTGGAAGAGAGAAAGCTTCTAGCTAGAGTTAGCTAGTACTGGTGGTGTACTGATCTCTGAGGCTCTACCATGTAAGCATGTCTATTGATCAATGGTTGAACTTTTGCTCGCAGAAGGTCTCAGATTCAATTCCTGGAATCTCCAGTTAGAGCAGGTAATGTAGACCACTATATTAGGCTGTGCCATCATTCATTTCTTATTTACACATAAAAATTCTATCTCCAGCCAGTAGCAAAAGCAGAATAAAGAAAAGATAATGCCCAACCCACAGATATCACTTCAAATTAGTACGCTAACAATGCCCAATGTGTTCAACAAATTACATCAGCACAAAGATAATATAGAACGAGGTCTTCTTCAACCATCTGGGGCCTGATGGATCTCACACAGCAAGGCATTCCAGAAGGTGGATGCCACAACAGTAAATGTCCTGCCCCAAGTTGACACCAGCTTTGCCCCCTGAGGCCCAGGCAACCAGAGAAGGGTCCCAGGTGATGATTGAACCATGTCGGGGAGACCATACGTGGTGGTGAAATGTTCCTGTGTACATATAGGTGCCTGTGTACATATAGGTGCCTGTTTCCTCTCTTGTGCAAAGGAAACAGCCATGCTGTCCACTGGGAGCTCTCACTTCTTGGGGAAATGGAGAGAATGTAACAGATTCTACGGCTTCTCACTTACAATTAATCAATCTGTCCAAAGCCATTGCCCAGAATAATGTTCTGCTGAGAAATGGGAAGGCAAATGTTGTTCCTGAGCCTTGCTAAACGAAGAGCAACACCTTGAGCTTTTCTCTGGCTGCTCTTTCAAGTAGTGACAGTAAGCCTCCTACTGCCATAGGAAGCTGCCTTGTACTTGGTCAGGTCAAATCATTGGTCTATCTGGCTCAGCTCTGTCTGGCAGCAGCTCTCCAGCAGTTCAGGCAGGGGTCCCTTCCTTCCCTAACTTGGAGATGCCCAGGATTGAACCAGGGACCTTCTGTTTGCAAAGCTCTTCCATGGAGCTACGGCCTTCTTTGTTAAATTGCCCTGCCTGGGGATGAAGCCAATGGAAGCAATTTTCTCAGGCTCTGTTCAGTTGCTAACTCTCACAGCCTCTTTAGCATTCTCCACCTACCCAACTGACTTACCCAACACAAGCCGATTCTGCTGCCTAAGGGTCAATTGTAGCTGACAAGTCTGCTTCAGGCAAGCCAGAGAGCTCCATGCCAGCTCCACCTGGCACCCCTCCTGTTTTCTCTTCCCAAATCTTTTTGACGGCCCATCAGGTCCCCCACTGCTGGCTGCTGACTGGCTGTCAATGTTTCCCTCAAGTTCTCTGAATTCACCAGTGGCCACCTTCCTCCTGCTCAAAGGCAGCGTTCAAGGATTTCCGCTCTGAGGCTTTGCAGGGATGTGTCAAAGCAGCCCGGAATCCTTAAAGCCTTTATGCAGCCTCCGAGCAGAAAAAGGCAGCCTGAGGTGTTTGAAAGAAGCAGACAGAAACACTGATGCGGGGAGGGCGGGAGCGGAGAAAGAAAGAGCAGGGAGGCTGGAAGGAAGAGCAAGAGTTTGGGCAGCTGCCTCTCCTTGGGAACCTGTAGGCTTTGAGGCAGCTTGCAAGGATGGAAAGAAAAGGGGGGGGTGCATTACGACTGGCATCTCCCTGCACATTAGATTTTGGCACTTTAGATCCATGGCTTTCAAAGAAGGAGGCAGGACTCTGAAAGTTACTGCAGTCAGTGCCAGAAGAGGCAGAGTCTCCTCCTGATCTCTCTGACCCTTCACTTTCAAGCAGGAAAAGCATGTTTGGCACAATCAGTACATGTCTGGAAGCTATAGCTCTATGCTACAAAGAGGGGGGTGGTGGTTCGTGACCATCATCAACATCATTTTTTTTGTCATCTTCACTATTTTTAAAACTTGCTAGTCACTAGCTGTGACTCACAACCCCTTTAAAAACATAAGCACAACCAAAAAGTATATTACTCTGTGAACCACCCTTATTCTGTGAACCGCCCTGAGATCTTTTTGATTAAGGGCAGGATATAAATTATAAGAAAATAATAACACTATATAAACCTATTTATGCAAAAACACGTGCGATTCATATAAAAGAACACAAAGCAACCCTGCTTCCCTCAAGTAACAACATCATAAAGGTTTGGCAGCACATTTATAGCAAACGACAGCATCATAGTCGATCAAAAGCCTGGAGGAAAGGTACATTTTTACTTGGCACAGAAAAGATGTCAGGGAAGGTGCCTGGCAGAACTCACTGGGGAGAACACCCCACCAATCTGGAGCTGCAACTGAAAAGGCCCTTGAATCTGTCGCCAGCCTCTGAACTTCCCTCAAAGGAGGGACCTGGAGAAATACTTTAGATGGAGATCTATTGGTCCATGTGTATGATGGAGATGCAGCACAGGGAGGATGTGTTTAACCCATCCCCTACCAGTCATTTCCTCTCTGCAGCATCACACCCATATCTTCTTTGCCCACACAATATTCCTCGCCACAATATTTAGTTCTACCTTTGGTGTGTGATTCAGATAAATTACCCTAACTTAAATAAACTTAAGTCAGTGTAAGAGGTGCCTGGGCTTGTTGGAGCTGCTACTTGGGTACCAAGGCAAGCGTCGGAGGTGTTGCACTGGAATGGAGGCAAAGCCCCCCCCCCCCCCCCCCGGGATGAGAAGCCATCATGCATGCTCATTCTGCTTCCCATTGAACTCTTACCTCTCTGTCAAGCCCAGCAGCCACCGTGACGATGTCTCCAGTCTCGCTGTTAATGGTGAACATGTTCTGTGATGGGCTCTGTGGGGTTTGCGTCACGATCCGGTACCTCACCATCCCATTGGCTGTAGTGACGTCGTCCGCATCGTTGGCCGTCACTGTCATCACGTAGGTTCCTTCACACAAGGTGGAAATGACAACAGAATCAATCATCATCTGAAATGGAGTATGCCTCTGTGTGTTGATGAAAGGGTTTAACTGGAAGATTCCGCTGAAGCTAAAGAAGATCAGGAAGAGCTCTCAAAGCACCTAGATTGGTTGATTAACTGTTATTAACTATTGGTTAACTGTTGTTCTCTGCTAGCCAACACGTGAATGTTTAACCTCAAATCACATGGGAGGCTACTGAATTGCAAATTGCCACCGTGGTCTTTGAAGCACAATATACATCAGGGGGCTTAGTTTGGTCAGAATTAAGTATACACTTCCGGAGTTAACACTAAATACATTACTTCTGGTAAATGAGCCACTGTAGTTGCTAGAGGGCTATAAAAATTTGTGTCCTGGGATTTACCAAAAAAGAGAAGAGGACACACGGAAAAAACTTCTGCAATTGTTATTATGAAAGCAATCCCCTTCCAGGGAGCCATGAAAAAGCAAGCAAACTCCTCCCTCTTGAAAACATTGACATAAGAAGAGACATGCTGGATTAGGCCAATGGTCCACCTAGCCAATCATCCTGTTCTCACAGTGGCCAACAAGATGCCTGTTGGAAAGTGGGCTGGCGCTTTTGGCAGCGCTTGGAAACGTGGCTCACTAGTGGAGTGTCCATTTAACCTTTTGCAACCACCACCACAACAAAGAAGATGGTATTCACACAAGAATATCAATGGAGATGGCAGTCAGAGCTGCTGCATTAACCTGGAGTACCTTCCTGAGCACACACACAAAATGAACTTAACTTATCTCCCAGAAATTTACAGAGACAGCAAGGTTGCAGGCTGAAAGCAGCTGAAATCATCAAACACCCCTGGGCTGAATCACGTAGGGAATGCTATCGTATTGGAGTGCACTGAAAGGAACAAGCCACAAAGAAGCTAGAGATGGAAGCTTCAGGGTTTGAGTTGGCAGAACCTTCCAAGATAGTTTGTTGCCTGGAAGGACCCCCCCAGCTCATATGCTATAGTTCAGGGATGGCCAACTCCCAATAGACTGTGATCTACTCACAGAGTCTACTCACAGAGTTAGAGACTGGCAGTGATCTACCCCCTTTTGGGGGGTTCAAAGTTGTTGAACTTTTTTAGGAAGGAAAGCCCTGCTTTGGGGGCTTCAGTTTGAGGTTGTTGAGCTTTTTTTAGGGAGGAGGAAAGCCCTGTTTTTTGGGGGTGCACGGCAAATATGTTGAGCTTCTTTTAGGAGACCCAAACAAGACAGAAGTACTGTTTGTGGGGGACAGGAGGTGGGCAGGTGTGGGGGACTCCCTGGTCCTAAATGGGGTAACTGTGCCCTTGAAGGACCAGGTGTGCAGCCTGGGAGTCATTTTGGACTCATAGGTGTCCATGGAGGCGCAGGTTAATTCTGTATCCAGGGCAGCTGTTTATCAGCTCCATCTGGTACGCAGGCTGAGACCCTACCTGCCCGCGGACTGTCTCGCCAGAGTGGTGCATGCTCTAGTTATCTTCCGCTTGGACTACAGCAATGCGCTCTACGTGGGGCTACCTTTGAAGGTGACCCGGAAACTACAATTAATCCAGAATACGGCAGCTAGACCGGTGACTGGGAGCAGCCGCCGAGACCACATAACACCGGTCCTAAGAGACCTGCATTGGCTCCCAGTACATTCCCGAGCACAATTCAAAGTGTTGGTGCTGACCTTTAAAGCCCTAAACGGCCTCGGTCCAGTATACCTGAAGGAGCGTCTCCACCTCCATCGTTCTGCCCGGACACTGAGGTCCAGTGCTGAGGGCCTTCTGGCGGTTCCCTCATTGCGCGAAGCCAAGTTACAGGGAACCAGGCAGAGGGCCTTCTCGGTAGTGGCACCCGCTCTGTGGAACGCCCTCCCACCGGATGTCAAAAAGAAAAACAACTACCAGACTCTTAGAGGACATCTGAAGGCGGCCCTGTTTAGGGAAGCTTTTAATCTTTAAGAAATTAGTGTATTTTAATATTTCTGTTGGAAGCCGCCCAGAGTGGCTGGGGAAACCCAGCCAGAAAGGCGGGGTATAAATAATTTATTATTATTATTATTATTATTATTATTATTATTATTATTATTACGATATTGAGCTTCTTTGGGGGTAGCCAATGATCTTCCAGTGATCTACCACAGATGTCCAGTGATCTGTTGGTAAATCACAATCTACCTGTTGGGCATGCCTGCTATAGTTTATAAGGGACACAATACGCCGAGCAGTTATTTTGCACAAGCCTCACTGAAATGAACACGCATGGGCACAATAGTCAATTGTGCTGCACGTGTTAGGTTTGCTCAATTTGCAGCCCTTAATGGTACTCAAAATGCAAAATCAGAGGTGACCACATCTCCCTATCTCACATAGGACTGTTTATGGAGCTTTCTTTGTACTTGGGGGTTCATGGGGTTAACCCAGCTGGACAGAGAACCAAATACAAACCAAGCCTTAGACCTTCCAATCTCTCACAATGCCAATAAAAACAAATAACTACATAAATAAAGGACCTGCCCACGAGATGCTGACACAACCGCCCCCCCCAAACACTATGCAATAGAATGAAAAGGTCATCACCCCAACCCTCCCTCTCCCCTCTCATTTCCCCCAGTGTCTATGACAATAGTGTCTCATACTGAATGTAAACGAGCTGTGAAAAATGAAGAAGAAGAAGAAGAAGAAGAAGAAGAAGAAGAAGAAGAAGAAGAAGAAGAAGAAGAAGAAGAAGAAGAGGAAGAAGAAGAAGAAGAAGAAGAAGAAGAAGAAGAAGAAGAAGAAGAAGAAGAAGAAGAAGAAGAAGAAGAAGAAGAAGAAGAGGAGGAGGAGTTTGGATTTGATATCCCACTTTATCACTACCCGAAGGAGTCTCAAAGCGGCTAACATTCTCCTTTCCCTTCCTCCACAACAAACACTCTGTGAGTTGAGTGGGGCTGAGAGACTTCAAGTGTGACTAGCCCAAGGTCACCTAGCAGCTGCATGTGGAGGAGCGGAGACACAAACTTGGTTCCCCAGATTACGAGTCTACCGCTCTTAACCACTATCTGCTATCCCTTGTTTATTTGTTTGTTTATTTGTTTTGTATCACAAAAAATCTTTGATAAAAACTAAATTACAAAATAATAATAATAATTTTGGACATCTTAGCAGTGCAGGGATTTTCACAGAGGATAAAGCCATCAATGACCTGTAGGTGTGATGGTTATGCTTTAGCATCACTTTTGGAAGCAATATGCCTCTGAATACCAGCTGCGGAGCATTGCAACATCCCATAATCACATGGTCAGCCACTTTGAGAGCGGGGTGCTGGACTAGACAGGCCTTAGGCAGAGCTCTTCTTACACTATTATGTACAGTGGAACCTCAGTTTATGAACACCTCGGTTTATGAATTTTCGGTTTATGGACGTTGCGGACCCATCTGGAACGGATTAATTCACTTTCCATTACTTTCAATGGGAAAGTTTGCTTCAGTTTATGAACACTTCAGTTTATGAACAGACTTCCGGAACCAATTACACTCATGCTTCGGGTTAAGTACGCTTCAGGTTGAGTACTCCGCGGACCTGTCTGGAACGGATTAATCCACTTTCCATTACTTTCAATGGGAAAGTTCGCTTCAATGGGAAAGTTCGCTTCAGTTTATGAACGCTTCAGTTTAAGTACTCCGCGGACCGTCTGGAACAGATTAATCTACTTTCCATTACTTTCAATGGGAAAGTTCGCTTCAGTTTATGAATGCTTTAGTTTAAGTACTCCGTGGACCGTCTGGAACAGATTAATCCACTTTCCATTACTTTCAATGGGAAAGTTCGCTTCAGTTTATGAACGCTTCAGTTTATGAACAAACTTTCGGAACCAATTGTGTTCATAAACCGAGGTACCACTGTACATCCATTTGTCACACACACATCTCCCCCCTACCCAATTTTTATGCTTGGGCAAAAACCTTTTTTGTCACCCAGCTTCCTATGCAAAGCACCAGGCACTTCCATCATGGCTTATTTAAGTAGTTACTGTAGGAACAAAGCACACCCCATTTAAGTAACTCTCGGTTTCTCATTTTTCCAGTCTTCAGTTCAGTGCTCCATATTAGTTTGCATTTTTTAAAAAAACTGATCAGCATTTTGTAATGTGTATTTCTCCTAATGGAAATAGTTTAGCATGTGATTTTTGACCAAAGTACACATTTTTGCAAAGGAATTCCCCCCTATTTAGCAGTTTGGTATGTTAATGTCACCAGTAAATGTATTTTATGGTGAAATTTACCCTAGGGTATGCATCCTTGTGTACATTAGTTGGATGGAGAAGGGCACTGAAAAATTCGGAGGAGCACAAATTTTGAAGGGTGAATTAAGTAGGCTTGCCTTTAAATGTGAACGGAATCAGATTTCTTCCCCATCCCTAGTGTGCAGGTTCCTCCTTTATTCTAGTATCCATATGGCCTGGATGGGGAGCCATTTATCTTGTTCCACTATCCTTTGATGTATCGGGAAGGAACCTGTGCCTCTCTCTGTTTTTATTCCATCCCACACTCACTCTTTCTCCCTGCTCTGTTCACTCCTCCTTCCCACAACTGTTTCACTGCCACTTTTAATACTTAGCCGCTCCAGGCACTACAAGCCTAGGTTTGATATTCTCATTCTGGCACCTCCTTTGGCGCCTCTCCAACCTTTGTGATGAAAAAGCAACACTTTTAAAAAATTTTTTAAAGAAATGTTTTGCATTTGCATTAGTCTAGGTTTACACTGGATGTACACTTCAAGCACGACAAAATCCCTATTTGGGGCAATGCTCCCGGCTTGCAACTCAAGAGTGGATTAGGATGTGTGACAACTGCACACGCGTGTATTTTATTGTGTCAGTGCACACGCAGGGCTGTGCCTGACCCCTAGAATGCTTGTCACTTTCATCATTAATATAAGTTAATCGCCAAAAATTATGTGTCCAAAATGGAAGGAAGACCCAAGGGCATGCAGTATGGGATTATGACCGCCTCTGAAGTTCTAAACTCTTTGAACAGCTATCAACCAAAAGCTTTATTTTTATAGCTGCGTTAGAATTGCCATTATACCAAGCTAGGTTTAAGCAAGATTGATGTTCATTAGTTAGACTTAATGCATGTTAAAACAGAGAGGTAATGGGGCATTTATCAAGAGGCCAAACCCTCATCTAAAAACCCGTCCACTTTGCTCTTTATGCCTCCAAGCAATGTACAACCTTTCCCCAACAACACTTTGTCTAGTGCTGTGATCTAAACATAAAACAGTGATAATTATTCTTTACTGAGCTGCACCTTACAGTTTATGTTTATAAATTCTTATTATTGCCAAATCATTAAAGGTTGGTTAACCTTTTCGGTCTAATTTCCGAACTACACGAAAGTTAATTTAATCATTCCCCCATAGAAGAAAAAAAATTCAATCATTATGGGCAGACATGTAGTAACAGCCATATTATATTAGATCTTCATTAACCTGAGCTAATAATGTCTTTCCGTTGATGGAAAGTTTCCCTTCTGGCGATTTTTCCTCCTGAATATGTGATGTTTTGCGGAACGGATAGTGTGCTTATGAGCATTTGAGGGGAAAGGACAGAAGTTGAGTGTGGGAGAGGAGCTTCGTAAGTGAGTAATGGGTTCTGAAATGAACTCCTTCAGCTCAGAAATCCCTGAGTCCTAGGGACATGAGAAGAGCCTGATGGATCTGGCCAATGGCCCATCTAGAGCAGCATCCAGGTCTTACAGTGGCCAACCGTATCCCTGTGGGAAACTTGCAAGCAGGACCCGAGCACAAGAGCCCTCTCCCTTCTCGTGATTTCCAACAACTGGTCTTCAGAAGCATTACTGCCTTTCACCATGGAAGTAGAGCATAGAAATACCTACGGTGGACGATTGGCAGATGAAGCTGATAGAATTCATGGAACTGTCCGAGCTGACTGGGAGACTCCGGGACCAGGGGAGAGAATCGGTGGAAGAAGATTGGAAGAAATTTAAAGTTTATTTAGAGAAGAATTGTAAGATTAGCAGTATTTAGTTACAGATTTGGAAGTAAAAGGAGGTTATAGAAGAGTGTTAGTTAAGTGTATTGTGTATTAAGATTTAGTTAAGTGTTATTATGATATTGAATTTTTAAGATTTAATCAGAATAGATTTATATTTTCAGATAAGTATAAGAGATTTATTGTATTGATAAGGTATTAAGAGTATTAATAGGTTTGTTGTTGTTTAGTCGTTTAGTCGTGTCTGACTCTTCATGACCCCATGGACCATAGCACGCCAGGCACTCCTGTCTTGCACTGCCTCCCGCAGTTTGGTCAAACTCATGTTCGTAGCTTCGAGAACACTGTCCAACCATCTTGTCCTCTGACGTCCCCTTCTCCTAGTGCCCTCAATCTTTCCCAACATCAGGGTCTTTTCCAAGGATTCTTCTCTTCTCATAAGGTGGCCAAAGTATTGGAGCCTCAGCTTCACGATCTGTCCTTCCAGGGAGCACTCAGGGCTGATTTCCTTAAGAATGGATAGGTTTGATCTTCTTGCAGTCCATGGGACTCTCAAGAGTCTCCTCCAGCACCACAATTCAAAAGCATCAATTCTTCGATAGGTTTAATTAATTATTTAAAAGATTGGAATCAAGATTTGGAAAGTACTAAGGAAGTGATATATAGTAACGTAGTTGGGAGGGAATGGAGGAAGTCGACAAAGATATGTGATATAAGATTGATTGGGATTTTTCTTGTTTTTCTTGTAATGGTGATATTTTGTTATGTTGTGTATGTATTGTGTTTTTCTTGTTCTGTTTTTTATGTTGTATTGTTGAAAAATCAACGAAGTAGAGCATAGTCATCCTGGCTAGTAGTCATTGATAGCCTTATCTGCCATGATACTTTTCCACACACACACACACACACACACACACACACACACACACACACACTCTTTTTAAATTACATTTTCTGTTTTGCAATTTAAAATACCGTATTTTTTCATATATAACATGCACCCATGTATAAGATGCCCCATCTTTTTAGGGGCTTAAAAAAGAGAATATGGGTGGAGATTGCCCCGAGTTGTGCAGCCTTTTGGGGGAGAGATTGCCAGAATTGTTGAGCTTTTGGGGGGGGGGTTACCCAGACTAGTTCAGCTTTTGGGGGGGAGGGGTTGTCGAAAATCGCTCACCCGCAGGACCGCAGCAGTGCACATTGGCGAAGCAACCAATCATTTGCACACTCGCCAAAGGCAAGCGCCAATTGCCTGCCCAATTGCTGCAGCAGCCAGTAGCCAGCAGACTTTCCTGCACCAATCAATCACCCACAAAAACATTGCTGCCAATCTCCTGCTCACTGCATTCACCAATCGCCCTTCCCACCTCTCCACTATCTGTGTATAAGACAACCCCAATTTTTAAGCATAATTTCAAAGTTAAAAAACCTCGCCTTACACAGAAAAACACGGTACTTATTTTACATCCTTAAAATATCAATGACTTCCCTTCTTCTCTTTCCATGGTTCATCTTACATATCATAAATCCCTGCATATTTTACAAAAAAACTATACCATTCAGTATTCCATTATTGCATTCATCAACACTTATTTACACCATTGAATTTATCTTAATGCTGCCAACCTTTTCAGCTGTACACAATTATTTCCCATATATTCAATTAACATGTTCCAGTCTTCTCTAAATGTATGTTATTCTTGTTCTCTTATTCTATATGTTAAGTCTGCAAGTTGTACATATTCTTTTAACTTAAGTTGCCATTCTTCTTTGGTTGGGACCTCACTCATTTTCCATTTTTGGGCTAAAGAAACATGGGCCACAGTGGTAGCATACATAAATAACCTTTTTTTGACACCTGGGAATTTCAGTATGAATTATCCCCAACAGAAAAGACTCTGGTTTTTTTTGGGGGGGGAGTACCTTTAAACATTCCCCCCCCCCATTTCATTATGGATCATTTCCCAATACTCTTTTATGCTTTTATAAGTTGGTGGTCATCGCTGCTTCCTATGGAAGTGAATCCTATACATCTGCGTGAAAAAGTGCTTTGTTTTGTGTGTCTTGAATCCTCCAACATTCAGCTTCATTGGTTGTCTATGAGTTATGAGCAAGGGAGAAAACCTTTTCTCTCTCTCAACGCCATGCAAAATTATATAAACTTCTACAGTCATATCTCGGTTTAAATACGCCTCAGTTTGAGTATTTTCAGTTTAAGTACTCCGCGGACCTGTCTGGAACGGATTAATCCACTTTCCATCACTTTCAATGGGAAAGTTCGCTTCAGGTTAAGTACGCTTCAGGTTAAGTACGGACTTCCGGAACCAATTACACTCATACCTCGAGTTAAGTATGCTTCAGGTTGAGTACTCCGTGGACCCGTCTGGAACAGATTAATCCACTTTCCATTACTTTCCATGGGAAAGGTTGCTTCAGGTTAAGTACTCCACAGACTGTCTGCAACGGATTAATCCACTTTCCATTACTTTCAATGGGAAAGTTCGCTTCTGGTTAAGTACGCTTCAGGTTAAGTACGGACTTCCAGAACCAATTGTGTTTGTAAACTGAGGTACCACTGTATCTTATTATAAGCTGCAAATGCTGCAAACTTTCTACATGGGGCAGTCCATGGGGCACTGGGGCAGTCACTCCTTTTCCAACTCTACAATGTTCTCGTATCCAGTGCTATTTTTCCAGAAAAAGAGGTCTCAGAACTCACCACGAACACCTTCCTCGTTCTCTTCAAACAGCAATGGCACCCACCTGAAAGGTGCCGGAACTGATTTCTAAAAAGTTCCAGCTGAAAAAAGCCCTGTGCATATCCACTTCCACTTATGATTCAGCTTTGAGTGGCTCAGTGCCAGATCTTTCATTAGTTCTGTTTTCCTCCTCTCCGCTTCCCCACATATTTTCACAAACTTACCATATTGCTAGAGGGAGGGGAGGCGAAAGTTGAGGGTTGGTATCTGAGTTGTCTCTCACTATCCACAAGGAAGTTTTCCAGATTTGCTCAGAGTAGGGATTGGGGGGGGGAGTAATTTGATTTAGTTCACATTTTCAAATGAACCTCCTACCTAATTTGCACTTTCCGAATTGACATGCAAACCAAAACACAGAAACTCTTCAAAAATCCGCCATAGCTGCCAAGTTTTCGCTTTTCTCGCGAGGAAGCCTATTCAGCATAAGGGAAAATCCCTGTAAAAAAGGGATAACTTGGCAGCTATGAAATCCGCACGTCTCTGAATTTTGCACTGCAGTTTGCCAGGCATGTAATATACAAAAAAACTGCGTATATAAGGATAAAAAGTGCACAAAATGCACATGTCAATGAAAGCAGCCTGTAAAAAATGCATTTTATTAGTGAAGGATGCTTTCCAAAATGCTTGCCAACATGTGTATATCAGGCAAAATTTCATACATCAGATGAGGAGAAATTCGCATTAAAATAACAATCAGTTTTCACAAGGACTTGCTCCACCACCACCACCCCGACAAGAATTCACAGCCTGATGTAGCTGTGAAGAACTGGATGTAAGTCTACAAAACTGAGAAACAGAGAAACTGAAATGGATATATTGCCTCACCCCGCCTGAATTGCAAAGGAAGTGATTTATTGACCAGGAGGGAATACCATCCCCCCACTGTGATTTCCAGAATTCCCACTGGCATGGGGGGGTGTATTACTCATATTCTTTTACATGGAAGCCCTCAAATAGCTCTACCCATTGATTTCACCCATGATGATTATATGGAGTCTCCACATTTAGAGGAAGTATGTACCACTGGATACCACTTGTAGGGGAACAACAACAGGAGATGCCTATGGCTTTCTCCTCTTCCTCATGGGCTTCCTAGAGGCATTTTACTGATCATGATGGGAAGCAAGATGCTGGAATAGACTACTGCCCTGATTGAGCTTGTCTTGTCTTTTGCTCTCACTTGATGCGGATTGTTGTGAAAATAGGTCTCCACAGCAGGACGTGTGCCCAAGGAGTCTGACTTGAATAACACTGGGGTGGGGGGAACTCCATCCATGCCCCACATTCAGTGCCGGATTACCAAATAGGCAGAGCAGGCACCAGCCGATGGGCCCCACGCCTTTTAGGGGCCCTGGGACAACGGATCAAAATACTATTGATTTGATCTTGAAAGACAATTACAACCAAGCTTTCCTACTTCAATGTTATCCCACTAGAGAGTGTGTACAAGGAACATCCAGATACGAAGCTTTCAAAAATGTATTAGGAGGTAATTTGTAAGACCCCCCCCCCAAGATTTTGACTGCCTAGGGGTCTCCACAGGGTTTAATCCGGCACTGCCCCCTTTGAGTGCATTTGCCTGGCTATAGTAATAACTCTTCCTTGACTGGTTTGAGAACTCTCTCTCTCTCTCTCTCTCTCTCTCTCTCTCTCTCTCTCTCTCTCTCTCTCTCTCTCTCTCTCTCCGTGCGTGCATGGACAGGAATATCTGACTTATGTGACTGAAATCCAGCCTAGGAAACTGCACGGAGGCAAGAGATACATCCATTGCTCCACCCACTTTGGCTGCTAGACTTGCCTACTACACTACTAGCAAACGGCCCTCAGAAGGTTGACCACAAGACAATGTGGCCCTTGGCTGGAAGAAAGCTTCCCTACCCTTTTCTATAAGATATACAAAATAACCTCAACAAATGCTTTTAATATAAAAAGCACTGCTTTTCTCTCTCTCGTTTTGCAATTTAAAGTTAATAATATCCCTGCGGGCTTTTATACCTTGCTGTGCATCATGTCGTTCCCCTTATAATCTCTTGGCCCCTTGGTCGCAATCTGAGTGCACGGAATGAAAACATCTGTATCTACATTTAGATACGATTACACATATATGGTTGACAAGGTGTGGAGCAAGCAGAGGAAACCAAATAATAGCAATTCATATCCTGGTCTGAAAAAAACATCAAGGAAAAAAAATGGAACGGGGCTGCCCAAATAACAAGTAACAGCAATAATCAAGAATTTTAAAAAGTCATGTGTAAGGCAAGAAAATGAATGAAATGCCTTTCTTCTGCAGAGGCAATGAGTTGAAAAGAACCTTTCTAAATACTCTGTGCAAAAGCTTCAGCACCAGGAGCTACTATGGCCTCTGCGGAGCTAGGGAGAGAGGGAATTGGTCCATCTAGCTCAGGATTGCCTATCCTAGGGGTAGCCAATATGGTGCACTCCAGATGTTGTGGACTACAAAACCCATCAGCCCCAGCCAGCATAGCCAATAGTCAGGGATGATGGGAGTTGTAGTCAAAAATGTCTAAAAGGCACCATGTTGACTATGCCTGACCTAAAGTGACCAGCAGTTGCTCTGCAGGGTTTCAGGTCCTAGATCAGGCATCCCAAAACTGCGGCCCTACAACTCCCATGATCCCTAGCTAACAGGGCCAGTGATCGGGGAAGATGGGAATTGTAGCCCAAAACATCTGAAGGGCCGAAGTTTGGGGGTGCCTGTCCTAGATGGAAATGTGGGAGATCTTGGACCATTTGCAGGTAAAGTACCACCAGCGAGTGTTGGCCCTTCCATATGTATATGGAGTGGCCGCTGAGACCACATAACACCGGTCCTAAGAGACCTACATTGGCTCCCAGTACGTTTCCGAACACAATTCAAAGTGTTGGTGCTGACCTTTAAAGTCCTAAACGGCCTCGGTCCTGTATACCCGAAGGAGCGTCTCCACCCCCATTGCTCAGCCCGGACACTGAGATCCAGCGCCGAGGGCCTTCTGGTGTTTCCCTCACTGCGAGAAGCAAAGCTACAGGGAACCAGGCAGAGGGCCTTTTCGGTAGTGGCACCCACCCTGTGGAATGCCCTCCCATCGGAGGTCAAGGAGATAAACAACTACCTGACATTTAGAAAACACCTAAAGGCAGTCCTGTTTAGGGAAGTTTTTAATCTGTGATATTTTAATGTATTTTGGTATTTGCTGCAAGCCGCCCAGAGTGGTGGGGGAAACCCAGCCAGATGGGCGGGGTATAAATAATAAATAATAATAATAATAATAAATAATATACCCACACATTTCTATAATCCCTTTCAAATTAATTAAACATGTGCAAGTGCAAACAGCTGCAGGTGATAAGGTGACAGGAATGCTTCCCCCAAGCCCTCAGATGTCCTTGCTTGAAGCTTGGCCTTCCCTGTAAGATATATATTTGCAGTGCTCCACTGCTATGAAAGTGAAATGTGCCTCAGCAGCCACTATCCTTTGCTGGCCATGAGGGCAGCAAGGAAGATTGAGAGCATTTCAGCTGCATGATGCACTAGCAGCATTTAGTAACGGCGGCTGAAGTCCTTTCCAGGTGCTCAGTGACCACATGGAGAGGGTGAGAATTGGGATAACACTCATGGTTGCTTGGAGAATAGGTCAGTGGACACCATCCCAAGGGCCCCTGCGCACTTTCCTGGAATGTGTGAAAAGGGCAAGTGACCTTTGTGTTTGCCCGCAAACTGTGAGGCATGCAGGAGAAATGCAAAAGATTAGAATCTGAATTTCCAGAGGCACCCAGAAATTCTGAAATGATGATATATTCCAAGATAGGAGTTGGCGACGCCTCGGTCATATTTGACCCCTAAGTGGCAACATCCGTCTTCCTAGATGCAATGCCAAAGGCAAAGGCAGAGCATGGACAAAGAGCAGCCATCTGTGGCAATGGAAGGCAGGGGCTGGTTATTTTGGAGATGGAGGCCTGGGGCCTGCTTGCACCCAACTCCCTTGTTAGATTTTTCCCTCTGACAAGTTAGACCAGCTTTCTTGTTGCGCTAGTAGGGATCCCCAAACCAGATCTGCTGCGAACCCAGGATCTAAAAAACACCACCAACAATTTGCAGACAACGGTAGCAGCCTTTTGACACCACACACTATCGAGCTCCAATTGGAAACTCCAACCATTCTCATTCACCGTTATTTGTTGTAATCAATGGCAGATTTTGACCTTTCAAGCAGCTAACCTAATTAATAAAAGACGTCACTTCCTAACTGCGGGAGATTATCAGCTTCATGAAAGGTGCAGTGAGATGCCTTAATGAGGATAAAAAAGAACAAGCTGGCCTGAAGAGGATTTTTTTGGAGAGAATGCAAGAGGAGCCTTGTCGCGAGTGACTGAAGTGATGCCTTTCATGTTAACAAAATTAAGTGCTTGGTTAAGAAAACGAACAAACCTTTTCTTTTGCACAGAAGTCTGCCGAGTTGTGATCACATTGTTGGGGCGTGTGTTCTGCGTGTTTTGTGGAGATTGATAATCATAACTAATTAACCACGCAGGCATCGCAGGAAAAGGACTGGAGTGTAATAACAACTCATGGCAAAGCACATCTTCGGGATGAGTCTCACGCATGTACGGCAAGTCAATGAGGATGTCAGGGGTGACTGACTGTAGGGGCTGTAACAGTCAGAGGTCCTGGGACTCATATAATGAGAAACTGAATGCAGATTAGCTCAAGTTCAATGTTCAAGCATCTTCCTTGTCTATAGGGAAAGTGTTGTGGTTCATTTTGCATGCAGAAGGGCCCAGATTCTATCTTCTGGCGTTTCCAGGTGAAGGTAAAGGGACCCCTGACCATTAGGATTCTGGGGTTGCAGCGCTCATCTCGCTTTACTGGCCGAGGGAGCCGTCGTACAGCTTCTGGGTCATGTGGCCAGCATGACTAAGCCGCTTCTGGCGAACCAGAGCAGCCCACGGAAACGCTGTTTACCTTCCCGCCAGAGCGGTACCTATTTATCTACTTGCACTTTGATGTGCTTTCGAACTGCTAGTTTGGCAGGAGCTGGGACGGAGCAACGGGAGCTCACCCCATTGCAGGGATTTGAACCGCTGACCTTCTGATCAGCAAGCCCTAGGCTCTGTGGTTTAGACCACAGCGCCACCCGCTTGCAAAGACCTGTATATGAAACCTTCGAGAGCTGCTGCCTGTCAGAGCTTACAATGCTGACTCAAAGACGGCAATCAACTCTGATTTCCTTCATTTGAGACAAGGCATGGAGTGTTTGTGAGTGTGTGCTTCTAAGCACCGAGGGCAAACCTCCAAAGGAGACGAGCATTGCTGGTGTTATTGCTTATGTGAAGAATGTTGTAATTAAAATCCTTTTTGCCTTCTCTAACTCGCTGCCACAGCAGTAGCTCTGCTTCCCCCACCCTGCCTCCCTTCCACAGTCCTCTTCTTGTTATTGATGTCCCTTTTAAAAAATTAAATAGCTGGGAGTGAGATCTACATGTCGCAAATTAAATTGGAGAAATCTCATAAAAATAAATATTCTACAGAATGCCAGGAACGGTGTTTTTTAAAGAAGCCAAAAAAAACAAAAACAAAAAAACAAAAAAGAGAGGAGATTATTCTATTAGTTCTCCTGTTGTTTATTTTTTTATTTTATTCCTCTGCCAGCAGAGATCCCCCTGAGAGATTAAAACTGTGGACTAATGCACAGATGGGGCGAGATACTTGAAAGTCATCTGGATATTAAGAATTTAAATCTTTTAGCCTCAGCGATTTGAACAGAAAGCCAATTATGGGCCTGAATTAGTTTTCAAATTAAACTACAATTTAAAGGTTTGTGAAATTAATCCTTTAAGGCATAGCCTTGCATTTCTACATAAGCTCACATGAAGATCCCAAATCTCCTGCCAAGTCTTGGGGGGGTGGGAGGAGGGAAGAGGTGTTCCCTTTTACCTGCTAGTGCACTTAATGAAGAAATTGCTCTGCATCCTGCCACTTGCGTTCCTGGTAAAAGGACACGGAAGAGCGTTGCTGAATGAGTTGGTAAAATTATAGGAGAGAAGGAAATGAAAGTGTCAGAAGCAAAAATTGCAGGGCAGCCGGATGTAAGAAGAGGAACCGGTCATTTTCAAGTGCAGGCAGCAGGTGGACTGTGAAAACAGCTCCCTTACCTGTCGAAATCTGAAGCTTCCTATTAATTGCAAGAATAACAAACCCCCTCTGGGGAAGGGGCTGCAGCTCAGTGGCAGAGCACTTGCTTTGCAAGCAGAAGGTCCCAGGTTCAATCCCCAGGCAGGGCTGGAAGAGAACCCTGTCTGAAATTTTGGAGTGCCATTGCCCATCAGAATAGACAATATGAATCTAGATCAGGCATCCCCAAACTTCGGCCCTCCAGATGTTTTGGACTACAATTCCCATCATCCCTGACCACTGGTCCTGTTAGCTAGGGATCATGGGAGTTGTGGGCCAAAACATCTGGAGGGCTGCAGTTTGGGGATGCCTGATCTAGATGGACCTCTGTATACGGCAGCTTCCTATGTTCCTACCACTGTCTGTTGCAAAGGGTTGTCTTATGAATCCCCTATGCACACATTCCAACACAATAGGGAGATAGAGTTCCAAGACATGTTTTGGAAATCTGATTAAAGTTGGTTTGCTTACACAATTCTTTGCGAGCCCAGTCGCAGTCTCCCTCTCTCTAGGAATGCTCCCGGGGAATTCAGTCTTTACCCATTTCAGTTTGACTGTCCTAGGCTAGTGACCAGATGCGAACTGAGCTACCCACAAGCCTTTGCAATTCCCGAACGGTCTGATTCAGTTCTTGGCTCAAAAGCAGCAGAATGAATGTGTAAAAAAGAAAGAAGAAAGAAAGAAAGAAAGAAAGAAAGAAAGAAGTTTAAAAATACATATTTAAATGCAAATTTTGTGTGGATGAAACATAGACTTATAGGTAGGGATGGCGATTTCTGAAAATCTTGATGTCAAACTTATCTGCATGGATTTCTCCCTTCTCATTCCTATCTTGCTGCTTAATCTCAATTAAAAAAACGAGTCTCCCTGCAACAATTCCACTAAAAATGCTGGTTTCCTAAGGAGCCAGCACATACACAGAAACATACCACAATGTTTATATATTAGTATATGTCTAAAATTATGCTGCATAAATATACAACATATCCTTCAACCCACTCTACTTGCAGGTGAACACATTCAAAATGGACCTGCACTAGAAACAGACTGGCTCACCCCTTCTGCTCTATTTATTTCTTTCATAAAAATTTATACACTGCTCGATTGCTAAAAATAAAGAACCCTCAAAGCGGCTTACAAAAAAGATAAAACAAAATTATAAAAAGGGGAAAAAATAACAACAAGATTTCAAGACTTTCGAAAAGTTAAAATAACAATAGGCTAAAAACAGATTTTAAAAATCCACATCACTTTCTAAACTTGATATGGGCAGGCTTGTCTAAACAAAAATCTTTTTGGCAGGCACCGAAAAGAGGATGGTGAAGACACCTGCCTGATATCAATAGGCAGGGAGTTCCAAAGATTATGTTCTTACAAACATGAAATGGCTGTTACGTGGCATCTGCAACATTTTGCTGATTGGAGTGGTTGAGTTGGCATATATGGTTTAAGGAAATCTTTCTTCTATTGTTGCAGTATGGCTTTAGCTATGCCCAATTTACAACACGGAACATCTTCTGGGGCCAGAAAGCATACCTGCCACCTGTACGCCACTGAAAGAGGAAACTGCAGAATCTGGAGACCTTTATCTACTCTTGAAAGGAAACTTCTGCAGCCGGAAAAGAACTTTGCTGATTAAGACTGCTGGAGGGTCCAGTGGGAATTTTCGGTTCTGGCTTTGCAGCTGCTTTTTTTTTTTTAACATGGCTATGTTCTTCACAGAGAGGCAAAGTTCAAAGAAGCAGAACATTATTTGAGGAGAGTAAAACATGGCCTTTTAAGATACACTTTCAATCACCAGCAGTGCATTAAATCAAAACAGCTCGGGAAAAAGGGGGGAAGCTGATTTGGCGTGTGTGTTTTTAAAAACGGTTCAAATCTATTTCATGTTCTGAATTCATTTGAAAAGCTCAGCAAAGACCCGTGTTTAACACATAATAATAAAAAAGGCGAACACTAAAGACTTCATCTGCATAACCTTACACTAATGACATGAGAAGCAGTTAGGGAGAATTTATTCTTCGGCATTTTTAAAGCGGAGCAAAGGGAGCTCCTTTTTAATGTGAGCCGGGGGTGCAATACATAGCAGACTTGATATGCCTTTGCTTACATGGGCTAGCAGTTTTATTCCACAAGGACTATCTTGCTTTCAATATAATAATGTACTGTTTGGCATTATAAAACGACTACTCTCTCTCCCCCCCTTTCAATAAAAGAAAGAAATAATTTCTTAGAAATCACAAAGGCAACCATAATATCCATGGGCCTCCTTACCACCTTTATACCAGATTTTAAACTCACCTCTATCCAAAAGTCTGAGGATGAGTAACTCAGCTGAAGCAAATCTCCCCACCCCACTTCCCAAATTCCTCCTCTGCAATTCTTGCCTGTGAATTTTGAGGGAGAATATTCTCCAGTGTCTGGCATTTTGACATCTGATGGCATTTAATAACCGATTTCAATATTTGATATGAACTGACAGTTAGTATGATGGTATTTGATAGCTGACAAACTGTGACAGGAAACATCTGACTGTCTTCAATTTTTGACATCTATCTTGCAACAGCAGTTCATTATTTTTGTATTAATGTAGTTAATACCTTTATCCAATTAGGTTATAGGCAGACCTTGATTTTAAAGCATAATGTCAAATTTCAGGATTCAATTCCATCATCGCTATCTACATTTTAAAACAGAAAAATCTGCAAAATTTGAATGCCCACCCCTAAATTAATTTAAGTTCTGCTGAGTTGCCCTATGTTAGAAAAGTGTGTGTGTATACATTGCAAAACAATCCAGTTTAAATAAAACGAGTAACGCCTAATCCATATTAATTCTGCCTCATACCACCCTACTATCAAATCCATCCAAAATTAAAGAAATTTCACGCACTGCTTCCAGAAGATGTTTGAATCTGAGCTTTGCCAAATATTCAAGGTAACAGATTATTCTGTAGAGAGGTAGGCTCTAGGAGAGGCATAGGCAAACTTGGCCCTCCAGATGTTTTGGGACTACAAGTCCCATGATCCCTAGCAGGGCCGCCTTAACCATATCTGGCGCCCTGGTGCCAAGATCCCTCCGGCGCCCCCCATGAGTGAGACAGGCACGAGGGGCGTGCGGGGAGCTGAGAGGCGCGGAGGAGACAGCCCCAGGCTCGCGCTCCCTGTGTGCCTCCGGAGAGTGGCCTGAAGCCACTCAAAAACTGAGAGGCGCGGAGGAGGAGGCCCCAGGCTCCCGCTCCCCACGCGAAGCTCCAGAAACGTGCGGGGAGTGCGAGCCTGGGGCCGCCGTGCTGCGGCTCTCAGCTGTTCAGGCGGCCCCAAGCCAGGACTCCCCACGTGCCTCTGGAGAGCTACCTGAAGCCGCTCAACAGCAGAGGCTTGCGGAGGCAGACACCAGCGTTCGGCGCCCCTTCCGCACCCCTGGCCAGGCGCCCTGGCGCTTTGCGCCACTCAGACCGGGCCTAGGGGCGGCCCTGATCCCTAGCTAACAGGACCAGTGGTCAGGGATGATGGGAATTGTAGTCCCAAAACATCTGGAGGGCCGAGTTGGCCTATGCCTGCTCTAGGAATATCTCCTTAGTTGCCTGTGCTGCCCTGACTTGGAAATGTGAAATATGATGATTAACTAAGGCTGCCATCCTAACCATGCCTACTCAGAAGTCATGCCTACCCACTGAAGTCAATGAGCAAGTAGGGCTAGGATGGCAGCCTAAGTGTATGGATGGTAGACCTAACTCAATGGGTTGTAGCAATCAGGCACCTGGTTTTCAGGTATTGGGGGCCAAAGATCTCCAGAAATAAAGCTAGCACCTTCAGCTGAGTGCAGAAGACAACAGGGAGCCATTGCAGATGTTTGATCACTGGTATATTATGCTTCCACCATTCTCTGGCAGTAGCTCACATAATTCTGAACCAGCAGAAACGTCTTGATTGCCATCAAGGGTTGTCATTCACCACCCTTTGGGACTTCATCATCTGAGATGAGGAGCGCTACTTGTAAGGACCAACTCTCCCAAGATGAACCAACCTGGACACTACAATCATCATCTTTGTGTGGCTACTCAAATGAGAGGTCTGGAGGGTGGCAACATGAGAATGGGTCTTTTCCACACTGGCTCACCATTTGTGGAATGCTCTCCCCAGGGAGGTTCGCCTGGCACCTTCATTACATATCTTTAGGTGCCATGCATTTGGGTGATTAACATTCTATGGCTTTTTTAAATGTATTTATGGGAGTTGAGGGTTATTGGTTTGTTTTAGTTTTATCATGTATTCTGTGTTTTCATTTCATATTTTGGTATTGTGGACCACTCTGTGATCTTTTGGTATACAAAGTTAATAAATAATAAAGTGGTTTTTGAAATACAAGGATGTGAGAGCCTGGTCCAGCCAGGTGCATCTCAGGCCAGCTGAATCAATGGCATTTAAAAGTCTAATAGGATCATCAGGGTGTGACCACTCCGATATTTGCTCCTTTGCGGGAACATTCACTCAAGGGCAGTGTTACAATGAGGTCAAATTGCCAGTAGCATGATGAGGTCAAAAACTGTCAGTTTGTCACATATCTACAGACACATCTACAGATATATGGCAGACAGTGGGTAGTATCCAAATTAGTACTGAGTTACGTGTCCCATCACAGCAAGGTTTTCTGCTTGTGCAATGAGACTTCTCCACTCTCCTCTTCCCATGTGCCCCCTAAATATGTTCTAGGGGTTCCCTCGGCTCTCAGAAACAGGTTCAGGGAGGGCATGGGGTACATGCAGTGGCTGGAGGGGGTGGGGAAGTCCCATTGTACAAGGAAAAATTATTCTGCTGATGGAACATGTCAGTTGGATATCACCATAAATATGGAAGGGGTTGAAATAGCAAGAACAATTCATATTCTTGTCTGGAAGCATTTCAGGCAAGAAATCGGAATGAGAACGTGCCAAATTGCGTATAATTGTAACCATCAAAATAAACAGGTGCACATCACAACGAATGGAGATGCTTCCAATTCTTCTGTGGATGTAGTGGGTTAGAACCTTTCAAACTGCTCTGTGGAAAAGCCTCTGCCGTAGATCTACCTTGGCATATTGTCCATTGAAACAAAGCTCAAGCGTTGCACCCAACTTGTCTCTATAACGCCTCCCAACCCTACATTACCCAATAAACATAGTTGTACATACTTCAGTTCCCAGCATTGTTGGTTGTCAACTGTCCAGAACTGCTACTGAACCACCTTTCCAAGAAGGGAAGTTTGGTGATCAGTAGTAATGTATACGTGGGTAGATCTTTTCAAAGTAAGGTTGAATGACCACAGATTTCAGGTTATTCACCACTGTACCTCCCCTAAACATGACATTAATAATGACCCAGCCAGCAAGGTTTCCCCCATAACCTAAAGTGCATCTTTTGCATCAGTGGGCAAAAAAGAGTTAATTGTTTTGGATAAAGAACAAACCAGAATAAAAGGACAAGGCTGAGCCAGTTGGCAACCCACACTTGCAGCTGTCAAGTCACCCATAGGCTGGACCATCTGACTGCATGACCTTGCCTTTTTCTGAAAGGCATAACATCACAGTGATTGCTGATGTGCAGAATGAGGGCTTCTCATGGCTCGGCCCCCCATGAAATTTAGCAAAGGCAAGGAAGAGAAATTCAATAACCAATATAAACCCTTTAAGAGAATACAGATTAAATAACGGGGTGGTTCTGGGGAAATACATCAAAGGAGAATGTAATTGCTTCTGAATAGGAGAGACAGTTTTGTACCCATATTATGGTTTGGAATAGATAGTTAAAAAAAAAGGGGGGGGGAATCCCACCCAAGCCCATAGCTCTAACCAGAAGAGCAAGCATTTTGTAGTCAAAGGTATCCAATTCTGATTTAATAGCTTAAAGGCTTATCCGGATTTTAAACAGGAAGAAGCTGCAATTTACTCTATCTATCATCCTAATGAGCAGAGCTAGTTTAACATCTGGTAACTCTTTTCTGTATTGATTTGTTTTAGAGTAAGACACAGGAAGTTTGATTTGCCACGGAAGTGTCAAGAGGATATCAGCTCATTTCAACGTACATGTGAGCTCATAGCAGTTTTTCGCCCGCTGAAATCCTGATGGAGTGTGGGATCCTTCCTGCACTAAGAGCATTTAAAGCGTGCTGAAAACATCTGCATGCACCTGAACGTCAAAGGAATTATCCAAATGCATTCCAGAAACCCCAAGCTTGCTGCCATAGCTCCTCCAAGACGTGCTCTTGTAAAATAGAGGTCTTTCAGGAGAAGGGCTTGCTGTATGCTATGTAATGACTCAGGCTCACTCAGGTTACTTAGTGGGTAGTCAGTGAGTTAAATCATGTCCTGAGTTTAAAAACTAACAGGCAATGTATAAATTGACAATCATATGTTTCAACCTTCAATCATATGTTTCAACACCTGCTGATCCCCCCCCCCCCCCCGTACCACCAGGCTTATGCAGAAAATATATTTCCATAATAAGTTGGTGGTGGTTCCTGACTTTTATTTTAAATTTTTAAAAAATTATATTGATAGATATAGGGATACTGTATAGAGTTGTAAACCACTTTGACAATTTTAGAAGATAGTCAGTCGGGGCATGTAAGGGCACAATATTCAACAATTCTGTCCACGAATCATAGAATCACAGAACTGCAGAATTGAAAAGGACCCCAGGGTGATCTTGTCCAAACCCATGCAATGCAGGAATCTCAGCTAAAGCATCAAAGAAGCAACAAGGGATGAGGCCAGGAGTGGGGGGAATCAGACTGTAGACAGAATGTGCCCCCCTCTGGCCAGTTTGGCCATTGGCACTCTCCCCGGGCCACACTCTGCACTGGTCTTGCTCAATAAACTCTGATTGCTGCTCTTGGCTGGTTGTGTCCTTGAAAGGGTGACCATGCTTCTTGTCTGGATGGAGAGCAGAGGGGTGTGTGTGTGTGTGGAAATCTGTGACTTTTGCCTGGCTGGAACACAGCCTACTCTACCAACGTAAGCATGGCATTCATTGCTCCACACATTTTTGTGGCCCCACCCACTGCTCTCACATGGCCCCAGGAAGGCTGCCCATGAGGAAATGCAGTCCTCCTCCAGCTGAAAGAAGGTTACCCCCCCCCCAGACTAGATAAAGAAGGAGACGGCGATGTAGGCTGCAGAATGAAGCAGGCATGTGGGCTGCCCCACAACAAGCTACAGGTAAGGAAGAGCACTTTTGAATGTTGTATGACATTAAAAAAAACAAAACCCTCCATGCAGCCAAACCAAACCTTAGCACTTCTGGGAGGCAGGTTCTAGCCCAGACATTTGTGGATGTGCACCAGGGACTGGCTGGATGAAGAAGAGTGGTGGGACCTTTCCTCCCAAGGAGGGCTCCAAAGATGACATCTTAGAGCAGGCATTCCCAAACTGTGGCCCTCCAGATGTTTTGGCCTACAACTCCCATGATCCCTAGCTAACAGGACCAGTGGCCAGGGAAGATGGGACTTATAGTCCAAAACATCTGGAGGGCCAAAGTTTGGGGATGCCTGCCTTACAGCCTGGTGGTGGGACACTGGGTCTAAAATGGTGTGGTCTGCTCTATTGGCTCATTCTGCTGCAGGTGTAGACCCAGTGTCACCACAAGAGCAAAAGAAAGCAAAAGAGAAGAGGCGTGGACTTTCCGCCCTCAAGGCATAAATCAAAACACTTTGTCCCTGCTACATATTTTTGGTACCCTGTTCCAATTCCTCAACAGGCAGAAAGGCAATCAATCCCAATTGCCTTTCCTCTCGTTAAAAATGGTGTCCTCCAGAGGTTTTTTTTATATGACAACTACCCCAGGCAATGGAGAAGTTATGACAAATGTTTGCTGACACAATCCAAGAGGAATGTGATATTTAACCCTTCCACCAGGTAAACAACAGTGGAAGACAAATTTATCAAGGGAAAACAACCTCATTAAGTCTGCCCTGAGATCTTTATTTCTCAGCATGTTCCCTACTGTTCACAAAATAACCTACATTTCTCCCCCCCAAAAAATACCCCAAACATTGAATTCCTTCACATTTGTTATTATTAAAGCTCCTGACAGATGAAATTTGCTGTCAATTAGCTGCCTTAAATTGATCAGATGGACGGAATTAATGGACTAATTACTGGAAATAATTGATTTATCTCAATGCAGGTGGTCACATTTTGAAGACGATGAAGGCAACAATTTCTCTTGACTAAGGAACATAGATGGTTTAAACAGAGCATTTTGAAGAGGTAACGGAGGTGGATATAAGGTACGGAAACCCTTTCGTAGTGTGGAGTTTTAATCAAAATTATCATTTTTTTGCTATAAAAATGTATTTATAAATTGTGACAAGTGGGTGAGGGGCAATGACAGTGGTGTCTTCCTGGTGGGAAGTTGGCCAAGATAGAAAAGAGTGGCGGCGAGAATGGAGGAGTTGAGGGTTGGCAGGGGCAGCCTGGAGTTCCCCTGACCCCACTGCCACCTTGGCTTTCTTCATTCTGATAAGTGGAGTTCCACCAGCAGGAAGGTCTCACTGCTGGCTCCCACCTTCCACAAGCCACTACTGAAGCTTGGCTTGTTGGGTTAGGTTCACAACACCTGGAAATGCCCAATCTCTCTCAAAGATTACAAATTGCCCCGTTCCTTGAGCCGGTGCAGAGATGTTCTCCATGAGGGCTGATCTATTTGGGCAAACAGGGCACTGTCCCACCAACTTTGGCCTGCCCTCGACCAGCCCCCACCTGCCTGCCTTCCTCCTTACAAGCAGCCCTGGCTTTCAGCTTCCTCTCCCTTAGCCTCAGAGTTGCCTGTGTAGAACTGTGTAGAACTCTGCAGGCTAGCAAGGTTATGCTTAAAATTCTACAAGGCAGGCTTAGGCAGTATGTGGACCGAGAACTCCCAGAAGTGCAAGCTGGATTTCGAAAGGGCAGAGGAACCAGAGACCAAATAGCAAACATGCGCTGGATTATGGAGAAAGCTAGAGAGTTCCAGAAAAACGTCTACTTCTGCTTCATTGACTATGCAAAAGCCTTTGACTGTGTCGACCACAGCAAACTATGGCAAGTTCTTAAAGAAATGGGAGTGCCTGATCACCTCATCTGTCTCCTGAGAAATCTCTATGTGGGACAAGAAGCTACAGTTAGAACTGGATATGGAACAACTGATTGGTTCAAAATTGGGAAAGGAGTACGACAAGGTTGTATATTGTCTCCCTGCTTATTTAACTTATATGCAGATTTCATCATGCGAAAGGCTGTACTAGATGAATCCCAAGCCGGAATTAAGATTGCCAGAAGAAATATCAACAACCTCAGATATGCAGATGACACAACCTTGATGGCAGAAAGCGAGGAGGAATTAAAGAACCTTTTAATGAGGGTGAAAGAGGAGAGCGCAAAATATGGTCTGAAGCTCAACATCAAAAAAACCAAGATCATGGCCACTGGTCCCATCACCTCCTGGCAAATAGAAGGGGAAGAAATGGAGGCAGTGAGAGATTTTACTTTCTTGGGCTCCTTGATCACTGCAGATGGTGACAGCAGTCACGAAATTAAAAGACGCCTGCTTCTTGGGAGAAAAGCAATGACAAACCTAGACAGCATCTTAAAAAGCAGAGACATCACCTTGCCGACAAAGGTCCGTATAGTTAAAGCTATGGTTTTCCCAATAGTGATGTATGGAAGTGAGAGCTGGACCATCAAGAAGGCTGATCGCCGAAGAATTGATGCTTTTGAATTATGGTGCTGGAGGAGACTCTTGAGAGTCCCATGGACTGCAAGAAGATCAAACCTATCCATTCTTAAGGAAATCAGCCCTGAGTGCTCCCTGGAAGGACAGATCGTGAAGCTGAGGCTCCAATACTTTGGCCACCTCATGAGAAGAGAAGAATCCTTGGAAAAGACCCTGATGTTGGGAAAGATTGAGGGCACTAGGAGAAGGGGACGACAGAGGATGAGATGGTTGGACAGTGTTCTCGAAGCTACAAACATGAGTCTGACCAAACTGCGGGAGGCAGTGCAAGACAGGAGTGCCTGGCGTGCTATGGTCCATGGGGTCACGAAGAGTCGGACACGACTAAACGACTAAACAACAACAACAACAACAACAACAACAACAACAACTCTGCAGGGAGGAGAATGAGCACAAAAGAAGGATTACTGGGCTCTGCCTGTCACTGGCTCTGGTACTAGTTACTGTTGGTTTCCTTGCCTTCTGCCCTACCAGTCCCAATGGGTACCAGCCATCACTGGATGCTCTGAATCACTGATTTTCAACTGATGGGGAGTGATCCAAAATCTAAGTCCTGCCTAACTTACATTAAATTGCATTGCTTGCTACCTGAGACCCAGAAGTGGTTCACGCCCCAACCTAAGCTGCAAGTTTCAACTACATCATTTCTTCTGTTTTGTTTTTAATTTCCTTCTGCATTTTAATGAGAAGGGAAAAGAGAGGCAGTGAGGCAACAACAGAGAGAAGCAGAAAAAGAGGGAAAGCCTCGAATCACAGATCAGGAAGGGAGAAATTAGGCTGTCTAAAATAGGATTTTGTGTGATGCAGGAAATCCAAGGGCATCAATGCATCCCCAACAAATGGCCATTCAGCCTGTGCTCGAAGATCTCAACTGACGGAAAACTCACCATATTTCCAGGTGATTGTCTCCATTGTTGAACTGCAAGCACAGGGATGGACAATGTGGTGCTCTGCAGATTTTTGGGTCCCTCCAGATTTTGCTGTATTACATATTCCATAATCCCTGACCTTTGGCCATGCTCTAACAACAGCTGGAGGGAATTGCATTAAGTTACCCCGCTCAAGGAAAGTCCTTGGGGAAAGGAACTTTTGCATGGAAGTCAAAGGTAGGGGCCACTCAGCACTACGCACAGGTCAATGTCAGTTTTGGCTTCTGTCAGTTTCTTGTTTTCCAGTATTATTCTCAGTTCTACATGAGTTTGCCAAATTATTATTATTATTATTATTATTATTAATAATAATAATAATATAATCCTCTCAAAAATTCAACAGCATTTTAGTGCGGATTTCTCCTAATAAACACATTTTTTATTTGCATTCCCCCAAATCTCCCCCCCCCAAAAAATCAATGTTTCCTAATATAATACATTTTCATGAATATATCCATTTTTATGAACATTTCACCTTAGTGTATGCATTTTTGTATACATGACTTGGCTAGAGAACTGCACTGTAAAATTTGGAGAAATGCAGATTTCAAAGGCTGCCTCTGTTTCAGTTTCCAGAAAGTGCAAATTACGTTCATTTGCCTTTAAAGGCAAACTGAACCAAATATCTCCCCCACCCCTACACAGCTCAGACAGACCCCAGAGTTACTTAGTACAGCTCATGCCAGGCCCATGCAGAGCTTGTCTGAAACCCGGGGCAGGAGTCTTGAGCATGAGATATGCTGCCTCAGTGCTGCTGCCTAATCTGATCTGATGCTTACACACAAGTATGCAGTAACTCAGGTCCAGATTTTACTATTGAAGACTTGCAGTGCATATAAAAAAGGTAAAAGGTAAAGGACCCCTGGATGATTAAGTCCATTCAAAGGCGACTATGGGGTTGTGGCGCTCATCTCGCTTTCAGGCCGAGGGAGCCGGCGTTTGTCCACAGAATGTTTTCTGGGTCATGTGGCCAGCATGACTAAACCACTTCTGGAGCAACGGGACACCGTGACGGAAAGCAGAGTGCATAGAAACGCTGTTTACCTTCCCACCACAGCGGTACCTATTTATCTACTGCACTGGCATGCTTTCAAACTGCTAGGTTGGCAGGAGTTGGGACAGAGCAGCAGGAGCTCACCCCGTCACAGGGATTCGAACCGCCGACCTTCTGATCGGCAAGCCCAAGAGGCTCAGTGGTTTAAACCACAGTGCTACCCCCATCCCTTACAGTGCATATGGACAGGCATGGGCCTTTTGCCCATGGCTGCTTCATCCATTATGTCATTGGTCAGCTGGGAGGCAAGTAAGTCCGAGTAAGTAAGTCTGAAGCTCAGGGCAAGTGTACCCCAGCCTCTGTATGGGTCTGACCTGTGTTTTGGGCTTGTAACGCCTAGATAGGGCTCTTGACTAATAGCATCTAGGGCTTGCCGATCAGAAGGTTGGCGGTTCGAATCCCTGTGACGGGGTGAGCTCCCATTGCTCCATCCCAGCTCCTGCCAAGCTAGCAGTTCGAAAGCACGAAGTGCAAATAGATAAATAGGTACCGCTTCGGCAGGAAGGTAAACGCCGTTTCCGTGTGCTGCTCTGGTTCGCCAGAAGCGGCTTTGTCATGCTGTCCACATGACCCGGAAGCTGTACACCGGTTCCCTCGGCCAATAAAGCGAGATGAGCGCCGCAACCCCAGAGTCGTCCACAACTGGGGTTTACCTTTAAAAGAATCTTGTCGTTTTTATGATTTGGCGTGAACGAGCCCAATGCTGTTCAAGGGCTGAATGTGTCAACTGCTCTGGGATTCCTCCACACCCCCTCCTGTTCTTTAATGGATGCTCTACATAGAAATAAACAACAATGCTTAACATCCAAGGATGGGCAAGGGACACAATATAAAACAGCACTTTATTATCCAAAGACCTGCAGCAGTTCCACGGGCAATTCCTACTGTACCTGGTTTGGATCCTTCATCAACGGATCCATTATAGACTTGGTTTATGAACTCTGGCCTGTTGTCATTCATGTCAATAACGTAGATGTAGAGGTCAATGGGGTTCTCCACTTTGTTTCCATTCATATCCACTGCATGCGCTCGAAGCTGTTAAGAAAAAGAGAGGAGGGGGAAAGCCACATCAGTAATGGGATTCAGCACTCGGCGAGGCTGTGTGTCATCTTCTGTCATTTAGACTCTTCGACAACATTAGGATTTATAACTGTCAGAATACAGTAATGGAAATTTTCTATGGAGTTTTCTATAGCAAAGCTATCCAGCTGATTTTGGTATGCATAATAATATGAACCTTGAAGTTCTGCTGCAGTTTTAACGGCTTGCTTGAATCTCTGTGTTCTGGACAAACCTCAGGGTGGTGCAGCTATACATATTAAAACATCTGCTTTTTCTATAAAAGAGAAAAAGGAGGAGGAGGAGGAAGATATATTGACATTCTTTAAGCAAATCCCATCATAGTTATGGGGAAACCTGACCTCATTTTTTGAAAGTTCCACTGGATTTGCGCTAAACTCTAAGCATAGTGTGGGGTATCAGTTTTGGGGGATGCTATCTGGACCCAGGTAGCGCTGTGGTTAAACCACTGAGCCTAGGGCTTGCTGATCAGAAGGTCGGCGGTTCGAATCCCTGTGACGGGGTGAGCTCCCGTTGCTTGGTCTCAGCTCCTGCCTACCTAGCAGTTCGAAAGCATGTCAAAATGCAAGTAGATAAATAGGAACCGCTACAGCGGGAAGGTAAATGGTGTTTCCATGTGCTGCTCTGGTTTGCCAGAAGCGGCTTTGTCATGCTGGCCACATGACCTGGAAGCTGTACGTCAGCTCCCTCAGCCAATAATGTGAGATGAGCGCGCAACCCCAGAGTCGGTCACGACTGGACCTAATGGTCAGGGGTCCCTTTACCTTTACCTTTTTATCTGGGGTAAGGTTTTTGGATTTCTCAAAAAACGGAGGACATATTGTCATACTTTGAAGTCCTGTTGGGACCTAAGGGTTCTTCCTCCTTCCTCCTGGTTTCTGTGTGGCACAGTTTCACCGTGGCAGCCTCAACAGTGGGTTACTTAGTCTCTTAGGCCACTGTGTCAACAAATCTCCATGCACAGGAGAGTGGCAAATGCCTTTATAGAGACAGATTTTTTATTTCTTCAGCGCAAACCCAGAAACGATAAAGGCAAAAGCAATCAATCAAGAAGAGCGGAAAACTTCCGGAACTTTCTTCTCTGCCAAGCTGTTATCAATACAAATATTAAGAACACATCATTTCTTCAGAACCACCATCTGTTTTTTCATACTAAAGAAACCTATCTTCCATTTTCTCAGATGATTACTCATTGTTCTGTCTATTTATGTAGGTAGTTTTTTTAAAAAAAATCTTTTTCCTGTTCCTAGTGGGCCATTTTTGTGGTTATTCACACTGATACTTAAAATGATTGAACGCAGCATGCCATTTCAGCTGAGGACGCAACAACTAATTGCAAATAAATAACGTATTGTCGTAGGGATGTGGAGGAGAACTTTGTACAGTCCACTTCTCTGAATGTTGCAGAACAGTTCTTGGCTCAATAAATTTAAAAGCCCTGCTTCAAAACCATATATTTTAGAAACCAAATTTTGTGCAGACTTAATCCTGAAATGGGATGAAATGGATTTAGGAATAAACACTGATGTGTATTGGAAAGAAATTGATCTGCCTATTCCTAATGGTGCAGAAATATCTGCATGTGAGCAGCCAAACATGAACCACTTTGTAGTGGGGGAGCTGCTACTTCCACAGCTCCTTCAAATGCCATGAAGGTAATATCAGGAAAATCCTGCTGGTGTTGCTCCTTTCCAAGTGGCTTCAGGTGCCAGGAAGGATCAGGAAAGAGGAGAGGCTCTGGAAGAATGAGAGGTCTGGTGGGACCTTCTCCTTTGAAGATGCTGCTGCTAAGTAAGTGCCCCCTTTTTTGTCCTTTCTCAGCCTTTTCACTCACACCTGCCTCTTCTTCCTGCCCGATGCCCCTCCCCACTGAAAGTCCCAAGATACCTCTGGGCTCTCAACCTGACCTGCAGTAATCTGGGAGCCAGATTCCTTCAAATAGGTCCAATTTGGCTCAGGGTTTGAATCGCAGATAAATCTGGTGACCAGCCCTTCTGATTACATACCATCCAACATGTTGAGGCTGAAAACCGGGACCTGCGTCTTCTAGCCACTCTTCCTCACAAGTCACGTGACTCTTGTGAGAGCATAAAGCCCCAAAATGTGTGGTTCTGGGCTCTCGTAAGAGATATCACACATTTTGGGGCGCCATGCTGAAAGCATGGCTCCCAAATACAGGATGACCCGATTTAATCAGGGCAGTTGAGAGGTATGCAACCTTGTAGAAGTAATGCAACCTTGAGTGTATTGACTTTGAAGAAAATTCCATTGAGAGCAATGGCATTTCTGGATGTAAGCAGGCCAGTAATTTGTTTAATAAGCCCTCATAATGCCATGCTACTGAACTGTCTCCACATCCATGGTATACATTTTAAGGTTGCACAACTGTCAGTGTGTAGTAGGTTCTAAGCATGGATGGGCCACAGTTAGACAATGGTACTAAGACTTAGCTGCCAAGTATCCCGTTTTTTGCGGGAAACCCCCGGATTTTAATCCGTTTCCCACTGTTCTCCCGAATGGAGAAAAATCCTAGAAATCCCCAGGATTTCCTACCTGCCAGGGAGCCTCAGTTTTGGGTGCTGCTCTGACCATGTGTGGACACTGGAAATAGGGCAGGGCAACACCGGAAGTCGCTTCTACGCATGCCCGGCAGCCATCTTGGGCATGCGTAGAAGCGACTTCCGGTGTCGATCTGCCCTATTTCCAGTGCCCACACATGGTCAGAGCAGCCCCGGAAGTTGCTTCTATGCAACTTCCGGTGCCGCGCCGCTGCTGTTCCCGCATTTTTCAGCGGGAGACTTGGCAGGTATAACTAAGATGCTCGGTATTTTAATTTTAGGGCCTTCCCTTGGATTTCCCTTTTACCTTGTTCCATTTTCTTTAAGATTTTGTTCAATGAGTTTGCAGCTCTTTCTTGGGGAGATACAGCCAAATGACACCAATCAAGAGCATATACAAACACTTGACAAATATTTGGGATGTTCTGAATTCCATTGCGAATCACTTTGCTTACATTGAATCTCAGCTGGGATTCTTTTGTCCATTCGCCAACATTTAATGCAAATTTAGCTCACAGGCTACATAATTTCCTTTAAAAAGAGGTTTAGACAAATTTATGGAAAATAAGACCATCAAGGGCTGTTAGCTATAATGGCCAAGTGCTACCTCCAGCATCAAAGGCAGTATGCCTCTGAATTCCAGCTACTGGGCAGCACAAGTGAAGAAAATGCTATTGCATTGAGGTTCTGACTGCAGCCTTCCCCTGGACCTTACCTTCCAAGTCCCGGACTGCAGAATCCGGGACCGGCAGCCGTGTGACACCGGAAGTTGCGTCGACGTAACATCCTGTGTCGCTTTGCCCTTCTATGGGCACCAAAAATGGCTGCCGCCGGCTTCGAAAGTCGCTTGTACGCATGTCAGGAAGTGCGTCGATGCAACTTCCGGTGTCGCTCCGCACATCTATGGGCACCAAAAATGGCCGCCGCCTACACCGGAAGTCGCGGCTATGCACTTCCGGACATGTGTAGATGCGACTTTTGAAGCCGCCGGCGGCCATTTTTGGTGCCCATAGAAGGGCAAATCGGAAAGAAAAAAAATGGCCGCCGGCAGGAGAAAATAACGGAGAAAAATGGGAGACGAAGTGATACGGGGGACCACTAGGAAAAGGTAAGTAAAATCGGGGTTTTCCCGGAGAAAACGGGGTACTTGGCAGCTCAGCCCTGGACACCTGGTTAGCCACTGTGAGAACATGATGCTGGACTAGATGGGCCATTGAGCTGATCCAGGAGGTTCTTCTGGTCCTGAGTTTGGAGAAATCCATTTGGAGCTCTCTCTAGTCTGCTCAGAATTTCAGCCTTCTAAAAAGGCTGGTTCCATCTGCAAAGTTGCCCACTTCGCAATCCATCCCTGACCCTGAAACATTTTATAAATACGTTAAAATATATTAACAGGAGGGGAAAACACACACACACCTTTATGTTGTTTTCCCTTGTGAAAGGTTATCCATTTATTCCTAACCTCCTGTTTTAAAATCCATTAACTGGAAATCGTAGGAGCTCTGGTTTTCTCATCCCAACATTGCTATGTTTCTTCAGGGTTCTTTGGTGAGGAATTTGTTAAAAGGAAAGGTTAAAAAGCTAGCGAAGCGAAGCATCTTTTTGCAGAAGCCATGCTGGCTTTTCCTAAGCGAGGCTTATTTTTTCTAAAGGTTTAACAATTCTAGTCTTAATCATGCTTTCGACTGATTTACTAGAGATAGAAGTTAGGTTGACAAGCCTGTAATTTCTTGGATCCCACCTGGCTCCTTTTATAAATTGGTTTTACTTTGGCTACCTTCCAGTCAATGGGTTAAGAAGGTATTTTTTTATGGAGAAGCTGCATATTTTAGTTAATAGTTCAGCAATTTCATATCTTAGCTCTTCAATAATCCTCAAATGCCACCAATTCTGCATGACTTGTTATTTTTAAATGTCATCCTTTGTCACCTCTATTTGACACAGTTCTTTTGACGCATTATCTGAGGGGGGGAAGTGGTCTTGATGTGAAAACACAGGAACACAATTCACTCCATTTCTCTTCCATTTCCCTCTCTCCTCAGGCCATACTCCCTCTCCCCAGATCATACCCCTCATCAGCCTTGCTCTGCATCATTCTTGAATGCTTTTGCCTGGCTGGAATTTGCCCATGGAATTTGCTAGCGTGGTGTAGTGGTTAAGAACGGTGGACTTGTATTCTGGTGAACTGGGTTCAATTCCCCGCTCCTCCACATGCAGCTGCTGGGTGACCTTGGGCTAGTCACACTGAGGTCGCAAGCCCAAACGTGTCTTCTCAGAAGAAAGACCTACTCAATTCAGTGGGGCTTACTCCTACGTAGATGGGATTACAATTACAGCCATAGTTTTGATTTGGGTTGTTCCCCACCCCCTGCACAATCCCCCCCCCAAAACAGCATGAAACCCCATTGCTCCATGAGAAAGGGGATTGTTCTATGTTCATTCAAGGTGCACAATATCAAGTAGATAACTGCTCAGGCTGTGAACAGCTGGATACGCAATTTCTGAAACGTTAAAGGGGGGGAAGTTGGGGGAATGAAAGCAGAGCACAATCCTTGGACCATCCAGTAAGATGCTTTTAAATGTATATTTAAAGCAAACTTTCTAAATGGAAATTCTGATCCCAGTAGCTACTTGTCTTGGGTTTGAAATTGTTTTTATCCATGTAATTGCTTTATCTGTTTTTATAGATGTAGTGGTTTTGAATTGTACTTACATACCCACTTGCTTTATCTAAGTGTTTTGTGAAAATGTGCTTTGAGATATGTCACAAGAAGAGACTTATTCATCAAATAGATAAGATAGATAGATAGATGATAGATAGATGATAGATAGATAGATAGATAGATGATAGATAGCCTGGTGGGTTTGTAAGCACATTTCGTTAAAAATCCACCTGGAAGCAGGGCAGAAGGGGTTGAGTCCTGTTCCCTCTGAGAACTGGGATGGACCAGATTTCAGCCCATCCCTCCTTCCCTAGAACTGATTTGCAAATTCATGTGGAAAGCTCAGATCAGGTTAGTTCATATCGGTATCCACAAAGACTATATTTGCCAAGCATTTTTCACTGCCAGCACCGGAACCTCTGCTTGGGGAATCCCCACTTGCCAGCCCAGCTCTTGACACAAATGTGCCATTAAACAGATGTGTCAGCCGGGGCTTGTCTGCGTGTATCACTGCAGCAGCTTTAAGTGAGATTACGAGACACTTGCTCGCTGAATTGCTTTTTGCCTGAGTGCAAACCGCGAGCGAATGCATATGTATGTGGGGCAGTGTGCAGGCGACGCGCCGATAGGCTTACAGTGCAAAGAAATTACTTAACTCCTGGAGATTTCAAAGAAGAGCTATCAAATATAATTAAAACTTTGTCTGGGAAGGGAGGGAAGGATGGGGAGGCAGATGTGAAAGGATGAGATATCTGCTTTGCTCTCTGCTTTATCTCAGAAAGGAGGTATTTTTTTTCTGAGCTGGAGATAGAGCAAAGAAGGAATCCATCGCCATTTCAGTTTGAAGATAATAACTTTAATTCTAGCTGAGAATTACTTTTCTCCCCACCCCAAGGGCAATCTGCCCTTTGCCCTTTGACATTATTGAATAGCTGCATCTAACACAAATGGGGATTGCTAAGCAGGCAAGCGGCAAAGCTGTAAATACACAGGTGGAGAATGTACGTATCATACATATTTCATGATTTTAGAATTACAAAGTACAAAATCATAGAATCATAGAATCATAGAGTTGGAAGAGACCACAAGGGCCATCCAGTCCAACCCCCTGCCAAGCAGGAAACACCATCAAAGGATTCTTGACATATGGCTGTCAAGCCTCTGCTTAAAGACCTCCAAAGAAGGAGACTCCACCACACTCCTTGGTAGCAAATTCCACTGTCAAACAGCTCTTACTGTCAGGAAGTTCTTCCTAATGTTTAGGTGGAATCTTCTTTCTTGAAGTTTGAATCCATTGCTCCGTGTCCGCTTCTCTGAAGCAGCAGAAAACAATCTTTCTCCCTCCTCCATATGACATCCTTTCATATATTTGAACATGGCTATCATATCACCCCTTAACCTTCTCTTCTCCAGGCTAAACATACCCAGCTCCCTAAGCCATTCCTCATAAGGCATTGTTTCCAGGCCTTTGACCATTTTGGTTGCCCTCCTCTGGACAAGTATCCTTCTTGAACTGTGGTGCCCAGAACTGACACAGTATTCCAGGTGAGGTCTGACCAGAGCAGAATACAGTGGTACTATTACTTCCCTAGATCTAGATGCTATACTCCTATTGATGCAGCCCAGAATTGCATTGGCTTTTTTAGCTGCTGCATCACACTGCTGACTCATGTCAAGTCTGTGGTCTACCAAGACTCCTAGATCCTTTTCACATGTACTGCTCTCAAGCCAGGTGTCACCCATCCTGTATTCGTGCCTTTAAATATACATTTAAAGACTAAAAATGAGGTTCAGTTTCTTCTTTGTCTTTATATATATATATAAATGCAATAAATGCACTCTTGTCACAGTGGCCAACCAAATACCTCTGAGAAGCCCACAAGTAGAACTTGAGCCCAATTGTACTTTCCCCAGTTTCAGTTCCCCAAAACTGACATTTAGAGACACACTGCCTCCAACAATAGAAGTGGAGCGTAGCCATCAGAGTTAGCAGCCTTAACCTCCATGAATATGTCTGATCCTCTCCTAAACTTCCCCAAGCTCATCTTACAGGAGTGAACTCCATGGTTTCACTCTGTGCTGTACAGGACTGAAGGGCAAACTGGGTGGCAGGATGACGGACCAAGCTAGAAGTCAGGACCAAAGATTGAGCAAGGCTGCAGAAGCACACGAGGGCTCAAGCTAGGCTCAGGAGAAAGTGTGAGCTCCTTTTGTACTATCCAGATGTGGCCCAAATGCCCACCCCCTGGGGGGTGGAGTCAGCACAAGCCCAAAAGGTGCTACCTGCAATTCAGTAGTTTGCCACATGGGAACGGCTGCACATGGATCCATTAGAGCAGGTAGCAGGATGGCTGAACCACATTGTCTCTCTGAACCACAGACCTCCATAGCACATTGCAGGCTACTTTTGAAGCTCAAGCTACATGGGGCTCAGTTGCAACAATCTCCGCTATGCACCTAATTTTACTGCCACCACCGGCCTGATTTGTCTTGTTGGGGCAATGGACATACCCTCCAACATTTCTCCAATGAAAATAGGGAAGTCCTAAGGAAAAGTGTATGGCGCTGTGGTCTAAACCACAGAGCCTAGGGCTTGCTGATCAGAAGGTCAGCGGTTCGAATCCCCGCAACGGGGTGAGCTCCCATTGCTCCGTCCCTGCTCCTGCCAACCTAGCAGTTCAAAAGCACGTCAAAGTGCAAGTAGATAAATAGGTACCACTCCGGCGGGAAGGTAACAGGCGTTTCTGTGCACTGCTCTGATTCACCAGAAGTGGCTTTGTCATGCTGGCCACATGACCTGGAAGCTGTACACCGGCTCCCTCGGCCAATAACGTGAGATGAGCACCGCAACCCCAGAGTCAGTCACGACTGGACTAATGGTCAGGGATCCCTTTACCTTTACCTTTAAGGAAAAGCAGGACATTCTGGGATCAAATCAGAAACTGAGGCTGTAAATCCGGGACTGTCCCTGGAAAATAGGGACATTTGGAGGGTCCGAATGGAGGCAGCGGACAATATTGGAACTTAGGGGGAAGGGAGACAGCTTAGTGGCAGACCAGAGGATCTGGTCTGCATGCAGGTGGTCTCACGGCCAAATCCTGACATCACCAGCTAGGGCTGGGAATGCCCCCTGCCTGAAACCCTGGTGAAACCCAGTCAGTGCACTGAGCTAGATGGGCCAGTGGTCTAACTCTGTCTAAGGCAACTCCCAATGTTTCTAACACATGCACATGGAATCTACACCCTGCTTGTGGGCTTCCTTGAGTTACTGAAGACAGAAAAAATCACAGAGAGACTAGAGGCAGAAAAATTGCTCAAAAATGCATTATTCATAATGACTGCAGACTATGTACGCTTGGTGTGCAAAAGCTGGGATTTTGTGCTATGGAGAATTCACTACCTGGCTATTTTTCTGTTATGAGGTGGACTTGCAAATAAATACAACAGGCCACTGTTGAAAATGACGTATTTGTCTAGATCGACCATTGGTCTGATCTTGCCAGGCTACTCTTAATTAAAAGATGAAGGCCTGGAGACTTAATGAAGTCCAAAGGCTATCAACTTGTCAGCTGAGGCTCCAATACTTTGGCCACCTCATGAGAAAACCACTTCCGTGCCTTTGCCGGAGGTGGAGTTGTGGGCAGCCCGACGAGCCCATTGCGTGGGGGCTGCAGTGTCAGCCCCTACGCAATGGAAGTTCCCGCCTGCGTCACCCACGCCCTTGTCCAATAGGGATGAGGGGGCGGGGCCGCAGCGTTTAAACCCCACCGCACGGCCGGAGCTCGCTCTCTTTCTCCCAGTTCGCCGGAGCGAACAGAAGCACCCGCCCACCCGCCCCTTAAAAAGAGAATAGGGGGCGCTGCTGCGGACCTGGTCGGTTGCCTGGTTAGTCAGTGGACCGGGTAGGACTTTTCCCATACTGGGCTAGCCATGATGGGTTTTTCGCCTACCTCGTAGCATGTCGTCACAACTTAGGTTAGGCGGTTAGGCGTTGGAAATTTGCATAACAATAAGATGGAGGAGGGGCAGATTGCGTCATCACCTGCTCAAATTTGGAGAAGTAATTCCGTTAAAGGATTCCGGGGGCGAGGCTTGGTCCAGAGCCTGGAGTCGCCAGGGCCGTAAGGCACGCCCCGTACGGTGGCCACAGAAGGAGTTCCGGTTGATCTGCATCGCCGGGTTCCTTACTGGTGGTTAACTTCTCACGGACTTCAACACACGGGGTGGAGTCGGATTTAGTCTGATAGGTTCCAACGCCTAAGCCAATTCCGCTCAACATGCATATTTAATAAAGTTGTGGCCTGAACCACCCAATTAACCTTTAAATTCTGTGTCACGTGTCATTATTACACTGATCGGAGGGCATTGCTACACAAGAGAAAACTCCCTGGAAAAGACCCTGATGTTGGGAAAGATGGAGGGCACAAGGAGAAGGGGGTGATAGAGGAAGAGATGGTTGCACAGTGTTCTTGAAACCATGAACATGAGTTTGACCGAACTGCAGGAGGCAGTGGAAGACAGGAGTGCCTGGCATGCTCTGGTCCATGGGGTCATGAAGATTCGGAAACGACTAAATGACTAAACAACAAAAATCTATCTATCTATCTATCTATCTATCTATCTATCTATCTATCTATCTATCTATCTATAATCTGTCTGTCTGTCTGTCTGTCTGTCTGTCTGTCTCTCTCTGTCTGTCTGTCTGTCTGTCTGTCTGTCTGTCTGTCTGTCTATCTAGATGCATGGCAGAAGCAACATTCTTACAGTTCTTCCTGCTTTGGCTGGCTTTGTCCAAAGCTCTTGAGTATCATTCTCATTTCGGGCAGTTTGACCGTAGCTTGTGTCTTTTTGAATTACTCTGAGTTATTTCTAGACAGTTATTTATACCTCACTCTTTGGCTTGCAGAGCTCACAGAAGAGCTTCACAGAACACCCATACAGAACACACACAAACATCAGAAAGCTCTGTGGAGCAGCAGTCTAAAATAGAAATACAAAAGATGGCGGCTGCAGCAGCAGCAGCAGCAAAATCTGAAACAGTAAAATCCTGTTGAAAGAGGAAAGTTTCGGCTTATAGTGAAAGAAGTCCAGAGAGTGAGCCTGGCTGTGGGGTCTCCACTGGGAGGGCTTTACCTGAAGGAGCGTCCTGTATACCTGAAGGAGCGTCTCCACCCCTATCATTCAGCCCGGACACTGAGATCCAGCACCGAGGGCCTTCTGGCGGTTCCCTCATTGCGAGAAGCAAAGCTACAGGGAACCAGGCAAAGGGGCCTTCTTGGTAGTGGCACCCGCCCTGTGGAACGCCCTCCCAGCAGATGTCAAGGAAATAAGCAACTGTTTTACTTTTAGAAGACAACTGAAGGCAGCCCTGTTTAGGGAAGTTTTTAATGTTTGATGCTGTATTGTTTTTAATATTCGGTTGGAAGCCGGCCAGAGTGGCTGGGGAAACCCAGCCAGATGGGCGAGGTAGAAATAATAAATTATTATTATTATTATTATTATTATTATTATTATTATTGTTATTATTATTATTATTATTATTATTATTATTATTATTATTTGGCTCTGCCACCCAAAGTTTCTGTCTCTTGTGAGCTGGTGGCCTGAGATGATGGCACAGAAAGCTATGCCTAGCAAGCAAATCCTGAGACCAAGGTAGGCCTGGGAGATACTCTTTTCCTCAGATGTCATTACATTCAGGGCTTTTGTTCAGTCGGAACTCACCGGAACTCAGTTCAGGCACTGCTCAGGTGGGTGCCATTGCAATTATAAGAGAACAATGGAGGCATCCATGCTGGCACTTCTTTTTCTAGAAAAATAGCACTGATTACAAAATGACTACTAGAATATCTCTTTCCTCTGAACCTTGTTTTACTACCGTGGAAGGAGTTTCTTTGGATGGAGGAACATTCAGTCATGTGAGCCCCTACATGCAGTAAGAAGTGGCCCAGCCCAGCCACAGGTTTGCTAACTGAAGGTGAACTTGGTCTAGTCATAATTGGTTGGACTTAAGGGGGTTGTCTCTAGTCCTCTTCCCTTCACTGCACTACTGTGATGAGAGAGAAGACATTATGGAATTTCTCTCAGCCTGGAAAACTGCACTTGAAGGCACCCTCAAGGGACTCCAGGGATCATCTAGTCCAACCCCTTGCAATGCAGGAATCTCAACTAAAGCATCCATGACAGATGGCCATCCAATCCCTGCTTTACAACCTCCAAGGAAGGAGAGTCCACAACCTCATGAGAGAGTCCATTCCACTGTCAAACAGCTCTTACTGTTAGAAGGTTCTTCCTGTATTTAGAGTAGACCCACTAAATTAAATCACTGAATAAGATGAAGCTGTATTAATTTCAATAGCTCTACTCTGAGTAAAAGTTGGTTTAATTCCACCCTAAATTTCTATCTATACATATAAACAAGTAGATGTAAATGTTATGTAAATCCATATCTTTTTTTAGTTCTCTCTCTCTCTCTCTCTCTCTCTCTCTCTCTCTCTCTCTCTCTCTCTCTCTCTCAGTAATGCATGAGAAGCTGGTAATGTGTGTTGTATCTTTGGTTCCAGAGATCTCCCTCCAACATTCATTGAAGATTGAAGTATTGAAGATTTTGCCAACAGTTCTATTCCAAGCAAATTCCATTACACATCAACCAAATTAATTCGAAAATTACTCTATTCCCCCTTGGTACACACAAAAAATGAGGTTGGTGTTAATTAGAGAAATGGATGATGAACACGGACAATTAAAAAAAATACACACAATGATATAATAATTGTGATCACGAAGCAGTGCAATTAGGTTAAAAGGAAAGCATTTGTTGAAAACTAGGGATGGAATTAAACAGAACTCTGATTAATATCTACACTAATTCTGAGTTTAATTGATTTGGAAATTGGACACCGAAAGGCAACAGTAGGAGGATGCGGATCTCTGCATGTTCTCAAAGAGGGTTTATGTGAATCTGCTAATCTAGGTATCTTCATTGCATTTCACGCCCTCCAAGTGTCTCTATTTCCCAGGAACAGTTCCAGGTTTACAGAAGCTGTCCTGGTTTCTAATTTGATCCCAGAACATCCCTATTTTAATTGGAGAAATGTTGAAGGGTATGGAGTTCTGTGACCCCCCAAGCCAAGGAGATAAATAACAATACAACCTTTAAAAGACGCCTGCTTCTTGGGAGAAAAGCAATGACAAACCTAGACAGCATCTTAAAAAGCAGAGACATCACCTTGCCGACAAAGGTCCGTATAGTTAAAGCTATGGTTTTCCCAGTAGTGATGTATGGAAGTGAGAGCTGGACCATCAAGAAGGCTGATCGCCGAAGAATTGATGCTTTTGAATTATGGTGCTGGAGGAGACTCTTGAGAGTCCCATGGACTGCAAGAAGATCAAACCTATCCATTCTTAAGGAAATCAGCCCTGAGTGCTCCCTGGAAGGACAGATCGTGAAGCTGAGGCTCCAATACTTTGGCCACCTCATGAGAAGAGAAGAATCCTTGGAAAAGACCCTGATTGAGGACACTAGGAGAAGGGGACGTCAGAGGACAAGATGGTTGGACAGTGTTCTCGAAGCTACGAACATGAGTCTGACCAAACTGCGGGAGGCGGTGGAAGACAGGAGTGCCTGGCGTGCTCTGGTCCATGGGGTCACGAAGAGTCGGACACAACTAAACGACTAAACAACAACAACAACAACACAACCTTTAGAAGACATCTGCAGGCAGCCTGAGCTCTGTGAGCGCAGCTTTGAAGTGCAGTGTGTTTGAGGACTAGGACAGGCATCCCCAAACTGTGGCCCTCCAGATGTTTTGGCCTACAACTCCCATGATCTCTAGCTAACAGGACCAGTGGTCAGGGATGATGGGAATTGTAGTCCAAAACATCTGGAGGGCTGAAGTTTGGGGGTGCCTGGACTAGGACATAGCAGGGAAACCAAAATGCTTGTTTACAAAGCTATTGTATTACCAACTTTACTGTACGCTTGTGATATATGAACCACTTATATAAGCCATCTCCAACTCCTCCTCGAAAGATTCCATCAAGGCTGTCTCTGAAAAATTTTGTACGTTGCTTGGGAAGACAGGCAAACTAATGTCAGTGTACTGGAAGAAGCAAAGATCACCAGTGTTGAAGCAATGATTGTTCAACATCAACTTCATTGGATCGGCCATGTTGTGCAGATGCCTGATTATCATCTTCCAAAGCAACTACTCTATTCTGAACTTAAAAATGGAAAGCGTAATGCTGGTGGTCAACAAAAGAGGTTTAAAGACTGTCTCAAGGCAAATCTAAAAAAATGTAGCATAAACGCTGACAATTGGAAAACACTGGCCTGCAAGCACTCCAGTTGGAGAACAGCCTTTATCAAAGGTGTCATGGACTTTAAGGAAGCACAAACTCAGGGTGAAAAGGAAAACAAGCTAAGAGGAAGGCATGTTTGACAAACCCTCACCGTGATCAACTCCTACCTGGAAATCTATGTCCCCACTGTGAAAGGAAGTGTGGATCCAGAATTGGCCTCTATAGTCACCTAGGGACACACTGTTAAGACTGTGTTCATGGAAGACAATCTTCCTTGGCTACAAGGGATCACCAAAGAAGTTGGACCCCCTGCAATGCAGGAATCTCAACTAAAGCATCAATGAGAGATCACCTTCCTCTGCTTAAAAACCTCTAAGAAAGGAGAGTCCACTGCCTTCTGAGGGACTCCGTCCCACTGTTAACAGCTTTTACTGTCAGAAAGTTCTTTCTGATGTTTAGTCAGAATCTCCTTCCTTGTAACTTGAAGCCATTGGTTCAGGCCCTACCCTCTGGAGCAGGAGAAAACAAGCTTGCTCCATCTTCCATGTGACAGCCATTTAGATAGTTGAAGATGGCTATCATATCTCCTCTCAGTCTCTTTTCCAGGCTAAACATACCCAGCCTTATGATTAAATGATTTTAATGTATTGCTAGAGAGCTAAACTCAAGATTTATGATTGAAGGAAGTTCTTTTTGGAATTATAAACTCAACGTTTTCACCCCTAGCCATGAATATATCATAACGAGATAGAGGCAGCCATTTCTAAGCAAGCTTGAAAGCCATTGTCTTAACTCAGTATACTTATTAATGAACGCTTTTTAAAAAGTAGTCCCAGGTCGCCGAAAGTCGTCATTATGACAGATAAAGTTATTTCTTTTGGACTGTGAGTTTCTAATGCTGGAATCCTAATGACTCCATCAAAGGCATTATTCTGAGACCATTTTCCCCAATTATCCCCCAGTTATAATGGTCTGCCACCAGTGAAACATTACTGACATCTCTGAAGCAGCACAAAGCCCAAGTCTCAAATATTCCTTTTGCTTCATATTTCGCCGGGATCACTGGAGAAAATAATTGCTTTTGTTCAAGGAGGATAAAATAACTTTCCCTTAGATTCCCCTCTAACCCCGGGGAAATCTCTTCTTCCCTCCAGCTAAAGAGGTAATATAGTTTAGCCGTCCCTCCACCTCTGTCCACAAGCAATGCCAACAGAGTTAAATGTGTGACAAAGCAAACACAGCTTGGTGGGATCAGTGCTTGCCATGGAACTCTTTAAGAAGATGAAGTCACTGCAAGATATCTTTACAATTTCAGAGTTACTTGATTGCATTCATTTGGAAACCCATTTGGCTCAGAGGCTATGCTCTGTGTCCACCCATTGCCAGCACAGGAGGCCAAAGGCTTCAGATATTTTCTGGGATTCACAGGAGGTCACCCAGTTTGTAGGATGCAGACAGGTCTTTGCATGCATGTGTGGGAAGCAATAGATTTTGAGCAAGGGCTATCGCTTAGTGGTAGAGTAAATTCCTGCATTCAAAAGGTCCTGGGCTGGCTGCAAGCTCATTTCTAGACCCAATTCAATGTGCTCAGTTTAATGTTTAAATCCTTGAATGACTCAGGCCCCAAATATCTGAAAGGCCACCTCCTTCCCTATGGACCACCACCACGAAAATTCATCAGGATTTTAGTGCAAATGCTCCTAATATTGTATGCAATATTGCCTAAATATACTCATTTTTGCAAAGCAATTTCCCCCAATGCAATGCATGTCTATATGTTACTTTCAGTAATATATGCATTTGTATGTACAGTTTTCTCTAATATATGTGTTTTCTACACATGTGGCTGGAGAACTGCACTGCGAAGAGCACATTTCAAAGGGCGGCTATGCTTCTCTTTGCAAAATGTGAATTAGGTAGGTTTACCTTGAAATGCAAACTGAATTGAATTAATCCCCCATCCCTATATAATGAGGATCTCTCTTACAGCCCCTGTGTAAGAAGCAAACCTTGCCCAGGTGGCTCTGATTTCCAGAAAGCAAGCTGACTATTTTCTTCAGACTCTTGTATTTCTTCAGGGAAAACACAATAACCTGAACTCTGGTGTACTGAGATTGTTGAAGCATATGAATGTTGGGAATGGGAAGACGGAGAGGGCTGGACAGAATTTAGGGTGCCAGATGGGCAGGACAGGATGTTGGCAAGACATTTTGGCTTGCAAGAAAATAGTAACAGGTTTCCAGTATCAAGTGGATGAGGCACAAAACTTTTGGTAAGGTTTTTGTGAGTCAGTGGTTGATAAACTTGTGATTACTAGAGCAGAACTGAAGGATGAAGACAGAAGTATAGTGCAAGACAGGAAAGGGAAAAAGCTTTTGAAAAATGCAAGTACACAGATGCAAGTTGCAATAGCTGATTTATAGAACATCTGCCTTGGACACAGGAAGGTCCCAGGTTCAATTCCTGGCATTTTCAGGTAGTGTGGGAATGGCTCCTATCTAAAACCAGTACTGCTGCTGCCAGTCACTGTAGACCAGGCATGGCGAAACGTGGCCCTCCAGCTGTTTTGGGACTACAATTCCCATCATCCTTGACCACTGGTCCTGTTAGCTAGGGATGGTGGGAGTTGTAGTCCCAAAACAGCTGGAGGGCCAAGTTTGGCCATGCCTGCTATAGACAATCCTTAGCAACGTGGACCAGTTTTCTGACTCAGTGTACAGTGGAACCTCGGTTTATGAACACCTCGGTTTACAAATTTCCAGTTTACGAACGCCGCGGACCCATCTGGAACGGATTAATTCACTTTCCATTACTTTCAATGGGAAAGTTCACTTCAGTTTATGAACAGACTTCCGGAACCAATTGTGTTCATAAACCGAGGTACCACTGTAAAGCAGTTCCCTATGTTTCTAAATGTCAGTGGAAAAACTGGGCACGCCCTAAGCCTTCTGCATATTTTCTTTCTTTCTTTCTTTCTTTCTTTCTTTTTAAAAATATTTGCAGCCATCAAATTCTTGGCTCCAAAGTGAATGTAATAAATGAATAAATGATTAAGGAAATTTTTAAAAACCTGCAAAGCACTTCAGATACCAGACATCTCATGCAGGCAACCTAGAGAAGCCTGATACGCACATATGGGCTTCCTATGGGAGGCCATGCAACGTTTAAAAAGAAGCAACAAGTGTCATGATTGCTACATGAGACATTTTAGTAGATAATACTGATCGCCACAGATCTTTCTCTAAGACAGAGGTGGCAAAGGGGATCCAGCTAGAAGGCAGGATCCTTATCTCCCCCACCTCTCATGGGCCAAGTTTGACAGGTTGTAAGGAGCTACAATAACCTCATATCACAATGATCCCTTTTTTTTTGTCCATTTGGACAATCAGGTGATCACTGCGGCTTGAAAAGTACAAATCTGCTTTGGCCCAGCACATCTTTAGCTACCCCACACCTGGTGCCCTAGGGGAGGTGGCTGTGGTTTGGTGAAAACAGTCTGGCAGGTCAAATGGGGAGGCCTGGAGGATGTAATGAGGTTCATCACTCCTGCCATAAGATGTCATTCTGGTTATTTATCTTGCAGAACAAGCTGCCTTGTTCCACTGGTCTGGATGTTTAATCACCAGCTCTGGTCAGGAGATCTGACCTATGAGGAAGGGATTGCTCTAGCACAGACCCATAGTAATGTTAAGAACTGGTCCTTAAGCTAGTTTTGTCCTCCTCCCTCCCTTTCATTTTTCCTCATGTGCCAGAGACTCTCTTGGAACTGATTTTGAAAGCTGCTCTGAGAACCATTTTTTGGGGTGGGTGGGTGGGTGGGGTAGAGGGCAGGGTAGAAATAAACCAGGAGCTCACTTGTTTTCAGCCTTTCCCTCGAATAATTTCTAAAACACAACTGTTGCCCTGCCCTCATGCCCCCAGTTAGGAGCTGACGGATTGGTTTTGGTGCTGTCAAAACTGTGTATTCTATGCTTAATTCTGATTGAGATGTGCTTTGAGATTGTCAGCTCCAACCAGAAGGTAAGAGAAGAAAAGATCTGAGGGCTGAAAGCCCCACGATACTAGAAGCTGCATACTTACGTGGTAGGATGCCCTTTCTTCTCTATCCATCGGACGGGTCACGTACATTCTCCCAGACACAGGGTCAATGTTGAAGACTTCCATAGGTGGCTGGTCAGCTCCCACGCCAGTGATGCTATATCTTATGTGGATCTCGCTGTCCTTATCCGAACGTATCTGAATAAAACATGAAAGGGAACCATGAGAGAGCTTGGAATGCAAGGCAGGTGGGAAAGAAAGTTCACGGGTGACATGCACACAAAGACACACAAAGCTTTCAAGAGTAGAGAAAAGTAGCCTATTATTCTACACACATGTGGATTTAGGCAGGGGACAACTCAGCAACCTATTCACAAAAGGCCAAGGAGATGCTTGTTTCAGGAATCTTCCCAACATCTTCTGTGACACAATGCACGCTGTGTGCTTACGCATTTCAGCCATGTGTGGACTCTGTGTTACTTATCCAAGCCCCTGAGATCACAAACAATTTCTGTGAGATCCACAAGCCACTGGCTCATGGACCCCATGGCTTGCATCAGTAATAGCGCCCAGTGGATTCCAGAAAGGCAAATGGGAATTTGGGAAACAAAAGATGCAGTCACTGCCAGACTGGTCTGTTTTAACAATCTGTGAAAATGCACATACACAACCTATTTATCTGATCATAATATTTGCATGTTGCCTGCCCTAAAAACCATATTATCAGGGCAGCTTGCAACAAAGTAAGAAGCAAATTAAAACGGCATACAATAAATCAATAAAACCTGTGAAAACAGCATATCAAGAAACCATAATACAGATATATAAAAAAGAAGAGACAGATTATGAGACTTGGGAAAATAAAAATGGCATCAAGGTAGATGCTGGGTAAGCCTCTCTGGACATGGGTGTAGACAGGGGGGGCAGGAGGGGGCAGCTGCCCCCCCCCAGAAGCAAAAAATTATTGTATTTTACAGACCATAACCAATACTTTGCCCCTCCAAAAACTGAAGTGGAAAGGGCTTTGCTTTAGCAAGAGCAGCTCTCCACTTGCTGGGGGCGGGAACACAGCTGTAACAAAAACACATCAAATAAATAAAGCAAAGTGGCTACCGGTACTTAAGCAGTTAAGACAATGGAGCAGAATATCCCTTCAGGCAAGGTCCACCCTATTCACCCTATTGTTATTCAGTGGGAGTTGTTAATGGGCATTCAGGGATCGCATTAACAGTTCTATTGGCGATTTAATGAGGTTGCAGAGGATTCAATTTGACTAAGGTGGCCCTGCAAGGCTAAAAGGAAGTGAATAAGACGGGGGGGGGGCTGTAGCTTTGATAGACACAGTGATGTTTATAAAAAGCAGTGGTGTTCCAGTCTGCCCCTCCTCCTGCATCTGTATACTGTAAATCAGGGGTGGCCACCTCCCAAGAGACTCTGATCTACTCACAGAGTTAAAAACTGGGAGTGATCTACCCCCTTTTGGGGGGTTCAGGTCAAAGCTGTTGAGTTTTTTTAAGGAAGGGAAGCCCTGTTTTGGGGGGTTTAGGTCAAACTTGTTGAGCTTCTTTTAGGAGGGAGGGAGGCCCATTTTTGTTTAGGGCTTCAGGTCATAGTTCAGCTTTTTTTAGGGAGGAGGAAAATTTTGGGTGAGCTTTTTTAGGGGTGCCAGTGATCTAGCAGTGATCTACCACAGACATCCAGTGATCTACTGGTAGATCACAATCTACCTGTTGGACGTGCCTGCTGTAAATCAAGCAGAGAGAAAGCTGCTTACAAGGCTCCTGTACAGGTGTACCGGTATCTTCCTCTTGCTGCAGAGTTCTAGCATAACAGCGTCACCCAGAGGCACCCACAAATGTGAGTTATCCCTCTCTCTATTCCTTCCTTTCCTCCCTCTTCCATCCTCAATAAAATACGGGGGGGGGGGCAGATAAGCCCCACATAGAAAGCCCATCAACATGGGGGGGGGGAATGACTCTTTAAAATACAGTATTTGCCAGTAATTTTTTTTTGGGGGGGGAGGCACCTAGGCCTCTAGGAGTTGGCTGCTATGCCTAGGACAATTCAAGAAAGCAGAATCATGCATATGCTATGGTAATATATCAATAGAATCATGGAATTGTAGTCGGAAGGGACTACAAGGGTCATCTAGTCCAACCCCCTGCAATGCAGGAATTTTCCCCCAATGTGGGGCTTGAACCCACAACATGGTTGAAATATAATGCTGATATGCAGCAACGCCTCGGAGCCATCGAGACTGCGGCCCTGTCTTGCCTCGCCCTCGCCTGCCCTGCCACCCCCTCTCCCCTGCCCAACCCTCCCATCATCTTGCTGCAGAGTTCCAGCTTCACAGCATCACCCAGAGGCACCCACAAATATGAGGTATCCCTCTCTCTATTATTCCTTCCTTCCCTCCCTCTTCCATCCTTAATAAAATACTGGGGGGGGGCAGATAAGCCCCACATAGAAAGCCCATCAAAATGGGGGGGTGACTCTTTCAAATACGGTATTTACCAGTAATGTGGGGGGGGGAGGCACCTAGGCCTCTAGGATTTGGCTGCTATGCCTAGGAGTAGGACAATTCAAGAAAGCAGAATGATGCATATGCTATGGTAATATATCAATGGAATCATAGAATTGTAGTCGGAAGGGACCACAAGGGTCATCTAGTCCAACCCCCTGCAATGCAGGATTTTTCCCCCAAGGTGGGGCTTGAACCCACAACATGGTTGAAATATTATGCTGATATGCAGCAACGCCTCGGAGCTGTCGTGACTGCGGCCGTGCCTTCCCTCGCCCTCGCCCGCCCTGCCACCCCCTCTCCCCTGCCCAACCCTCCCATCATCTTGCTGCAGAGTTCCAGCTTCACAGCATCACCCAGAGGCACCCACAAATATGAGGTATCCCTCTCTCTATTATTCCTTCCTTCCCTCCCTCTTCCATCCTTAATAAAATACTGGGGGGGGGGGCAGATAAGCCCCACATAGAAAGCCCATCAACATGGGGGAGATGACTCTTTCAAATACGGTATTTACTAGTAATTGGGGGGGGGAGGCACCTAGGCCTCTAGGAGTTGGCTGCTATGCCTAGGAGTAGGACAATTCAAGAAAGCAGAATGATGCATATGCTATGGCAATATATCAATAGAATCATAGAATTGTAGTCGGACCACAAGGGTCATCTAGTCCAACCCCCTGCAATGCAGGAATTTTTTCCTAAGGTGGGGCTTGAACCCACAACATGGTTGAAATATTATGCTGATATGCAGCAACGACTCGGAGCCGTCGTGACTGCGGCCGTGCCTTGCCTTGCCCTCGCCCACCCTGTCACCCCCTCTTGCCTGCCCGACCCTCCCGTCCTCTCCAGCCAAGCAGGGTAGCCGCTGCCGTTGCCAGCCCCAGAAGCACAAGGTGGCCGCTGCCGCCGCTGCCGCCGCTGCCGCCACCACGATGTTGTCAGGCCAGCTGGCCCTGTAGCCCCGCCCACGTTCCCACTTTGTGGCCCCGCCCCTGAATGATCATGGCTTGCCCCCCCCCTAGTTTTGATCCTGGCTACGCCCTTGTCTCTGGAACAGGTATTCCACTGCTGGAGTGTGACCACCGAAAAGGACCATTTTTTAAAAAGGATCTGCTGCACATCAGATGGAAGGAGCACCCAGAGAAGACGGAGCCATTCAGAGAATAATTCACAGTTTCCTTTCTTTTCTTCATTGCACAAAATGGCTATCAGCCCTGATTTTTCAGAAGCAGTATGATTCTGAATTCCAGTTGCTGGAAATTGGAGATGGGAGAGTCCTGTTTGGCTCATGTCTTGCTTGTGGCCTTCCCACAGGCATCTGGTTGGCCACTGTGAGAATGCAGGATGCTGAACAGGCCAGGCCAATTCTGAGCACAGTTCAAAGTGTTGGTGTGGACTTTTGAAGCCTTGGCCCTGTACACCTAAAGGAGCACCTCCACCTCCATCATGCAGCCTGGACACTGAGGTCCAGTTCTGAGGGCCTTTGTGGTGGTTCCCTCACTGTGAGACATGAAGCTACAGGGAACTAGGCAGAGGGCCTTCTCAGTAGTGTTGCCCACCCTGTGAAATGCCCTCCCATCCTATGTCAAACAACTATTTGACATCTTGAAGGCAGCCCTGTTCGGGGAAGTTTTTAATGGTTGATGTTTTACTGTGTTTTTAATATTTTGTTGGAAGCTGCCCAGAGTGGCTGGGGCAACTCAGTCACTACCCTCATCCAGGAGGGCTCTTATATTCTTAAAATAGATTTCTACCAGTAGAGAAGTTAATACCGGTAGTAGATGAGGTGCTGACACAAACTGATAGATGGCTTTGACTCAGGGTAAGAAAGAGGAGATGCACCACTCAACATAAAAAGAGGACCTATGGAGACATGGGTTTGTTTAAAATGTGCCTATGCTAATTTATCTGTATAGGTGCAGATTTAGAAATTAATTTTGTTCTTTAAATGCAATATCTTTCACCATTGTCTGCTGTGTCCAGGCAGCATAAATACCTTTCTAACTTTCTCTGCTTGTGTGCTGTGGGACAGTCCCTCAAACAGGGGACCCCCTTCAAACAGAAGATTATCCGCTGTAAAGTAGGACATTTTGCCACCCTGTTTCGACTGCGCTTGCAGTTCACCGAAAGTCAGTTTCAAGGCCACCTCTGCCACCCCATTCATGCATATTTTCCCAAGGAAAATAACAGCAAATGAACAACAAGGTGACAGCAGTCATGAAATTAAAAGACGCCTGCTTCTTGGGAGAAAAGCAATGACAAACCTAGACAGCATCTTAAAAAGCAGAGACATCACCTTGCCGACAAAGGTCCGTATAGTTAAAGCTATGGTTTTCCCAGTAGTGATGTATGGAAGTGAGAACTGGACCATAAAGAAGGCTGATCGCTGAAGAATTGATGCTTTTGAATTATGGTGCTGGAGGAGACTCTTGAGAGTCCCATGGACTGCAAGAAGATCAAATCTATCCATTCTTAAGGAAATCAGCCCTGAGTGCTCACTGGAAGGACAGATCGTGAAGCTGAGGCTCCAAAACTTTGGCCACCTCATGAGAAGAGAAGAATCCTTGGAAAAGACCCTGATGTTGGGAAAGATTGAGGGCACTAGGAGAAGGGGACGACAGAGGACGAGATGGTTGGACAGTGTTCTCGAAGCTACGAACATGAGTTTGACCAAACTGCGGGAGGCAGTGCAAGACAGGAGTGCCTGGCGTGCTCTGGTCCATGGGGTCACGAAGAATCAGACACGACTAAACGACTAAACAACTAAACAACAAAACAATAAGGTCTGCAAAGATAAGTTCATTCGCGTTTCCAGCCACCAGATACAAGACAGTAAGTAGGCCGGTTGAGACGCAACTGTGGCAACCTTGACCTGCTATCGCTCTGCAATCTGAAGTTTATTTTCTGATCAGCAATGTAAGGGAGTTCTTGTAAGATCAGGACTGTTTCTGAAAGGGGTAAGAGAGGTGCAAGGTACAAGGGAGAAACAAACCATCTTGACACTCCCTCAGCTTCAGAGAAAGCCACTTCCGCGCCTGCGACGGAAGTGGCGTTGTGGGCCGACCGACTGCACCACCGCGTAGGGGCTGCGAGTTCAGCCCCTACGCGATGGTGGCTTCCCGCCTGCGTCATCCCCGACCAGCCAATTAGAACGGTCGGGGCGGAGCCGGCAGATTTAAAGCTCCCCGCAGGCGGGAAGCCGGCCTCTTTACTCCTTTGTTCGCCGGAGCGAACAGTTCACTGCAGCTTCAACGCGGTTCCCTTTTTGTTTTTGGATCTTCCTGCTAGGAGCAGTCGGGCACCGTTTATTTAGCGCTGTACCTCGGATCCTTGGCTGTATTTCTCGGGGCGCTCGATTAGAGGCAGCGGAAGCCAGCAGCGATACCGCTGATCAGCTGTTCCTGGCTACCGCCCACCAGCTGTTTTTTCGCCGGAGATCCCGAGGCTCCCGCGGCGGTTCCAGTGCCTCGGCAACGTACTAGCAGCACCTCCGCCACAGCGTGGTGTCCTGCTACCGCCCCCAGCTGTTTTTGTCGCCGGTTCCGAGGCCACCGCGGCGCTTCCGAGGCCACAGCAGTGCCCAGCAGCATCTCGGCCATCGAGCGCTTGCGGGAGAATAGCGCCAGCCAGCTGTGGATAGGGGAGCGACGCAAGAACCGGGTGAGCGACCTCCGTTTTCATCCCCCCTCTTCCCGGTGGTGTTCTTAACAGGGTTTTCGGCCTTTTCAGCGGCGGTTCTCGAACTCCTTGCACTGGGTGCCTTAATTTTAGCGGCAGCCGCTTAGAATTCTAGATTGCTTCCCCCTTGCTTTTTGCTCTGCCGTAAATAGCTCTTTTAGGGAGGGTTGTTTTGATCACGTGGCCCCGTCGGCCATCTTGAGTGGGTCTTTTGATTGGCATCATTATCCGGGCGGCCATTTTGTGCGGGGACATTACCAGGCGGCCATTTTGTGTGTGGCCACGTGCGTCCGCTGGCGGCCGCCATCTTGTGTAGGTCAGTTGTTTTGTTTGCTTTGTTTTGCTTTAAAACGTCGCCTCTTCCTTGCTGTTGTTTAAGTGTCTCTATTGCCAAGGTTTCCTTACAGTCACAGTTTCACGTAAAAATAACTCGCCACAGTTATTAATAAGTGAATAATATAAAATAAAAATAAACCCGGGTTTCCTGCCTTGAAGTAGCTTTATGGTGGGACATTTCATTCTGCAATTGCAAAAGGGTTTGCTTTGCCAAGGTTTTTTTTCCTTGCTTTACTGTAATAAGGTGGATTTGTCATTGCAATTACATTGTGCTGTTGATTACAGGATTAAGTGATAGTGACCTGGGTTACGTGGGGAATTAATTTGCAGTTTATAACTAAACTCGTTTGTTCCTCCCGCTGGGACAAGCCAACGCGTAATTAGAATCATAGAGTTGGAGGAGACCACAGGGGCCATCCAGTCCAACCCCCCCACCAAGCATTAGCTGAGTGCTGGCCAGTGGCGTATCTAGAAACAACTATTTAGGATCATAGAATCATAGAGTTGGAAGAGACCACAAGGGTCATCCAGTCCAACCCGCTGCCAAGCATTAGCTGAGTGCTGGGACATTAGAGGTAATCTGTTCAGCGGAAGGCTGAAAGTTTTGCTGAGCTGAGTTGCTTTGGTCCTAACTTTCTGGTTATATAAATAGCTCATGCGTCCCACTGTGGTGAGGCATAGCAATTATATACTATAATAGCAATAAACCGGTAACTTTGCAATTATAGGCCCGTATATATATATATATATATCCTTTAAGACAAATAAATAGATAAGCAAAATAAATAAATATTTATAATTAATAATATTTAGATAAATAGGGAAATAATAATAAAATAAATAAGCAAATTACAAATAATAATAATAATAATAATAATAATAATAATAATAATAATAACAATAATAAAGGAAATAAATAACCCAGAGTACAGGTGATAAGCTAACTACATAACTTAGTGTAGCTGCAATCTGATAATGGCACCCAAGCGTGTGCGAGGTTCGGCCCCCTCCAAGAGTCCTGCAGCTCAGGACAAGACGGAGGCCTTGGTTCGTGTGGTCTCCACTCTTCAGAAGACCCAGCTGGATGTTTGCAAACAGCTGGCGGCCATTGCAAAATCTCTGGCCCCCGCGGCTGAGGCCACACAGGATGATCCTCGTGGGTCGCAGGTCGAGCCTGCCGAGTCTCAGGATTGTATCCTAGACACTTGTTTTTCAGAGGGCGGGTCGCCGGGCACCTCGGCTTCCTTATTTGCCAGCTCTAGCTCTGAGCTTGGAAGCTATGCGAGCCAGGCCCCACGGACACGGGGGCAGAAGGCGCGTTCCAATGCCCCCAACGCCCAAAGTCTGGGGGACAGGGCTCAAACAGCAGGCTCGCCCGGGCAGTCCTCACAGTCTATTACAGGTCTTCAAGGGGCCCAGCCCGCGCAACCGGTGGTGCAACGGGAAGCTGGGTGTTCCGATACATCAGGGGACGATGACAACTCCAGGCCGGCGAGAAGTGGCGAAGCGGCGTCGCGGGACGAAGAAGGGCGGCATCGGAGCGGAAAGGCGAAGAAGAAAACCGACAAGCGTAAGAGAACTAGGGATGACGACTCCGATGACTCAGGTACGTCCGACTCAGATGGTGAGATCCCAATGGAAGACTATTGGGGGATTGCGGAGGACCAGATGGGTCTTCCTTTGTGGGTGCATAAGAGGAGAGCCAGCACCCATCGTAAGGGATTCAAGGGGACGTTAGAATGGAGGGACGGTGCCTTGATACCAGACTCAAAGTATTCTACCAATTCAGACACAGATATCATTCTAGGATCCCATTTATCAAATAAAACAAGGGAAAAAATCTTGAATGGGGATTTTATAGACATTTTCACCCTGTTACCATTGTCCCATACACTGGGAAAGGGCGAAAAGAGAAAGGAGTATGGCAGGCGCAGACATAGGACACCACGGGCTGACCGCACCTTCGAAAATTGGCTGGATGGAATGCATATTTGGATCGCAGTGATAACAGCTGCCTATCCAAAAAGGGCAATGCACCTTATGGCCTACATAGCTGATGTTAGGATGGCCTACAGGATGGCTGGGGAGGCGGCTGCGCTGAATTACGATGAAGACTTCCGTAGGAATGCTTCGCAAAACCCAAAAACCCGGTGGGATCAGCGCCACCAGCATTTTTGGAGCAATCACGTAGTCCCATATGTAGAAAGGAAGCAGACGGATCCACCTAGGTCCGCCAGGTTTGAACCCAAGAGAGACCCGCGACGCAGGGTTTGCTGGGAATATAATAAGGGCCTTTGCCAGCGACCCAACTGTAAGTACTCCCACGAATGCGAAAAGTGTTTGGGTCAGCACCCGGGAGTTTCATGTTTTAAAGGGAGGCAGTCCTTTCGGGGTGCCAGGGGCAACTCGCACCAGGGCCCCAGAAATACCTCAGGTGCCCCCCAAGGATCAATCTCGGGGACTAATAAATATTAATAGATCACTCGCTCTGGCCCACTCTCCTGTAAAGCTTCACCCTCTGAAACTACTGCTTGACTGTTACCCCAATAGAGATGCAGCAAAATACCTTTGGGAAGGGTTTTCAACAGGTTTCCGTATTCCCGTGCGTACCCCACCTAGCATGGGTGAACCCCCCAATCAAAAATCCATTAGGGAAAGGCCAGATATAGCCACTAAGAAAATTAACAAGGAAATCTCAGCAGGACGTGTGGCTGGCCCGTTCGCGTCGCCACCGATACCTGATCTCCACATCTCCCCATTGGGAATAGTCCCTAAGAAGGCGCCCGGGGAATTCAGGCTCATACACAATCTTTCCCACCCGATAGGCAGGTCAGTCAACGATGGAATACCCCAGGAGCTGTGCACGGTAAAATATGCCTCATTCGATCAGGCGGTGAAGTTAGTAAGGCAATTTGGCAAAGGGGCGTTAATGGCTAAATGTGACATTGAATCAGCATTTCGCCTACTCCCAGTTCACCCGCGGGACTATAGATGGTTGGGTTTCAGATTCAATGAGGCATATTTCATCGACAAGGCCATGCCGATGGGTTGCTCCGTGGCATGCGCCGCGTTTGAGGCTTTTAGCACATTTCTAGACTGGGCCCTGCGCTTTAGGACAGGTCTTCCAGGGGTCTCGCATTATCTGGATGACTTTCTCTTCGTGGCTGGGGCTCGCAGTTCCGACTGTGCAGGCCTTATGCGGGCCTTCTCAGATCTCGCAGAGGAATTAGGGGTACCATTGGCTGCTGAAAAAACCGAAGGTCCCGTCTCATGCCTTACGTACTTGGGCATAGAACTGGACACGGTTGCACAAACCTCACGCCTGCCGTCAGAAAAACTACTTGCCCTCAAGGAGACCATTAGGCAACTCATCCCCCTTAAAAAACTTACCCTTAGGCAAATGCAATCACTACTAGGACACCTCAACTTTGCCTGCAGGGTTATTTCACCTGGTCGCCCATTCTGCCGGCGCCTAGCTAGGCTCACGGTAGGCCTAACAAAACCTTTTCATAGGAAGCGGCTCCCCCGCGGGGTCAAGGCCGATCTTGAATCCTGGCTGGTGTTTCTTGAGAGCTACAACGGGGTGTCATTATGGCAGGACACCATGTTGCTGCGGGCTGATTTCCAGGTACAATCCGACGCGGCAGGTGCTTTAGGTTTCGGGGTCTACTTCAGAGGTAAATGGTGCTCGCAGCGTTGGCCGGCCAGGTGGCAGGGTACGGACATCACACGCGACCTAACATTCTTAGAATTTTTTCCTATAGTAGTAGCCGTGCACTTATGGTCCGAAGAATTCAGGAACCGACGGGTTTGCTTCAGAACCGACAACCAAGCGGTGGTCAGCGTCCTAACTCGGCAATCCACGCGGTCGATGAGGGTGTCTTCCCTCCTACGCCACTTCGTATTACTCAGTTTGCAGTTGAATATGCATTTTTCTGCCAAATTTGTGCCAGGGGTCAATAATAACATCGCAGATGCTCTGTCTCGCTTCCAGATGGATCGCTTCCGATCATTGGCACCGGAGGCAAGCCAGTCGCCGGAGCCGTTCCCGGAACACCTATGGAACCTTGGGAGCGAGAGATCCTAAAGGGAGTATTAGCTTCCGTTGCCCCGTCTACACTGAGCTCGTATAAACGGGCTTGGTCAGACTTCACTAAGTTCAGGCAGAAAGAGTCCACCGCTTCCCTTCTGGGCCCACCGACCCCGGGGGAGGTCATGCAGTATGTAGTGCGCTTGAGGAACCTAGGGCGCGCACCACAGACTCTTAACATTCACACAGCAGCCATCACATTCTTTTCAAAATCACTCTATTTTACAGACCCGTGCGACAATTTCCATTTGCGTAGAGCTATGGAGGGCTGGCGCAGGCTCCAGCCGCCTGCCAGCGACCCTAGGCGACCCATTACCTTTGACATGTTGGCTCAGGTACACAGGCAGTTGAGGTCCCTCTGTTGGTCCAAATTTGAGGCGCGCCTATTCTCCGCAGCTTTTTCGATAGCGTACTTTGGAGCGCTCAGAGTGGGCGAGGTAGTATGCGAGGACTCCCCCCTGGGCATCACACGCGGCATACTCATGCAGGACGTGTCATTGGCTGACTCCCAAATGCAGGTGCTCATACGCTGCTCCAAAACGGACCAGAGGGGAAGGGGCGCGACTATTAAGCTCCCCGCCACTGGTTCCCCAGGTCCATGTCCGGTGAAAGATACCAGACGGTTTCTCTATCTCCGGCCCCCCGGCCCAGGCCCATTGCTTATCCACCAGGATGGCGCCAGGCTCACCCGCCACCAATTTACCAGGGTTCTGCGCAAGGCCATTGCCTCCTGCGGCTATAATCCCAATCAATTCTCTGCTCACTCTTTTAGGATTGGCGCAGCTACGTCAGCCATGCATTTGGGCCTTTCATCCGAGAGAATTCAGGACTTGGGGAGGTGGAAATCGAATGCGTACAAGAGGTATATTCGTACATAGCATCGACGGGGTGGCCTGGCTGATCCCCGGTTGTCATTCTTTATTTTCAGGTTCTCGGATCGTGCGGGTCTGGATAGCCGGGCATAGCATAGTCCATTGGGCTCGGGAAAGGGCCATCGAGGTGGGCCTGGGGAACGGGCTGGGCCTTCCAGAATTCGTCCAGGTGTCTTGGATTGCGAGGAGAGGCATGCTGTGGGACGAGTTTCTGCCGGCAATACAAAATCGGGCTGCTTCGCTCGGCTACCCTGACCTACTGGTGGTCCAGCTTGGAGAGAATGACCTTGCCTATCGCAATGCCGTGGACTTAAAATTACAAATATTCAGAGACTTTGATACCCTTTTGGACACCTGCCCGAGGATGTCGCTGCTTTGGTCCTCCTTGCTTGAGAGGCGCAGTTGGCGCGATGGACGTTGCCCTATCGCCCTGAACAGAGCCAGACGGCTCCTGAATTCCTTCGTGATTCGCAGAGTCCTGTCTTTGAATGGACGTGCCATTTCGCATCCTACTTTGAAACAGAGCGAAGCAGCCCTTTATCGTTACGATGGTGTGCATCTGTCGCCCAGGGGCAATGATGTTTGGCTTGGGAACGTAATAATGGGAATCAAAGATTGGTTACGTGTTAGAGAATTTAATTAGGTGAATAAGAGAGGAGGATCACGGCCCCTTAAACAGTATAGGAAGTCCCTAAATAATCCAATTAATCTTAAATTATTGGTTAAGGCATGCGAGCGGATTGGCGGCGAGCCTAGGGGGGCTCGAGTGGCGGTTAGGCGTTGGAAATTTGCATAACAATAGAAGGAGGAGGGGCAGATTACGTCAACGGCTGCCCAAATTTGGAGAAGTAATTCCGTTAAAGGATTCCGGGGGCGTCGCTTGGTCCTGAGCCTGGAGTTGCCTGGGCCGTAGGGCACGCCCCTTCGGTGGCCACAGGGGGAGCTCTAGTAGATCTACATCGCGGGGCTCCTTTCTGGTGGTTAACTTCTCAAGGACTCCAACACACGGGTTGGAGTCGGATATAGTCTGTTAGGTTCCAACGCCTAAGCCAATTCCGCTCAACATGCTTATCAATAAAGTTGTGGCCTTAACCACCCAATTAAATCTTATTCTCTGTGTCACGAGTCTTGATTATGTGGGAAGGAGGGACATTGCCACACAAAGCCACTTCCGCGCCTGCGACGGAAGTGGCGTTGTGGGCCGACCGACTGCACCACCGCGTAGGGGCTGCGAGTTCAGCCCCTACGCGATGGTGGCTTCCCGCCTGCGTCATCCCCGACCAGCCAATTAGAACGGTCGGGGCGGAGCCGGCAGATTTAAAGCTCCCCAAAGGCGGGAAGCCGGCCTCTTTACTCCTTTGTTCGCCGGAGCGAACAGTTCACCCGCCCACCCACCCCTTAAAAAGAGGTAAGGGGACGCTGCTATGGACGGGAGTCGGTTGCCTGGTTAGTCAGCGGGCCGGGTAGGACTTTTCCCATACTGGGCTAGCCATGATGGGTTTTTCGCCTACCCCGTAGCATGTCGTCACAACTTAGGTTAGGCGGTTAGGCGTTGGAAATTTGCATAACAATAGAAGGAGGAGGGGCAGATTACGTCAACGGCTGCCCAAATTTGGAGAAGTAATTCCGTTAAAGGATTCCGGGGGCGTCGCTTGGTCCTGAGCCTGGAGTTGCCTGGGCCGTAGGGCACGCCCCTTCGGTGGCCACAGGGGGAGCTCTAGTAGATCTACATCGCGGGGCTCCTTTCTGGTGGTTAACTTCTCAAGGACTCCAACACACGGGTTGGAGTCGGATATAGTCTGTTAGGTTCCAACGCCTAAGCCAATTCCGCTCAACATGCTTATCAATAAAGTTGTGGCCTTAACCACCCAATTAAATCTTATTCTCTGTGTCACGAGTCTTGATTATGTGGGAAGGAGGGACATTGCCACACAACAGTCTGGTGAGCATCATGGTGACAAGCAAATGCTCTCTTTGACACCCCCCCCCCGCCCAGATTTATGAAAGGAAGAGTGTGGAGGGGTAGGGAAAGAGATAATAGAAGCCCACTTTACAGCAAAATAAGATTGAAACGTCACATCTCGATGGCAGCCGCTTTTCGGGGGGGGATGTGCTGATGAAGATGCACATCCATGTGCAACAGGCACAAAGGAGATGGCTATATTAATAAATAAATAAAAGAGCAAGCAAGCAGGCAGGCAGGGAAACAGAGTAATTCTGCTCTGGCTGAATGGAGGCAGCTATGCAGGTAGAGATGGCAGGAGCAGAGGTGAGTCAAGGAAGGGATGTAGGATTCCTGCTCTCCGTCACTGGTGTCTTTTAACTTCAAAAGCTATCAACCATTAACTGATCAACATATTTTTATTTTTTAAAAAATGTGTTCTCAGTGTCTGCTAAAGACTTTTCATTCATTTAGGCAAGCCTAGCCGGATACGTAACGTTAAGATGTTATTTTATTTTATTATCAGTATTTTAAAAAACTTCTGATTTTACTCATAATGTTTAGGTTAACTTGTTTTTATAAATTATTTCTTAATGAGCGCTTTGTATGCTATGTAAACAGCTTAGAGGTTATGGATGATTAAGCGTTATAGAAATCCTGCTAAATAAATAAAAATAAATCATATCATTTGCCTTTTAACTAATTAATCAATTGGTGAGAGTGGATGCTACCCAAACTTTAGTAGAAGAGTTTTTATGAGATACTGAAGGATTTTAAAGATAACATTCAGCTTCATAAACATGAGCTTCCATTCATTGTTCAAAGAAAGAGCATCTTTCATATTTTGTTTGTCATTTCCCACTGTAGTCTCACACCAGGAATAAAATAGTTCCAGTAATTAAGAACTGTGCTCTCAAATCATCACCCCATTGATTAAGGGCCCCAGTGATTCATTAACTAAAACTTAGCTGATTGATCTACTGATTAAGCCACTTGAATCTTGCAACCTTTGTTATTTATTAATTACACCTGTACCACACTCTTTCTCAGAAGACCCCTAAGGGCCAAGCCGTATTTAACAATAACTGGCATAGGGTGGGAGTTCAGACCAAAGTGACGGCAGGGCTTTCATCCCTTACCCCACTGCGGTCCCAATTGGAAATACTTCTCCTCGTGCAAGTTATTCGCAATGGGAGGAAAGCATCCATTAGACAGACAAAAGAAATAACTTCTTCACACAATGCATAATTAAACTAGGGAACTTGCCTCCACAAGAGGTGGTAGTGGCCACCAACTTGGATGGCTATTAAAAGAGGATTAGACCAATTCACAGAGGGCAAGTCTATGGATTGCTACTAGCAACACTTGCTATGTTCCACCTCCAGTGTTGGGGGGGGGGGACATCCTTCCTGAGTGCCAGTTGCTTGGGAACCACAGGTGTGATGTGTGCTGTTGTGCTCATTTTCTGCTTGTGGGCCTCCCATATGCATCAGGTTGGTCTCTGTGAGAAGAGAATGTTGGTCAAGATGCCTCTTTGGCTTGATTCAGCAGGCTCTTATGTTCCAGCAAAAAATAAATAAATGAGGCTTTCAAGTTTATTATTGTTTGTGTTGTATTAGCAAAGATGAAGCCAGAGAATGAGGCCAGCCTAGTATTCTCTGCTGATTCCAAGGTATAGAATGAATCAACAGTTAAGGGAATAGCTATGGGAGGCCGTCATGATGAGCTCTTGAATGTATTTCTATAACACCACTGATGGGTCAAAAACCATTTGGAGGGCAGAAGGATCTGGCTAGGACAAGACTCTCATTGGTGCAAGGGGAGGACAGATGAAAGAGAGTCATAATGGAAGCTGAGGTCGGTTTCTAAAAGCAGCCAAGGAATATAATGCAGGCAGTAAATGCTGAGGAGTCAGAGAGATGCTTGCAGAAACAGTGATGTGATGTTGGGACTTAGACAAACCTGAATGACTCAATAACAGGGTCTTTTCATTGTTTTGTTTGTGGTGGGCTAACCCATGTGAAAGGCATTGAAATCCAGGAAGCATTGTGCTCACCCTCAATTGCCATCATTGTCCTTGTTAACTGCTTTGCATGCAGAATGTCCCAGCTCCAATATGCAGCCACATCACCATGCTGCAATCTTGCAGAATCCTGAGATCTTTTTCATATGTTGTACTATTGCCAAGCAGGACACACACACCTTCCTCTACACCTGGTGCATTTCATTCCCCTCCCCTAACGGCAGGGCTTCTAATCTGTCTTTGTTGAATTATATTTTAAGAATATAAGAAGATCCCTTCTGGATCAGGGCAGTGGTCTATCTAGCTGAGCATCCTGTTCTCATAGTGTCCAACCAGCTGCCAATGGGAAGCCCACAACCAGGACCTGAGCGCAACAGCAACACTCTCCCCTCTTGCAGTTTCCAGAAATTGATATTTTGTTTGCTTCCATCCTGCTTTTTCTATTGCATTTTGAATTCTATTCCTATCTGCTGAGGTGTTAGCTGTCACCGCCAGTTTACGTGAACCACAAATATGGTAAGATTTCCCTCTGCCCTTTCCTCTAGAAGTCATTGATGAAAACTGTTGCATCCTCTTCTACCTGTAGGATAGATCCTCTTGCATCCTCTTCTACCTGTAGGATAGATACCTGTAGGATTGGGCTCCTTGATCACTGCAGATGGTGACAGCAGTCACGAAATTAAAAGACGCCTGCTTCTTGGGAGAAAAGCAATGACAAACCTAGACAGCATCTTAAAAAGCAGAGACATCACCTTGCCGACAAAGGTCCGTATAGTTAAAGCTATGGTTTTCCCAGTAGTGATGTATGGAAGTGAGAGCTGGACCATAAAGAAGGCTGATCGCCGAAGAATTGATGCTTTTGAATTATGGTGCTGGAGGAGACTCTTGAGAGTCCCATGGACTGCAAGAAGATCAAACCTATCCATTCTTAAGGAAATCAGTCCTGAGTGCTCCCTGGAAGGACAGATTGTGAAGCTGAGGCTCCAATACTTTGGCCACCTCATGAGAAGAGAAGAATCCTTGGAAAAGACCCTGATGTTGGGAAAGATTGAGGGCACTAGGAGAAGGGGACGTCAGAGGACAAGATGGTTGGACAGTGTTCTCGAAGCTACGAACATGAGTTTGACCAAACTGCGGGAGGCAGTGCAAGACAGGAGTGCCTGGCATGCTATGGTCCATGGGGTCACGAAGAGTCGGACACAACTAAACGACTAAACAACAACAAAGGCAGAAGTTCATGGTAGGGCAAACTATGTCCTGTTATAAATTCTGCTTCTGGCATTTGTGGAAGGCAAAGGTTTTGGCTAACAGCATGATTAAAATCAACTGCTGAACTTCAGAGTCCAGGGCTGGTTATTATTTTTTTAAAAAAATAACAACAAGCTACATTACTGCTGTATTAACAGATTTAATTTCAGAGCTGGAAGATTATAGTCCTTTAGTTATCACTTAAAACTTAAAAGTTTGAAGCCAGGGAAGTGTAGCTCAAGGAGCTTCCAAGCATTTAAGGCTCTGTGACATGATTATGTACAGTCAATGGGATAACACGCTTGAAATATATATATATTATGAACCTAGTCACCGAAATTAAAATTACTTCAAGATGAGGCTATACAAAAATGGTGAGACAATCCGATTAATTTATTCCAAATGGGGAGGCCTCCCTCCCTCCCCCTGCCAAAGGATGTTCAAGTGTAACAAAAGGAGACAGAACAGCACAGGAGCTTGTAAAAACCAGAAGTGGCAGCAGAAAATCATTCCAGATATTTATTTTTGTACTTTAGGGCATCAGCTGGCGGTGTGGCTTGACACTGCTTCGGTATTAAACTCCGCATTACCACATGTCATCTTAGAGAGCTGATAAGGTGACTACTCCTTGGACAACTCAGAGGCTTTTCACAAACCTCTGTCAAACCAAATCTCTCTCTCTTGATCAATAACTGTGCACAGAGAAGGGGGCTATTTGCAGCGTCTAAAAGGGCTGGATTAGCAGAATACTGTAAATACAGATGGCAGGGACTAATTCCAGCTCTTTAAGCAGTGATCATGCAAATCACTTAGGCATGCGAACAGCTCCCTTGAGTTCAAAGGGATTACTCACATGAGCAGAGTAGCTTGTGCACCCTGCATATTAGCTGAAATCAAGACTTATTTTGTGCAATCAGGGCAGCCTGGCTTGGCACCATGCATGCAAACCCCACAAACCCAGCGGCTTTGGCCGTGATAAGTGCACGGCAGCTGGTGTTGCCCTTAGCTCCCCCTGCTGATAAGAATTCCAGTTCCCGAAACAGCAGTGGTAGCTGGTGCCATTATTGGGACCGGTAGGGCGGAAGGCAGGGAGACCAGCAATTCTGGAGGCAAAGTCAATGCATACACCCTCCAACATCCCGGTGAGGAAAATTAGGACACCACATCAGTGGAGGCCCTGCTCCCTCTCACTCAGAACCCCCCTCTTTGCTCCCTCTTCCCTTGCTGTCTGCCTTGGAGATCAAAACTCTCACCTCTTGCACCATCATGATGACGGGTCCTTACACACCTTTGTCCACTAACACTGCCTGCCACCTGCCAAGTCCAGAAGGAGGAAGGGGGGGTGGCGGTACGTGGACACAAAGTTGAGAGCACAGCAGCAAAATAGTCTGTATTTGGCCCCACCCTCTGATGGGAGCCAACTGGTTCATGCCAGTGGTGGAGCTTCATGCTCCAGCACCGGGGGCAGAGAGCAAGTGGGGGCGGGGCTGGGGCGCGTCCCAGGGGCGGGGCGCGCCACCCGCATGGGTATGGTGTGCATTCTGGGGGCGGGGCATGTGTTCTGGGGGCGGGGACAGCCGCGGTGGCACCCCACCGGGATCGTGCTGCTGGAGGCGGCTCGCGCTCCCATCGCGCCCTTCTTCCTACGCCCCTGGTTCATGCCAGAGTGCGAGACACAAAAACAGAGCCAAAATGGGACATCCTGGGGGGAGGATCAGAAGCTTTGCGCGATGTCCTGCTCAAAGCGGGACAGTTGTGTGATATGACAATGACAGGCAGAACCAGCCACCACACGGCTGGGTGTTAGGGAAGAAGGGAGGCAGGTGGGTGCTGGCTGAGAGTAGACTGAGGTTGATGGGACAAGTGTTCTATTCATGCTAATGAACCAGCCTTCACTGTGCAACAGAGAGCTGATGTAGATGACCACTGGCAGATGTAAATCCAGCTCAAAGCACTGCATGCACTGACTTTCCATCTGTGGCATCTAAGGGCAGGGCCGTCTTAATAATAATAATAATAATAATAATAATAATAATAATAATAATAACGGATGTAATAATAACGGATGGGACCCAGGTGGCGCTGTGGTTAAACCACTGAGCCTAGGGCTTGCTGATCAGAAGGTCGGCGGTTCGAATCCCTGTGACGGGGTGAGCTCCCGTTGCTTGGTCCCAGCTCCTGCCAACCTAGCAGTTCGAAAGCACGTCAAAATGCAAGTAGATAAATAGGAACCGCTCCAGCGGGAAGGTAAACGGCGTTTCCATGTGCTGCTCTGGTTTGCCAGAAGCGGCTTTGTCATGCTGGCCACATGACCTGGAAGCTATACGCCGGCTCCCTTGGCCAATAATGCGAGATGAGCGCGCAACCCCAGAGTCGGTCACGACTGGACCTAATGGTCAGGGGTCCCTTTACCTTTACCTAATAATAATAATAATAATAATAATAATAATAATAATAATAATTTATTATAATTTATTATTTATACCCCACCCATCTGGCTGGGTTCCCCCAGCCACTCTGGGTGGCTTCCAACAAAACATTAAAATACAGAAATCAAACATTAAAAGCTTCCCTAAACAGGGCTGCCTTGAGATGCCTTCTAAAGGTCTGGAAATTGTTGTTCTCTTTGACCTCTGGTGGGAGGGCATTCCACAGGGCGGGTGCCACTACCGAGAAGGCCCTCTGCCTGGTTCCCTGTAACTTGGCTTCTTGTAGCGAGGGAACCACCAGAAGACCCTCGGCGCTGGACCTCAGTGTCCGGGCAGAACGATGGAGGTGGAGACACTCCTTCAGGTATACTGGACTGAGGCCGTTTAGGGCTTTAAAGGTCAGCACCAACACTTTGAATTGTGCTCGGAAACGTACTGGGAGCCAATGTAGGTCTTTCAGGACCAGTGTTATGTGGTCTCGGCGGCCGCTCCCAGTCACCAGTCTAGCTGCCGCATTCTGGGTTCGTTGTAGTTTCCGGGTCACCTTCAAAGGTAGCCCCACGTAGAGCACATTGCAGTAGTCCAAGCGAGAGATAACTAGAACTAGAGAGATAAGTATATCTGGCACCATGTTGCAAAGATCCCTCGGGTGACCCCCCCCCCCCGTTTCCCAGACTTTTACGGCACTGCCAGCAGCTTTGTGGGGCTGGAGGAGGCAGGCAGCGGCTGGAGGGTGCTCCTCCGGCAGGGAAGAGGTGGAGGCTCCGGGCGTGGCGTTGCTTCAGCGAGGCAGGCAAGGGCGGAAAGCTGATGCCGAGAGGTGCCGCACCCAGCCTCCGCCTCTTCCCTGGCGCCACGGCAGGCAGAGGCTCTGGACGCGGCGCTGCTTTGGAGCATGGTGGAGGCGGGCGAGGGCAGCGAGCTGATGCCGGGAGGCACTGTGTCCAGCCTCCGCCTCTTCCCTGGCACCTTCCATAACTTGGCCCCTGGTGCCCCGCGCCACTTACCTCTATGGGCAAGATACCCCTGTCTAAGGGTGTCAAAAAGCACTGGAAATGCACTATTGGGATGCTAAAGTGATATTTTACCTATGAATAAACTATCTAGGGACACGGGTGGCGCTGTGGTCTAAACCACTGAACCTCTTGGGCTTGCTGATCAGAAGGTCGGCAGTTCGAATCCTCGTGATTGTGGGGAGAGGGCTCCTGTTGCTCTGTCCCAGCTCCTGCCAACCTAGCAGTTCGAAAGCATGCCAGTGCAAGTAGATAAATAGGTACCGCTGTGGCGGGAAGGTAAACAGAGTTTCTATGCACTCTGGCTCCTGTCAATGGTGTTCTGTTGCGCCAGAAGCGGTTTAGTCATGCTGGCCACATGACCTGGAAAGCTGTCTCCCTCGGCCTGAAAGTGAGATGAGCGCCACAACCCCATATCACCTTTGACTGGACTTAACCACCCAGGGGTCCTTTACCTTCTTTAATTTACCTTTGAATGGGAAGAGAGCAGCTATGTCCAAGCAGATAGGAAAATCTGACCCACACTGATATGGTGAGAGCACTTCTCTGGACCATGAACCTTGCCTCCCTATCAGTGGAGAAGCTTCTCTTTCTCCACCTGCACCTTGCACACTTCTCCATTCCACTGTTGATTAATAGCTAACGATCTGAATTATACCAACTCAGAGGGTCATCTTATTTGTGATGTGATATTGCACACAGACACACAGACACACCCCTCAAAATAGGTTGGCACTTTGGGAAATAAAAGGAAGCATTTTTGCACCATAAGGAAATCAACAAAAAATGGAAGTGACTTGAAGAAAGCTTCTTTGCCTCTTTCAAGTATCCGTGAGTTTTCGACTAAGTGACATGAAACATTGGTAAATGGAAGGCAAACAAGCTTTAAATTGCAGGAGATGAAAGGCAGTATATGGGATGGAAGCCCAGGGCCAGACCAGTTAGGGCACAATAAGTTTTCAGGATTTGTTCCATTGGTCAGCACTTAAAGGAAGCACTAAAGGAAATAAAAATGTCCTTTTATGTATTAATCCACAACTGCCACTCTCCCCTTTTCAGTCCCGCCTGAGTCTGTAGATTTAGTACTTAGTTGCTAAAAATACACTGGCAGAATTTTATTATCGGGATTTGTTGTTGTTTTATCTGAGGCATAAAGGCGTTCACCCACATTTGTACAAAATTTCTTATTTCACTGTCAGTTTTAATTAAGGGTGCCACTGAATGTCACCATGGGGGAAAGACTGGAAACAAACTCCCCCATTTCAGAAAAGGCAATCCAGCTATGAGCTGAAGAAAATTCCTTACTGAAGCTTGCCTTTGCTCATTATGACCTTGCTGGGGGGGGGGGAGTCATCTGCAGCACCTTGCTCATCAAATATGCAGATAACACCAAACTGGGATGGGTAGGTCTTGCCGCAGAAGACAGAATCAGGTTACAATATGACCTTAAAAGGCTGGAGAACTGGACCCAAACTAACAAAATGAATTTCAATAGGGACAAATGTCAGGTTCTATACTTAGGCAGAAATAAGCAGCTGCACAAATATAGGATGGGGGACACCTGCTTTGCCGATAATACATGTGAAAAGGATCTAGGGGTCTAGTAGACCATGAGCTTAACATGAGTCAACAGTGTGATGCAGCAGCAAAAAAAACTAATGCTATTCTAGGCCACTGTGGTGTAGTGGTTAAGAGCGGTAGACTCGTAATCTGGGGAACCGGGTTGGCGTCCCCGCTCCTCCACATGCAGCTGCTGGGTGACCTTGGGCTAGTCACACTTCTCTGAAGTCTCTCAGCCCCACTCACCTCACAGAGTGTTTGTTGTGGGGGAGGAAGGGAAAGGAAAATGTTAGCCGCTTTAAGACTCCTTCGGGTAGTGATAAAGTGGGATATCAAATCCAAACTCTTCTAGGCAGCATCAACTGACGTCTAGTGTCGAGATCAAAGGAAGTCATAGTACCGCTCTATTCTGCCTTTGTCAGACCACACCTGGAGTCCTGTGTCCAGTTCTGGGCATTACAGTTTAAGAAGGATATTGACAAGTTGGAAAGTATGCAGAGGAGGGTGACCAAGATGATCAAGGGTCTGGAAACCAAGACTTATGAGCAATGGTTGTGGGAGTTGGGTATGTTCAGCTGGAAAAGAGGAGACTGAGAGGAGATATGATAACTTTGCTTTCAATATCTTTAGGGCTGTTACATGGAAGATGGAGCAAGCTGTGTTTCTCCTGCTCTGGAGGGTAGGACACAAACCAATGGCTTCGAGTTACAAGAAAGGGAATTCCGAAAAAATATCAGGAACACCTTTCTGACAGTAAGAGCTGTTTGGCAGTGTAACAGACTCCCTAGGAAGGTAGTGGAGTCTCTTCCCTGCAGGTTTAAGCAGAGTTTGGATGGCCATCTGCCAAGGATGCTTTAGTTGAGATTCCTGCATAGCAGGGAGTTGGATTAGAGGACTCTTTGGGTCCATTCCAACTCTACAATTCTATTATTCTGTGTTCCAGGATTTCCACTGCTGGTTGTCAGCACTAATCCAGGGGAATCCCTATGAGGGAAATCCGTATATTTTGTCAAGATGATTAATCTTTGATTCTTTGGGTGTGTAATATTAGTTAAAGTGGCATAGTGACACTATTATTTCGTTCTTCAATTTATTTATTGCATTTATTCATTGCTTTCCATGAAAAAGTCTCTAACACCTCCATATATATAAAATAAATAATTGTGCTTGTCACTCCTTTATAGAATTATTAATACAATAGAACAAGAATATCTGAAGGGTTTCACCCAACAAGACTAAAAAAGGGCATATCTAACATACACTTTCAGGTCAAAGGGTGACAGTCTTTAGGTATTAAATCTCTGCCAACAACTCAAAAAAAAAACCACAAAAAAACCAACAACCCTAAATCGAAGATAAGCTGTCTCTTGAAGTCATAAGCTTTCTTCTTTTCCCTGCTTTCACAGCAGCAGCAGCAACAACAAGAATCAGATGGAAATCCTATCATAGGTATCAGCTTACCCAGTCACTGTCTGGGATACTAATCAGGGATAATGTTGAAAGTCTCTGGCTATTTCCATAGGAAAACTTATTCCAATAATCATTTTGCTATACAGTATTTACTAAAGATGCCAATTTTAGTAGATTTGCTTTGGTTCTTAACAATGAGGATGGCATGCCATATTGTGCCTAGAATATTGTCGCAAAATACTTATCTTTAATGGATTCAGCATTTTTGGGGGTCCATATGACTTCAAAGCTGTGCTCCATAGAGCAATTGCCCCACTGCTCTTGCCTAAAAAGGTTAAAAATGGAATTCATAGAACTGTAGGGTTGGAAGGGACTCTGTGGGTCTTCTAATCTAATCAGAGGGTCATCTAATTCAACCATCCAACCTCTGCTTAAAAACCTCCAATGAAGGAGACCACCAAAGAGAGTCTTTTCCACTGCCCAACAGCTCTTACCACCATAAAGTGTTAGGATCGTCCTACTCACGTGTAGGATCCTGGCAGAGACACATGCCCTACTGGCAGGTTCTCTCCCTCCTGGTTGATCGTTCGGGAGCTTCAAAAGCTTTCTCCAGCCCGAACATCACAGCGACTGATATCAAGAAGCATCAGCACACTTAGGCATCCTGCAGAGTATTTGCAGTTTGCGTAACAGAACTCAGTAGCACAGCGTTTTGGCTGATCTACTTTATTTACATATAATACACTCAGAGCATTCTGACTCAGCTCCTTCCTCTTTCTCATCAGAGAGCAAAGAGAAAGAACAAAGGACAATAGTCCTACATCACGGAACACAGTAACATAACATCCTGTCCATCATGTCCCACACTGTGGAATGAAAACATACACTGTCATGTGATAGAAAACAATCCCATGACTGCAAACACGGAGCAAGAATCCTAACATATAGCTCTTCCTGGTGTTTAGTCCGAAACTCCTTTCTTGTAACGTGAATCCATTGGTTCAGGTCCTTCCCTCTGAAGTATGAGAAAACAAGCTTGTTCTATCTTCCATGTGATTCCTTTAGATAGTTGAAGATGGCTGTCATATCTCCTCTTCGTCTCTCCTCTTTCCCTTGCTAAGCATACCCAACTGAGTTGTGGCCCTTCTCTATATTTGATCTAACTTGCTTTCTAGGTTCAGTTTCATCTATTCAACAGGAATGGGCCTAATGCAAAATAAAATTCTGCATGTTTTTGCCCAAGTCCTACATGTTATCGTAGCTGAAACCAAGCTACACAAATGCCACCACAGTGGGTTCTTTTTTAAGGCTTCAGGGAACTTTAGGAAAGCCCAGGATGCTCACATGTATAGGAGACATGCAATTCCTGAGCTTGTCTGTCCCAGCTCTGAGAAATTTTCCCAAAACAAGCAGTCTAGTTTATGCAAAGGCTTTGAATACATCCTTTGTTAGCTTTCATCTGTCTTGGCCTTTTCTTGGCCTTTAAGCCAGCCATTCTCAGACATTTCATCCCCATGGCCACTTGACAATTGCCAAGGGTCTTGCTGGAGTACTTAATTATTTTTCTGCCTGTTGTAGCATTTATGATGTCCTGTGCTAGATACTGTATGATTTTAAATTCTATTTTTATTGCCTCTTTTATTCTTTATATACTGTATTGTATTACCATTTGAATTCCATGGAATTCAGATGGTAATACAATAAAAGACAATGTAAGACATAAAAGAACAATACAAGTGCAAATCAATACAGATATTTAATGTGATGGATGTGCTATCTCCTGCCTTCAACTACAGACATGCCACAGACCACCTGAATGAAGCCTGAGGACCACTGGACCACAATTTGGGAATCCTTGTTTTAAGCATATGGTGAGGCCAAAAGCTTTCCCTGCCAGAAGCCCTTCCTGGGATTAGTAGTCAGGAGGTGGGGAAAAACTGCTGGTGAACCAGAATCAAAAGACATTTTAGTACTCTTTCAAAATTAGCTTGGTAAACAACAACCATGCAATGTATAACATTTTATGGAATCAACTAACTAACTAATTAATTAACTAAATCATGAGCAGGTTTTTTAGCCTTCTCCATTGATGTTTTTAATTATGCCCTAATTCTGATTTGAGCTGAAGTCTTTTTGCCTACCACTAACTCTGCATTTAGCTAGAAGGACCTGCTTTTTATATGCAAAAACAAAACAAAAACAAAAAAACTGGGATAAGGAGAAGCTTGAATAGCTCATGTTTCTTCTCCTGCCAGTTCTCCATATGTACAAATCACTCACAATTGCTGCAATATGTTGGGGCAAGGGAAGTGAGGGGTGTGTGTGTGTGAGGACACACCAATCCTCAATATGCTTATTTAGCATCTGAACACAGCTTTGGACTATTTAAACATGGAATATGGCTTTGGTCGTTTACTCGAGAGAAAACAAAGGAAAGTTCTTAAGTTGCACAAAAGTTGGCCAACAGCAGGAGGCTCGCCAATGCCAACGTTAATTAAGAGCATTTCGAACAAAGCATAGCTTATGTGTAGCGGGTTATGCTTGTAAGCATTTGAACTTTGAAATTGCTGTGGCAGGCAGAATGACGGCAAACTTCCTTTAATGAGACCAAGGGAAGAAGAAGAAGAAAAAAACACACCCCAAGAGTTGCTTTGGAAGGGCATTCCATTCATCCGTCTTTATGGCCATATTCCCAGTCATTTGTGCTTTTCTTTTTTTTGCCCATCTTCCCTCTTTGATCATCCCTCTTGCTTACAGACTGCTGCTATGGGACCATTTTTCTCCTCTAATTAGACAAATGGGAGGATTCGCCTGCATTTCCTGCATCCCTAAGCACCCAGGAAGGAACTGTTCATAGACACTTGTCAACTTTCCCAAAGATTCATAAATACGGAGACATCCCCATGGGCCATCTAAAGTCAACACTGTTTCATTCATGACAAGCCTCCAACTTTCCCCTTTGAATGCCCCCAAGGAACACGATTCTACAACTCCCCTAGTCAACCTTGATCCATTGCTGAATGCTCAGTTCTGGTGGGATGCTATCCCCAATGCTTTCTTTAAATCTAGCTGACTTAATTTCAGAACATTCCGCACCTATTGACCTATGACATTTATATCCTGCCTTTCTTACAAGGAGCGAATGGCAGGTTGCCTTATTTCAATAACACAACAACCCTTTAAGCTAGTGCATTAGCCCAAAGTTGAACAGCGAGATTCGGAGCTGAAGAGGGTTTTCAGCCCAGGAGCATGATCCATGCTTTGTTCCATATGCCTGGAGGCTTTTTCATCCCCTCCACCAAAGCTGCTTTTGGAAGTCAAAAGTCCCCTAGGAGCAGCATCTGGCCCTGCTTCCAACTAGCTTTCATTTAGAAAGTCACCTGTTTTCTCTGGGCAACAATAACTCCTGTCCTGGAAAAGAAAGAAAAGAAGAAGAAAAAACTGGCTTCAAAATGAACCAGGAAGTCCCTCTACATTGGCTGAATCAAGACATACACTCCAAGGAGGACTGAGCCGCCTCAAAACTGGGGAGTCCCTTCTCCATTGCCTGGTTTGATTTCTCCTAGTGTTAGGCTGAGGCTCTAATGTTCTCTACTATAGCATACATCCACTATAGCTATGACTTCTCTCATTGGCTAAAAACAAGGAAAGGTGGGAGCAGAGGCAAACCTAGACTCCCTTGTGCCCTTGGCAAGTAAATGTATCAGGGTCCCATGCCTCAGTCCCTCATGCCCTTCCAAGCTGGGAGAGACCATGGCCCAGAAACTAGAAAAAGAGAGAAAAAGAAAGAAAGAAAGAAAGAAAGAAAGAAAGAAAGAAAGAAAGAAAGAAAAGCTTTTCATCACATTTTGTGCTCTGCCAGTGACTTCTTCCATGGCCATCGGGGTTGGGACTGCTCTATTCTGCCTTCCCTCCTCCTCATCCTCCTCCTCCCACTGGTCCAGCTATCTACCTTCCTTCCTTCCTTCCTTCCTTCCTGCCTGCCTGCCTGCCTGCCTGCCTGCCTCCCTCTGCTAGATGCTTCCTCTCCTAGCCACTTTGAGCAGGAGTAGAGAGACATGATTTGTACACTTACATACAAATAACCAATACCCCTGGACCTGCGCTCTTGGCGGACCCCAACCTGGTAACCCTTAGGTACACCCCTGGGTGGGAGCAGGCTATTTTCTCACAAGCTGGTTAGAATGCTGCCTATACATTTTGCTTCAATTGCTTTATTCATAGAGACCCACTTTTTCTTTTTAAATGAAAGCTACACACCTGGCCTCCCTGATGACTTTGGACCTGGTACATCCATATCCCCTCTACCCCCGCGCATGTCATCACTGGAAACATTTTTTCCTCCATCCCACTCTTTCCTTGTATAAGGAAAGCGATCCTTCTGTATGCTGAAAGCTAGCCAAAATGAAGTTTCACCTCTAATAGGAGGTGATCATTTTATTACATAGTTTCCATAAGCATATCTCCTCGTCTCTTTTCTGCAACATGGAAAGAGACAGGTAGATAGCAACCTCCCGGTGATGCCGGACTCTTTTCCTTTCGTTTCAGTTATACTGCCAAGGAGGGAGAGGGTTTCATCACAGAAGGAAAGGTGCTTTAAAGGCAAATGACTCATCCCTCAAAAAAAGTGGGGCAGAGGAGGTGCTTCACCAAAGCAGATCATCTCGACACCTGCTTTCACAACTGATGTGAAAAGGCAATACAGTGAATCACCCCAGCCCTAACCTCTAGCGTTAAAACCAGATATCTAAGTGAAGAACCAGAAGCTCAGCAATGGGGAATGAAGATGGGAGGAAGAAGGAATAGTAGCAGTGCTTTCTTGCTAGCTGCAACACTGCATTTCTCAGGGTGGGAATGGGGCTGGTGGCGGCAACTTGCAGTTGAGTACCAGCAACCCAAAGCAACTTCAGCATCTTCACTGCCTCATGCCTCCCCATCACTTTCCCAGCAAGGACTTTGCTAGAAGGAGGACAGCACTGCCATCACTGTGGTTTTGCTGCTGCAGCCATTAACACGGAAGCAAAGGAAGGCAGATATTTAGCATTATCTCAACCATAAAGAAGGCTGATCCCATGAATCACAAGAAGATCAAACCTATCCATTCTGAAGTAAATCATCCCTGAGTGCTCACTGGAAGGACAGATCCTGAAGCTGAGGCTCCAATACTTTGACCACTTCATGAGAAGAGAAGACTCCCTGGAAAAGACCCTGATGTTGGGAAAGATTGAGGGCACTAGGAGAAGGGGACGACAGAGGACAAGATGGTTGGACAGTGTTCTCGAAGCTACGAACATGAGTTTGACCAAACTGCGGGAGGCAGTGCAAGACAGGAATGCCTGGCGTGCTCTGGTCCATGGGGCACGAAGAGTCGGACACGACTAAACGACTAAACAACAACAACAACAACATCTCCTCGTCTCTTTTCTGCAACAGGGAAAGAGACAGGTAGATAGCAACCTCCCGGTGATGCCGGACTCTTTTTCTTTCGTTTCAGTTATACTGCCAAGGAGGGAGAGGGTTTCATCACAGAAGGAAAGGTGCTTTAAAGGCAAATGAATCATCCCTCAAAAAAGTGGGGCAGAGGAGGTGCTTCACCAAAGCAGATCATCTCGACACCTGCTTTCACAAATGATGTGAAAAGGCAATACAGTGAATCACCCCAGCCCTAACCTCTAGTGTTAAAACCAGATATCTAAGTGAAGAACCAGAAGCTCTGCAATGGGGAATGAAGATGGGAGGAAGAAGGAATAGTAACAGTGCCTTCTTGCTAGCTGCAACACTGCATTTCTCAGGGTGGGAATGGGGCTGGTGGCGGCAACTTGCAGTTGGGTACCAGGAACCCAAAGCAACTTCAGCATCTTCACTGCCTCATGCCTCCCCATCACTTTCCCAGCAAGGACGGTGCTGGAAGGAGGACAGCACTGCCATCACTGTGGTTTTTGCTGCTGCAGCCATTTACACGGAAGCAAAGGAAGACAGATATTTAGCATTATCTCAATCATAATTGGCATGTCCAGTGATGAATGCAACTCCCTTCTAATGAAAATTACCTGAATCCCAAAAAGCAAAATGTCACATTAGTGGTGCAAGGTAGGCCAAAGACAGGAGACAAAGCTGGAGGCTGGAGTGTCAGCAAGTAAAAACCAACTAAATAAGTCATGATTAGGCAGAGAGGTGGGATGTGGCAGCACACCTGTAGGAGGTCATCACCAAGAATGTGGAGCTCCCATGATCTTGCTGACACTTCCCCCCAGCCCTGATGTTGGGAAGCGGCTACTGCTGCTTACCCACCCCCTCAGGTGCACCAACTTGAATAAAATATTGGGGGCTCCAGGTAAGCCCCACCCTGTGTAACTGATCACAGCATGTGCACATCATCTGAACGGTGATGCCCATCAACTTTGGGGAGGCCACGGCCCCCTCAAATAGTTTATTGGGGAGGCTGAAGCAGAAATATGTCAAAGACTGTGAAACTGAAAGAAAGTGAAATGGGACGAATTTTCCTGAGCAGTGATGCACTATGGGAAATTAACATGGTGACCAGACCAAGCTACCCAGCACATTTTGGAGCAGTGCTTTCCACTATCAGGAAATTGGAGCTGAGGAGAAGACTCTCCAGAGGTCATTTGCCCAGGTCCTCCTTGTATCTGGATGTGACCATGATGAAGCAGAAGGGAGGTGCAAGAAAGAATCAAATCCCAATGTCACAAAATGGATGTGAGAAAAGGAGCAGAATCTTCAACAAACAGCCCTAGAGTTCCAAGAGTGAATGCTTAACCTTCCCGTATTGAGCATCCCAGGAGCTCAATAATGAATGACAAGAGCAGCATCAAGGGCCCTTACAACCGCACTTGCAGTGCCGGAAATGTCAGCTTCAAAATCTATTATGATAGGGCACGATCCAGCAAAGTTAAGCACTTTTCATTGATTTCAATGGGAGAGTTAAGACAGTCCATTTGTGCCTGGAAAAATGAGATAAGGGTGCCTGCCCTAATTTGCCTGGCACAGGAAGTTATGAAAGTGACAAGCTGGCTGCAGCAATAACAAGCCAAGGTTGAAAACATCTAATACCGGGTTTCAAAGAGTTCCTTCTTTGAGTCCTTTACTTTCTGAACACTAGTAATCGTGGAACATATCGTCTGTGTGAATTGCATGCCTGTGGGGCAGGGGCAGAGGGGTGCTTCTGGATCCACGATGGGTCGAGCTTTCAACAAGCACACAGTCTAGAATGCGACGCAGGTGAGTTTTAGTAGATGCATGGAATCATAGAACTGTAAAGTTGGAAGGGGACTGCAAGCATCATCTAGTCCAACCTCCTCCAATGTAGGAATCTTTCATCCAATGTGGGCCTTGAACCCATGGCCCTGAGATTAAGAATCTCATGCTATACAGGTTATTATGTACTGAGCTGAATCATAGAACAATAGGATCCAGAATCAGCAGTCTGATTGGTCTGCAGGAGCCACCCAATCCAACTCCAGGTGGAAGTGAATCCGCAACCTGATTAGCCTGCAGGAGCAGCCAATCAGGCGGCTGGCAGAAGTGAATCCGCAACCTGGTTGGCCTGCAGGAGCAGCCAATCAGGCTGCTGGCAGAAGTCAATCCACAAACTGATTGGCCCACAGGTGTAGCCCTGAAGTAGCCAATCACGCAAAGCCCATTGTGTAAATAATGTATATAAGCAGATGGTTTGGGGGGAAAGGGCATTATTCTTCTCCTTGATGACTACGAGCTGAATAGAGAGCATGAAATTCACTCTCGACTCCGAGTATATTTCACAGGTGGAACCATTTTGTAGGATATAGATGAGGGTTTATGCAGCAGGAAGAAAAGGAGGGGGAGGTCGGGATGCAAAATCAGAGATGAAGAGTTGCATCAAGAGTGAGAATGTAGGAGAAATAGAGCTGGAGGAGGAGATCTTTGCAGAACACCCACTTCCCTACTCTTTTCTTTACAACCATGCCCCGCTTACCATATGGAGCTGTGTGCTCCCCGCCCCTACTCTTTCTGCATACATATATTTGTGCTTGTGTACAACCTGCAGAAAATTGTTAGGGGGGATCGCTTTGCCTCTTAGTTGATGTGTTTAAAGAAATTTGCTGAACCTCAATTTAAGCAAACACACAGTTCTAGTAGAGCCAGATAACTACAGCTGTTCTTTCTCTTTCAGAGCCTGTTCAATTTTTGGTCTTTCCTGCAGGAAAAAAAGATGCTCCAGTCTTCCTTTGTTAAGAGGGATGAAAAGGGGGAAGGCACACTGGGTAATTATTAAGAAGGTTCAGCAACCTTGTTCCAGAAGCTTCCACATTTCATGCTGCAAAGGGATGGCCCTTTTAAACTCGGCTAACTGAATGCTAAACTCACACAAGTGAGAAAGGGAAAGGAAAAAACTAATAAACAATACCCCACTCTCCAAATCCGTCCCAACACTTCCAACCCATGCTTTACATCCTCAAGATGAAAAGCCAGGAGATACTTGGGTCAAAGAACTCTGAAAACCTTTTAGTCCTTTGGTCCTTCCACTCTTGTCTTTGATGAAACCATTTGCAGGTGGGGTCCTTTGTATTTGCTCGTCTTGCCGAAAGAGACTGGGGAGCCCAGGAAGCTTCAAGGATGTCTGCTTCCCTAGTCTGATTCACCGCTCGTCATTGCTATGTTGCAGTTCCTTGCTCTGCAGAAGACGGAGACGGGTGTGCTACTCTTTTTCCTTTTCTATGGATGTTCCCAAGAGATACGGCAGTGATCTCAAAATCCCAGGGGCCTACAGCCAAAGACTTTCTCTTTGTTCCCGAACCTCTGGCAAGCAGGCTTCCACATTGGCCTTTCACAGTGTCATTGTTCCTATTTGGATAGTGCAGGTAGGCACACATGAGACAAAGCTGTCTATAGCAATAGCAGGCCAAGCCTGAAGAACAATATTTCCTCCCTTTTTTAATGCTCAGATTTCCAGCTTATACTGTGGACACTCTTAGTTCAATCAGATGAGTCCCTGGAGCAGGGCAGGCAGCGGGCAGCATCTCAGGAGAGCCAGGGAGAAGGATTTAGGCATAAACAATGGCATCCCAAGTGACCCAATAATTTCTGCATTACCGAATATAGAGGAGATAACAGCTCATCCTTTAATGTGCTGTGGAGAGAGATCTCAGGAGGGAAACATTACCCGCCTTCAGAGCAAAGACCAATACTCTGAAAAGGCAGAAATCTGTGTCAGGGGGAAACATTACAGGAGTGGAATGAATGTTCACAAAGATATAGGGGCTCGGCACTCTTTGGAAATTGCTAAGGGCAGAACTAAACATTGCAAAGCAAATACAGGGATTCTAAGCCGACGCCCCCCCTTGTAAGGCTAATGCATGTGGGGTGCAAACAGGCATAGAACGGAGGTGAATATTTCTCCCCCGGACTGCCACTTCTCCCTGCAGCTCCTTTTCTGACTGATTTTCTCCAGCTAGACTTCGGTGGTAGTGCAAGAATAATAATCAGACAGGGAAATAGTCAAGTACCATCAGCCCATGAATACTTTCCCCAAAATGTCACACACACCAATTCACATTACTTTATTTTGGAATCCATGTAGGTTAATAACAAGTATTTCTGACTTTAGCAAATCCAAGAATTTAGTTCATCCCTGAACAAAACTATCCTTGTGGTGCACTTCCATAGGGGCCCCTCTCTGTGGTGAATCGATCCATGTGCCCATTGTCACTGCAGGGGGTTGGACTAGATGACCCCTGGGGTCCCTTCCAACTCTACAATTCTATGATTCTATGAAGTGTGAATCTCGAAGGATATCTGCATTTTGCTTCATGTCTTGTTTCAAAAAAATGTGGGAGTGATGAAGGTTTGCATTAAAATCCAAACAGAGCAAACTTTCTTCTCCCTCCCTAACTCAAGTTTGCATTTGCTGTCTTCTAGTGCAGTATAACCACAAAAGCAAAAAACAACAACAACACCCCAAACAAACCCACCTCTGCCACAATTCGAGGATAACACTTGAGCCTTCAGCTGGGATTTATCTGTTTACCTCCTAAACCTCCTGAATGAATGAAAGCTCAAGAGCTATAACTCTGGAACTGAGCATAGCAAGGCCCTGCTAGTCCCCCTGAGCTATTTAAACTGCTCTTTCAGTTCAGCCCCTATAAGTGGGGAGATAGACCTGATTCCTTTCAGAGATGCAGGAGTTAATTTTGCCCAACTCTGTCAATCATATAATATTACCAAGGGCAGCAAAACAAAAAAACCCACACTTCATAGGATTGACTTTTTTATTTCCCTCTTTCCTCATCAAGAGATGAGATTGTCTCTGTGCCTCAGTGGCTCCTAAGATCCCTTATAATGGAATTTCCTGGCTCCCATACCAATGCAGAGCTTTAAATAAAAGCCAAACATATTTTTTATCATCTTAAGGCATGAGGATTTGTTTGTGGCAATTATGTGTTGTCCAAGAAACCAAGATGGAATGAACCATTATGTTTTTTTAAACAAAACAAAACCCCAAGCTTCAGAGAAAGGGTCAGGTGAAACAAATATCTCTGTAAGGAGAGTGCTATGGAAATGATTCTTAACAATATGAAATACTTATGAAACTTTACAAATCATTGCCTATGCTATTAGGAACCAGTTTGGCTACTTGACCCAATTCTCACACTAGTAGGCTTTTTATTCACTTTCTATTTTATTTCCTTCTTCATTTGTATATCACTTCCCATCAACCAAAGGACCCAAAAGGGTATTGCAACTGAAACTAAAAACATCACATAAAATCATAACCTATCAACAGATAATGCGATCCAAGGAACAGCTTAAAATAAACATCCACTTACAATAAACACTGTTATCGCTATCTTCAAACAGGAGATTTTTAAACTCTTGTATTAAAAGAGGGGTTTTTCACAGCATTTTGAAAGGTGGAGAGGGAGGGAGCCACCACTGAAAAGGACCTGGACTGTGCACCCACCAATTTAGGCTCTTGCTGCTGTAAAATGATAGAACGAATGGGATCCACCTATTGTTATGACATAGAATCATAGAATTGTAGAGTTGGAAGGTTCCCCCAAGGGTCATTAAGTCCAACACCCTGCAATGCAGGAATCTCAACAAAAGCATCCATGACAGATGGCCATCCAAACTCTGCTTAAAAACCTCCAAGGAAGGAGAGTCTACAACCTCCTGAGGGAGACTGTTCCACTTTTGAACAGCTCTTACTGTCAGAAAGTTTTTCTTGATGTTTAGTTGGGATCTGCTTTCTTGCCATTGAAGCCATTGGTTCGAGTCCTACTCTCCAGAGCAGTAGAAAACAAGCTTATTCCCTCTCCTATGTGAAGCCCTTGATATTTGTAGATGGGTTTCAGATCTCCTCTCAGCCTCCTCTTTTCCAGGCTAAACATACCCAGCTCCTTCAACTGTTCCTCATAAGGCTTGGTTTCCAGACCCTTCGTCATCTTGGTTACTCTCCTCTGCACATGTTCCAGCTTGTCAACATCCTTCTTAAATTGTGGCAGCCAGAATTGGACACAGTATTCCAGGTGTGGTCTGAACAAGGCAGAATAGAGTGGTACTATTACTTCCCTTGTTCTGGACAGTATACTTAATTTTGAGAAGTTCTCCAACCCAAAAAAATGTGTGCATGAAAAAGCATATATTTGAGCAAAGTGGGCATGAAAATGCATAGTGTTATGAGTTTTTTGGGGGGGTCAGTCTGGACGGAATCCTGGGTCCCCTTACAGAACCTGTGGTCCTGATTCCATGGGGGTAGAGTACATAAGATGATGAAGCTTTCTAAACCAAGTTAATGGCTTTGGCCTTCTACTAAAGTACCATGATCTAGCGTAACCAAAGAAGTTGCTCTGTGCCATAGAACAAATGAGTGAGCAGTTCCTTCAACCCCTTCACCTGGGTGGACAGGTAGAAGAAGTTGGATGTGAGCTGAGCTGCAAAACAGATAGGGAGCTGAAGACATGTCTTTTCATTGGTCTGAACTTTGGGGCTTCCCTGGAAACCAATGGGGAAGCAAGAAGTGTTATTTTTGTGACCTCCTCTATCTTAAGCTCAGCTTGCATATATGGGTAAATAAAACCATATATTCTAAAGACACCATGATTTCTGCTGACCCCTGAAACTGAACCCTGCGTAAACCCAAGAACCCTTGAAATCTCTTGCCGCTCAAAGATTGTGGTGGCATGTACAGCGAAAATAACATTCTCAAATGCATTATGTTAGAGATGTGTGCTTGCAAAAACATGCATATTGTGGGAAATGCACTTGAAAACTCTCATGAATTTTCATCAGGGAGGAAAGACAGCAACTAGAAGAAAGTTGCCACTGGAATCTGCCCTACATGGAAATTCAGAGGCACCACTTTCAAAGACTTTCAGAGAAGCCTAGAGCTGGGAGAGACCCCTGTCCAGAATCCTGGAGAGTTGCTGTGAGTCAGTGTAGACAATAAAGGACCCCTAGACAATTAACTCCAGTCAAAGGCAACTATCTCACTTTTCAGGCCAAGGGAGCTGGCATTTGTCCACAGACAGCTTTCCGGGTCATGTGGCCAGCATGACTAAACTGCTTCTGGAACAATGGGACACAGTGATGGAAGCCAGAGTGCACGGAAATGCCATTTACCTTCCCGCCGCAGCAGTACCTATTTATCTACTTGCACTGGTATGCTTTTGAACTGCTAGGTTGGCAGAAGCTGGGACAGAGCAATGGGAGCTCACCACTGTTGGTGAGGATTCGAACCACAGACCTTCCAATCAGCAAGCCCAAGAGGCTCAGTGGTTTAGACCACAGCACCACCTGCTTCCTGTGCACAAAACAAAATAAAAACCTAACACAAAGCACCTTAAAAGAGGTGTTATGTACTGAGCTGAATCCTAGAACAATAGGATTCAGAATCAGCGGGAGCTACCCAATCCAACTCCAGGTGGAAGTGAATCCGCAACCTGATTGGCCTGCTGGAGCAGCCAATCAGGCGGCTGGCAGAAGTGAATCTGCTACCTGATTGGCCTGTAGGAGCAGCCAATCAGGCTGCAGGCAGAAGTCAATCCACAATATAATTGGCCCACAGGTGTAGCCCTGAAGTAGCCAATCACGCAAGGCCCATTGTGTAAATAATGTATATAAGCAGATGGTTTTGGGAAAAGAGCCATTCTTCTTCTCCTCTTCTCCTTGATGACTATGAGCTGAATAAAGAGCATGAAATTCACTCTCGACTCCGAGTACATTTCACTGGCGACGAAGGTGGGATCCTGCTGAGCTGACCGCCACCACGCACTGCACCGCAGCACCGCCACCTGCTGCACCGCTGCATCGCACCGTGCATCCAGGCTTCAGCTCCAGGACCCAAGGAACCCAGAATGGCAACCGACAGCAGCTTCTCGCCATTCAAACCAGCATCAGGAGACTGGGAAGGGTACGCCGCCCGTTTCAACTTCCTCCTGCAAGCGAAAGAAGTCACCAACGATGCCATGAAGAGGGCGACATTCTTCAGCGTCTGTGGAGAGGAGACGTTTGAAATCGCCCGGGCTCTCCTTGCACCTAGAGATGTCGCTACCGTCTCTTACAAAACAATAATGGAACGGCTGAAGGAGCACTTCTCACCACAGCCCTCGGTGGTAGCTTGCCGAAATGCCTTCTACGCAAAGCGGCAAGCCCCGGGGGAAACCATAACTGGGTTTGTGACCTCCCTCCGCCAAGCCGCCCGGCTATGCAACTTCTCAGAGTTGGAGAACATGCTTCGTGACCGCCTCGTTGGTGGCCTGAGGGACGAGATGTTGCAACGACGCCTCTACGCCAAAAAAGACCTCACGTTCCAGATTGCTCTGGAGGAAGCCCTGGCAACCGAAGCCGCCGAGAGGTCAACGCAAGAGGCACGACCGGCCCCGCCATCCCAACCGAGGGTCTACCACGAAGACCTCACCGACGAATCCGAATTTGACAGGGAGGAAGTACACCGAGTACAGCGGCGCACTCAAGCAGCACACACACCACAGCAGCCTCGACGAGAAGGAGGGAACTGTGCAAGCTGCGGGGAGAACCACGAGAGGAGGACCTGTCGTTTCCGCAACGCAGAGTGCAGGCAGTGCAGAAAATTGGGACACATCACCCGGGTGTGTCGGGCTCGACTCACCCGTCGACAAGCATCAGATGACCGACCCAGGAGCCCCAGGTCACACGGCACCATGCACCAAGGCAACTCGACGGAGATCACGGACTACCAGGTATTCCAGTTGCCCCATCCCAGCACAGAGAAAATTTATATAGAGGTACAGATAGAGGGAGCCCCATGCCGCATGGAGCTGGACACGGGTTCAACTCTATCCATAATCTCGGCCCGAACATTAAGGGAACTGTGCCCTGATGGGGGTCCCAAACTAAGGCCGGCCCCATTCACCCTCCGGGACTTCCAGAAACGTAAGGTCCCTACAATGGGGGTGGGGACCTTCAGGGTGCAATATCGAGGGCGAAAGCAACAATTGGACTTGCTGGTAGTTAAGGGCCCCTACGTTAGCTTACTGGGACTGGCATGGTTTGGACCTCTGGGGCTAGCCGTTACCGGGGTGAACCGCACTAGCTTACAAGTGGACGTGGACGCCATATGCAAAGAGTTTCCAGGGGTTTTCGATGGGGCATTGGGACGATATACAGGACCCCCCATTGCCCTACAGCTAGACCCCGCTGTACGACCCATCAGGCACAAGGCCCGCCGGGTCCCGTTCGCCCTGAAACCCCGCATAGACGAGGAATTGGACCGGCTCGTGGAGCAAGGAGTGCTGGAGCCGGTGCCCAACGCCCCCTGGGAAACTCCAATTGTCATACCCGTCAAGCCTAACGGTTCGGTCCGCATCTGTGCAGACTACAAATGCACCATAAACAAGGCTCTCACGGCCCATGCATACCCAGTGCCAGTGGTCAGCCATGTCCTCGCCACCCTGGCTGGGTCAAAAATCTTTGGCAAACTGGACTTGGCCCAAGCGTATCAACAGTTGCCTGTGGACGAAGCCACAGCAGAGGCTCAGACGATTGTGACGCACAGAGGGGCATTCAGAGTAAAGCGGCTGCAATTTGGCGTTAGCGTGGCACCAGGCATATTCCAGAATCTAATGGACTCTCTCCTTAAAGGGATTCCTGGCGTCACCCCCTTCTTCGATGATGTACTGATCGCCGGGCCCACACCAGAGGAATTTGAGGACCGCCTCCACTCCGTCCTGCACCGTTTCCAGACGGCGGGCCTCAAGGTGAAGCGGGAAAAGTGTTTACTGGGAGTGCCGCAGGTGGACTTTCTGGGATTTAAGGTGGACGCAGAAGGGGTCCATCCAACCGGTGACAAGGTACGGGCCATTTGTGAGGCCCCAGCGCCCAAGAGCAAGCCCGAACTTCAGTCATTCTTGGGACTATTGAACTTTTACCATGCCTTCCTTCCCCATAAGGCAGCGGTAGCGGAGCCCCTACACAGACTCCTAGATAAAAGGGCCCCTTGGGTGTGGGGCCAGCGACAAAGGGCCGCATTCCAGGCAGTCAAGGACTTGCTCGTCTCGAACTCGGTCTTGGCACACTTCGACGAGAGGCTGCCAGTGGTGCTGGCATGCGACGCCTCTCCCTATGGCATCGGCGCTGTCCTGGGACACCAACTCCCAGATGGAAGAGAGGTGCCGGTGGCATACTTCTCCCAGACGCTTGCTGCAGCCGAACGAAACTACTCACAGATTGACAAGGAGGGTCTGGCAATCGTGAAGGGCGTAAAAAAATTCCATGATTTCTTGTATGGGCGGCCCTTTACCATAGTGACTGACCACAAGCCGTTGCTTGGCCTGTTTGCCCCCGAGAAGCAGACCCCCCAAGTGTTGTCTCCACGTGTCCTCAGGTGGTCAATTTTCCTTGCCGGCTACCAGTATGCACTAATCCACCGCCCTGGGAAGGCGATGGGCCACGCAGACGCCCTCAGCAGGCTACCACTACCAGAAACAGGCCCCGACCCAGCGCCTGCGCAAGAGGTTATGACCCTGGAGCTGCTTCCCGACCGACCCATTCAGGCACAAGAAGTTGCGCACCATTCCACAAAAGATAGGGTCATCTCCCGGGTCCTGGACTGGGTGTGGCGAGGATGGCCCAGCAGCAGCCCCGGGCCAGAATTCGCTGGCTACACAAACCGCAAACATGAACTGTCGGCCCACAAGGGGTGCCTGTTATGGGGAAGCAGGGTTGTTGTTCCCCAGCCCCTCCGCAAAAGGGTCCTCACAGCCCTACACGAGACACACCCAGGGGTAGTGAGGATGAAGGCCCTTGCCAGGAGTTATGTGTGGTGGCCAGGGATTGACAGAGAGATAGAGGCCTGGGTACAACACTGCCAGACCTGCCAAGAATCCCGCCCGGATCCCCCAAGGGCCCCAGTCCAGCCCTGGGAGTCCGCCCGACATCCATGGTCACGCTTGCACGTGGACTTCGCTGGCCCCTTCCAGGGAAAAACATTCTTCATAGTGGTGGATTCCTACACCAAATGGCTGGAGGTCGCACTGGTACCGTCCACTTCTACGGCGGCAGCCATCCGGGTACTACGTAAGCTTTTTGCAACCCACGGGCTCCCTGACACCCTCGTCTCGGACAATGGAACCGCATTCACGTCAGAGGAGTTCCAGACCTTCACAGCGCAGAACGCCATCCGCCACATCCGCTCAGCACCATTCCACCCTGCCACCAATGGCCAAGCGGAGCGCATGGTGCGGACCACCAAGGACAGCCTCCGCCGCATGACACAAGGGGACTGGGAATACCGCCTTGCCGCATTTCTTCTAGCACAGCACAGCACCCCAAGCACAACGACGGGCCGGAGCCCAGCTGAACTACTAATGGGTCGGCGCCTTGCAACTAGACTGGACCGACTTCACCCCGACAGAGCTCAGGATGAGGTAGTGGTGGGGAAAGGCAGGAACCCCCGGACATTTGTGACCCAGGACGCAGTGTACGCAAAGAATTTTGGGGCAGGCCCAGCATGGGTACCCGCCACAGTCACCAAGGTGACCGGTCCCGTGTCGTACGAGGTACTAACGGAAGGGGGGCAATGTTGGCGCCGCCACTGCGACCAGCTACGGCGACGATTCCCAGGAGGAACCCGGGAGGAGAGCGGGACAGAGGGGTCCCAAGGGGACAGCAGGGCAGTGAGGCCTGTAGAGCGAGAGGGGTGGGCAGGGGAAGCAGAAGCAGTAGGCACAGAGGGGCGCCCCGAGGCTGGAAGGACACCGGAACCAGAGCCACAACCTAGTGGTTCAGTGGCGCCAGACCAGACAGCCCCGGCACAGCCAGCAGCCTCGGAACACGAGCCAGAACCAGAACCCCTGACCAAGGAACACCCCAGGCCACAACGCACACGGAGGCGGCCAGCAGACCTTGGGGACTACGAATGCAACTTCCCGGGCAGGACTGGAACTTAGAGGGGAGGGGTGTTATGTACTGAGCTGAATCCTAGAACAATAGGATTCAGAATCAGCGGGAGCTACCCAATCCAACTCCAGGTGGAAGTGAATCCGCAACCTGATTGGCCTGCTGGAGCAGCCAATCAGGCGGCTGGCAGAAGTGAATCTGCTACCTGATTGGCCTGTAGGAGCAGCCAATCAGGCTGCAGGCAGAAGTCAATCCACAATATAATTGGCCCACAGGTGTAGCCCTGAAGTAGCCAATCACGCAAGGCCCATTGTGTAAATAATGTATATAAGCAGATGGTTTTGGGAAAAGAGCCATTCTTCTTCTCCTCTTCTCCTTGATGACTATGAGCTGAATAAAGAGCATGAAATTCACTCTCGACTCCGAGTACATTTCAAGAGGCATATTCAGAAAAAGGGAGCAATGGACATGATAGGAAAGGGGACAGTAAGAGCAAACCATAAGTACTGTAATATTCTTACTTGAACCCTTTTTTGCACCCCCACTCCTCACTATGTATTGTGATGAACTGCAGCCATAGTTCCCAAGAGGAGTTTCCAATCTGTCACTAAATGTGTAGTAAACACAGAGGAGAAAAGTGTTTGCGATGAAAAAAGGCTCTTGTTGAAAGTCTCCTCGCTGAGAGAGAAGAATGTCTCACTCTTTTAAAAAAAATAGAGGAGAATCACATCCAGATGTTGTGGGGTGTGTTCTAGGATACCATTTGCAAGGAGTGTCTTCCCTCCCAGAGAGCTATAATCTTGGTCAGCAGGAATTCAAGTGACATGACTTGAACAGCTCCGGTGCAAGGCTGTGAAAGAACGGAGCGAAGAACTGTCAGCATTTTTAACTTTGCAGGAACATTCCCTGTCGCTGCAGTGTGTGAACATGTGAATTAAAAAAAAAATATGAGAGAAACATTTGCATTTCTCTGGGGAACAAGGCACGGGGAAAGGGGAATTAGCAAAACCAAATCCACTTGCCAGATGCTCACACTTCAAAATAATAAGGCATTCATAGGCCCAGGGCTGAATTCGGCCCTTTAAATCTCTCTGTCTGGCCCTCAGAATTCTGCTCAGGCCACACACCCTCCCCAACCCCACCCTCTTCTGACCCTGAGTCACACCCTCCTTGAGTTTTTTTCTCTGACTGGAATGCGTCCTTCGATGGCGCCTCTTGAACCCTTAGATGGGGGATGGAGAGGAGCGTATAACCCGCTAGCATTGGATGATGGGAGTTGTAGTCTAGCTGCATTCTCCCACCTCTGCAGCAGGAGGCCTGCTGCCAGTCACAGCAGAAGTCTTTGCAACAGTCCCTGGAGCTCTTTCTCCGTCTCTTGCCATCGTTGGCCGGATGCCTGCCCTTGGAGCCATTTCCGATTCTCTCCAGAGCAAAAGGCTGAAGGATGAGTCCATTGATGGTGCCAACATTTAGGCAACCCAGAAAGAGCTTGCAGATGAAACCAGCAATTGATACGGCCTCCCAAAGGCAACTGTGTTCGGTGTCCTTTCTCTCTTGTTATGAATGCTTTTAATATGAGCCTGGTCCCACTTTTTATGACCCAGTATGTCCTTTTCTGATTATTTGGAGAGTTGCAAAAAAAGGAGAGCTAGTCAGCACTTTGGTGCTCCCCACAGCTCATAAGCAATGGATTCAAGACCATCAAATTGAGCTCCCTCAGAGGACTCCTGTTGTCATCTCTTTCTTCATAACCTCTCCAGAGAGAGAGAGAGAGGAGTAACGAAGCACATCAATAACCTTTTTCTCTAACTCCTATGAAGGGGTGGCGGCAACTCATTCCTTTCTCCGGCCGGCAATAGACACCAGGGGCTTGATTTTACATTGCAATTTCGGGTGACACCATTGAGCTGGCTAATCTATTAAGGCTACATCACCACCACAATCACTCCCATTATATTTCTATTCCACCTTTTTTCTCTCTAAGGACCTCAAGGTGGCATTGCACAGTTCTCTCCCTCCTCATATAATCCCCACAACAACTCTGTGAGGTAGGCTAGGATGAGCGGCAGTGACTGAGCTTCATGGCTAAGTGGGGATTTGAACCCTGATCTCCCAGGTCCTGCTCCAACGCTGTTACCACTACACTAAACCGCCCCTTGGTAGTGGTGGGAGGCAGAAGATGGTTGAACCTCTCCATCTATTGCCCTGCTGGGTTTTTGCCAGCAGGGCAGAAATGAGAGCAGAGGAGTAATTTCTCACTTTTTGCTTTGTTTTTTTAGTTTATGGTTTCATTCCCATTGGGAAACAACAAGGATCGAACTAGGCCAGTTTCTGGGCTGCTATAGATCTCACCTTGGTTTGAGGGGCATGGTAGGTAGATTTCTCATAGCCAGGCTTTCCCTTGGAGCTGTTCAGCATGCTCTCAATGTACCCCACCAGACCCCCACCTTTTTTAAAAAAAACAACAACACACACAGGTGACTTGTGTTTCTGGTCACTCTGCTGCCCAGCTGCTGCTAACTGCTAATAAGAAGCCCTCACTTCCCTGCAGCTCTTTTACTGTACTTTTGACTGTTCACAGCCATGGGAATAGAGGACTGTCAAGTGTAAAACAGGACACCTGGGCACCCTGGTAGAGACAGAGGAAATTTATTCCCACTCACATAATACTGAAAGTTGATTTTTTGGGGGTGGGGTGGGGCTCGCCCTGATAAATCAAGTGGCAGTGAAAACTACTCCTTCAAACATCACACGATGAATTTATAGACTTTAGTATTTCAGAGCACGGTGAAGGCTTAGAGACCATTAAGGAAAAAGCAGGCAATTTCATGGAGGCCAGGATAATCAATAGCTACTTACTCAGATATCATGGGTAGTACTTTTTGATTTGGTATTTACATACTGCTTACTAGTCATAATTTCTAAGCAGTGTACAGAATTATTATTATTTTTTTAAAAAATCATACCAAGAACAATTAAAATCCATCATAAAACCAGAAAACTACCTTAAAATGAGCTTGGACCGAAGAACTGGTTCGCAAGTCTGCTTATTTCCTCCTCCCTCCTAATCCATTTTCCTTTCGTGCCATGTCTTTTTGGGTTGTAAGGCCAACACCAGGGGCTGCCTTGCTTTTAGTGATTTGCAAACCACTCTGAAAGCTTTTCTTTTCTTTCTTTCTTTTTTGCTGAAGAGCAGGGTAAAGCATGTTTAAATTAATAAATAATGCCTTCTTCATGTTTTGAGGAAGCGTACATGGGAGGGTCTATATAGGCCTTAGCCATCACATTAACATCCTGCATCATAATGCAGTCAGTCGGTTTTAGACTCTGAACTTAACGGTCACACCCACCCACCCTATATCTTTAGATAGAAAAGCGTATTACTTCACTTATTTCAAACTTCCTTCGAAATAACCCTGTGAGGTAGCTTAGGCTGAGAGATTGTGGCAGGTCCCAGGTCATCAGCTAATGAACTTCATGGCTGATGGGGGGATTTGAACCCAGGTCTCCGAGGCTCTAGTCAAACACTCCACACCACATTGGTGCTGCAGGATATGCAAATGAGCTCTAAGGCAGACCTGGCCCAGTCTCCCTGATGCAATCTAGACCGGTAGGAGTTTGATGATAGGAAAGCTCCGTTGCTGGAATTAAACAGTGTGCTTGAATTAAAGTGAATATAACCTTTGCTATTCTTCTCTTGACTTTATATATCTTGCCTTCTCCAGCAGTGTCAAACGAATGTCAGAAGGGAAGATCATTCTTCTATTTATTTCAGATACCTTCGCCGGGATCCTGAACTGCTTTTCCCCCTCCTTTTCCTTTTTAAGAATTGCCAATTACCCACATACCAACTGTCCCACTGATGCTCTGATCTCACCGTAGGAACATTTAGTTCAGAGATACAAAAGCTTTTTTCTCTGCCCCCCCCCACCTCTCCATATTGCAGCGACCATTCTATGGGTTCTAAATTCAGAGCTGGCATAAGGAGGTGCATTGCAGATGACCTCCCCATAAAAGCTCCCAGACTCAGCTGCTTCTGAATTTCTGCCCTCTGCCACCTTGCGAGCCGACAGTAGGGTGGGGGCAAAGCAGGAGTGTAACAACCCCCTGAGTGCATTTTTCAAAGAAGTGTGGAACTTCCAGAATTAGGAGAGATACAGGAACGCAGGCCATGTAGAGGAATATTATCTACGCAGACTGGAAGTGGCCAACCATCGTTAACGGCAGAGATCTCTCTGAGGGCCACCTGGATGTGCCAGGGACTCAAAGCAGATGCGGTACCACTGAGCTATAGCCCGTTCCTTTAAGAGAGGACCACAAGCATACATTTTGACATTGGTGTTGTCTGGTTGTTGAGCATTGAATTCAAATCCTACACAGATGTTGGTAACTGAGCTGGTTTATTAACAGCAGGGGTGAGGGACCTCAGGCCTGGCAGTTCACAACATAAAAATGCAAGATAAAAAACACAAAATACATAATAAAAAGAACACAACCAAGTCAATAGCCCCCCCCTCCCTATCCCTTCCCACAACCAGGGCTTTTTTTTTCAACCGGAACTTGCCGGAACTGAGTTCCGGCACCTCTCAGGTGTGTGCCATTGCCATTGAAGGAGGTCTTCGTGGTGAGTTCTGACACATCTTTTTCCAGAAAAAATAGCACATTTAAAAGGACATTGGATATCAATCAGCCCAAGGCCTGGTTGAAAAGGAATGTTTTCGCCTGGCACCTAAAGGTATATAATGAAGGTGCCAGACAAACCTCCCTGGGGAGAGCATTCCACAAAACAGGGAGCCACTGCAGAAAAGGCCCCTTCTCATGTTGCCACCCTCTGGACATCTCGAGGAGGAGGCACACAAAGAAGGACCTCAGAGGATAGTCTCAGGGTCCAGGTAGGTTCATAAGGAGAGAGGTGGTCCTTGAGGCATTGCAGTCCTGGGCCATTTAAGGCTTTAAGGATTGCAATCAACACTTTGGATTGGGCCCAGAAACTACGGTAACTGGCAGCCAGTGCAGTCAGGCCAGGAATGGTGCAAGACGCTCAAACCGTCTTGTCCCGGTGAGCAACCTGGCCGCTGAATTCTGCACCTCAGGGCGTGTTCCTCTCTCCTCAGGCGACAAACTAGCCACCGTTTTGCATCCTCTTTTCTCTGGTTGGTGTGTGCCCTTGATGTATATTAATCCCTCTTGCTTGCTTGGATTTATGGAGAAATGCTTTTGTGTGTGCATCAAGAGTTGCGTCCATTGAACCACCCACCTTTGCCTCTGACCTCACCCACCTGTTGCTTTGCACTCTGCCTGTTGCTGGCAGGGGGGCTTCTGGAAGGCGGGTGGGCCACCAGGGAATGAGACCCCAAAAGCCCCCCCCCCGTTTTTTTTTATTTCATAAAATCTAGAAACTTATTGGTTGTCAAAAAGAAAAAAGAAGAAAAGAAAACCTCAAAGCAGTTTACAAGAAAGATGCAGCAATAAAATTATCTACAACTACATTAATTTAAGACTACTGAAAACAACAGTAGTCTAAAAAGAGATGAAAACTCACATCAACTTTCAAAACATCTGGGTACTCTTGACCAAACAAAAACATTTTAGCAGGTGCCGAAAGGAGTCGAGTGAAGGGACCTGCCTGATATCAAAAGGCAGGGAGTTCCAAAGTTCGGGTGCCAACACTAAAAGCGCTTACAAATGAGGAATGGGTATTATGTGGCATCTGTAATAGAGCCAGACAGATTTGTATACAGCCTCCTGGCAGGGTTCTTAGCACAGGCCTGCAACAGGGGTTCTTTTAGGATTTAGGAAAAGGGAGTCCAGATTGTGCTTCAGGGAACAGTGGATAAAGAAGAAAGTGTGCTTGAATCATTTTTTTGAACTAGCTGGATGTTAGCAAAGTGGGTGAGTGGGGAACTGAATAGGGTTTCTTTTGGAGCAACATCTGCTTTTCCTAGGAGCTCCCCTTGGTGCTGATCCTCACCCTGTTTCCTGCTTTGACTGCTGCATAATTCCCACTGAGTGCCACCCTCCAATAGTCTGGCTGGAACAGAAGACAGGTTAATGAAGTTGCTGCTGTGTTGTACACAGCCCTATTGTCTGATGTGACCTTCTTATCCAAAGCACCCCAGAAGAGTTACTGCCTGCAGCTGAGTGGATGGATAGACTTGAGCTGGGCATTGGAAGGAATAAGCAGTAAAAAACAACAACACCCTGACCTCTGATCTTGGCTTCCATGGCTGGCTGCTTCTTACAAATATTGAGTTGCCATGGCATCGGAAACTAACCTTCCTGGGCATGCAGCTAAAGCCTGGCTTTTATAATTCTCTTTTTAAAAAACAAAATAAAAAGCCTGTGTTCATATTATTTTCATTGCAAAGTCGTGATAAAACATTTTTCACCTAAACTTGGCCATCATTTGGGGCTATAAATGTGCCAGCCTTCCCGTGGCACTGTCTCCAATATGAACTGCGGAGTAATATTCTCAGCATTATATGCAACCGTTATTCTATTAACATGATGGAATGACAATTGCTTTTATGATGTGAGTGTCTCTGTTGCAGGGAATGAGGCTCCAGGAAAGAATAATAAACACATTATTCATAGAAACATTGGGGAGTAATCCTCTGGTTTTGCATACCGCGATGATGTAAAAATAATATGCTGAAAAATCTTGACAAATTAAAGGTATGCTGGATTATCTCACTTGCTGGATCATCACCTTGTCGTGGTGAGTGGGCTTGCACATTCCTATGACCCTTGTGAGTGAAGCTGCCGGGAATCTCGTACTCCCAGCAGGGTCACCCAAGGCGGTAAAGTCAAAGGGAAGGCGCTAGACAAAGAATGACCCAAGAAGTCCTCAATGGCAGAACAGGAGGATGATAACAAGCGGTATGTTACAACAGCTGTGAAGGCGGATGAAAGCTGCAGCAGATAGGATCTACCAGTTCGTTGTGACTACTCATGCCATCAGAACAGAGCCCTACTGCAAAGACTGCGCGTTGATCAGCATGCACTGATCACATATAAAACAAATTCACGCACAGGCATCTTCCAAAAACCCAACCCAAACCCCCAAAGTCCCATGGCAATCGGCAAATGGTAACGGGGGCAGGATCGTGAAATCTGGAAGCCCCTAGTCATGAACCGGCACATGGGTGGTGGATACAGATTCAGTCGTTCTGACTCAAGGAAAGAATGAGGCAGTTGAGCAGCTCGGTAGCTGTATCCATGACTCAGACGCCCTTTTTAGGATCCACTGTGCTCACCCAGAATAGGGGGAGGGGCTAGAAAAGGTGCCCTAAACATAGCCTGCCTCCCTTTTCCTCTGATTGGATTACCGCGCCCAGTGGGATCATCACCTAGTGGTCATAAAAGACAATTGACGTGTGGGTCCAGAATTGGCCTCCACAGTCACTTACGGACTCATTGTTAAAATCGTGTTTATAGAAGACAATTTTACTTGGCTACGAGTGATCACCAAAGAAGAAGAAGAGAAGAAGAACGATGCTGGAACATATAACAGATTGATCCTTTAAAAATCATGGAGAAAGGAAGCAGTGATCAGCATCTGTATCTAGTGAAGGGGGTGAAAATTCACAGGACTCCAGTCATAAAACAAAAATATAACAGAATTATTATTATTATATTACATTTAGAGGCCATCTTTTTCTCCAAGGAGCTCAAGCTGTCATTCATGTTTCTCCCCCTCCTTATTTAATCCCTACAAAAACCCTGTGAGGGAGGTTAAGGTGAGAGGCTGTGGGTGTCCAAAGATCACCCAATGATCTTCATGACGGAGTGGGGATTTGAACCCTGGTCTCTCAGGTCCTAGTCCAACACTCTTAACCCCTACCCCAGACTGACTTTCAGAAAATAAAAATCACACGGTATCACTCTTGTCATGTGACAGGCAGGGGGATCCTGAGCTCATACCTATGACAAACTTAGTTGGTCTCCAAGGTGCTACTGGAAGGATTTTTGTTGTTGTTTCTACTACGTCAGACCAACACGGCTACCTACCTGAGACTGATTTTACAGGGTGAGCTTGTGGTCTTCACCATTGTGGGAAAGAAACCTCTGGAAGTCACTTATTAATATTTGCTGCGATGAAGAGATTTCTTTTTTCACTCTTTGCTAGCAAATAGCTTTTGTGTCCCCTCTCCCAGTTCTGGTTCCTTTGTCTTATAGGTGTACTTGTGTGTTCCATTCACACATCCAGAATTATTAGAACACAAACTGTCTCACCGATGCAGCTATGTAAAGAAAAAGATTAATGCCTCTAACCTAACTGGATGCAACAGCCTGAGCTGCAAGTAGCCCTGAAAAATAACAGGTAGTCATTCTATCAGCTATTTGGATAGATGAGACTAAATCCAATCCCATTCTCCCCTAGACAGCTGGCTAGTCATATCAGTGATCTTCTAACAAAGGTCTACGAGCACAGTCACGCCCTTTGGATAGTGAGAGAACAATGTGCAGCACAAAACAGCCTTTTGCAAAGGCAATTGTGCACCCAGCACATGAGATGTGCACAAAAGAGTGTTTCTGCAGCTATATGATCCAAAGCTGGATTGGGGAGCAAGTGCATTGGTATCAAACCAGGGGGTCCAAAGGAGATTCTGCACAGGTTTGCCAAGTGCCAACTATCAGCTGATAGTCTGTGCTTGGTAAACACCAGGGAAGGGGCTTTGCAACTGACTGAAGTTGCACCTTTCTTCCAAGACCCACTTTCCTCATGTTGTGTATGATGTCATTGGCCATGCTTCCTTGGGCTGATGGGAGTTGTAGTTCAGAAACTATGGAGGGTCAAAGATTCTCCATGCCTGCCATTAGTGCAACACCACTAAAACCAGGCAAAGTCTCGTTTGTGCACATTGCTTTGACGAGACTGTAGGGAAAGCGTGTCGCCCCAAACAGAACTATTCCGAACCTTTTGATAAATGTTTGGGACATGGAAATTGCAGCCATCTGACTTCTAGCCATGACCTTGGTTTGCTTTATCTGCCAGAATCTCCAAACAGAAGCAGGAGCAGTGATGAGTCGATGTGGAATGTGATAAGGACGCAGATGGAGATGCTGTTAGAGATAAGACCGCTGAAGCTAAAAACAGAAAACAAAATGTAAAGCAAAAGGCAAAATGGATTGGCTTGCTGCCTACTTAGCAAGACCATATTTAAATCCTGACTGTAACCGTTGTTATGTTTGGTTTATTTGTGTTTAATTTTAAAAGAGTGCCACTGTTCAGCATTGCCTTGAGAGTTCTATGAAAATAACTGCTTGGATTTGCCTGCCATTCAACACTTCCATATTAATGCAAGTCTGTTAGCATTTAAAATTCATTACACCTTTCTCAGAATTTAATCCAACTGCTCTGCAATTTGTTTGTTTTTTCCTCATTAGCATAACATTATCCATTGTATTAAGTCTCTCTGTTCTTATTGTAATAACTGTTGTTTTCAAAGATCTTATCTTAGGGTTGCAACAGTTAGGTTGCAATCATATACACACCGACCCAGGGGTAAATCCCATTGAACTCAATAGGGCTTCCTTCTGAAAAGAAAGGTGTGGGATTGCACTGTAGCATTCTTAGGGGCTGCATTTGGCCCCCTGGGGCTGAGTTTCCCCTTTCCTGGCTTCTGCCACAGTAAATTGTTAGCCTTTATTGTCAACTAGGCAGAGGGCCTTCTTGGTAGTGGCACCCGCCCTGTGGAACACCCTCCCATCAGATGTCAAGGAAATAAACAACTATCTTACTTTTAGAAGACATCTGAAGGCAGCCCTGTTTAGGGAAGTTTTTATTGTTTGATATTTTATCACTTATTATTATTATTATTAATATTCTGTTGGGAGCCACCCAGAGTGGCTGGGGAAACCCAAACAGATGGGCGGGGTATAAATAATAAATTATTATTATCATTATTTTAAGGTGACACAAAACCCTTTGTTGCTTTTAATTAGACAACATTAACATCAAAACACTTCAAAATATGACACTCTGGGATCTTGGATGTTCAGAAAGTTTATAAACTAACACCAGCTCTGTTTTAATTTTTACTAAAGTGAACCAAATAATTTAACTTAATCCTGTTCTGAAACTTTCTCCCCCCGTCCCTTGTCTCACATATTGTGGATAGGGTAATGATCTCTCTCACATACCAAGCTATTGCATTTTTAACATACCACTTTAGACTGAGATCCTCAGAGTCCATATGTTGCTGAGTTCCCTGACAGAAAGCCAATGTTTGCAAAGGAAAACATTTTCACCCTCTCCCAGGGAGAACTAATCTGCTCATTGCCATGAACAATGATCCTTGACTGCTTGATTTAACCATGGAAACCTTGTCTAGGAAACCAAATTTCTAACTCAAGCAACACAGATTTGGGCCTTGTCAATATTAGGCTGTTGCCACATCTGGGTCGCCTAGCTCCCCTTTTGTGTTTTGCAATTTGCCACCAGGCGACTGTTTAAACTTTGCATTGCTCCAGAGTCCCTGTCTTTGTAACAACGCAAAATGTGCCCTTTTCGATGCAAGCTAAGAATGTGTGCTCAGAGAAAGGAGAAGGAGAAAAACAAAAGAGGCAGAAACCCAAATTGGACAGCAATTATGTTGCAGCACAAAGAGGGCTCCCATTCAGGGTTGCAGGCAAGCCCCTTTTTCCAGGTTACCCTATTTTGTATCCACCCTGGGTTTCCAGAAGAAGAAGAAGAAGAAGAAGAAGAAGAAGAAGAAGAAGAAGAAGAAGAAGAAGAAGAGGAGGAGGAGGAGGAGGAGGAGGGGGAGGAGGAGGAGGAGGAGGAAGCCTGCCCCAGTTAGCATTCCAAACCCAATGAACAAACTACAACCCCAAGGATCCCTGGCCAGTGGCTATGATTGCTGGGGCTGATGGGAGTTGTAGTTCAGCAACATCTGGAGGATTCCCAGTACGTTTCCGAGCACAATTCAAAGTGTTGGTGCTGACCTTTAAAGCCCTAAACAGCCTAGGTCCAGTATACCTGAAGGAGCGTCTCCACCCCCATCGTTCTGCCCGGGCACTGAGGTCCAGTACCGAGGGCCTTCTGGCGGTTCCCTTGTTGCGAGAAGCCAAGTTGCAGGGAACCAGGCAGAGGACCTTCTCGGTAGGGGCGCCCGCCCTGTGGAACGCCCTCCCACCAGATGTCCAGAAAATAAATAACTATCTGACTTTTAGAAGACATCTGAAGGCAGCCCTGTTTAAGGAAGTTTTTAATGTTTGATATCTTAATGTATTTTGGTATTTGTTGGAAGCCGCCCAGAGTGGCAGGGGAAACCCAGCCAGATAGGTGGGGTATAAATAAATAAATAAATAAATAAATAATGTACATATATGTGAGTTTTGTACAAGAAACTATATTGTTTGTTTCAATTAATTTGTACACAAGGGTGTACATTCTCCCTGTTGGGTTACAAGTTGTTCAGGCTTGGATTAGTATCTGCAGCTCTGGGTGGTGATCTGAAATTGTTTGTTCTGCGTGGAATTGGCTCCATTTCTTTGACTGTGGCACCAATCAATCACTCAATCAACAGCTGCGGAGTTTGGCACAGTTCCCCACCCCCAGCGAAACTGATTCAGGGAGATGTGAACCAATGTTTCCAGCTCAATTGCCAACTGACCGGAAAAATGGCCTCTCCTGCTGTGCTGCCTTTAATGGAGCTTGATCTGCAGAAACCAGCCATTGATGTTTTTCACTGCTTTGGAGCTGGACCCAATCACCTGCTCATATCTGTGGATCAAACTTCTGTTCAAGGCAGAAGAGCCAGGAGCTAGTAAAAATAAAAAAAAATGGCAACCCCGAAAGAAAGAAAGAGAGAGAGAGAGAGAGGAGGTCCTTTCTTTCTTTCCAGATACACAGCAAGGAAGAAAGGTTTGTAATTAGATGTGCATTTTAAGTAGCCAAGGCGCGATGGGGGGCTTAGAGCATTCATATAAATTATACCAATCAGCAATGAAAGGGAAATAAATAAGGACATCAAATGTGACACATTCTTATAAGTGATGTACACCAGTACTAAATCATGGCAAACAGTGGCTTAGAAAACAAGGACTGAAATGTCATCGCGAAATGAATTTTCAGCACCAGCCTTGCTAGATCTGTAAATGCATATGATCATCTTAATGATGTATGTTCAAGAGACATGATGAATCGCTGTGTTAAAGGGGGACTGTGGAATACGCAGACATCCGGAGATTATTCTTTAGAGAAATGAATGGCATATTGTAAACGAATCCAATGAACGGTAGCATTAAGTTTTATGCATTTGTTGCTGCTAGATCAGGCGGTTAAACAAAGGATGCAATGTTTTCCAGTCCAAGAGAGGGGAATCTGGTCCCACATTTGCACCCCTCCCAAAAAGAAACAGTATGAATTTTAATTTGCTCCCCTTTTACTTTGATGATGATTTTTTAAAGGTGCAAAATAGTAAGGGCCAAAAGCACTGTGTTTTTTTGAGTCATGGTCAGTACTGTGGAAATCAGGGATCTAATCGTAAACACAGTTACAATAAAGTAATCCCCACTCAATTTATTTCTAATTTTGAGAAGGAATGCATATGGCTGCAATGTAAATTAAGCATATGACCCAGCTTCCTGGGCAGTGGGCTACATTCATACCATGAATTTAAAGCACTATGCCACTTTCAACAGTCATGGCTTCCTCCAAAGAATTCTGGGATTTGTAGTTTGTTAAGGGTGATGACTGTTGTTAGGGGGTCCCTATCCCCAACCCAGGGACACGGGTGGCGCTGTGGTTTAGACCTAGGGCTTGCCGATCAGAAGGTCGGCGGTTCAAATCCCCGCGACGGGGTGAGCTCCTGTTGTTCGGTCCCAGCTCCTGCCAACCTAGCAGTTCGAAAGCACGTCAAAGTGCAAGTAGATAAATAGGTACCGCTCCGTCGGGAAGGTAAATGGCGTTTCCGTGCACTGCTCTGGTTCCCCAGAAGTGGCTTAGTCATGTTGGCCACATGACCTGGAAAAACTGTCTGCGGACAAACACTGGCTCCCTCAGCCAGTAAAGCGAGATGAGCGCCACAACCCCAAGTCATTCGCGACTGGACTTAACTGTCAGGGGTCCTTTACCTTTACCTATCCCCAACCCACCGTATAGCTACAATTTCCAGAGTTTCCTCCAAAAAGGGATTGACTGTTAAACTATTAATTACGAATTAAGTTTGATTTACCAGCAACTCAGTTTGTAGTGAGTTAATACAGAAAAAAGCAGAAGACAATATTTGATATTAGATGATGGGAAGAACTCTGCTGGATCAATCCAAAGGGCTGTTATCTTGTTTTTACTTTATTTATTAAATCTATATCCTGCCCTTCCTTCCTAAGAAGGCCTGGGTTGCAAACATGTTTAAACAGTACAATTAAATATGGAATACCTAATTAAAAGACAAGTAAAAGCACCTAAAAACATTTTAAAACAATCACATACCCTCACAACTAATAATTTCAAGGTTGCTGAGAACCGTATCATTCAGCCATCAAATGACTGGGTAAACAGGAATGTTTCTAAATCCCTCCTGAGCATTAACAAGGGAGAAGGATGCACTGTAACAGGGATGGCATCCCGCAAATGGGGAATGGCCACTGAGAAGGCCCTGTCATGAGTCAAACCCAACCAAGTAGTGGCCAACAGCACCTCTTGTTACAATGGCCAATTAGATGTCCCCCAATCAGGACCTAAGGGTAACAGCACTCTCCTCACTTGCAATTCCCAGCAACTTTAATCTTTTTTTGCATGCAAAAGCATAAATGAACACAACTTTGGCATTGGAAAGAATTATACTCAGAAACCAATAGGAAAACATTTCAATATCCCATGATGCTCCATTGTGGAGCTGACAGTTGCCATTGTGAAACCTTGTATTGGTTATCCCTCTTAAACTACTTTATGCACTGAAATGTGGCCTGATACTGGCAGCTACCAAAGCTAGAAGAAGAAATATGAAGAATTGTGGGCTCCTGCCCATTGCATTAAGTCTTTCCTGTGCTGTGATGCATTCCCAGGCTCCAGAAAGGCCCCACCTCCAAGACCCCTGAACAAAAGGGGGGAAAGAGAGGGGGAAACCTTATAACTCAGTGTTGAGGAAGGGAGAGAGGAGCTATTGTCCATAGCTTGTTTAATATTATCATTTGTGTCCTGATCCGATTACTCAGAAGCAAATCCCACTAAATTCAATGGGACTTACTCCCTGGTAAGTGTGCTTAGGATCTCAGTCCTAGCCACTTCAAGCAAATTATGCAATTATTATGCAATTACGGAGCTAGCTCCATAAACCTATGACGGTCATAATTAAAATCACATTCACAGCAATGGCATGTCAACTGCTTAACATTTTCTTCATTGCAGTTCAAAGAAAATTGAGACAGTATCAATTAGCCAAGACAAAAGTAACATTTAGTTTTAAATACATTCATAAAGATGATTTTTATGGGTTACGGGTGGAAGAAGTTAGCATTTTCTGTCACGCATTTACAAAAACCCTGGTTTCAGTAGCAATGTAAGAACATTTTTCCACATAGATTCAGGATGGGCAATAAGATACTTGCTAAGCCAACATTTTCTTCCATTCCTTACTCTCTCCTCAAACCAATTATTGATTCCTGTGTTGCTTAAAAGCTCAGGGTTCACAAAGTTGTAGTTAAAAAACACCAGGACAGACAGACAAGGAGGACTTCCTCAGAGGTAGTGGTGTTAGAGATCCATTCCCCGTATTTGCATTTATGGGATTGTTGTCTATCACATGACAGTGTATGTTTACATTGCACAGAATAGGAAGTGACAAAGATAGGATGTTTGTGTTACTGTGTTTCCTGAAGTGGGACTATTGTCCTTTGTTCTTTCTCTTTGCTGCCTGATGCTAGAGAGAGATGGAGCCATGTTGCAGTGCTCCATGTGTGTTTATAGGTAAATAAACGTAGATTAGCCAAATGCTGAGCTACTGAGTTCTGTTATGCAATTGCAAATACTCTGTGGATCCCTAAGTGTGCTGATGTCAGTTGGCATCAGTCGCTGTGATGTTCAGGCTGAAGAAAGCTTTTGAAGCTCCCAAACAATCGACCAGGAGGGAGGGAATATGCCAGTCGGGCATGTGTCTCTACCAGGGTCCTACTCGAGAGTAAGAGATCCTAACAGTTTGGAGGTTTTTTTAAAGCAGTGGTTAGATGGCCATCTGTCCTGGATGTTTTAGTTGAGATTCCTGCATTGCAGGGGGTTGGACTAGATGACCCGCATGACCCTTTCCTACTTTACCATTCTATGCCTAACAGCCAACTCTGCCCACTACTGCCCATACCAGCTGGTATACAGTCCCCAAGCACCTACCCATTGTCAAATGTGCCCACCCTGGAAGACCCTCTGTTTTATCCAGTAGGAGTCTTGTGGCCTCCTGTTTCTTTTAACACTCATGTTTTCCTTTCTAGCAATTTTTTTATATTTCATTTGTGTTTGTGATGTTTTGACACACCTGCAAAGCACAAAATGGTCAAAGGGAAAGGTCTTGAAACACGGCACGTCTCTTGCGTTTATGCATTCATCTTCCAACTTTGTCCTTTCCCACTAAAGTTGTCTGAAGGTCACCTGCTCATCCAAATCCCCCAAACCCTTTACCTCTGGCATTCCAAAGACAGCTTTGCAAGAGGAAGAAAATATCCAGGCACAAAGGCTGCATTTCAAAACAACAGCACTCGACACCCTTTATGGAAACCAGGTGCAAGGAAGCATTCAAATGTTACCTCTCGCCCAAAGAATCAATTTGTGCATTGTTTGTTGTGCAGCCTGTTCTATTCTTGGTGTGCTTAGTACGCAGTGCAAAATAAACGACTACTTTTAGACTCCTTTTTATTTTATTTTATTTTGCAAATGAGAAGAAATTAGAGGTTTGATCAAACAAATAATTATAATGACCACGATGTAATTATGATGCGCTATCTATAGACAACAGAGTGGGCACAGATAACCTGTTAGAAATGACTTCCGATTTGAAGGGTCACTTATCACAATCTAAGTATACTCATGAATAACTCCTTCACCACATGTTTGGGCTGTGCTCTAGGAACAGGTTGGCAACATACAGAAGAGGACATGGCTTCTGCACCTTGAGAGCTAGACCTACCTTAAAAATGGTGCACAATGGTGCACAAGAGGGAACTTCAGCAACTGTAGCCTATCTGGGAAACCCCTAGAGCAGAGTGTGGCAGAGAAAGGCACTTCTCCTTTCTCATCCCCAACACCTGGGGGATAGTCAGGGTCAGCCCTGTCATGAGGCAGAGTGAAGCAGCTGCCTTTAAGTGGCAGGAGCTGGGACCGAGCAACGGGAGCTCACCCCATCGCAGGGATTCGAACCACCGACCTTCTGATTGGCAAGCCCTGGGCTCTGTGGTTTTACCCACAGCGCCATCTGCGTCCCATGGTATCTGAAGAAGTGTGCATGCACACAAAAGCTCATACTAATGACAAACTTAATTGGTCTCTAAGGTGCTACTGGAAGGATTTTTTTTTATTATTTCATTAGCATGGGTTTTGGAGTCACTTTTATTGCTACAGTTGTCTTTCCACAACTAACTGATTCCTTTGCCAGCAAACAAGGAGGGGAGAAAACCTACCTGTCTATAGCTGTCATAGGTAGGAGACAGACAATAGTCAAGAGAAATGGAAGTAGTTCAGGAGAGGTATCACATCACTTGGTACACAGATACAAACACATTGTTGCCTCTGATCAGACAGCTTTTACAGTGTTTTGAAGCAGTATATAAAACCTGTTCACCAGAGGAAGCAATGGGATGAGAGCACATAGTACGGACAGCCTTTCCTCTGTAAAGGCATTTCAACTCTCTGCCTGTCTTCAGGCTCAAATCACCAGCTGCGGACGGCAGATTTGGAGAGCAAAGTTCCTAAGATAATAACAACATGTGATATGATACACACATAGCCAAGTTTGCTTGATCCTAGAAAAGGTGAAGGCACATAGAGGGAGATTAAGCTAGGAACCTAAATAAATCTGTTTCAAGTAGAATCAAGACTCAGCTTATTCCCTATTGCTGTGCCTTGTGGTTTCTGCTGTAGCGCTGAGGTGGATGACTCAAAGATTTGAAGTACAACAGAGAGCTGGGCAGTTGTACCAAAAGAAGAAGCAACTGCAGGAGCAGACAATTACTCTAAAATGAATTCGAAGTGTTAGCTTCCAACCAACTATATTAATGTATGACACATATGGGTTTAAAATAGCTCAACTAGTACAAATGGAGTATAATCCCATCGTGACAATTACTCCATCTCCAGCTGTTTCGGCACTGCTCAATAGAATCTTTTTTTCCTGGCAAAAGGAATATTTAAATGCTACTTTATCAAATCCTTTATCACTCAGTTGTAAATGCCATTCAGTTACCAAAGCATTTCATAAAGGTAGTAATTACAAACAGCTTCAATATTGCATGTGTATTTAGGGAAGAGAGTCTTTGAAGAATTTGCAAACGAGATTTGCTGGTGTGGTCCAAATTGATTTTATTTTGTTCTTTGCCTTTGGTCTCCTTTGTAAATTAAATATTGCCTCTTGTGTGTGTGTGTGTGTGTGTGTGTGTGTGTGTGTTTTGGAAATGCGATTAGCCAGGAGGGGATAGGATTAAGACCATACTTCAAGTTGCTCCTTTAAAAATGCCACACAGATCAAAGACTATACAAATGAAATAAACGTCAGTTGCATATGAGAACAGGGATACACAACTCCCTGTTTAATTTAGCCTTTCCAAGATGTTGATGAGATCGCTTCAGACGAATTTGTTTTCAATACCATGATGGCTGATATGGTTGTTGTTGTTTTTAAGACAGTTGTCTTCAACATCTTCAGACGTAGGATCTGCCTTTAACTCAAACTTGTTACTTCACAGTAAGGTTTAATGGTCCCTCTTTCTATTCCTCTTCCTGCCCCTCCATTCTATCTCCCATCACTCCCCCTTTTAAATACTTAACAAAAATGTGACACCTGGAATAGTCAGGTGTTCTGGCCTGGCCATGCCTTCTTACACCTGGATGGGCTGCACCTCAGTGGCACTGCAGCTGCTCTGAATGCAGAAGGTCCCAAGTTCAATTCCTGACACAGGATATGAATATTTCAGGGTGGAGGGGAAAGGAGAAAAATGAAATTCCGAGTGCTGGGAGTTGGCAAATGGTGTAGGCTCCTGAAGCTGGGGGAAAGGAGGGACCTATCACACCTCCCGATCTGCATTCCCCCGAAAATAAAGCTCTGCAGTAAAACGTAAGACATGAAGATATGTGGCGCCTGTGGAGAAACAAACACTGCAGAACCGAACATGAAAAATCTCCTCTGCTGGAATCCATGCAGCCTTTTAAAACCAGTAAACCTTTGTAGAACAAAAAACACACACATTTAGATGGCATTCATATGGCTGCGTCTTAAATAGTGTAAAATAGAATCATAGAATCGTAGAATTGTAGAGTTGGAAGAGACCACAAGGGCCATCCAGTCCAACCCCCTGCCGAGCAGGAAACACCATCAAAGCATTCCTGACAGATGGCTGTCAAGCCTCTGCTTAAAGACCTCCAAAGAAGGAGACTCCACCACACTCCTTGGTAGCAAATTCCACTGCTGAACAGTTCTTACTGTCAGGAAGTTCTTCCTAATGTTTAGGTGGAATCTTCTTTCTTGTAGTTTGAATCCGTTGCTCTGTGTCCGCTTCTCTGGAGCAGCAGAAAACAACCTTTCTCCCTCCTCTATATGGCATCCTTTTATATATTTGAACATGGCTATCATATCACCCCTTAACCTTCTCTTCTCCAGGCTAAACATACCCAGCTCCCTAAGCCGTTCCTCATAAGGCATCGTTTCCAGGCCTTTGACCTAAAGGTAGGTTTGTTAGTTGCACATTTGGAACCAAAACACTACTGACTCCTGCCCACTCTCAGCCGCTAAGAGTGGCCACTCATTTTTCAGGAGTCACCTGTCTTGTCTATACTGCCCCAGCAGCTTTCTTTGTACTCTTTTCAGTGCTTGCATTCTTGAGCTCTTTCATGTCAGCCTGTTTTATAGCAAAAAAGCAGCAGGGAATATTGTATTTCAATCTTTATTTGTTACATTTGGGCAGAATCCAGCTAAGCAGTTACACTAGTCCAACATTTTTTTTTTAGCTGCAGCCTCTCCTCTCCCCAAGTATTCCCCGGGAACCCCTTAAATCTGTTCTGGGTTTCCCACCAAACTTCATGGTGGATTTGTGGGAGGGGGCACAGGGGGGCATGTGGGGAGAAGATGGAGGATGGAGGAGTTACAACACGGAGCTAAAAGTCATTGCACCAGTTCCAACCAAAGAAGAATGGATAAGTAAGATGGACTACGCAGAACTGGCAAAATTAAAAGCAAAATTAAAGAGAATCCAGCAATGAGTGTTTTATGGAAGAGTGGAAGCCTTTTTCAGACTATTTAAAGAAATATTATAGTACGATGAAATCGTGAGCAGGATTTAAGCTAGGAGCAACAGAAGTAATTAGATTATGATACTGCTGTTATGATTTAATAGATAGAAGATAGGGTGCAGCAGAAGGGGGGAAACAACAGCTCCATGGAAAACGGGGTGGGAAGTTGCTAAAAATAAGAGAAAAGAAGAAATTGTGTTTTGATTGTATATGTTAACAATGTTGAAACTTAATAAAACATAATGGGAAATAAAGTAAAATAAAATGAAAATCATTGCACTACCATAACTGTTTAGCTGGCTGCTTTCCTTTACAGACTACCTTTCCTCCAAAAAGCTCAAGGTGGGGCACACAGCTCTGGCCTCCTAATTTTATCCTCACAATGACCCTCTGAGGCAGTCTAGGCTGGAAACACCAGCCTAGTGAACTCCATGGCTGTGTGAGGATTTCAACCCAAGGACTTCAACCAAGTTGCGCCAGCAGAAGTTAGCACGAGTCCTGCTAGGACAATGACATGACATGCAAAGCAAGATATGTCAGGTCTTTATTTGTTGTAATTGTAATTATTTGTCGTTAGGCGGGTCAATTATAAATGGAATGTAATTACCGTAATGAAATGTAATAGCGATGTTTATTTTTGTATTATTGTAACTATTTGTTTTATTACTGTGGAATTTCAAAAAGAAAGCATTTGTAAAAGTTAAAATAATGATAAAAAGTAAAAAGTTGCATTACTGAAATGAATGCACTTTTCGGCGATATTCTGATTTTCCGAGTTTCACCTGTAGTTCCCCCCCCCCTCTCTCTCTCTCATGCTGCATGCTATCTTCCCCCCAAATACATTGTTGATACACTTTTTGTATTGATAACTGCTTCACATAGGAAAGCAAGGACATAAGAAGAGCCTGCTGGATCAGGCCAATGGCCCATCTAGTCCAGCATCCTATTCCCACAGTGGCCAAGCAGATGCCTGTAGGATTTGAGCACAACAGCCCCTTCCCATCCTGTGGTTTCCATCAACTGGGATTCAGAAGCACTACTGCCTCAAACTGCAGAGACAGAGCGCAGCCATCATGCCTAGCAGCCATCAAATAGCCCTCTCCTCCATGAATTTGCCTAATCTTCAAGCCATATAGGTTTGTAGCCATCACTGCCTCCTGTGGGAGCAAATTCCACACTGCAACTATGCACTGCATGCAGAAATACTTCTGTCCCGAATCTTCCAACGTTCAGGCTTCATTGGATTCTCTGTAACCAAGCCTTTGGCCTTTAACTAGATTTGGCCTTTTAGAAGTGGGTGGAATGATGTGTGTGTTTTTTAAAATGTATTTCTTTCCCCCCCTCTTGGTTGAAATGTATCTCTGCGGGGTTACCTGTGTACTTGCTTGTTCAGTTGTAAGTCTCTCTGGGTGGCCCCGGGCAGGATAAAGAGACTAACAAATTCAATGAATAATAATGACAAATTCAATAAATAATTATAGTAGTAGTAATAATAAGGCAGGTTTGAAGAATCTAGTCAAAATGTGTAGAAATGGAAATGCAAAATTCTCCCCAACTTGTACTTTGGACAGGTTCTCCTAGCCCAGCCTACTCTGACTGACAGCAGATCTTTAGCCTCTCAGGAAGGCTGTGATCCAGCACCTGCTACCAGAGATTCCTTGCCCCAGGGGGTTGAACCCATGTCTGGGACAGAGCATCTGCAATGCTCCCCTCTGTTTGCTTCTATCATTCCAAACTCTACTTGGAAGCGAAACAAACAAACAAACAAATTCTTTCCAGCAGCACCTTAGAGACCAACTAAGTTCGTCATTGGTATGAGCTTTCGTGTGCATGCACACTTCTTCAGATACCTACTTGGAAGCCTTTGCCATTTGCACCTGACAGTATGGCTAGCTTTGTGCTTGTTAAGCAAGAAGCCATTGGATATGCAAAGAGTAATTGGCCAGAATAAGGCCAAGACAGTGCCATTGATGGGTTTCCCTCCTGCTGCCCCTTTGCACCTCCAGCAATGCTTACTGGATTTTAAAAGAGGTTGACCCATGATCACATGAAACCCTTTGCAAACTCCTGCAGCTTGCACTGCACCTCACTTTTCTATTATTGCAAGTTACAAGACGGAAGATTCATCATTAAGAAGCAGTTTGAGAAATTACATCTCAGATGGGAAGATTGAGAAGAGGGAAAAGGTTATGCAGATAAAGACTGAGGAGCCAGTTTTCTTCTTAATGGGCCTGACCTGCAGGTTTCTTCAAATGCTTAAAAACCTTTTATTCATGTTCTACATTTTCTCTCTTCTCGCATGCATTTGAAAAGCACTAGAAGCCAACTGGGAAGAGGGGGTGGTGGTGCATGGAGAGATCTGTAACGCTTAGATGGGGAAAGATGGACTTTTAAAAACTTTGTTTTTAAAAAGGAAACATCTCTGAAAGCCTCTGATCAGAATTTGTCTGGAAGAAACTACACATTTGATTGTTAGAAATAAAAGTCTAGGAAAAAGGAATTGATCCTAATGGTAAATATTGATTTATGCCTTTTCCTCTGCTTTGTGTATCTGGTGTGGAGGAAGAGCAGGCGGCCAAAGAAATTTTCGGAAGATTAAAAGAATTGAGGAAATCTCAGACCAAAGAGCCGAGTGACTGGCATGTCTGCTGCATTTTGTGAAGGTTAATGTGCAGAGAAAACCAAGAGAGTTAGTTTTAGAGCTACACAAACTTTTTAGACAGGAAAAAGTGAATCAAGTATGAGATAATAGCTGATCTTGTTTTGTCTTGTACAGTATGCTTGAGCAGGATTTATAAAACAAAAACATTGATTTATGCAGAGCCGAAACACTTAACATTCCTCGCTAATATTATATCGACTTTCCGTTCCTCCTCCCTGTCTCTTATCACCACCTTTGTTGAAATTTAAACTGTAAGGGTAGGACTAAGCATGCTGTCTGGGAGTACTGACTGCCTTTGGGGGTGGGAAATGATAAAAAAAGAAAAAAGAAACTAGGCAGGGGGAGAGAAGAAATGGCTGACTGAACCCCATATTGCAGGGTTCTGTTTATTCTGATGTCCTTGCAACATTACCGACTTGATAAGGCAGAAGCGGGGTAGTACTTCTTGTGTTTGTTCAAAACAGGTCCCACACATTTATTTTCTAGAGCTCCATACCCTCCAACACTGGAAGAAGGGAAATCAGGATATGAGCTCAATGGAGACTGCACCCCCCTCTCACTCCAGCCTCAACCGTTCTTGGCTCCCTCCCTCCCTCACACCTTTGCCCACCTCTGTGTTTCCATAAGTGCAGTGCCAGCGTCCGGAAGTATGTCGGCTGGAAAGCCATGGTGGAAGGAGGAAGAGTGGTGATGCATGGGGGCATGGTAAGTTTGACTTCCTTTTTTGGGTACCATGCTCTGGTGTGAGCCAGCTGACCTGCACCACAGCATGGTACGAATAAATGTGAGTGTTTTGGTCCCTTACTCTGGCATGGGATCCAACGTCTGGGGTTGGGATCAGAAGCTGGGGCAGCTTCTCTAAATCCAAGGTGTCCCGCTTAAAATGGGGCAGTTGTGTAGTAGGGTAGTCTGAGTTCTGCCCCAGGGGCAATTGCCATGACCTTCCTTGCACTTTGAATTATGGGAGGAAGGAAGAATGGAGGGTTGGATCCAAGACTGTCAGATCAGGAATTTCAGTCCTGGGGAATGAATTCACCATGCAATGGTGCATAAGCTTCCTTTGGGAGCCATGAAACAGGCACTCTTCTTTATTTAAGCTTCCATTTTAGCTTAATGTCATTTTTTTAATTAAAAAAAAAAGGCTGTTATATAGCAGGGGAGGGGAAGCCTTTCATTCCCAGGGGGCACATGCCCAAAGTGGGAAGAGCCACCCAGGCAAGCAAAAGGCATTATCAGAGTTGAAGGACATAATAAAGCAGACATTTCCACCCTTCCCATAGGGTGAAGCGATGACAAATGTCTCTTTGTAGAAGAGCATAGTGGCATTTTATGCAGCTGGCTTTGCAAAGCTTGAAACAAATCCAAGGAAACAGATTGTTATCTTTTAAGGTTAGAAATCAGACCTTGCTTGTCTGAAGTGTAGGTATCTTAGCAGCCTGCTATGACCTAATACTAAAAACCCCAGCAAATGCAATCTCTGTCACTAAGTTAAGAGGGATCCTCGCCTCTCTCTGTGTGTTCTCTGTTGGCTTTTTTTAAAATCTATTCACTGCAGTCTCGTGCCATTATTAAAAAGGCACTATCAACACATCTCTATAGCTTTCACTGTTCAATTTCTCCATTATTATTTCTCATGAAGAATCTGATGCCTGAATTTCACTTTTCTTTCTTATGCACCCTCCCGTTCTTCCAAACGGGCTGTGATGTGACGGTTTCTGTATAAGGGCTCAAAAAGAACAACAGTATATTGAATGCATTTCCATGTTAAGCACGGCATTGGGGATATTTTCAAGACAGACTGAGTTGTGCCATAGTTGTGAGCCGCTTTGCACTTTAAGATCTTCAGAAGAGATCCTGTTGTGGGCAGGGGGGGTCAGGACTGGCAACCAGATCTGGATTGCAGGGATCATGCGGCAGCAGCCTCTGGGTGGAATCCAGGAAGTTTGCCAGCCTAGCTAACAGTGCAATTCTAACTCCTGCTGAAGGCGGTTGAAAAGGCTTAAGATGGGACAGGAAAGCCTGTCTGTTGGCCAGACACTGTTCTGCTGGCAGGGCAGCATGTCTTCCTTTAAATCCGCTGGTGCTTAGGTGCAGATCTACCCCACAGTGCTTCATTTGGTCATAGAGATTACTGCAATGCATCATACATAGGGCTGCCTCTGCAGATTGTTTGGAAACTTCAGCTGGCGCAAAATTCAGCAGCCAAGTTGCTCAACCAGAGCAAGGCTGTTTGAGCCAACTTCAACAATCCTGTTCTGAAAGCACTAGTTGTTGATTTGTTTCCAGGCCCAATTCAAAGAGCTGGTTTTTACCTATAAAGTCTTAAATGGCCCGGGAATGCATTACCTCAAGGACCACCTCTTTGCATATTAACCTGCCTGGACCTTGCAATCATCATCTGAGCCCCTTCTTCATGTGCCCCCCCCCTATGGAAAGTCTGGAGGGTGGCAGCACAAGAATGGGCCCTTTTTGGTGCTGGCTCCCCATTTGTGGAATGCCCTCGCCAGGGAGGATTACCTGGCACCTTCATTCTACACCTTTAGGCGCCAGGCAAAAACGTTCCTCTTCAACTAGGCTTTGGGTTGATTAACATCCTATACCCTTTAAAATGTGTTGTGAGAGGAAGGGGGAGTTTACTGGTTCGTGTTTTTGTTGTTGTTGTTGTTCTTGTTTTTAGTATATATTTTGTTTTTGAATCTTGCATTTTTATGTTGTGAACTGTTCTGAGGTCTACGGTTGAATGGCAGCATACAAGCAATAATACAGTGGTACCTTGGTTTACAAACTTAATCCGTTCTGGAAGTCGGTTCTTAAACCGAAACCATTCTTAAACTGAGGCACACTTTCCCTAATGAGGCCTCCCACCGCCGGTGCCCGTCCACCGTTTGGCTTCCGTTCTTAAACCGAGGTAAAGTTCGTAAACCGGGACACTATTTCCGGTTTGGGGGAGTTCTTAAACCGAATCGTTCGTAAACAGGGCTGTTCTTAAAATGAGGTACGACTGTAATAAATAGAGGCCAAACTCGGGTGGTGTTAAAAAATAAATAAAACATCCTTCCAGTAGCACCTTAGAGACCAACTAAGTTTGTCATATGGTAGGTATGAGTTTTCGGAAAGCTCATACCTATGACAAACTTAGTTGGTCTCTAAGGTGTTGCTGGAAGGAATTTTTTGGGGGGACTGCGTCAGACCAACACGGCTACCTACCTGTAACTAGTCGGGTGGTGTTGGAGCTGCCAGATTGAAAGTCCACTCCCTAGGATTGGGCCCTGTACTTACTCCAACTTTGAGCTGGCATCAGTCTTATCCCTGTCATCTGAAAGCCTTGTCACGCCAGCTGAGCAGCATTAACTGGTGGTAAAGGTAAAGGTAAAGGACCCCTGACAGTTAAGTCGAGTTGCGAACGACTCTGGGGTTGCGGCGCTCATCTCGCTTTACTGGCTGAGGGAGCTGGCATTTGTCCACAGACAGTTTTTCCAGGTCATGTAGCCAGCAGCGCACGGAAACACCGTTTACCTTCCTGCCGGAGCAGTACCTATTTATCTCCTTGCACTTTTGGGCGTGCTTTCGAACTGCTAGGTTGGTAGGAGCTGGGACTGAACAACAGGAGCTCACCCGCTGCGGGGATTCGAACCACTGACCTTCCGATCGGCAAGCTCAAGGCTCAGTGGTTTACATCACAGCACCACTCGTGTCCTAACTGGTGGTAGGTGGAAGCAAAACTGCTTCAGGGGTTCTAGCACTAAGACTTGCTTCACCGTAACTTCTGCTAATGAACTGCATGTCATTTTCATAGCTGAGTCACCATATATCCCTGGGATAAAACTGATGTGCACCTTACCATCCAACACAGGCACTGGTCCGCATGCACTCTCTTACTAACCAAAGAGTTAGTTCAGCCAATAGCTTTCCATTCGTAACTGGAAAGGGGAGAGAGATCTGGGGCCGACAAGGTGCCATCAATTTTGGCGTGGGGCAGGAGCAAAATGCTGTGGTTAATTCTTCGCTTTCTTGCATCGTGCCTTCTAGGCTGACCAGAATGAACATATTATGTACATATTATCTTCTCTACCTGTGTTCCAGGAGCTAATTCTGCTGGGAACCCCTAGAGAGCATTGCTGAATGCAGTAACCTTTCAGCCTTTGTTAGCAACAAGCACTTGAAGAATCTGAGCCGCTTCTTGTTTTCTATCATCCAGCACAATCTCTTTTCATCAGAGAGAGACTGAAAACATCTCTGCTGGGTAGATCTGATGCTCCCAGAGGCAAAATATTTAGAAGGAAACTTTGCATACCATCCAGCACTATAGCGCTTACCAGAATGTGGGAAGGAGATCAAAGCCACCTTTTGAAAGGTGTGATCCAGGGACAATGTTGAAAGCCTTCCCTTTTCGTGCAGCCCTTGGCTTGGTTTCCATTTCTTCCTCTGCTCCATGGATAAAATAGCACCCACAGTCCCTGGAGCAGGGGCACAAATTAACCTGGAAGCATTTTTTTTGGCAATCTGAAAGAATCCCTCGAGGTTCCAAACCATGGCAATTCCTGGCAATTTTACTCGGCCTCCAAATGCATATCACGAACAAGGCCTTTGCTGTCATATTTACCATTTGCATAAGATGGTATTTGGCATTCCCCTCCCCCAACCCTGAGGAGGAGGGGGGAAAATATGCGAGAGGAAAGGAGAAAGAAAATGTAGATTACTGGAAAACTGTCAGTCTAGCTTGTGTTTCTGCTCAGATGAGAAGGATGTGGATAAATAATGCCTTTGATTGCCTTCTGAGGGTGTCAGAAGTGTTCACATTGCATCAGTTTCTTTCTGTGTTTCTTCTGCCAGGCATAAACAATGTGGACCTTCTTTACTTTGTTAAGAGATGCCTTTAATTTCACATGGTAATGTGCTATTTGATCAGAGAAAAGGTGCCCTGAATGAAAACTCTTTTGCTGGTGACGGAAGAGGGTATAAGGGACTGCTGCCGCCCCTTCTTCTGTTCCTCATACCAAATTCTAGTATCATGAGGTCTGATTTAGGGGAATGTGTAGAGAAGCAAACCACACACACACAGAGAGAGAGACAGATAGACATATATAATTTACTTATGCGATTTGCTTACTTATCCTGTATCACCTATGGGCTTGCAAACAACCAAAATGTCCAATTAAAAATGGCCGTCCCCATCACATAATAGTAAAACCAGCACAACAGCAATTATAAACAAATCCAGTTACCATGGAACAAGGAAGAGCTCACGACTAGCCAGCCACGATTGTTGTTGTTGTTGTTTAGTCGTTTAGTCGTGTCCGACTCTTCGTGACCCCATGGACCATAGCACGCCAGGCACTCCTGTCTTGCACTGCCTCCCGTAGTTTGGTCAAACTCATGTTCGTAGCTTCGAGAACACTGTCCAACCATCTTGTCCTCTGTCGTCCCCTTCTCCTTGTGCCCTCCATCTTTCCCAACATCAGGGTCTTTTCCAAGGATTCTTCCCTTCTCATGAGGTGGCCAAAGTATTGGAGCCTCAGCTTCACGATCTGTCCTTCCAGGGAGCACTCAGGGCTGATTTCCTTAAGAATGGATAGGTTTGATCTTCTAGCAGTCCATGGGACTCTCAAGAGTCTCCTCCAGCACCATAATTCAAAAGCATCAATTCTTCGATTATCCATTTCCAAATGCTATCTCTGAAACGTAGGCTCTACAGTTCCATTAAACTGTTCCATTTTGGGGGATGGGTCATAGCTCTGTGGCTGAGCATCTGCCTCTTCATGCCTTTCAATTCCCAGCATCTCCAGGTAGGACTGAGAGAGACCCCCTTTCTGAAATTTTGGAGAGCCAAGTATTCAGCGTAGAGAATACTGAACCAGGTGGTGTCAGACCTAATATTTAGGAACACAGCTTCCTGTGTTCCTAAATAGCTACGACCCAACTTGCCTGCCCTTATGCCTGAACAGCAACAGACAATGACTTTTCTTTTTGCCTTCAGATACTTCTTCAAAGCCCACATTTCCCTGTGAACTTAGCCCTTTAATTCTCACCCCTAACTGCAATGATGAGGAAGTATGGCTCGCTGCCTTTGCCCCCGTCTCTCACTTCCTGTTGCATCTCTTCTTGCTTCCCCTGTGGGCCAAAGTTGAGAGCCTCTTCCAACATTGGTGGGCCCCCAGCTATCATTTGTAAATTTCCCATAGTGCCCCAGGTTGGAAATGGAAAATGGCAGACCCCTCTGCTAGTGGGAGCCCTGTGCCAGGTTTGGAAATGGGCCCTGATGGGCTGCTTGGGTCTCAGGACCTGCCTGAGAATGCTGAAAACATTCCTGCCCTGTGGAATGTGGATGAGGGCTAATATTATCTTGCCATGTTTAAGTCTCTCATCGTGATCCTGCATCCCTCCAGATGAAGGTGGTTTGGGATTTGTAGTCCGACAACATCTGGAGGGGCGCAAAACCTACATTGGCTCCAAGTAAGTTTCCAAACACAATTCAAAGTGTTGGTGCTGATCTTTAAAGTCCTAAATGGCCTCAGCCCAGTATACGTGAAGGAGCGTCTCCACCCCCATCATTCTGTCCGGACATTGAGGTCCAGCTCCAAGGACCTTCTGGCAGTTCCCTCACTGTGAGAAATGAGGTTACAGGGAACCAGGCAGAGGGCCTTCTAATTTTTAAATTTAAATTTTAATGTATTTAGTCTTGTTGTTGAATTGTATTTTAACTAGTTGTTTTATATTCGGTGTTAGCCGCTCGGAGCCCAGCCTTGGCTGGGGATGGCAGGGTATATATTATTATTATTATTATTATTATTATTATTATTATTATTATTATTATTATTATAGTAGTGGTGCCCACCCTGTGGAATGCCGTCCCACCAGATGTCAAGGAAATAAACAGCTACAGTCACACCTCGGTTTAAGTACGCCTCGGTTTGAGTATTTTCAGTTTAAGTACTCCGCGGACCCGTCTGGAACGGATTAATCCACTTTCCATTACTTTCTTTTTTTTAAAATATATTTTTATTAATTTTCCAATTAAAACCAATTATATCACATTCATTATTTCAAATTATACACATATATATCAATCAAACCGAATGTTATGCCAAATCATCTAGAAAATTTTTTTTGGGTTCCCATGCTTCAAGAAATTGGGGATTCCTCGCAACCGTCCACTGCCGTCTTTTTTCTAAAGTTCAAATCGTCCTCCAAGTTCATAATAATCCAGATCTTTCCCTTACAGTCACATAGATGTTTTCCTCTTTCAACCGATTATTTCCCAGCTGCTGAGATAAATGTCAAACAAAGTTTCACAAATGTTCTTTCTCCTGTGTGAGTTAATCAGTCCAGCCTCCCCATAAATCTTCTTGGTCTGGAGCGTCCCTATTGCGTCGACTCTCAACACGAAGCAGCACCATCTTAAAAAAACTCAAATCACTTTCGTTTTCTCTCATAGATTAACAATCTTTATAAAATTTACAGCTTTTCCAGGCAGAAGAACCAGACCTCACACCATGCATAGACTCTTGGTAAATTAATGGATCTCCTTGCCCTATAGCTGAACTTAGCTTCAGGTCGCTGCTCCAATTCAAAGTGCGTCACAACTCATAAATCCTCCGAACGCGTCCAGGCACTCCTCCCATCCAACTAGAGGGGGGCTTTTCTCGTCAGCAACTCCTCATCTTCAAAAAATATACTCAATAACAACAGTTTATAAAGTTCAACTCACACAGTCTTTTGCTTCTCTTTCACTCCAAACAAGCCAGGACATCACGTCTGGGAAGGTACGAAGTAACTCATATGAAAAAAATAAAAAAGAAAGACTCGCTTCCCTTATCACTCCGTCCCCATCAATCCTTCTTCCAGATGAAATACAGCCTTTAACTCCTCACCCTCAGCAGCATAGATTTCTCGGCAGTAAACAGCGCTTCTGCCCCTCCTTCTGAAGTATGTCCATAGATTTAAGCCTAATTATCTTCTTTAATCATGGAAATCCCCGCCATGCAGATTAGCGTCCGGGAGTCCTGGCCCTCGTAAGTGCTTCAGCCCAAGCTCCCCCCACTCCATAAACAGTCGGAGTGGGTCTGGGGGCATCGCGGGCCAGCAGCCCCTCTCCGTAACCCCCGGAGAGGGTAGGGGGTTGCCATTTACTCCCCTAGCAACCGCCAAATTCCTCACGAAGGTCAGAGGGATGGAAAACAGGTCCGCCATTCCTGCAGGCGGAAACCGGAACCCCACTGGGAAAGTTCGCTTCAGGTTAAGTACGCTTCAGTTTAAGTACTCCACGGACCCGTCTGGAACAGATTAATCCACTTTCCATTACTTTCAATAGGAAAGTTCGCTTCAGGTTAAGTTCGCTTCAGGTTAAGTACAGATTTCCGGAACCAATTGTGTTTGTAAACCGAGGTACCACTGTATCTGACTTTTAGAAGATACTTGAAGGCAGCCCTGTTTAGGGACGTTTTGATCTTTTATTGTGTTTTTAATATTCTGTTAGATGTTGCCCAGAGTGTCTGGGGATGCCCGGCCAGATGGGCAGGGTATAAGTAATAAATTATTATTATTATTATTATTATTATTATTATTATTATTATTATTATTATTATTTTCCCAACCCTTCTGTAGACCTTTGTAAGGCACCTTTGTGCAAAGACCCCTGGCACTTGTGGACAGAAAATGTTGGGTGTAGCCCACTGTCTCATGAAAAACTGGAGAATATTACACCAAGCATCAGGCTTTGGGGCTAAAGGGCTTTTCTATCCAGTGCAGGATGTACTAAACACCTCCTTCTATACCTAAATTTTCAGAAAAGAGTGACTTGTTCAGAAACCTTTCTTCAGTTGGCTTACTGGCTTAAATGATTGATGCACCCGTTCAGGAATTGGGGTTGTGCTGAAGGGATGTGAAATGATATCATCTGGTTAAGTTGATCCACTGTGATACAGACAATGCTCACTGCTTGATGGAACATGAGAAGGCTGGTCTCTAAAGAACCTCTCTCTGTGTGAAGAATCTTGCAACAAGCCCAATCATGAAACATAGAAAAATTCTTATAGAAAGGCTTTGGGAAGGGAAATTACAATATCTGTTCAAGAAGTGGCAAGGATATTGTATTGGGATCTGGGAGGCTTTAAGGAACAGGGGAAGTTTAAGGATGGATTGCAACTGACTGACACTGGGATTTCACCATCTCATGATATTGTAGAGATGGAAGAGGTTCAGAAAAGGACAACCAAAATGCAACAAAGGTTACAATATTTGGGACTGCTGGGGGGGGGGGGAGAGAGAGAGATGAGGAGGAGGGAGAACATGATGGAGGCATTAACAGTTATGCGTGGTGTTGAGAAAGTGGATATAGATAAATTTCCATCCCGCTCTTGTTCTACTAGCCACAAATGAAGCTGGTTGGTTTTTGGGGGGGTGGGGTTCCCTTCTGACCAGAAAGTATTTCTTCACAGAGTTAAAACTATGTAATTCCATTCCCACAAGATGTAGTGAGGGTCACTGAATTGGGTAGCGTCACAATTTACATTGAAATACAGGACGATCCTTTATTATACAGGATTGGTGGCAACCCTAATTCAGGGCAACATTCCCCTTTGGGGCAACCTTTTTGGTGGCCAAATGCATGGGGTGGGTGGGGCCAGAAGAAACAGTACACAGAACTATTCATGTAATTTTTACTTTTGTACTGTATGCTAGTTTCTACACCCCTCTCTATCCTGCATCCAGGCCAACAGGGGTATAAGCAGGTTACAGGGGTGCACATCACAGCCAAGACAAAACAAAACAACAACAGCCCTTCAAGGAGGCTTCAACACAAAGCGAGTCAAGGATGTGACCTGGGAAAGGTCAATAGGACCAGATAGGGAAGCCTAGAGGGTCACATCCAGGCCCCTCACTGCTGATAGAGGCTAAACCAGTGTTTCCCAAACTTGGGTCTCCAGCTGTTTTTGGACTACAACTCCCATCATCCCTACCTAGCAAGACCAGTGGTCAGGGATGATGGGAATTGTAGTCCAAAAGCAGCTGGAGACCCAAGTTCAGGAAACACTGGGCTAAACGCAGGTAGCTAGGAAGTTTTGTAGTAGAGATGTAGGTAGGTCCTCCATTGTTCCAGTAGCTCAGGTATGGGGAACCTGCAGCCCCCCCCCCCCGATTTTTGGTGAACTCCCAACTTCCATCAATCCCAGCCAATGACCAGGGATGATGTGAGTTGCAGCCCAGTAACAGCTTCCCATCCTTGTAGCAATTGAATCCCCCCCCAAAAAAAACAAATTAAGAATGCTAATTAAAGTTCACACCATTTTACACGGAGGGGGAAACATAGTATGCAGAGAGGAGCAGGTGATGGCGCCGGCACCGAGTGTCGAATCGGATACAATATCCATCAAATCATATAGAATTGGAGTAATCATCTGTTTAATTCGATTTAGCTTGTAGCCGCTAAATGAAATGCGCGTCATGTCCCACAAATGCATCATCATTGCCTTGTAAAATGAAATACATGCAATATTAAAATGGAGATAACATTTATTAAAACCATTATGCAAAGAACCTGAGATGATATTTGAACGGCTTGCAGGGTGTGATGACTTGTTATGGTTACTCAAGCAGCTTAGATATTTATTCACAGACTAAGCGGCTGCACTCCCCCTCCCCCCCCCCCGCTCAGGGAAAGAGAAGGGAGGAAGGTGCATGTTTCTAGACCTGTCTCCAAAGGCTCAGTTATTAGGATTACAGAGCCCAAAAGTCATCCTGATGAGGAACATCCCAGGGAGGGAATGCAAAGTTCAGGCTGAGGGGCAGGGGCCTGTGTGTATTTGTTTTTTAAGAAGAGGGTTGCATTTGCGTAAGGGTGTGAGAGGCAGTGGGGTTTGTGTGTGTGTGTGTGTGTTATGGGGTGAGCTTTACAAATGGAATGTACTTTTTACCTGCTTAGTTCATTGACTAAAAGGTAAAGGTAAAGGGGCCCCTGACCATCAGGTCCAGTCGTGTCCGACTCTGGGGTTGCGGCGCTCATCTCGCTCTACAGGCCGAGGGAGACGGCGTTTGTCCGCAGACAGCTTCTGGGTCATGTGGGCAGCATGACAAAGCTGCTTCTGGCGAACCAGAGCAGTGCACGGAAACGCTGTTTACCTTCCCGCTGGAGCGGTCCCTATTTATCTACTTGCACTTTGATGTGCTTTCGAACTGCTAGGTGGGCAGGAGCTGGGACCGAGCAACGGGAGCTCACCCCGTTGCAGGGATTCGAACCGCCGACCTTCTGATCAGCAAGCCCTAGACTCTGTGGTTTAACCCACAGTGCCACCTGGGTCCCAGTTCATTGACTACACACTGTATATTGTGATGTCGTGTTGTATATTGTGGTGTATATCGTCACTTTCTCATGGATTGAGTTTCTGCCACATCCTTTTTAAAAAACTTCTGGATCATTTTGGTTTTTTTTAACATGTTGGGGGGGGGATCCATTTGTAACAAGGTTGTATTATATAAATACAAAAACACACTAGATGTTTGAGGGGCAGTGACCTTACTAGGACCAGTGTATTTTTATATATTTCTTTCTTAACAGAGTTTGGCCACTGCAGCTGCAGCAATCCATCACAATGGCCCAGTTCACATTTAACATTAAGAACCACCACAAAAGGACTTCCGCTCGTGCTCGTCGGGAGAAATGGCTGACCCGTAACATCTCCCCCGGCCCCCATGGGGAATTTGGCGGCTGCTAGGGGAGTAAAGCAGTCTCCCCACCCTCCCGGGATGACGGGAGGGGCCGTTGGCCTGCGGATACCCCTTAACCCACCCTGATCTTTCGAGGGGTGGGGTGGGGGGTCTGGGCCGAGCACCCATGGGGGCCGGAGCTCCTGGAGGCCACCCTGTTCGAGCGCGAGTTCCATGATTTAAGAGGAATAATTGGATTTGAATTCATGGACATGCTTCAAATGACGGGGGAGAAGACACTGCCAGAAATTCCAGCCTCTGAGTGATAAGAGAGTCAAGGAAACAACATATTTAAGGAAGATAATGACATGGACTGAACAAAAAGGGAAGTGAAGTTTTTCTTCTTTTTATATTTTAAGAGGCACTTACCACATTCCCTGGACGGACGACCCAATGAATTTAGAACAAACGAGAAGTTAGGAAATGAACTGTTTGTTTGTTTGTTTTAAAAAAGAACAACCACAAAGATCATGCGATCCTTCCCCATCTGTCTGCCATCACAATACCTGGGGAGTAAGCCACAAATTGGCTTAGCGTTATGTCTGAACCTGGGCTCATGGTTTCTCTTGTTCCACGAAAGCCACAGGTGGTAAACCAAGAACAAACCTTGGTTGTATCTTGTGGTTCATCTGCAGCCCAAGGTTTGATGCAACGCAAATAATGGCTTAGCTCTAGGACAAGGGGAGGAACACAGTGGCCACAATCTTGGTTCTGGGCATGCTCACATTTGCTCAATTGCACATGGTTTGTGGTAAATGTGAACCGAGTCAGGGCCCTGGCTGAAACACAGCTACACCATGACATAGCATTGTACAGAGGCATTATTGGAAGGTGGCGGCGGCGGCAGGTCCCACTGGCTAGTGACTTGTTCCACAAACCCACCAATTCCTGAAAGTTTCTAGGATTTCTTCCACTCACCTGAAGAAAATGAAACCCCCTCTCAGTGTTTTGCACCCTGAAAATTGAGCTATGAAGGTGTGTCGGGTGGATGTGCGTGTGTGTGGCAGCGTATTTTGGGCTCTGTTATACTTGAAACAAGCCTTCGTGGTGATAAACACAGAAACAGAATACGAGCGGTGGCTATGGGAGATGTGTCTATTTACTCAAAAGTAAGCCCATTGATTCCCTGGAACTTACTTCCACGCAAGAGTGCTTACACCAGCTGCCTGAAGGAAATAAATTACAGATACATGGGGAAATCGTGCAATGCTTATATTGGCCCACCAAGCCAAAACCTTGAAACTTTTCCACACAAAGCCTCCACGTGTATTTATGCATAAATAAATAAATACACCTGCACTCATCTGTTCCTTTTCCTGCAACCCCCTTCTTCTTTGCTTACTCTTCCAAAGTTATCCCTGGGCTCACCTGAATCAAACATTTTGCAAGATGGGTTGTTTTGCACATTTTTAATAAGTCTCTGTTTTGCCATCGGAAACATTTGCCAACAGTGCACATTCTGTTTGCCGACATTAACAACAGAAATTCCCTTTGAATCAACACAATCTCAGCAGGTTGGATGACCTGCTGCAAAAGGAGGTGTGTTCCCCCCCCTCCCCGCTTTTGCTGTCTTTTTGCAAACGAGGAAGAGCTTAATTCCTTGGAAACGGCAAGCAAAACTTTCATCCAGAGGTTCCAGCTTAAGCACATCCTAATTATTTTGACTAATCACTGCAGGTCAAAGTGAGAGATCGGCACTCTGGCATGCACAGACAGACTGGTACCTTTGCAAGGTCACTGACAGTGGTAACTGAGCCATTGGGACTGGTAGGGTGGAAGGCAAGGAGACTGACTGTAGGTGGAGACAGAACCATTGATCGGGAGAGCCTATGGATCCAGAATTGTCCTCCACAGTCACCTGGGCACACTGTTAAGACCGTATTCATGGAAGACAATCTTACTTGGCTACAAGTGATCACCAAAGAGAAGAAAGACAAATGTTAGATTTGTCTCCATCCTCCTCCTCCCTGTTGAATTCTACAATAGGCAACATTGACTCAGCAGGCCTCTTCTTAATAATGTTCTTAGTAGATTTCTAATCCAAATCAATGCCAATTTTTTTGGATTTTTGTTTAGCCTTTCAAAGCTCTGCTCAGTTACACAAGAAGCTGATTTTTACTGAGTCAGACCATTGCTTCACCTAGCTTAATATTGCCAGCATTGACCAGTCAAACCCTGGGTGAGTTAGGGACTTTCCCTAGATGAGGGAGATTGATCAGACAAGAACAATTGGGGGGGGGGGTTCTAATGGTCAAGAAGGTCATGAGCTGCAGAGGGAAGTGAGGGGCAGATGGGGCCCATCAACCTGGAAAGGTAACCCACCTAGGAGAAGGAAAACTCTGATCCTGAACCTCTACTGCATTGAGGGGTATCTTTGGGAGAAGAAAAGGCTAAGCAGTAAACTTTCCAGCAACTCCTGCGACCCAGCTGGTGCCAAACGTATTGCTCTGCTTTCCTTTGGACTATATCAGCAATGCCGAGAGGGGGGTCTTGTCTGGGCACCCCAGGACCTCTATACACACTTGCACCCCGGAGAGGTCACTTTGATGCTGCTAACTGAGCAAAACCCAGTTTGCACTGACCCCTGGAGGCGCACTCCATTGTCCCTCGAGACAAACGGATAGACGGATGCCAAGAACAACAACAACAGTGGCTCTCTGGGATTTCAGAAAGAGGACATTCCCAACTGTTCCTGGAGATGCTGGTGGGGACCTTATGGACTGCCTGCTCCCATGTGGAACTACTCTCACTCGCTCCTCATATGAGATACAACCTGCCCCCGTTCTGTTCCAGTGGGCATTTGGGATCAACACTGAGTCATAGTTATTGTGTAATTTCCAGTTGCTTTTGTGGTTTTGGGTTGGGGGCATTATAATTTTGAATCTCTCCTACCGTCTGATGATACGGCTAATGTTATACATGGGGGGGGGGTTGTGCAAGCTATTTTGTGGTGCCTGTATTTGTCACACAATAAAAGCAGGATGGTATATTAAATAGATACATTTTTACTACCCAGCTGCAGGGGAATTTGCTTTGCAGAGAAGCCGCCCAGCAAGATTTATCTTCTTTCCCCGCTGCTAGCTTTGATGAGTCACAAAATGCTGAAGACTTTCTGACCAGGCAGCATCTCAAGAAAGGATTCAAATCAGCTGCGGAAGATGCTGAGAAAGAACACAGTGACATTCGGCATCCTCTTCCTCCACTGAATAAACAGCAAAGTCGGCTCATTATTAGGGAACAGGGGGAGAAAAGGCTGCAGCAACAGGAGACGTTTGCTTTTACAACAGAATGAAAATACCCTGGAGACACTTTGTCCTCCGAAAACTCTCACCTTCCTACATTCCCTCCCTTCTGACATTGCTGTAGATGGCTGTTGCGAAGAATAATGTGATTGCTGTATTTGTCTATTTCTATATATATTTGACTCTGGGTCGTTCGCAGGCAGCTGGCAAAATATGTTGTAGCGCCTGGCAGATATTATTTTGGAAGGCGGCAAAGTTAAGTTTGCCAAAGTAGGGCTGGCTTCACAGATAAGGCAGGGGAAAGGGTGGAGGGCAGCGGTTCTGGTACAAGAGGAGCTACAATTCCCAGAGCTCCCTGCGAAGAGAGATTGACTGCTGAGCTACTCTGGGAATTGTAGCTTCATGAGAAGAACAGAGGATCTCCTAAGAATTCTCAGCACTCTTAACACACCAAGGCTCCTGCTCAAAGAGGTATGATGTTGCTTTGTTCTATGAACTGCCCTGAGACCTCTGGGTATAGGATGGTATAATAATAATAATAATAATAATAATAATAATAATAATAATAGGAAATGTATAGTGTAGATGGGGCCACATTTCAAGGACACATTCTAGCTAAACAAAGGCACTCAAAAGCCTTTGGAGAATTGCATGGTCTAGTGCAGGCATCCCCAAACTGTGGCCCTCCAGATGTTTTGGCCTACAGCTCCCATGATCCCTAGCTAACAGGACCAGTGGCCAGAGAAGATGGGAATTGTAGTCCAAAACATCTGGAGGGCCGAAGTTTGGGGATGCCTGGTCTAGTGTCACATTGCTGACAGGCAAGGAATGTCCAGAGTGAGGAATTAACTCTTTATTGTCAAAAGCACACTTATAAATTAGGAAAAGACATGTCCATCAGTCCTACATCTCTCAGCTACTCCTAGGTGTGCACTCATTGAGGCAGTTGCTCCTCCCCCCCGCCAACCTCAGCTTATATACCGTATATATATTCAACCAAGCTGTGAGCAAGCAGGCAGAGACTACGCCTGCATGTAACCTGCTTCTGCTCCTCCCTCTTCAACCCTCTTATGGTCCTGGGAGACAGTGGGACAGGAGAGGTGGAGGGAGGAGGAGGAGGAGGAGGAGGAGGAGGAGGAGGAGGAGGAGGAGGAGGAGGAGGAGGAGGAGGAGGAGGTGTGGAAGCCCTTAGCATATCTCTTCCTTCTCCTGCACCTATTATTCACTCTCCAATCCTGCAGCTTCTCCTGCCTCTGACTCTCATCTCCTGGCTCTTACAGCCTCCCCTAGATCAGTGATCCTTTCTTCCAAGTCAGCCTCCAACCCCGCGTCTCCTGATGTCCACTCATCAGAATCCAGCCACCACCTCTCCTCACCCAGTCAGTCCCTGACAGCTAGACAAAGAGGCCTGGAGGGCCACGTGCAGCCCTCAGGCCTTAACTTCCCTGTTCCTAGGGTTCAGGGTTGCCATATTTGCACAAGCACCAACTTTCCCAGTGATTTCCTAGTGGCACGCTATGGCAGCTCTTCAGTGCAAAACTTTGGGCCATCTTCCCAAATGAGCAACTCCCTAGGAAGAGGGATTGACTGTTAAGCCACTCTGGGAACTGTAGCTTTCGTTGTTTAATTAGGCTTCCTTGTTCATATTGTTTTCATCCAGTGATGTTTAGTTTAGGCTGTTAAATTAGCTTATTTGTATGGTTGTGTGGGTTGATTGGATGGGATACTTCTTGATGTAGGGATTTATCATTGTTTCAAATGTTTCCGAATTGTTGTGCCTCTTGCTCATCAGATAAGTTGTGCAAAAGAGGCAAGCAAATACGCAGATGGCCCTCCCAACAGGTTCTTCCTCAGTCCTCTTGTTCATCTGCCCTCTCAACTATTGGGCAGCATAGCTGGAATTCCGCAACAGGCAGAGTTGTGTGCATGAGTGATATGAGACAACAGGGCATGGGAAGGATGGAGAGTAGCCATAACAGTCTCCTCCTGTACTACATCAACAGAATCAAAAGCACTGGTCCAATGTCTGGGTTACAAGGTCTACCTGAAGTCACACCAGCAGCCTCAAAACAGTTAAGTATCCTGAGATGGTCTAATTTATTCTCCATCAAATGGGAGTTCACAGCCCATCCAGACTAAGTCCCAGCCCGGTTTATGCATGAGAAACTATGAGGTGCCAATCAGCCCTTTCTGCCTAAATAATAAAATGGATGATGATGGATCCTGTCACTTTAAATCCAGTCAGGCATGCGTATTTTCTTTCCCCCTCAGCATCCCAATCAATCTGTTTTCAGCCTTCCAGGGGGTCATGACATTCTTGTGTCAAGAAGCCCTAGGGATGCTCAGTCAAGTGGAGTCGATGTGTGAAAGATGGATTGATTGTAAGACACAACTAGCTAGAGAAGAGGCTGGAAGGGAGGTAGAAATGTATACCGTATATACAGCCAGAATCTCCAGACTCATTTTCTTTCCGCATTTGCAATAAATGTGTGGTGGGGATAAAAGGAATCTTTATATAGCTGATAGCAAATCCATGTCTTTCTGTATGCATCTTGGATTTGATGGTGGGTGGTTTTTTTTTCTTTTGGCATTTAAATAATGAATTTCAAGAGGTAAAGGTCAGACATTGTGTTTCCATGCCAAGGAGGGCATGTCAGTGCTCACAATCGCCGTGGAACATTCTGCGATCCAAGCAAGGCAACATATTCAAGTTGTAGCAAAACCATGTTTTCTAATATGCCTCTGCCTTTCGATAACACAGAAGAAAATTAAACGGTGCTCTTTTTATTCCATTATGGTAAAGTGACTTTCGGGGAATCTCAGTAAATCTCCAGCTATAAATATATAAAAAAGGAGGGCCTGTCTGAAGTTTGACTGGAGTCACAGAATATTCCTATTCTGGCAAAATTATCCTAATAGGACAGCCTCAGATCCTGCTTTTATGCACATCCTCACCCGCAAAGCGCTTTATATCATCTAATATAAAGCGGGTTGTGGTAGGGCTGTTAAGAAATTTAATATAGGGTTTGGGCTGGGGCCTAGGCCACAGGTCATGCTGAGTAATGGGGGCGTGGTTATTTAAATGCATGTATTGGGATTGGTGGAGGGGGCCCCCATTTAAGCTTGTGTCCTCCATTTTCTGATCAGTTTTGCCTTGGCGTTGAATCTCCCTCCCACCCGCCGCTTTCTTTTGCAGGTTTTAGCCTGACATTGCTTTGCCTCTCTAGGGGTCGCCTGTATTCAGGGGCCCAGTAGGAATTTTTCCAATTGGCTGATTGGCTTTGCCTCTTGGTTTTCGCCTAGGTAAAGGTAAAGGGACCCCTGACCATTAGGTCCAGTTGTGACCGACTCTGGGGTTGCGCGCTCATCTCGCATTATTGGCCGAGGGAGCCGGCGTATAGCTTCCAGGTCATGTGGCCAGCATGACAAAGCCACTTCTGGCAAACCAGAGCAGCTCACGGAAACGCCGTTTACCTTCCCGCTGTAGCGGTTCCTATTTATCTACTTGCATTTTTTTTTGACGTGCTTTCGAACTGCTAGGTTGGCAGGAGCTGGGACCGAGCAACGGGAGCTCACCCCGTCACAGGGATTCGAACCGCCGACCTTCTGATCGGCAAGCCCTAGGCTCAGTGGTTTAACCACAGCGCCACCTGGGTTTTCGCCTACTGCTTAGCAAATTGTCACAACTTGTTAGGTTGGCGGTTAGGCTTTTGGTTGATGAATCGGTTGGAAGAGGGGTGTGGCATCCAGATGCCTAACCCCCCCCCACCTTTGTCGCTCCACATAGAAGTATTCCGTTAAAGGAATCCCGGGGCTTACGCTCTCGTCCTTACATCCCCGCCATAGGCGGGGATGGAGGGGCCAATTATAAGAGTAAGAGCCTTGGGGAACATTCTTGGAAAAAGAGAGGAGAGAATTCCTGGCCTCAGCTACCTCATCTCCTACCCTTCAGGAAGTCAGAGCTGGTACTGTCTAAGCGGACAGTGGTGAGTCCTGTCCCAAGTGGACAGATGAAGTGAGTCCTGCCCCAAGAGGTGGCAAATGATGTGAGTCCTGTCCAAAGGGGACAGATGATTGAGTCCTGTCCCAAGTGGACAGATGAGTTGAGTCCTGTCCACAATGGACAGATGGAGATGGTCCTTCTTAGGGAAGGACGAATGGTTAACCAAAAGCCTAAGCCAACACTCTGATTAAAATTGTATTTAAATAAAGTTGTGGCCTAAATTAATGCCAAAAACCAAACCAAAATTTTCGTGTCTGTTGTGAGTTATTTTAAGGGTAATTTCTGGTAAGCCTCGACACACAACTGCATTTTGAGCCTGAAAACTCTTTCATGTAGAAGAAGAACAACCACCCTGAAATGTACTTCTATAACAAACTGCCCTAGGAGAGCTCTTAAAAAATGGTCCTCAAGATAGCACAGCCCAAAAAAGGAAACTATATCATTGCACACTTACTTTTCATTAGTTATATGGTGTCACTGATCTGGGGCTTAAAACAGCAAACATCCTTGCCTGTAGTTTGAAGTCAGGATCAAGAAAAAACGTGTCCGTGCTCGTTTTATACTAACATTAGTTAGCTTTGGGTAAGTGCCATAGCTCAGTGATACAACATAAACTTTCTATGAAGAAGGCCATGGGTTCAATCCCCAGCACCTCCAGAATGGTTTGGGTATGGCTTTCTGGACAATGCTGAGCCAAAGGGACTAATGGTTGGACTTCATATACAGCAGCTTCCTGCCTTTCTCAAATGGATCCTGGAGTCCACTGCCTCCTCAGAGACCGGATCTAAGGAGAAGGGCTGTCCCTCAGACGTAGAGGAAGTGTTTTGCATGCAGAATGTTCCAGACTCAATCCCTGCCATCTCCAGGAGCAGCTGGTAATTTTCCTGGTCCAAAATTCTGGAAAGCCTCTGCTTTGTTAGTGCGCACAATTACTGAGGTGAACAGACCTAGGGTCTGACCTGGTATAATATAGTTTTCTACGTTCCTGTCATGGAGGAGCAATTGTGTGTGGAGGTCTCCAAAACCACCCCTCAAATAACTCACACCATAGACAGAATTTTTGTTTAATGGTTTTTTGGCAT